>NW_022103905.1:6636884-6659026 GCF_000313985.2 Echinops telfairi
AAAACATTTATTGGGGGCTCTTACATCTCTTATCACAATCCAGACATTCCTCCAATGTGTCAAGCACATTTGCACATATGCCCCCATCATCATTTTCAAAGCATTCTCTTCCCACTTGAGCCCCTGATATCAGCTCCCCATTTCTTCGCCCTCCCTCTCCTGCCCGCCCCCTCACAAACCCTTGATAAGTTAAAGATTATTATTTTCATATCTTACATCGTCCTCCATCGCTCCTCACCCACTTTTCTGTTATTCATCTCCCTGGGAGGGGGTTCTAGTTTGATCCTTGTGATCAATTCCTCTTTTCTCCCCCAAACCTCCCTTAATCCTCCTGATATCTCTACTCTCCTAGTTGGCCCTGAGGGGTTTATCTATCCTGGATTCCCTGTGTTGCGGGCTCTTATCTGTAGCAGTATGCATTGCTCTGGTCTAATCCAATCTGTAAGGTAGAATTGATGTCATGATAGTGTGGGGAAGGAAGCACCAAAAAGCTAGAGGAAAGTTGTGTGTTCCATCAGTGCTATACTGCACCCTGACTGACTCATCTCTTCCCTGTGACTCCTCTGTGAGGGGATGTCCAATTGTCTACAGAGGGGCATTGTGTCTCTACTCCATACCCCCCACCCCCATTCACCTTGGGTATGGTTTTATTCTGGGTCTTAGATGCCTGTTACCTGATCCGATCGACACCTCATGATCACACAGACTGCCTACTTCTCTTTCTTATTCGTGTGTTATGCATGTGTGTATTTCACTCTGGACTTCTTTCCACCCTTAAGCCAATGCTATTTTGGGGGCTGTTTTCTCTTTGTCGCCTTCTGGGTGGGGTTGTTCTATGTGGCGGTCTCTTATTTTTGCTTGGTGAGTGCTATTTTTCTGCTCATACTGTGCCGGCAAGGATCTTTTGTAGGACTGGGTTTCTTCTAATGCTTTCTTTGAGTTTTTTTGTCTGGGAAGACTCTTACTTCTCTATCATGATAGATAATTTAGCTGGGTAGAGTATTCTTGGGTTTGTGTTATTTTCCTTTGATTTTTGGAATATTTTACTCCACTCTCTCGTCTTCTTCATAGTATCTGCTGATAGGTCTGAGCATATTCTTATTTGGAAACTTTATATGTGACTGCCTGTTTTTCCCTAGCTCCTCTCATAATTTTCTCCATTTCCTCAAAGTTGGATAGTTTAACTATTATGTGCCTTGGTGACTTCTTGGGATTCAGGCTAGCTAGTGTTCTTTCAGCCTCCTGAATGGTTGCCTGTTTTTCGTTCATTAAGCTGGGGAAGTTTGCCTCCAAGAATTCTCTCATTATTGTTGCCATTGACATCTTTGTTTGTCTTCCTCTGGTAATCCAAGTATTCTGATGTTGTTCTTTTGCTCTTAGGTTTTCTTCAGCTTCTCTGATGATCTTATTAGTTTTTGTTCGCATTTGTTAAAGTCTGCCTGGCGTCCTCTAGGTCACTGGTGCGGCTCTCTGTTTCCTCCAGTTGATTTGCGACACCAGTGCATCTGCTACTGGTTTTTGTTATCTCCTCCCTAAGTTCTTGTACTTCCCTTTGGTGTATGGACTTTATCTCCCTTATCATTTCATCCTTTTCCTGTATTGTTTACTTCATATCCTGTATGACTCCAAGCAGCATTCTGAAAATTTCTGTAGCAACTCAATGTCTGCTTCTTCTATGCACGTTGTTAGGTTCAGGACATCTTCTGCCATTGCCTGTTGTTTCTCCTGTTTTTCTGTTGAGGTCGTTGGGGCTGATTGCTGTTTGCATTGCCTTGTTTTAGAGGAGACAGGTGGCATTTTCCAGGGAGTCGAAGATCACTAGCTCTCTCTGGGAGACTCGTAGGAATGCTTCTTTGAACTGCTTGCAGCTAATTTCACGATGGAATTGGCCTACCACGTTATCCTCCTGTGGCTTCACTCTTTCCCTAGTCAAACAGTATTCTGTTACTTGGAGGGTAAGTTGGATGGTCTTCTCAGGAGACGCTGATTGGATTATTGTGGACCCACAAGGATGGTGCTGTACTTGGTGATCTCACAAGAAGCCTTGATGGTGTGGCCCACAGCAGCTGGGGGCACCACAGAGAAAGTGTGGGGGTTCCCGCTGCAATGAGAGTGCCAGAGAAGGCTAGTGGGTTGCCCATTTTGGTGTAGAGCACCGTGAATGGTGGGCGGAATTGCCCTGGTAAAGTAGATCACTGCGGAGGTTGGGCAGAGGTTCAGACAGCAGCATGGAACACTGGCAAGGATTGGCTGAGCTGCCTTAAGCTGTGAGAGGAACTACGGCAGGTGGGAGGAAGTTCCCTCAGTCATATGGGACCACAGAGGATGGATAGGAGCTCCCCCAGCTAAGCAGGCAGGATGTCCCCCAGAGAAAGTGGGCGGGATTTCCCCCAGAGAAAGTGGCCGAGATTTCCCCCAGAGAAAGTGGGCGGTTTTTCCCCAGCCACCTGTTAAGCACTGCAGAGGGCAGGCAGGTGGAATTTCCCCAGGAAGAAATTGGGCAGGCTTTCCCAGCCTTGGGTTACACTACAGAGGGTGGAGCTCTCCAAGCTAGGTGGAGGACAGGCATAAATAGGCTAAGGGGAGTGGTCTGGAGGTCGGCAGTGGTGCGTGAGAGAAAAAGAAAAGAAAAAAAACTAAGCCTGCTGAGTCTGTGTGAGGATAGAGAGAAGAGAGGGCTGCGGGGAGTAACACTATAGCTGAGCCCTGAGCACTGACCATGGGGCTGGAGGGGTTTAATCCCTTCCCCGAGGCAGTGACAAGCTGTGGCTGTGTTGAGATAAAGCCCCTGCTTCCACCTCTGGCCCAGACAGTGGTGGGGCTAAGGTCAAACCCTAGCCGGCCTCCACTGTGGTAAGCCAAAAGCCCCCAGCTCCTCAAAACCTAGTGGATCTGTGCCTACTTATCTTATGATGCTCCTTCTGTGACCCAGCAGTGTGGAATTTCCCTCTTAGTAACTTTCCTACACTGATTTCTGTGGGGTCCCTCTGGTATGTGTTACTCAGTCGCCATCTTCCCAGAAGTCTCCCCAAACTACTCTTAAGAGGGGCCATGCTATCCTCCCCAGTAATCACCTCTGCACATGAAAGCTCTCCTTTTTCTGGAGTCAGGCTTTGCCCTGATTTTATACCACTGAATACAGAATATGTCTAAGCAGTACAGCCATACTTAGAGGTCCATAACTATACAGAGAAGAAATCTGCATCCCTTCAAAGCATATCCTTAGTGCTCCTTATACCTCTCTGTTTCCTCTGCCCTCTACTAGAAAGAGCATCCCCTTGATCATTATTTCAGGGATACATATGCAATTTCTGAACAACAGCATTCTAATATTCATTCTATTTAAAGAAGTACAAGAAATTAGTTTTCTGAAATTATATGTGTTACTGACAAAGTACAAATTAACTTAGTAGAAATATAGGGACCTTATGTATTCAGTGAAATCTCCTGAATTGTGCTTTCCAAATGTGTAAGACTTGGACTCCAAGTGGGGCCATGGTGGCTTTTGGTGGTGCTCAGCAACAATGCACTAACTTAAAGCAAAGCCAGGTGATCAGTCTTACAGCATCAGCCAACACCATTGGAGGGCACCCAGAGTCTCATGGTCAGTTGCTAGCCAGACAGTCTTAGAAATAAATTTTGTCTGTGTTCTGGTATACAGATTTTTCATTCTAATTTCACTGTCACCTCTTGGAACAAAAGAGGTAGTGGAAGCAAAAATAAGCAATTATGGAAAAATAAAGTCTAAATCTTCAATCAAACTGCCCATTATTTGATACAAAAGTACTTTGAATTATCTTCCAACCCCCCCCATCCAAAATATACTGAAGAATCAAATAAGAAAATATCAATAAGCCCACTGCAAATGAATCTATTCTGACTTATTTTTTAAAAATTGTCATAAACAAATTCTGACTCACAGCAATCCTATATAGTATTTCTAAAGCTGTAAATCTTTTTGGGATCAGACATCTTCAAATAATCAAACCTAGTCAATACTGAGCTGAAGAGAGCTTTGACTTTTATAACAAAGTAAAAGAATGACTTCTTGGTAATAAAATTCATGGTTAAAACCTAGCTTCCTTGGCAAAATGAAATGATTACTATCTTAGTCCCATGGCTAGCAGAGAAGCAAGACAATAACAATTTATACACATTATATTTCCCTTCCCAGTTCTCTGTTATTTTAGGAAAGTAAAACACAGCATTACTATCAATGTGGGATACTTTTACAATAATATATAATATGAATATTTGTCTTTTTTTTCTTTGAACAAAGAAACCACCTCAAGTCTGTTGGCTCTTAGAATAGAAGAAAGGTTCTTGTCTCCTTTCAGCCTGGCGCTCGTTGGAGTAGTTATATGTGTGATTGACCCAAGATCATACTTTGGTTCTAGTGAATTTGTTTTCATTTTCTTCCATTTGAACTTGCTATGAGCAACTGATAATCTGTTCAGCAATTAGCCACTGGCCTTGTTCTGAGTGATGATATTGATTTAGCATGTCCATAATTTTTTTCCATAGCTGGAGTTGACTTGATTCCTGTCTATTCCATCTGATGAGACCCACATGTATAATTGCCATTTATGTTGTTGAAACTATATTTGCAAGGAATATATGCTGGTCTTATCAAATGCTATCAATCTGGCATCATTTCTGTCTGCATTTTCCTACTTCCAATCCTTCCTCTTTGTGTCCAACTTCCACAGTCCATGCTTGATCAATTTCAACTTCAGAAGTTGATAATAATCTTTAATCTTTTCATCCTTGACTTTAATGTTGGTATTTAAGTTTCAATAATAGCTATAATAGCTGATCTCCCTTATAGGCATATGGATACTATTCTGTCACTGACAGCAGTGTTTCATGACAGATCTCAAAATGTTCTTTCTGACAAAGATGTGATGCTATTCTGCTTCGATTTGTAATTCTTGGCATTGTAGAGTAATTGAGTGTCCAAAAGATCCAGTACCAATCTATTTCAGCACACTAATGCCTTTGGGTGTCCATTTCACTCTTGATGTCTTCCAATTTTCTTAGATTCATGCTTTGATTTTCCACATTATGATTATTAATGCAGGTTTCTACCTGTTGCTTCTCATTTTGAGCCATGCCACATCAATAAACCATGCCAAATCAAAAAAGGTCCTGAAAACTTTATTCCATTCATATCATTAAAGTCAACTTTACTTTAAGAAGGCAGCTTTTCCCTTTAAATACTTTCCAATCTGAGGAGCTCATTGTTACGCACCATTTCAGACAACGTCCCACCCCTCATCATAAGTTTTTCACTGGCCAATTTTTTCAGAAGTAGATTGCCCAGTTCTCCTTCCTAGTCTGTTTTAGTTGGAAGCTCCATTTAAACTTGTCCACAATGGATGACCCTGCTGTTACTTGAAATCCCAGTGACATGGCTTCTAGTAGCCCAGCAACATGTAAGCCCCACAGTAGGATAAATGGCAGATGAAGGGTTGGAGGGCATTAGAAGGTTTAAAAAGTCGGTTAACATAAACTTATAGCATTATATATATATTTATATATGTAAGCTGGGTTAATGAAAATTGTCTTTATTGTTATAACTAACTACAGGGTTTTTTTTAATAAACAAACAAATGAATGAATTTCTGCTGAAACATTGCACAAAACTTTGACAAGCAGTCGTTTTCCTGTCACCCCTGCCCCTTACCCCCAGCATTGTCACGAGGTATGGTTCGCACCCTGCATCTGATGCCAGTGCTTGGGGTTACATCAGGCCCTACTATATATACCCAGATCACCTTGGGATATATAAAAAAGGTCTCGTATGTTAAGACCCTTTGTAACAAAACTTCTTACCTGCCCCTGTAAAGTCCCCTTTGCCCTGTAACAGCATATTCACCGGTTTTGGCAAGTAGGACACAGATATTGTTGGGGAGGCATTATTTTGATTAACTCAGAATGCAATTCATTTTTGGTTGACCACAGTATCCATTTTTTTGTAATCGAAGGCAATTAAGCATTTGCTGATCAAGAATTTATGATCTGCCAATGTTTGCTAACACAGATCAGCTTTGTTTTGTGAAGATCATTTGTGGTTTGAATTTTTATATTAGTTTTTCATATTGCATCGAGCTTATTTATATCATTATCTGAAAAACCAGATTTACTTTGTCCATTGAAAACCAGTGACAAGCAACAGCGTGGCTCGATCGAACAAAAGAACGCCTGAGAATAACATGTTTTATGAACTCAAAGTATTAATTGTCTTGGCTCCCTATTTAGGACTAGAGAAAAAATATTCTACAGAAACAGAGATAAGGCAGAGAGAACCTTTCTAGAGAATCAAATCCCATTGATTGCATGTAGAGTATACACAAGAGCTATCTTCAGCTACATTGAGTTGCTGTGAAAAAGTATTTCCTTGAATGACCTGTCCAGAGTCAATGGTGGAAGTTCCTGAGAGGAATTGAAAAGATTTTCAGGCAGGAACTTGCTGATAGGGTCTGTCTATGTAGCTTGAAAGAGGAGCCCTGTTGGCGTAGTGGTTATGTTAAGGGCTGCTAACTGCAAGGTCCACAGTTCAAAACCACCAATTGTTCCTCAGGAGAAAGGGTTCCTACTCCTGTAAAGAGTTACCGTCTTGGAAAACCATAGAGGCAGTTCTACCCTGTCCTATAAGGTCACCATGAGTCAGCGTGGACTCAAAGGCAGAGAGTTTGAGTTTGGAAATGTAGCATTGAAAATGCTCTGCTCTTATTTCAGCCATTGCTTCTTTTTCCTTATAAAGGAATCTATTGTTTTAGAAGTACCTGGAAATCCCTAAGTCAGAATTGAAATCGATAGTATTATTTTAATCGAGTTGCTCCAGAATGAATGATTTAGTCACCACTACCCGCCAGGATAGAGGTGCACAGGCAGCCAAGGTCTCTAGGACTGGGAAAAAGTGCCTCAGGGGACAGGCTTGATGCTCTGCTTCTGAGCTCACCTCCCTGAGAACACCACGGAGCTCCCTTGTCCTGTGCAGCATGGCTCTCCAGGAGCCGGAATCGATGGGAGGGCAGCTGGCTTTGCTTTGGTTTGGCTATAGCAAGGATATATTGTTAAAAGGGATAAAAGAGAGAAGAAACCAGCGGAAGAGTCACCAGTTTCCAGCTATATTCTAAAGTGTAATGGTCAATAGCTGACCTTTAGATCAAAATCCTAGGAGCACGTGGCATATTTGCTCACAATGTGAGGACTACAGGAGTCATTCAACTCGCTAACGATTTTACTTCACTTTCAGTGATGCATTTGATTTTGAGATTGGTGTGGTCATCGTCAGAATCAGCCAAGGATTTGACATCTCTCAGGTGCTCCAGGTGCAAGGTATGTACTTCTTTTGTTCCACCTACAAATACTGACTGAACACCTACTCGAAGTCAGTACTATTCCAGATACTAAGTACACATCGGTGGAGCTACTGACAAACTGCCCACCATGGCGCTTGCCCCCCAGGGCTGACCCTGGGTGTGCATGCTGCTCCTCCCAAGCTTCCTTCCCGCCCAACTTAACTGGCCTTGGTCCTGCGCACCAGAAATATCAAAGATCTCAAGGTACCCATCCATTATTTTTCTTATCACGGACACCCAAAGCCAGCACCACTGAAAATAAACACCATCGGTAAAATAACCTGCCAAATTAATTTCTGCAAGGTGTTTTAGAAAATGAAGATTAATTCTTTCTTTGGGAAAACATGCTTTTTGTTTTTAGGACTCTATGATTGGCTTTGTAGCTAACATGGAAATGAGCCTGGGTGTATTATGCTGTGAATCGCTAATCTAAGCAGGAGGCAGAAACACTAATTCAGATTAGTGGCTCTGCTTTTTCATGGCAGGGAATTTGGTATGCTTGTTTGTCTTAAAATGTAAATATATCCTGTGCATATGGCTTTATGGCCACTTCTAAAAAGCTGCTGCTATTTTAGGCCAGTACACCAAGCTACGGCTTCTCTCCTCATCTGAACTTCACTATAAGATCAAACGAATACTAACCCCACTGAAGACATGAACCTAACGTTTAGTTACATGTTAATTTCCTTAGTTCAGCAGACATTGGGCGGGTGATGGTGGTGGAAAATGTACTTACTATATATCAAAGAGCTCTTGGTAGCACTATGATGAAGCACTTGGCTATAGAATTTCATCAATTAGTAACAACATCTAATATTCTCAAGCACCTATTAGGTACTAAATATTATACTTCATGTTCACAAATCTGCGTATTATACCATTTATCTTCCCAACTATTCTGTCAGGAAAATACCATTGTTGTGCCCTTTTTAAAGCTGATACCATTGAGGCTTTTCCACAACCCACAAGGTTTAGTGTTAGTAGAGCTGAAATTCAGACTGATAGCTCTTTGAAGGCAATCTGCTATTCTATCTCGGTACTATCTTTAACAATGACTTAAATAATGATTTTTTTTAAAAAGAACTCATTGCCATCAGTCGAATCTGACTTATAGTGACCCTATAGGACAAGGTAGCCTGTGGATTTCTGAGATTGTAAGTCTTTACAGGAGGAGACATTCTTGTCTTTCCCACAGAGCGGCTAGGGGTTTTGAACTGCTGACTCAGCTGTTAGCAGCCCAATGCATAACCACTATGCCACTCGGGTTCTATGCTGTAATAAAAGCAACGGTGAAATTTGAGATCTGAGAATGGGTCAAAGCTATTTCCATGTATCCTTAAGATTCCAATGCCAAGACGGCCTGTCTATGGAAGATTGCCACTGAGGGTGATTGATCACAAAATGCTAAAATGCAAAGACCTGTTCTGCTGGTAACATCTTAGGCTTGCTTTGATATGTGTCTCCTCCCCCAGTGATAAAATGAGCATACAATATACAGTTTGTATTCAGAATACACATTGGCTTTGTATGGAATGCTGATCTCTGCAAGCTGAAAGATAAAATGTCGTGAAAAATATTGACCCGAGCCACCAAAATGCACCATCCGTTTCGTTCTACAAAGCAATAGGGTGTCTGAATTCTGCAGTATTTCTGAAAGAAACCCGGCAGCAAACTGCATCCCCTTTTAGTTTCCCAGGGGACGTATCCTATTTAAATCAACTTTGATGTTTGAAATACTTCTGCTACTTAGCCAAGAAAGGGAAAATACAGTGGGTGCTAATAAAATAATTATAAGGACCAACTATGTAGAGTGAACCGAAAAAGCAACAACAACCGCAACCCACAACTCCATGAAGAACATACGGGGAAAGAAAAAAAAAAGGCAACAGCATAATGACCAGAATTAACTTTATGCTACATTTCCATGTATTGTTTTGGAGCTTCTGTCATTTAGGACACAAACTTCAAATGAGGTTTTGAGTCAGAAGAAATAAGCTTCCATTTCATTATAGGATACTATAGGCTAGGGCTTAATAAGAGCCTGATAAATCTTAAGTATTGCATTGCAGTATGTTAATGATCATCATCAAAGCTTTCCCAACATGAGCACCGCAGTGTCATCACAGATTATAATTTAAAGAAAATATGGCAATTCAGAGTGCCCATATACCGTAGTTAATAAAGCAGTGAATGGAAATCAGCATTATAGGTAATTTACCAGCTAATGACAATTATTTCTATACTGCGACCCAGGAATATGTGAGGAGAATAACTTGTCATATAAGTAAGATCGATGCTCATAACATTATAACTTATATACTACAGCAACTCGTTCAATACTGGTAGCTTATCGTTTCTCTTAATAAATTAATTTATTGTCCAACAACACACAGATGCACAAATGCTGTATTTCCTATTGTTCATTTCCTAGGGGTATTTAGCACGTTTGCCAACTATAACAGCGAATGTAAATTGTACTGGTAGGAAGTCAAGTGATGAAACATGATTTGCAATAGATTGTGGTCCAGTATTCCGTGTAAGTACTAGGCAATTTATGACCATCTCGGAGGACGGGATACTGCTGTGTCTGATCAAGTCGCTGAGCAAAATAAAGACAGATGGCAGTGTAGTAAATAATTACTTGATTGGAAGGCAACCACTGCAGGATGGCTTCCTGCCTTCCATTCAGCTAGACTTCACCTGGGGCGCAGCATATTGATTCACAGGGGCAGTTGCTGCTTAGAGTTGATGGCCCAAGGAAAGACTCATAATTTAATAATTAATAAAGAGAATGGATGCTGTGACCTGGGAGGGCAGGCGACTCCCCATCGGGCCTCCTTCCCTTCTGTGGTCAGATAATTGATCGCTCTCTATGCTTGAGATTCGATACAGATTCTCATGTGTGGACACCTGCCTATGTCTAAAACACACCTTCACAGAAATGACAGGGAATACAAGTTTAGGCGATCTTAACAACTAAATTGAATTTCAGATCGTAGTCCCTCCAGCCGATGGCCATACCAGAACCAACTGATAACTTGCTGAAAACAATAACAACTGTTCAGAAGGTTTAAACATTTCCATGAAGGCCCGGCCCAGAAGTGACTCTTTGTTCTTACTATAGGAATTGTTTGAGGACTAGAAATGAAGAAATGGGCACCAAAAAACCCCACATTTAACTGATAGAACTTGTAGGTCTAATTTCTTCCCCCTGTGCCATCAGAATCTCTTGGGTTCTCTTAAAACATTGGAAAGAGGAAACAGCAGGCTTTTATATGCATGTGCTTACCCCTTGCTCTCTACTCTTGTGCTCATCGCAATGCTATGCCATGCTATGCTGTGAAATGATCTCGTATGGAGGACTACCATTTCCAGTGGTCTAGTCCTGCCGGCCAAGGTCTCTGGGTGGTCTAACGTGGCCAGGGAACACCCATTCAGAGAAAGAAGGCCAGCCAATCTACTTCTGTAAAGATGACAGCCAGCAGAGCTCCCTGGAACCCTGCTCCTCTGTCTGCACCACGTGGTGTCACCATGAGTCAGAATGGACACCACAGCAGCAGGTTAGGTGTGTGTGTGTGTGTGTGTGTGTGTGTGTGTGTGTGTGTGTACTTGCTGGTTGCTTTTAGCACAACCTGAGGCCCAATCTAGGACTCTTCTTCTCCACTTGCCACCCACTCTTCTGATTAATCCCACCTGCTCTATGTTTTTACTTGCTTATACCAACAGTGCTTAGTAACCCCACATTTTAGAACTTGGTAAGAGCCTAATGGTGCTAACTACAAGATCAGTGGTTCAAACCCACCTAGGAATCCTAGGGAGAAAGATGAAGTTGTCTTCTCCCATAAAGATTTATAGTCTTGGGGGATTTTGGGTGGTGGTGGTGGTTATAAGTTTATATACATACAATATTACTATAATTTTTATAAACATTATATCTGCTGAACCTATTCATCTATTCAAATTTCTCCATCCCCAATCCCTAACAACCTTTGCTTATTTTTTATTCTTTTATTTTGTTTGTTTTTCTTTTCATTCTTTATGAAGATAATTTTTTCAAAATGATTGAACTATATGAAATGGAATTGATGTATTATTTTATTTATTTCAACAAATGATTCTTAGGTGCATATCATGTGCAAATCTTTGACACTAGCAGGGAGAGGAATTTCAGTGAAGAACATGGGTGAAAATACATGAAGTTCAAGTTTATTCTTTGGAATCAGATAGACTTGGGATCAAATCTTAGTATTGATACTTTTTCTCTGTGTGACCTTCGTCAAATATTCACCCTCTCTGTGTACCACTTCCCACATTGTCAAGTGGGAATCATGAGAGTATCTACCTCATAGATGTGTTCTTTCGGATGAAAAAAGGTGATGGTTGGAACATGGTTGGCAGTGTTCTTAGCACAAAGTAAACACTCAGTACTCGACCATAACACAATATGACACAAGGCTGCCCTCCAATAATTTGCTTTCTAGTGGAAGTACAATAGACATGTATCTTAAAACTCTGTGTCAAGGCAGATATCCATCTAAACTTTTAAGGTGACCAGATTTTAACATTGGTAGAGCCGGATAAAAGCGGGACACCATTGATAAAACTCATATCCTGGCGAAATAGCCACATGGCAGCCGACAACCATATACCCTAGCTTGTCGTGCCTTCTTTCCAAAAATCGGGACTTTTTAAAAACATCGTGGGATGCGGGGAAAATTGTTAAAAATCAGGACTGTCACGCCAAAAGTGGGACGTCTGGTCACCTTATTAAACGCTCACTGCCCTGGAGCCTATTCTGAGCAGACATTACTGGACTTGACTGGAAGGTGCAAGTAGTATTGTAGGAATGTAACTCCCTCTCTGCCATTGAGTCAATGCTGACTGATACTGAGCTCCTGTGGCTTTCTGAACCTGTAACTGTTTACAAGAGTAGAAAGTCCAGTCTTTCTCCCACGGGGCTGCTGGTGGTTTTGAACTGTCAACCATGCTTAACAACTGCACCACGAGGGTTCCACATTGTGGGAAGGTAAAAGAGGTTAATTTGGATGAAGGGATCCCAGATGGTTTCTTGGGAAAATGCAGACTGGGGTTCCAAGCAGATGCTAGTGGCCAGGGTATCATGCTGAAGAAAGATGGTAAAGCAAATGAGCCAGAATCGAAAGCAGTGAGTTGGATCACTAGCTGAGCCACTTGAACTTGGACAGCCCAGGTTTCCTTCTTGGTAAAACAGGGAGAATCCTACCAGCACTGTTGTTATCCAGTTGGGAATCCAACACGATCCTGGGTAGTAGCGGCAGTGACGGTCCCAGTAGAGATGTGATCCGTCATCTCCATTGTGAGCTGAATGAAATGCAGGTCACCTCATCTAGCCACACATCTCTGCCTCATCTTCCCCCCTCCTGACCCGCCCCCTCCTTGTGGCTGACAACACACTTCCAAAAAATCATGTTTTGGGGGTGACATTGACATCGCATAAAATGAGCCATGAATGTCAAGGGGCCTTTCCTGCCATCACGATGTTAGGCAACCACCACCTCCGTCTAGTTCTGAATAAAACCCTTCACCGATTTCAACCATGTCTTCCCATCCCCACCTCTCTCCAGCTCCTGGCAGCCACCAATGCGTTGTTCTGCCTCTGTAGCCTTCTCTCTTCTGCATCTTTCCCACACAGGGCCTCCTGCAACACGGGACCTCTTGTGCCTGGCTTTGTTCATTGAACATGGTGGGTTTTGAGTTCGGGCTCTATTGCTGCATCTACTGTAGCATCTGTTTCCTTTGATGGCGCTGTGAGATTCCATTGTGTGGATACGCCACCATTTATTGATCCATCCATTTGTTGATGGAGGTCCGGGCTGTTTCCCCCTTTGAGCCATTGTTATAAATTAGGGCTGCCATGAACTTGTGTGTGCGGGGTCATGTCTGAGGCCCGTTTCTGGACTTGGGGTACATTCCTCATAAGGGGTAGGGTCACAGCCCCATAAAGGATGTTCTTTTGCAAATCAGCTGGCTGGCACGCCTGTTGAAGGACATGTTTTCACAGAGCCTACTTTTGACTTGTCAGGCAGTCTACTGGATAGATAATTCAGAACAGATCATCAAAACATCACTTCTGCTTAGTGCTAAACGAGGGAAAGTGGCATGTGCAGAGGGAGCCATGAGATCACCTACAAAGTGGATAATTAAGAATGAGCTCTAATAAGAACTTGCATAATCACCATGCAAGCAGTGGCCACCTGGCTCCCTTGGATCTGAAAGCTCAAAGTGGCAAAGAGAGCCCACTTTAGCCTTTCGAACAGACCCCCTGACAGCCTCCATCCCTCTTGTCTGTGATGCTGAACCATTCAAGCAAAACCTGGTTTGGGCTCTCAGGCCTGGGATTTGCCGCTTCCTCTGCTGGCCGCCAGCAGGGGCTGGGCTGAGGACATAACTTCTTGCAGATGGTTGGAGGAGCTCCAGTTTGTCAGCCAGCTGACTGTTACAAAGGAGGACTATAATTTTCCTCCTTGGTCCAAACTAGAGGACAGAGCGCACAACAATTAGCGGCTAATCAGAGGGCATGCTCGACACCACCACCACCATTTCCCCCACTGCCAAAAAGAGAAAAGAAGAAGGATTCCCCCTCCCAGGGCACTTTCTACAGTTGCCATAGAAAAGCTTTTAGATGACTGCAAATTGCACATTACCCCACAGCTGGGGTACCAGGAAGGTGGGTCATAGCAGGGAACACAGAAGACAAAGTCTAGTTGCTGCTGTTGCTGCTCAGGGACAACCTCTGGATCGTTAGAGTCCTGCCTTGAAAGTGACCCATTTCAGTGGCCATCCTGGGGGAGATTGGCTTGACCTTCTACCGAGTGCCTGCACATGTTGAGGCTCCCTTGATGCTGAAGAGGGAGAGGTTCATAAAACCACTCTGAAATAATCTGAATACGCCAGAAGAAGGCCTTTCTAGTGGAACACACACGGGAACTAGAGTCAAGCAGGCCTCTGTACAGCTGAAACCTGTAACTTGGTAGGAACAGCTGTGGGCCAATGGGAGCATCCTCACCCTCCATGTTCAAGACCCAGGTTCAATTCCCAGCCAGTGCCCCTCACGCACAGCCACAACCCATCTGTCAGGGAAAGCTAGTGCCGTTATGCTGTTGAACACGTTTCTGCCAAGTTTCCAGGCAGAGGTAGACTAGGAAGAAAGACCTGATGAACAACTTGTGAAAAAAAAAAAAAAAAAAAACCAGTTAAGGGAAGCTGCATGAATTTCAACTGTCCAATCTCACAGTACATGGGGTCGCCATGAGTCTGGGGCCACTCCAGCGCCGCTACCACTTGTTGGGTGACCTCAGATAAGTTGCTCAGCCTCCCTGAGGCCAATTGCTTCATTACCAACATGCATGTCAGAATCATGACTACTTAAAACAAGATTCCTTGGTGACCTAGTTCAACCTTACGCGTTGAACTGTGGACCACCAGGTCGGCGATTCAAAATGACCAGCGGCTCTCAGAGAGAAAGATGAGACTTTCTACTCCTATAAAGAAGTACAGTTTCAGAAACCCGCAGGAACAGTTCTGCCCTGTCTTATAGGGTTGTTATGAATCTGGGTCGGCTCAATGGCAGTGAGTGTCTTTGTCTGTTATTGTTTGGAAGTAGGTGAAATGCCCACAGTCCCTGGCACCCACAGAATACACAGTCAGTAGCAATGGCTCAAATAACTCCCAGGTTGCTTAAAACACCCCATTTCCTGGACATGACTCAGTGCCTTCCCAGAGGTGCATAAATGCACTGCCTGTGGAAAGCATTCATGTTTTCTCCTCAAGTGCTGCACAGGGCTCTGCAGAAACTGTTGTTTATCCTCCACCAAAGAGAAGAAGCTGAGGAAAGGGGGAGGGGCATATCGTTTTTCCACGTCACAGATAGAAACTGTGAAACCTAGAAGTAGAAGACTTGCCTTGTGACACATAAAGCCAGCATCAGAGCTATTGCCCCTCTGGCACCCCCACCCTCACCTCTATGCAAAGCAGCTATACTCACCCCCCAAGAGTGAGGGGTCAGCTGCTCTCTTCTGAGGTTTAATACCATCCATCTCTTTTCCCCCAGTTTCTATAGTTGATGGTCCTGAGACTCTCTGACGCTTTGAGGAAATCACATGGGTGATTTGACCTTAAATCTCATACCACTGACAGAAGATTAATTGCTAAGACCTGGAAAGGGGCCAGGCAATTCTGGGCGGCTGAATAACAGCACCGTCTATGGAGGAGACTGTCCTGACAGATTTAGTCAGTACAGAATTGATAAAGCTAGAGTTTGTATAGCTCGCTTCCCAGCTAGATAAGGCAACAGGCTCTGAGAGCTGACCTTTACAGAATTCTTACCAGTATTTTGTAGCACTGAATCTATGGATTCTACCCTCTTGCCAGTAATTGCTCATTTTCTAAAGGCTCTGTTCTCAGAAGGCAAAAGATGAAGGAAGCTGACCAGAGCGCCCCCTTGCCCCATAGGAGCAAGGAGGCTCATCCGCTTGGCACAGTGCACTTGACTGGTCCCGGGGTCTTATCAACCCCAAATCCAATGTGCGTGGGAAAACTCCTGGGCTTCCTAGGCTGCTCGTGCTCTACTACCCACCCACATGTTCACAGGAACTCACGCAGTGGTGCCGCTGCAGAAAGACTTGGCGATCATCTTCTATTAAGCGGAGAACCAACTGGATGGAGCCGTTCTACTCTGAGGTGTCTGGGGTCACCATAGCCGGGACCCATCCAGGGGGACTGGGGTTTGTGGATCGAGGTCCCTGGTGTGGCTGTGCAGTGCTGTGGCGTCTGTGCTGACTCAGCGCAGGCGTAGGGGCAACAGACGGAAACGCCGTCTCGTCCGTCCTTCACCGTCCTCACAATGGTCCCTGACGTTGGAACCCTTTGCGGTAGTCGCTCTCGTCCCTCCTTCTGGTTGAAGGCCTTCCCCTTTTCCACGCCTCTTCCCCTTAACTAAGGTGACCAGATTTAAAGCGGGACACCATTGGCAGGGGTGTGTGTGTGTGTGTGTGTGTGTGTGTGTGTGGTGTTCTTGATTAAAAATTTGGTCTATATGGACCAAATAGACCGTTCCCTAGCTTGTGCATTCTTTCCAAAAATCGGGACTTTTTAAAAATGCCAAAAAGCGGGACTGTCCCACCAAAAGAGGGGCGTCTGGTCACCTTGCCTTAAGCAAACACGCTGTCCTTCTCTGGGGATTTCTGTCCTCTGACAGCATGTCCAAAGTATACGAGACAAAGTTTCGAAATCCGAACTTCTAAGGAGCATTCTGGCTGTATTTCTTCCAAGACAGATTTGTTTCTTTTGACAGTCCATGATATGTTCAAGATTCTTAGCCAGCACCACAATTCAAATGCATCGATTCTTGCGTAAACCACACAAGATGTCCAACCTCTTCAATGTCCAACTTTCGCCTGCATAGGAGGCGATTGAAAATACCCTGGCTTCAGTCAGGTGCACCTTAGTCCTCAAAGTAAGGGGACTGCTTTTCAAGAGGGTGGGTGCAGCAAACTTACCTAATGCAACGCATCATTTGATCTCGTGACCGCTGCTCCCATGAGCATTGATTGTGGATCCAAGTGACAGAAAATCCCTGACAACTTCCATCTTTTCTCCATTTCTCATGATGTTACCATTGATCCCGTCGTGAGGATTTTGGTCTTCTTTACATCGAGTTGTAAGTCATACTGAAGGCTTCGACCCTTGATCTCAGCAGCAAGTGCTTCAAGTCCTCCTCACTTTGAGCAATCAAGATGGTGTCATCTGCATGTCAAAGGTTGTTAATAAGCCTTCCTCCGACCCTGATGCCACAGTTGTGTTCATACAATCGCTGTCTCTGATTACTTGCAGATTGAATAAGTAGGGTGAGTGGATACAATCCACACATAACATCTCTGATTTTGAGGTCAGAGAGGGATTCAATGCCCTCCCGAGCAGTTAGGAACTTTTCACCACCCTCCAAATCCAGGGGAGATCAGAGGCAAACCCAGATCAGAAATCCTGCACCGCTTAACTGTAGTGCAGACACCACAGTTGTGAGACCCAAAGGGCTCCCAGAATCCAGCTCTTCTTTCTGTGGCTTTGGTCACCCAATTCAGACCCACTTCCTTGCTTAATGGAAGGAATCCTTGGTGGATATTTTCCACTGTCATATTATTCAAAAAGTTCAGTTTCTTGCAAGGCTTGGTTATCTTTCATTTTTGCTCCCAAATTTTAGGTTTCAATTCAGGAGGCATGCTGGAGTGCCTGATCAAAAGACACCCAGTGTCCTCTACTGTTGCCACTTCCAGCCACGTAGCATCTGACTCCAGCGTGTGTGACTTCCAGGGCACATGAGCTCCTGTGCACAGCTACGGTTGGTGTTTGGTATTGGTTTTCTGCCAGCAATGAGTACGATGGGATCAACAGCCTCCTGGAGGCACCGGCCACTCTGAGGGGAGAAAGACGTGGCAGTCTGCTTCCATGCCACCTGGGGTACCTTGCAGGCCAATTCTATATGTCCTGCTGAGTCACCATGAGCAGGAATGGACTTAAGAGCAACACATCGTTATTCCTGCAAAGACAAACTAGTGACTCCGCGGATGAGAACTTAACACATTCCACCGCCTTTCTGCGCTCCTCCTTCGGACCTCCTGAGTGGAATTGACTACAATCACTCATAAAAATCTTCTCATTCCTCATCCTTGGAATGTGGGTCTCACAAGCGCTGGACATGTGCTCTCAGGGGAGGCAAGTCCCCACGTATCAGGTCAGCGAGAAGAAGGAAGATGTGCAGCAGGGCGGATGGACATGGTGACTGCAGCAAGGGACTCGCACCTGCCCCCGATGCTCTGTGTACACAGGGAGGGTCTCTGTAACAGCATGCCCTGTTTTTCACGTTAAGACAGTTAGAGGATGGTTCCTAACAACAAGGTTGCTCTGAGTTCAGGAAGCGTCTTGTTTTCTCCCTCTTTGGGCAGATGAATTGGAGAAGCTGGAGCAGGAGCGGTTGGCCCTGGAGGCTGCCATCAAGGATAATGAGTGTGCAGAGGGCGGCGGAGGCCTCCGGGGCTTGTTTAAGAAGGCTGGCAAGTTGAACATCACTAAGGCAGCGTCTAAGAAAGGTAAGTCGATAGACACTCCTACAGGATGACAAGATGAGCCACCCCTTGGGCAGCGTTAGAGGTCAAAGATTCTATCACGAAATTTCTACCAAGGGGGTGGGTGGAATGTTTTGGAAAAGCAGAGCTTCTAAAGTGAGGGCCTACGAAGAAGAAGCATATATGCAAGACCATTGATGTGGACATGTGGACATTGTTGCGGCGTGTACAGTGGCCCCACACATGTCCATGTCCATAGACACACACTACATATTAGAGGCTGGGAGCATTGGGTGAAGTGAAGGTCGCAATGGCTGTCCTTCATCAGCATCATTAAATATTTTCCCCTTGCTGGTGAAAAACAAGCAAACCACCTTTATTATAAAATAAGAATCTTTGTTTGGGAGACAGAGTGCTGAACAAGAAGCTTCTAGATAAGATGGAAAGGGAATTGAGATTGAAGAGCCAATATCCAGACTGCTTAAGCCCCTCCCCTTTTGGGGGACTGAGTATTGGCTATGAGAGCTAAATCCAATCAGAACCACAAAAACAAAACAACAACAAAGGATTGTCTTCACAAACTAGAATGCAGGAGGTGGAGATGATCATTGTATCTTTCAGGGCTGTGTCACCTACCTCTCATTTTGGGTATGTCCTTGGGGTGAGGACCAAAGAATGGGAAAGCTTTACTTAGTTTTAGTTTTGTTTTTAAGTTCTAGAAACCAGGGGATTCAAGCGTGGGATTCTTTGAAGACTGCTTTCTCTCCACACTGCAGTTTAGAGTTTGACGAGGTGTGCAGTGACCTCTGCCGGTTGAGTATTGCAATGTGAAGACGTGTTTGGTTTTTTTCCGTGCCCAAGTCTATTCTGGTGGGAGGCTGCAGGAAGATTGCTTCTCTGTGAGAGGATCCACGTTGAGACTTAGCAGGTCTCAGGTCTGGGCTGTCAGAGCCATGTAGGAAGCTCAGCACTGGCAAAAGGTTCTAAGTTCTGTTTGCTTGTTGTTCCCGTCTGTAGCCCCTGGATGACATTTCACCTGTAATATAATACTTGATGTATGTATTGGCAGAACGTTCAGGAGATTCCAACATCGCCTCTCTGTGTACCCAGAATATCCCAGGGGCTGCAGGAATATCCACTATTCCCCACGAACCTTAAAGTGATCGTTTCTAGGAAAATGCTTAGTTCTAAAACTGGAAGTACGTTAGGACTCTCAGGAAGTGAAAATTAGAATAAGATTGTTCTGGATGCTAAGCATGGTCCACTTTTCTTTACAGTGGTTTGTTTCACTCATGAGACACATTAAGTAGCCCTGGCACCTGCTCTGTTCAGTGGCATGCTCTGAAAGGGCAATAGGAAACTCCGACGTAAGAGCCCAGTACTATTCTGGTTGGAGGGTAGAGGGGATTCAAGTCTTTTTTCATAAAAGCTGGGATTGCTGCTTATATGCAAAGCCTGTTTCGGCAGCACATTACTGGTTGTGGCAAATGCGTGCATCTCTGAAAGGCAGCACGTTCAGTCAAGCAATCAGGGCCCCCACACTAAAGGAAGAGCGATCACTTTTGAGCTCTAGATCAGGACAAGCCTTGCTCCCGGGCACGCCACAAAGTCATTTAAGTGCGGCCAGAAGCTCACGCATTCTGTCAGTAAGTGTGCTTTCTCTCTCAGTGGTCTGAACACTCTGGGAACAATATAGGATAACTGATTCAGAGCGACAGACTCCCAAACACAGAAAGAGCAAAAGACAGAGCAGCATCTTCAGAACCTCTGAGATCAGAGAGGAGGCTCTCAAGAGGCTGTCAGATCCATTGTAAGCAGCACACTGACACCATCGCTCTGAAAGAGAGCAAGCTCCCAAAGAAATGAGAAATAATGAATACAGTGTGGCCAAGAAGCCCCTATGTAACTAATGTGTATGTAGTAACATACACATTATTTTATGGGCACCCTTAATTCTAACTCAAGTAGTGGCATTTTGTCTTCGCGTGTTTCCTAGCCATTTCCTATCTCCTTTGCAGCAATTCACAGCGGTCAAGCGATTTCCTCTTAGCTTCCTGAGCTTTCTTGAAAGGAAAGCAGAGGAGGAAGTTAGGACAACCTTTGGGCCTAAAGGTCATGGAGCGCAGGATCCTCCACCAACCTTTAGAACACAGATGCTCATGGACTTCATGAGCTCAAGCAGTGAATTCTCGACCAAAGGAAGACCTCAGTCCCTAGGGACACAATTCCCCACAGGTTCTACTTCCAAACACATCTCAGAGAATGAAGTTGATTTAGATGTGACCTTTGGGGAAAGTGGGATATGTTGGCAATGGTTTCAGATAATGTGGCATTGCACCATGCCTGCACAAGAATTCCAAGCTGGGATAAGAGTTGTATGAGCCCCTAATAAAATGATTTTTTTTAAAAAATTCCAAGCTGGGCATAGAGTCCTAGACACCCGAAATCAATCTACCTCTTTGTCATGGAAACTTTCATAAAATATCCAGTCTCGGTTAAAAAAAAATATATACACCCGAAATCAATCTACCTCTTTGTCGTGGAAACTTTCATAAAATATCCAGTCTCGATTAAAAAAATATATATAGATTGAGGGCGAACTAAATCAGGATGAGATTCAAGCTTTTTCTCTCCTTTTCAAAGAACAGAGATGAGTGTTTGTCCCTAAGCGTATATTGAAAAACACATGCTTATAAATTCACAACACGTCCTCTACTGTCATCGATGGATTTATTGGAAAGCCACTTTGTTTCTGTCCTCGAAAGGCAAATAGATGCATCGCTTTCTCTCTCATTTCAGACAGCAGCATTAACACGATCCAGTCGATGCATGTCGGCGAGTTCAACCAGAAGCTGGTGGAAGCCAGCACCCAGTTTAAAAGGAAGCAAGGGAAAGGCACTATTGATGTCTGGTGGCTGTTTGATGATGGAGGTAAAAAAAAGAAAGAAAAAGAATCAGAACATACACCAGGGAGCTGGACTTCTATGCTGATAAATCTAGCAACCAGCAGGGGAAGGCATCTGAAAATGGTACCAGTTCAAGAACAACATGTCTGTGTTCTCTGAGGTTGTCCGTTATTTAGGAGCTGGGGGGTGGGAGGGGATGAATAAAGATGTCAGGCCATCCAGATCCTTTCCGTTAGAGACTCATCCCTCCTGTTATCATTTACTCTGTCCCAGGGTTGACGCTCCTTATCCCCTACATCTTGACGATCAGGAAGAAATGGAAAGACTGTAAATTAAGAATCTACGTGGGAGGGAAGATCAACCGCATCGAAGAAGAAAAAATTGCGTAAGCAACTTAGCGCGCCTACGCGGCTAGATCCTCCAAGATGCCTGTTACTTCAATGGTCTCTGTAAAGAACTTGGAGATGAAAGAGATTTAAAGACAGAGCTACCGTGACGGGCCTTCCGTCCCTTGGCTCTGTGGTCAATGAATTATCTGTGTCAGTTTTTTTCCTCTAACCACTGGGAATCTAGCACGGAATGCTCTCTGCCGTGTTGAACGAGAGGATTGGGATTGTGTATATAGTGTTTATTTCCTTGTGACCAGTAGGTTTCTCCAAGAGAAGGACCGTCAGAAGACATTCCCTCCCCCCCCCCCCACAGTCCAGCCACGGTAGGTCCCATCAGACATTCCCTCCCCCCCCCACACGCACACGCTTGATGTCTCCCAT
>NW_022103905.1:6659126-6666855 GCF_000313985.2 Echinops telfairi
CCCCCACCCCAGCCCCCCAATTGTGTCTTCTGGGAGATCCAAACTTATTCATTCCCAGTGGCCACACTCACTCATCTGGAATTCAATCCACAGCCAGGCTGAGAGCCCTAGCCTGGGGTCTTCTTTTCAGCCCTACTACCTCCTGGCTCGAAGCCTTTGCAAAAATTACTAAACATAGTAATAACTTTGCAAATATAACTAAACATAGCTGGGTCTCCAGGTTCCCACTGGTAGGTGAAAAGCATTTAAACAAAGGGCTATAGAGATCCATTCTACTTTCTTTTTTGTCCTACATTGTGTGAGCCTATATCTGCCTCATAATTTAGGTCCGGAGAGCTGGTAGGCAGTTGTGAGACTAGCAAGCTCCCAGAGAACATGGTAGATTCAGAGACCTCTGGTGGGAATCTAGGATGATTTTAAGCAATCCTCGATCCTGCATGGAGGGTTTAAACCCTAAGCCCTTCCCCATGAGCCACACAATAATGACAAGCCATCTGTCATTTAGGAACCCTTCCCATCGTTTTCTTCCTCCTAGGAGAATGTCATTGTGTTGATTATTATATGGATATAAGTGAATGGATATGGATATGTTCATATTCTGTTTTTTTATTTACGTTCTCTTCAACTACTATGAAGTTTATGAAAAATTCTATTATCTTTCCATTTCATTTTTCCATGGGCTTTTGGAAGCCCTTTTATATAATATTCACATATGTTAAAATGATATGTGTTTAAGTTACCTTAAAGAAATTTATAGTCCAGTAGAAATGAATAAGATGGTTAGAATAATTCGTATTCTCTGTAAACCTCTAGAACTGTAGAGGAGTGTGAAAACCTCCAGGATTGTACAAGGACAACTCATAAAACCAAAGATGGTTTGTGGAACACCTAATCGTATGGCATCAATGTTAAACTTCTTGATTGGAAAAAAAAAAAGTACTCCGATTATGTGCGAGAATGTCCTTGTTTCAGAAACACTGACTGAAATATTGAGGGGAGTCAGGCATGAGCCCCACCACTTACTTAAAAATGATACGCAGATAGGTAAATAACCCCCTTTCCCCCAAAAGGATTGCTGTTGGATTGATTCCGAGTCATAGGACAGAGTAAAACTGGCCTGCTGGGTTGCCAAGCTTATAAATCCCTCCAAAGGCAGACTGACCCATCTTTCTCCCAGGAGCAGGTGACCTTAGCCAGTGCACCACCAGGATTCCTTAGACAGGGAGAGAGCTAGGAACAAGAAGCATCATAAGTGAGACAGACTTGTCATAAACCGTTGGTGAGTTGGCGCCATTGGTAGTATTCTTTCAACTTTGGGGTACCTTTGAAATTGTCTAAAAATTATGTATTGTCTAGACAATAAAAACCCTCCAACAGATAATCATATAATGAATTTATCATTGCATCCGTTTGCCAATCGTCGGTAAGTGGACCCATCTGCTCTCTTTCGTTCAGATGGTAAGAAAACATGGACAGCCTTAGACGACTGTCCTTGAAACATGAATGTGTAGCAGGTTTATTGTTTCAAGTGTCTGAGTTCCCCAAGTTGCATTTTGCCTTCGCTGGAGCAGCGTGGCCCACTCTTAGGGTATCTGTCAAGTGCGGCAATGAAAATCAAACCCTAACCAAAGCCCTTTAGGTAAATTAGCTTGTCTGAAAGCATAGTTGAAACAAGACATGATTGCTTTTGATATCTTAATTCAAACGCCAACACTCTTTGGTTGAAAACAGTTAAACACGCAGTGATGAAGTGCTTCTCTCTTATCTTTCCAGAATAGCTTCTCTTCTGAGCAAATTTAGGATAAAATTTGCAGAAATCCATATCATTGGTGACATCAACGTGAAGCCCAACAAAGAGAGGTATGAAAGATTTCACAAGAACCATGTCCACCGGGGACCTCCTCATTTTCATTCCTGTGGATAATCAGAGGATGAACACTCCATGTGTTTGCTAGAAAGGCTTCCTGATAAAACATTAAAAAAAGAGGGCTTAGAGCCATCCTGACACTGAGCTGCGGAGCGCATGAGGATAGGAGATTTGATGGGGAAGATCGGCTGGAGAGGGGAAATTGTTAAAACCTGGGTTACTGAGCATCTTCAAAGCCTCTTTCACGTTCTTTGTTCCTCTGGTGGCAAGAGAAGGAGGAACCACAAGGCCAGGTGATCGCGTCTGGAGCAATCTGTGGAAATTTTCATTAGGCCAAGTGTAGTTAAGAGGGGAGTTCTGATGGATGTGGAAACAGTTGAGATTTTCTTGGCCCTGACAGCACTTACCTTCCTGGGCCATTTTAGTTTTTAGGTACTAATGAATTGCCACCAAATCGATTCCAACCCATGAGTAACCCATCTAAGACAGAGTGGGACGTGGCTCCATAGGGTTTCATGGCCATCACCTGTTAGAAGCAAATCAGGGGACTTTCTTCCAGGGTGCGTCTGGCTGGGTTTGAACTGCCGGTCTTGGTAGTTGAGAGCTGGTCACCCAGGACTTAGTACTGATGAATTTCTGGGAGGCCTCAAATGATGGACGCTGGCATAGGAATGTATCAGCGCCAAAAGAACCAAGAAAGCTGCAAATTTTTAATCACATTTCTTTCAATCCCTTCAAAACACGGGGTCCCTTGAACCCGCGGGAATTGCTAAATGTATAAAAGCCCTGATATGTAAAATCAATTTGTCGAGCTTTCCATGGGCGTCAGAGGATTGTCTGGAGACGACAGCCGATTATAGGTTGAGTGAGCTGCTTCAAGTGAAAGCGTTTCAGAAGCAGTGATCAAATGTGTCCAATCATGTTGCCCGTTGCACCGGAGTGTCGCTCAGCACCTTTGAGCCGGTGTGGAGTGACACCTCCAAGGGTAAGACAGGAAGGTCTCCCAAGGTCCTGTCTCCTCGCTGTCCTCTCTGGCCTCTTCTACCCCTGCTGACCAGCAGCTTTTTCTGACCATTCGTAAGGGGTTGCAATTCCAACCCTCACACTTCTCCAGTCTTCTAATGATGTGTTGTTATGCTTATCAGTTAACTGAAAAATATTCGGATTATACACGCATTCTTATTGACATTACACCCAAATTGAAACTCATGGTTTCGGAGGGCATCATGATTCACCGAGGCTGTGGGTCAGTGAAAATGGCTTTCAAAATGGTCAGTTAATGATCACTTTCACTCGGCTAAGAAAGCTGCAATCCACAGGGGTGACTTGAGTTAGTAGCTTATAGTATTTCCTTACAGCATACATGCCTTGAATGTCTTGCATTTCTATATTTCTACAACCACAAAGACTTGAGGAATATTCCAGACACCTTTCCATTCTCCTTGGTAAATGGAATTGACAATGTGACAGCAACTGGACTGTCATGCGATAGTCTCGTGTAGTTGTCTCTTTGCACTCCAAGAATTTTAATTCCAAGCTATTGACTCTTGGAATTTGGAATTTTGTGATCAAAAGGGCTCTAAGTGGTATAAATGCAATTCTTGTCTGTAAGAGAGCGAGTCCAATGGTCTCTTGGCCTATATCACTGGATAACAGGGCAAAGATTGCCTCTGTTCCACAAGGAGAGGGCCTACTTCTTACCTGCTATGCATGTCCCATTACCACCAACTTCTTGGGTCAGCAAACTGTGGCTCTCAGGCCTTATGCAGCTTTTTGGGTATGTACATGTGCTTCTGGAGAAAAACTGAAATACTTTAAAGGCTATTATTCAGATAAGGGTGACTGTATTTGTTCATTAAAAAAATCTATTTATGGCTCTCAAATAATTTTTAAATTGTTGCGAAGGATAGGATTGGTTCAAAGCTTTGCCGATCCCTGGTCTAGTTAATTCCAATGCACAGCCACCTGTAAGACAAAGTCAAGTGGCCTCATGGGATGGCTCTAAGAAAGCACCCTGCATGATCCTTCTCCTACAGAGCCACTGGTACATGGGAACGCTTACATTTTGTTTAGCAGCTGGGTGCTTAACCACGATGCCACCAAACCAAACCAAAGCCTGTTGCATTCCGTTGCTCCCAACTCATAGCCACCCTATAAGACAGAGTAGAAGTGGCCCATAGGCTCGCAGAGGCTAACTCTTTACAGAAGCAGAGCACCCCATCACTTTTCTAAAGACTTTGCTTTCTTTCAACTGAAAATCCTTAATCAGACCAACTGATGAGATCATTGAATTCACCGCTTCATCTTTTAATTTCTTAACTGAACAACACCCCCATCCTAGTTATGGCTCATCTCTGTTATTAATTCATAAGTTCCATCATATAAAACCAAAGAAGAGTGCTCATGCTTGAGATCCTCTGAACGTGGCATACTGGAGTGGCATATGAACTACGGCCGTACATTCTAAGTTCCCCTCTGTGCTACTATTTTAAAACGAAATTTGAGGTTCTGATAAAAGGCAAGAATGAGATTTTCCAACAATTTCCAAAGTTTTCTTCAGCTCTAAGGTAGTTTACCAACTACTCAACTTCTTTTCATTTGCTCTAGAATGGCCTCAGACTTTTCTCCTCAAAATATTGTTGAATTTTGACACATCCCCTAAAGGTCACCTGACGATAGTTATTTGAGAGCCTCAGGTGATATCAGACATCAGAAGGAAACTTACACAGTCCCTGCCATCAATCCATGCCGACTTCTAGAGACCCTGTAAGACAGGGAAGAACAGCTCCTGTGGATTTCTGAGATGATAGCGTTTAAGGAGTAGAAAGCTCCATCTTTCTCCCCCCAGAAGGGCAATGGCAACATTATTTGCAATGAACCTCCAAATTGTTCTAGAACTCTTAAACTCGAGGGAGTGGAGTTACCATGTGGATGGAATGCAGGTGAGGAAGCCCTGTCCAACCCCCAGAGCACTTAGCCCCTCTTCTGCATTCAGCCAGTTGCAAACCCATTTACGGTCTCAAATATCTACATTATAACGTCTTTTATGATGCTATGCTAAGGTGACCAGATTTAAAGCGGGACACCATTGATTGAGGGGGTGGGGCAGGTTCTTGATGAAAAACTTGGTCTATATGGACCAAATAGACCGTTCCCTAGCTTGTCGTGCATTCTTTCCAAAAATCGGACTTTTTTAAAACGCCAAAAAGTGGGACGGTCCCACCAAAAGCGGGACGTCTGGTCACCTTATGCTATGCAGAAAACAATCTTTTCAAAATAACCACAATCTCTGTGTTTGTGTGTTTAAACTCAGGATCTAATACCTAGTAGGCTAACAAGACCTCAGACACGGTGGGTCCTTTCCTTGGTTAGGGAGGCTAGATTGCGCTACAGCCACGGGTTCACTCACAGTAAGTTCCCTGGGAAGATAATTCGTTAACGATTATGTGACATTCAGGCCTGATTCCACAGCCAATAGAACCAGTCAGACCTGGAGGATCTGTGAAATAATGAGTTAGCTTCCTACGGCGAAGCCTCCTTTCTCATTCTAATTTCAGCTGGAAAATCTTTGAAGAGATGATTGAACCGTACTGTCTCCGTGAAAGCTGCAAAGATTTAGCCACCGCTGAGAAATTAAAAAGAGAAAATCCTTGGAAAATTACAGATGCAATGTTGGATACAGTCAAGGAAAAGGTAAGGCCTCGTCTTCCCTAATTTTTAATCTGCCACCTAATAAGCTGACTAAAGAAAACAGTGGTTGACTTAAAGACCCAGAAGTAATGAATCTTCTAGGGCACATCGTCTTTTAGGATCCTGGGTTTCTGCATTTCTCAGGCACTTTCCAGTCACAACCCTGGATATGGAAATACAGACTCAGAAAACTTGTGTTCACTTTTTGTAATGAAAGTCCATTCATTTTTTGAAAAGTAAAAACATGTTCAGGTATATACTATAAAGTCATATTTCAAATTTAATTTTAATGGATGGGAGACATGTCTAGCAGTCTGCATGTGTCCAAAGTTGACAGCTATAGGGAGATTGACTCACAATATAAGACAATGACAAAGATTTTTAGCCTGCAGATGATCACTGATGAAAACTAAAGGGTCTGAGCACATATATGATGTAGTTGGATCAATGTATAGGAGAGGATAGATGAGACACATGCTGTAGGGTCGATATAAAATGCTAAGTTTTTCTCTAGCGCACCCAAAGGTGGGAGTTACCCTCATCTGGTCCAATCACAATGAAATTGTAATAGGATTGAGAAAGAACAAGGACTCAAAGATCAGGTAGATAAATTGACCTCTGAATGGGCCATTCAAAGTAAAGGACCTTTAAACTGCTAAGTCTAAATTAACTGCCTCAGGAGTTACATTTGGGACAATTCAAGTAAGCCATGCTAAAATGTCTTTCCGAGTTAGTGGAAAATTCACTGAACCTAGAATCACAAACTCTGTCATTCTTTGTAAAACTTGTAATTCTACCAAAGATTTTTTTCCCCATTCAATTGAGTACGTCACTCTATTTTTAAATCCTGGTTTCAGAATCAATGAAATATAATAAAAAATGCCAGGGATGTAGAGTGAATCTTTAGTTGATTTTATAATTGAAACCAGTTCCCTGTGCTGTGAAACATACTGAGGTCGTTCAAGGAAAGGTATTGCAAGAAAGACACCACGTTGCAGAAATTCACAGGGGCAGTTCCACTCTGTGCTGAGGAGTTGCCCAGAGTCAGAAATGTCTGGAAGGCAGGGAGTGAGCTTTTAAGGAAAGATAGACTAAGAATATCATCTGTGTTCATCAGGATATCAATTTAGTAGGAAAATTAGGTCAGTATTCAACCCAAGCCTTCCCCTCCCAAATCCGGCCATTCTAATATATATATATATATATATTAGAATATAGCTATATATAATAGCTATATAATAGATATAATAGCTATATAATATATATATAATAGCTATAATATATATATATATATAATATAGCTATTATTGTGTTGTTTGATCTTTCCCCCTAAAATGTGACAGCTCACTATCGCTCCACAGCCACCTGAGCTGGCTGTTTACATTTCTAATATTCCTCATGAGATTTGTAAACACCGGAAGTTTGCAAATCTGATGCAATAAATAATTTTTTAAATGGGGGTTTCTTCTGTTCATCTATCATTTGAGGGCAGAGGATACATTTTCATTCAGATATTCTGCTCGAATGGTCTCCAACCAAATCTGTTATCCACAGAGTTACCGCCAAGTTCGCCTGAATGAACTGTTACAGGAGCACTCCAGAGCCGCGAACCTCATTGTCCTGTGAGTACCGCTGCTGACACTCAAGAACGCTGGGCGGGAATCTGATGGTGAAAGGGTTAGCCAACGTAGAAGCTGATGGCTATGCAACCGGAAAGTGACAAAGCTTTTGAGCATGTGACATTTTAGTAAGCGAAATGTGTGTGGCCTTCAGCTGTCCTACGCATGAGTCTTTAGCAACGGGGGCCGTGGACATGAGAAGTCTCCCTCGGGCCTTCCATCACTCGTTCCCCACCCACAAGGGCAGCGGATATGCCCATCTAGAACTCAGGTTCCTCTTTAAGGCCATGCCCCAATGTTCCTGGGACCGTGGAATTCTCTGCTTAGCCACTCCCAACTCGGCCACTAGACTGGCCTCTACCTGGGGTAGGTCCTCGGTAGGCCGTGGAGACATCGTCCCCAAAAAGCTGGGAGAAAAAAGCCAGGGGTTTTTTGTGTGTTTTTTCTCTCATGTCGCCTCTTCTTTCCCCTGAGCCCCAACCATGTTAGGGGTGGGCCATGAGAAAATATCAGTGTATCTTCATTTACGTGGAACTAGCTAACTAGTTAAATT
>NW_022103905.1:6667251-6669852 GCF_000313985.2 Echinops telfairi
TGGTTTAGAACTGCTGACCTTATAGTGAAGTAGCACTACTTCTACCCACTGTACCACCAGCATTCTATTTCTGTATTATAGATAATTATTTATATGATCT
Organism: Echinops telfairi; assembly: GCF_000313985.2. NCBI lineage: Eukaryota > Metazoa > Chordata > Mammalia > Afrosoricida > Tenrecidae > Echinops > Echinops telfairi. The sequence goes on from NW_022103905.1 coordinate 6,667,352, forward strand.
TAGAATTCCACCAACTTAGACTATATTAACACAGAAACCCTCTGCCATTCCAAATCAGAATCGATTTGATGACAGTGGGCTTTTTGTGCTAATAGATTCTAAGTGGGTGGAATTTGCAGAGGCGATTAATCTTCGTGGAAGCAGGTAGCCTCATCTTTCTCCCACAGAGAGGTGGGTGGGTTTGAACACTTATCCGACAGGGCCATGCACTCAAGATAATGTCAGTACTGTCATTGTTTGCAGAGGTGGGGTAGGATACTCATGATTCCAACCACTGGCTGGAAGTCCTAGTGCCCTCGCTCTTCTGACTCGGTGTTCTTCTCTGATACCCAGGAGCCTTCCAGTGGCGAGGAAAGGATCGATATCGGATTTGTTGTACATGGCTTGGTTGGAAATCCTCACGAAGAACCTTCCTCCTGTCTTACTCGTCAGAGGAAATCACAAAAACGTCCTGACGTTTTACTCTTAAAGAGAAAAGGTTCAAGCGCATTTTAATTTTAGGTATGAATAATTAAGAAAGAAGCTCCACTCTTTATGTTTGAATATGACCTATGTCTATGCAAACCTTGCGAGACTATTCTGTCTGGTTCTATCTTTTTTTTTTTTAATTAGTTAATGGGAGCTTTCTTTTTCTATCAATTTAGGTGCATTTGAGAGCCATTGTGATCCATTCCTAAAAGGAAACAAATGAGTTTGTCATTGATATGGTGAACAAGCAAGGAAGTTAATCAAGTCCATGCTGATTTATGCCAGGAAAGCCACCAACTTGGTTGTACGCTTCTTCAAGCAAATGTAATCGTTTGCTTCCTCCGTGTTTGCTTCTAGAAGCTGAATAGGCTTCAGCCCACAGCAGGTTCTCAATAAATGCTTATTGACAGGCTGGTATAGTAGCCATGGGGGGTTATCAAAGGTAAAGACCAAACTTGGCAGGAAACATTCTTATTCTTGGCCTCCTGAGAAGCTTATACCTACAAAGAAGATTTGAAAATCAATAACTGAAAACTTTAAGCAGTACTGAGTCTGCAAGCATTTAAAGCAGTGCCTAAATCAGGTGTTTAAATGTAATATAGATTACATACTTAGAGCGATCTGAGTGATCATTAATAATATACAGCTTGAATTTGCTGCTGGCTGAAAAGCATATTAGCTGGATTAGAAGAAAACATCCATTGCAACCAAATGAAATATAGTCTCTTCTTAATATACAAACTTCAATTGTCCTCTCTACTAAATATTTGAAGATTTCCATCATAGTACGACTTTGCATATTTTTTCTAATTAAGGGGTTAGCACAGATGAAATCTTTATAGACATCTAATTGAAATTCAAGTACCACAAATGTTCAGATCATTATTAAGACATATACCCTGAATCACACACTCAGTTATTTTATATAGTGATTATATGGGGTTAAATGAACAATTAAAATGAGAAGGAACTTGTTAAATTTGGAACACACAGGTATTGCTTTCCCTGGGTGGCTTACTTTTTATACTTTACCTGTAAGACTTAACCACACTGAGACAACACTAAAAATTTTCTCACGAGTGGCTTGATTTTCCCTCCCTGATATCTTTTGACTGCTAATGATAACTGATGAACTGTACTGGGGGGGGAAGCAATGAACCTGAAATAAAAACATTTTCAAATGTGTTTACTTTGGGCTAGGCCATATTTTCACTTTTCATTCACTAAGATCACGGTGCAATGGTGCATCAGATGGGAGCCCGACATATTCAGTCAGCCGCTTTGTCTGCGGTTGTTGAAAGCTGAGAACAAATGAAGATTAGCACATTCAAGCCCTCATGCCTCAGCTCAGAAAGACAAAAAGGACGGCAGGAGAAACAGTTGTCAACGCAGAAGCAGCTGACCACCCCTGGGTGCAAAGCTGGCCCCCAGAGGCGTTGAGACTCCTCTCTCTCCTAACACCCCTCTTTCTTTGGACTCTTATGTACTTGCAATCCAAATAGATGAACATAGTCTTAGAACCCCCCGGAAAGAGCCCCAGCTCCATCAGGCCCTGATACCTCTCTGAAGCACTGGCCAGGGGCTCCATCGGTGGAAGGTGAAAGAGAATCGAGTTTCTGTAACTGGACATTCCGACTCCTTTCTTCGAGGGGCTGTCAGACTGGGACCCCTGGGAAGCAGATTCTGAGATGGAGTTGTCCTTTGTGGCATGTTTACCAAGGAGTGCCTTTAAGATCAGCACCTGTGGAAGGGAGGAGACAGGTGCAGGAAGGGGTAGAGGGGACAAGTTGAGCTGTGATGGCTGCCAAAGTCCTCCCCCTGGGCTCTGGAGCTCACATGGGCATTCCACGGAAGTCTTCGCCTGGACAGAGTTGGCTTTTCTGCTTCTTTTTTTATTAAAAAACTCCTTTCCCACCAGGGCTAATTAACAGTCCAGCCCTGCCCATGTGATCACTTCCACTAACAACAGCCCCCTAGCCTTTCTCCATAGTAGGATGATGTAGATGTTGATAAACGCTTCTAACTTAGGACCC
>NW_022103905.1:6670772-6671814 GCF_000313985.2 Echinops telfairi
GCAGAGGTTCCCATGTGCCGGCCCACTGCTTGCTGGCCCATCACTTCTGTCCTTAGAGCTCTGGGGTGGCTACTAGAGGAAGAAAGTTCTGGAAAATTGACCCACATCTCTAACAAGCAGCCTGCAAGGGGCTCGCTTGTGGCTGCATAACAAGGCACCAGGCCAACGCTGCTTTTAGAGAGACCCCCACACCCAGAAAAACGTCCCAGAACCCAGCAACTCCTTCCTCCCCTCCTGTTCATCATGATGTGCCTCACCGCCAAAGCACACACGCATACACAGTGTGCGTCCTGTCTAAAACAACCGGCCTATCTGCTCACCACCGTTCGTACATGCCATGGCCCTTGCCTTCCAATAGAGCGCTTTGAGGAGGTTCACATAGGTCTTTTCCCTATTTCCATACATGATGTGTGTGTGTGTGTGTGTGTGTGTGTGTGTGTTAATAATAGAAAGAAAGAAACCTGGGGAAATGACACAGTGTGTGTGTGTGTGTGTGTGTGTTAATAATAGAAAGAAACCTGGGGAAATGGCACTGTGTGTGTGTGTGTGTGTGTGTGTGTGTGTGTGTGACCTGACTGTCCCTGACAGCAGGCATGGCTGCTGGGGCCACCTCCACCCAGGGCCCCAGGCCCAGGGGCTCCAGGGGCAGGCAGGAGGGGTCCCTGGCAGGTCTGACCCCAGACACTTATCCATCACCTGCCAGCCCTACCACCCGGAGAGTCACAGTCTGGTCTAGGTCCAGGCCTACATGCTGTGCCACATGGGTCCCTGCCCAGGGCCCGGTCTTCCCATTTGCAGGACTGGGGGTAGGGTGGGGGGGGGTCCCTGTGCTAACAGGGGGGCTGTGGGGCCTTATTCTGGAGCAGGTTGCCCTCGGGCCTCCTCTCGCATCTCCCAGTGCCCAGCGAGCTCTGCTGTCCACCGGCTGCAGGGCCTAGCCATCGCCCTCTGATATGACACCATGGGCCTGCCCTGGATGCCCTGTCCCCACTGCTGGCCACTGAGGCCGGAGAAGGGCAGGCTTCCGAGGCACCAGGCCCTC
>NW_022103905.1:6671936-6687437 GCF_000313985.2 Echinops telfairi
GGGGGGGGGGGAGCCTCCGACTTTAACCAGTGGAACCTGGGCCTGTGGTGGTGACATGCGAGCATGCGTGTCTGTTCGGCTCCCCTAACTCAGCAGCAGGGCCTTGAAGTGCTCACTGCAGGTGCTGCCCTTCCATACGCCTCTCTGCCAGTGGCCCCCTTGCTCCGGCGCGGTCAGGGTGGGGCAGCATGACAGGGGATGAGGAAGAATGGTCCTCTGATCTCTGCGGCCCAGGACTTGCCTTCTGGATCTCAGAGCTGGCCTTTATCCACCAGCATTGAGCAACCATTGGAAGTGCCGTCCGGAAAGGGCGTGACCCCGGCCGATTCGCCATCCACTGACAGCACTCAGCAGCTGGGGCAGCTCTTGCTTCCCTAAGGGGCGATTGGGTGGCCTTTCCTCAGGGCTTCCTTAGGTATTGGCATGAAAAAACCAGCACATCAGACCGGTTGCAACTCAAATCTTGATTTCACAGATGATTAATTGTGTGACCTTCAACTGCTCATTTAATTTTCTGAGTCTCCCCTTCTATAACATGTGTAGAGCATTAGTGTCGTATTAGTTAAGTGGTAGGGGTTGGTGGGAGGTTTTAACTTATTTATTGAATCTAAAACATTTTGCACAGTCACAGCACAAGGTACATGCTCAATAAATATCAGCTATTTCAAAGAGAGCATTGCGTCTTTGAATCTTCACTTTTTAAAATCCCACAGACAAGGTTCTCTATTAAAGTTAATTAAAGTATTGAGCTACTATAAAATGAGGGGTGATTTGATCCAAGATTTGTTTTTAGAAGTGACTTAATGATAGGAATGAAAAATAATCTAAAGGAACATTTCTCTGGGGACCGGGGAGGGGAAACATACCGCAGTGTTTTTCATGCCTCAATGTTTAGATTAGTCCTATTTAATGTTTCTGTAAGTCATCTGGAAATAGAAGTGAACAGTGGAAATTGTACCTGGCCGTTTCAAGGACACGTAAGGTCTTGGGGAACGTCATGGACAACACAGATGGCTCTCTGGGGCTACTGTGAGTGGACAGGGAGGTGGCGGAGGTAGTTTGTGATGGGCAGGTATGTCACTCCACCTCAATACCTTTGATTCTAGACAAGGTAGGTGCCTCAAAGAGCGCCATCCTCTTTCCCCCCAGCCATCTCTCCTGGGCTCCTCTTTATTATCTCATCACCACGGCCTTTGTGGTCCCTACCAAGAACTGTTTCATCTCTAAAGCCTAAAAGCCTGCCACTTTCTGACCATCTCTTCTCTCTTTCCAATCGTCTGCTGCCTGAACCGATTCTTCATACAGCTGTCTTTGATCTCAGAATCTGAAGTCCCTCGCTGCCACCCAGCCCTTTTCTCTCAGTCCATGTTTCTGGTGTTTTGCCTGGGACACAAGGGACATCCCCTTCGGCCACTCTCTTGCTGGAAGCCCTGTGTTCTGCCCCTGCCTTTGCTTCACTCAACCCTGTTCAGGAAGCAGCCATCCACCAGCCCTTGTCTACACTCAGGTTTCTGAGCAGGAAGGAAAACATGTCACAGGCATGTGTGTTGGCGTCCCATCAGCCTACCCGCCCATCCCTCACAGTGACGTTTTCCAAACCTTCACCACTTTTTAGTTAATCCCCCTACGCCCAACCTGGTAAGCATATACATAGAGACATAAACTTTCTTTCCTAAAGAGGACTATATTAAGAGCACTGTCCTATGAATCCTTCCCTTAACATTCAAGATTAGAAATTCTTTCATTGAGGTTCTACAAATAATTATAGATTCTTAGGCACTACCATCGACCTATAAAATCACAATCTCTGCAGTGGAGGTCAGACTTTGTGTGTTCTAATGATCAGTCCTATTTTGGGACTTCTACTCAAGACAGAGGAGCCCTGGTATCTAGTGGGTTTCAGGCTGGGGTCCTACTATCCACAACATCAGCAGTAGGAACACATCAGCTGCTCCTCGGGAGAAAGATGAGGCTGCCTCCTTCCCTAAGATTCACAGCCTTGGAAACCCTCAGGAGGAGTTCTTCCAGGCCCTCAGAGCTGACTCCGTGGTAGGAGGGAGAGTCAAGGTGGTCTTACCTGTTCTCATGATTTGACCACATTCTGATGTCTCTCAAATTTATCTTTCTACCCAATACCTCTTTTCTTTTAAGTTTCAGATCCACATAAGTCATCACCTACTTTGTGGCGATATCTCCCTGGATGTCCACAATTACATTTTTAAACAATAATCACAAGTTTAAAAAGACATCTGCCTGAGTTACCTAGTGCTACTTTTACAAAAGTACCACAAATAGATGGATTTAACAAATAGACGTTTATTATCAAAGTTGAAGAGGCTGGCTGTCTAAGGTCTGGGTGTCGGCTCCAGGGGAGGCTTTCGCTCGGTGTTGGTTCTGCAGGAAGTGCAAGCGCTAGGGTCAGAGACAGGGCTGAATCTCAGGTTTCCCACCTATTTGTGGAGGCATTGCTACTTAGCTTCCTTAAGAACGAGTGTCGCAGTACGAACAATGTGAATTATGGAAAGAATCTACTTCTTCAAGTTGTTGCAAGCAAACATATGAGAGGATGTGGGTTAACTGCTGAACACAACTCCTGGCTAAGCACTTATGGGTACATGCAAAAGTAAACGTAGACATTCTTATTTTCAGAAAAGAGAAAAATAATAAAGTTGATAAAAGAAAAACAAAAAATACCTAAAATTATTTTTAATCATAAGATTTTTAAAGATGGAACATGACTTCAGGAACAGACAAATGTGTAAGGAACTCTGGATACAACTTTACACAATACCTTGTAAAACTCTATAACCTCAATGAAATTTAATTTTAAAATCTCAACGAAACAATTTTCTAGTCAAATATAAATGAACTTAAGGAACACTAGGAGAAACAGGATTCTGATCAGACCTAGTACTTTAGTACTTTAGGATGGAACACAGATGGTCGAAACATCAACTCCAAAAGAGTTATTAGCCCCCTAGAAGTTTTTCTAGATGACGCCTTTTAAACCAGCAGTTCTCAGCCTGTGGGCCGCGACCTCTTTGGGGGTCAAACGACACTTTCATAGGGATTGCCTAAGGCCATCGGTAAACATAAATATTTCACCATAGTTACATATTGTTTGGTGATTAATCAGTATGCTTTAATTACATATGTTTCATTATGTTCGATTTGTAACAATGAAAATATATCCTGCCTATCAGATATTGACATTATGATTCATAACAGTAGCAAAATTACAGCTATGAAGTAGCAACAAAAATAATGTTGTGGTTGAGGGTCATCACAACATGAAGAACTATATAAAAGGGTCACGACATTAGGAAGGTTGAGAACCACTGTTTTAAACTTTTAAAGAAAGCATAATTAGCATTGTATTTAAACTCTTTGTGTGTGTGTGTATGTAAACTCTTGCTGAATAGTTCAAGAAAAAACATGTTCTGCCCTTTTCTTAATTGTTCTATGAAACCAGCATAAACTTGTTCCCAAGCGTGACAGACTACACAAAACAGGAAATGACAAATCACTTTCCTATATGAAGAATGAAAAATCCAAAATAAGACACTGACAATTCAAGTTTAGCAACATAGCCAAACAGTCCACCAAATTCAGGCACATGATATTGTACGGATGTAAGTACATCTAATTATTAGGCTATCAGTTCATCTAATTCATCACATTCCATCAGCATATATTAACACTTATTTGTTAATATCGATTTGAATAGTAACTTGAGAATATCGCCAGGAGAATGCACACGACCCTGGTAAAGGTTGATCCTGAGATGAAAATTAGATAAATGAAGGGCAGGTAAAAAAAAGAGAGAGCATTCTACTTAAATCAGACTCACCCAGGATAATCCCACTTTTGATTAAACTCCATTGATTTGCAGCTTAAATTACTGTAAACTGCTGTAAACTCCCTTCACCCTTGCCATAGAAAATAGCCTCATATTGAGGTAACATTTTATCATCGTCACATGCCTCCCCCATCTCAAGGAGAGGAGGTTACCCAGACCATACGCACTGAAGGAGTAGGAGTCTTGGAGGTTATCTTAATCTTAGAATCCTGCCGACCACAAATGCTATCTCTCAAACGGTGGACCAGATAACTGATTATAAATGGCCTGAGAATAGTCAAATGCATCCCTGTTCAAGAACAATTGCTCATGCCCCTTTCTCAGGAAGGCTGGAACCACAGACAGAAGATAAAGGTGGGAAAGCCCTCACAGACCAACCCAGGACTAACACGGGACTTGTACAAAATACGTGCGTGTCTTTCTGGGTCCCAGTCAACAGGAACTGGCACCAAGTGACAGACAGCAGGGATGACGCAGCCTATCAGGATGTTTAGGATGAGCCAGGCAGGCTTCAAAAGTAAGGAGGCAGGCTGCAGTCAGCAGTGTGGGAGACAAAGATGCTCCAGATTTCAGCAGGGCCTTTGGCATCACCACTTTGTGAGAGGAAAGCCCGATGGCAAAAAAGCACGACTGTGTTCCATGCAGCATGTAAGGACGCAGAGATATGAACAGTTCACCCTTAGAAAAATTCTCATCCCCGCGGTTGACATCCAAAGAGAGTGCTAAGCTTCAGTTAGGTGGAAAATTAATTTTCATGGGATGACACTGTCTATGGGTGAGGCAATGTATATGGAGAGCGGATATAACACATACAGAGTGTATTTTCAAGTTGCTTGATTCAAAATGATGAATGCAGAAGGAGAACGTCATGAAGTCATGAATGTCACCACTTTAGAAGGTGACAGGTCATGCCAGGCAGGGGGATGTACCTTGGCTGAACCTGAGCCTGAAGCAACCACAGCAATTGATTGTTTGGGGGCAAAACTAAGCAGTGTGTCTTTAAAGAAAGGCAAGGGTAATTGTCAAACAGTGGCACTTAGCTAGAGGCCAAGATATAAGCTCTGTTCTGATGTCACTCTTTCCCCAAAGGAGTGACTCTGCTGAACTATTCAATTTAATTCTTTATGTGATATGTAAATTATGTGCCAATAAAACTGTTGGAGGGAAAAAATGAATTGAAAAAAAAATCAATTCTTTGGCATTTTTGGATACCCAAAAGATTAAAAAAAGAAGACGTTTCAAATGCAGACTAACTAGATCTTTGTTATTATGTACAAAGCAGTTATGTATCCTGAATTTTCTGACTTTATAGTTGTACATCAGCCCAAAAAAGAAATGATGGAATTATTCTTATGGATGGTGGATTCAGAGGCAATGAGAGGTCTTAAGAGATGTGAAATTACTCCAGGTGCTAATGCAAAAGGAACATTGTAAGGATATGATCCAGGATTTCCTAATGTTCACAGGTATATTTGCAAAATAAACAATGTTCAGAATAATATCATCTGTGTACGCTTGGACTCATGTCCAAAACTGAGCTCTGAGTCTTCCTTCGTAAAAGAGTTCTTTCAGCATTTCCCTCCATCCGTGTCCGAAGCCTGGAATCATCCTTGACTTGGTTCTCACATGCCCACATTGAATCCACCACCAACTGCCATTGGCTTCAAAACATCCAGAACCCAGTCTTTCCTCACCATCTGTGGTAGATCTATAATCGTTTGTCAATTTGAGGATTAAGAGTGTAGGGGTGGAGTCTAGCTTGTCAATCAGGTCATAGCCAATGAGGCCTCTGTGTGGGCATGGCCTTCTCCTGAGAATTCTGGGAAATCCAGTACTTCCTCGTTGGAGGCGGGAGACACTTCTCTCTCTGACACACCCTGGGAGACACAGCAGCTGACAAGACACACAGACCCACCCTGATGCACCTCTGTGTGCAGAGAGCCATGCAGAGACCCCTGCCAGCGCTGAGATATTTCCAATGTCACTGGATCCAAAGACTTTCTACCCACTGGCCTGTGATCTTCTACATTCAGTGTCAGTGCACGTGTTTTGTGAGTCTGAAGAGGACTTTATAGATTGGTATCAGACTTATGGGCTAATACCGGACGTATGGCCTTGATCTGGACTGGGCTGGAAGGTTTTCTTAATGTTCAATTGCTCTTATATGTAAATCTCTTTCTTATACACATATGCGTGTCCATGGATTTGTTTCTCTAGTCTACCCAGACTAACACACCATCTCCACGGCATCCTCTCTGATTCATGTCACCAACATCATCTCTTACCTGGATCATTACAGTAGTCTTCTAAAGGCTCTGTACCATTGGGCCTTGCTCCCCAAGTCTGTTCAATAGAACATTTCACTTCTCTTAGAAAAATATTGGAAGGGCTTTCCATTTCACATAAAGGAAAAACCATTGTCTACGAAACAAACGAGACGCCCAACCCTCACACGCATATGAGCCATCTGAAAATGCCATGGCTTGGGTCACATATCCCTTCATCCCCAGCGTGGCATCCTTGCTTTTCAACACTCTAAATAGATCCTGTGCAGCAGACTTGCCCAATGCAATGTATCATTTGATCTTTTGACTGCTGCATCCATGAACTTTGATCGGGGATATAAGCAAAATGAAATCCTTGACAACTTCAATTTGTTCTCTGCTTATCACCATGTTACCTACTGGTCCAGTTGTGAGAATTGGGGTTTTCTTTGCATTGAATTGTAATCCATACCGAAGGTTGAATTCCTTGATCTTCGTCTGCAATATACCGAGACTTCTTAGACATAAGCAAACACCTTGCAGGATTGGATTCCTGGGACCAAAGGATTCGGACCATCATCTCTTGGGCCATCTTGGCCGATTTGCAGAATACACTCTACAACGCTGTGTTTAATTAGCCTAGTGAGGACTGCCTGTGTCTCTTCCAGCCTTGCAAGTGGCCAACTAAGATATTATTGGGCGGTACCCATCTAGAACAAAAGGGAAAGAGGGGAAACCAAGACTCAGAGAAGAAACTGGCTTACTGGACAAACAGTCCCTCCAACTATTGCCCTGAGACGGTCTTCAAACTTTAAACTTAATTGAATCTGAGGTCATGATGTAGCTAAATAACAAATTCACTAAAGAAAAAAAAATTAAAGGAACATCACATAAATACTGTTGTGGTGGGGTGAATTCTCTTTAGATGCCTCTTCTACCCAAGTCTCTGTAACTCCCACCCAGTGACTAGGTGGGACTTGGCAAACAGGGAATGTACAGCAGTAGTAGAGGGGATTGGTCCGTTTTCATCCCTGACCCCCTGACTATAAGGCTGAGTCATCGTTGAAGTAGGACCTTGGAAGAGCCAGTTCAAGACCTTTGTCTGAAATATTGGAGGTCAAGAAGGCAGAGACATCCGAGCCTGTGGCATGGAGACACAGAGGGGCAGCACTGAGACTATGGAGTCCCTTCTCCTCATCGGGCCGAGACTAAGGGTCTGTGAGGCAGGGCAACAGGCGGGCTGCCTTCCTGGCCCACGGAGGCAAAGGGCCAGGAACCATGTGGCTGAGAGGCTGAGAACAGTAAAGAGAGACTGGCTGAGGAGACCAATGACTATCTCCCCACTGGCTGTTGATCCCGACTATGATCTCTATATCTGGAATGATATCATTTTATTGGAGGCTCTTACAGCTCTTACAACGATCCATACCTCCATTGTTCAAGCACATCTGTACATATGCTGCCATCCTCCTTTTCAAAATATTTTCTTTGTACTTGAACCCTTGCAACAAGCGGCTGTTGATCCCGACTATGATCTCTATATCTGGAATGATATCATTTTATTGGAGGCTCTTACAGCTCTTACAACGATCCATACCTCCATTGTATCAAATATATTTGTACATATGTTGCCATCATCATTTTCTAAGCATTTACTTTCTATTTGAGCCCTTGGTATCAGCTCCTCTTTTTTCCCCTCCCTCCCCCACCTGCCTACCCAATGAGCCCGTGATAAATTGTAAATCATTATTTTCATATGTCAACCTGGTACACCAAACCTTAGGACAGCATACCGGCATGAAGCTGCGAACTGAGTGTGGTAATCTCTTGACTTCCCTATCAAGCCCTCTTCATTGGGAGTATTGTCTGTGAGTTTGTGTGGCCAAGGCAATGAATGACAAAAGCCAGCATGATGTAGAGTGGTCTGGGAGGAATGGTTGCTCTCAACAGAAGAATGGAGGCATGTCCAACCCCAGCCTCATGGTAAAAGGGAAGCCAGAGGAGGTCATGCATGTCCCACCTCATTGCCATTCTCCACTACTGTGCTCCTTTAAAAAAATTACCTCTATGAGACCAAATGGTCAGCAATATTAATATTTTTTTAAAGGTGAAAGTGTCAGGGGGCTGGGAATCATAAAGTTGGAACAGCCAGACCAGAATAATGAGTGCACATGCGTTGGGAGATTGTAACCAATGTCACTAAACGTCTGTGTGGAAATTGCTGACCAGGAACTTAAACTGTTGTGGAAAGCTTTGCCAATCACACACACAAATATTATTTTAGAATAAATTAGCTTCCATAAGTTGTACAGCCTCAGAAATCCTAGGGAGCAATTCTACTCTGTCCTATCTGGTTGTGACGAGTCAGAATGGACTTGGGATCAGTGGGCTCATCCGTGTCAGCAAAAGGGCCACTCCATGACAGTCCAAAATGCAGCTTCAGGGTCCCCACAGGGAATCAGCCTCCTGTGAAAGCCCTCGGGCCATAGTCTGGGTGTGGGGAATAGCCTGGCTCTCAGGCAGAGCATTGGACAGTCAACTGTGGCAGATGCCGTTAGGTTAAAATGTAATACCTTATCCTTTGATCTCTCTTTTGGCACACTTTAATGTCTCGGTTTTTAGTCTTTTCTGCTTCCTTTTTGATTGATATGTTTCTCTCTGTTGCCCAGTGCTCAGTGCTGGTTTTCTTTTTGTCTTGCTTAGTTTGCTCCCTGTTTGTGTTTTGTCTGTTTCTCTGTTTATGAGGTTCAGGATAGGTAAATCTATAGACAGTAACTGGCTTAGTAATTATGTAGGGGCTTGGCAGGGGAAGTTTGAGGGGAAATGGGGAGCTAACAGCAATGAGTACAAGAAAAAAAGGTTCTGAAATGATTGTGGTGGTGACTGCACAACTCCTATTAATATGAGTAAATTGTATGATATAGGAGGTATATGCCAATAAAATGATTTTAAAACCAAAGCAATTACCTGGCCTCCAGGTCTGATGGGAGAAGGGATAAAACAATTTCCAGAGCCCAGAAGAAAATGTCACCTTGACAGAAGTAAGATTTCTTAATGTAGGGACACAGACAACTTGAAGAGCCCCTAACCTGACCTCCCCTCTCCCTAGGATCTCCCTAACCAACTGCCTTCCACATACTGAACCAACTGCTAGCCCAAGGGCAAGTACGCTCATTCACTGGGGAGGGCCATACAGGTCGGCCTCCTGGGGCAGAGAGCAGGGTGGGGGGCAACAGAGAGCGGGTCTGGAGGGGAAGAGGAAGCTCACTAGTTGAGATGGTCCCATCAGCCCATTTATTAAAAATAACCGTGAAGATTTGCATACTCTATATCATTTCCTTCATTCTCAGTTTCACTCGGCTCCTGTCTATCAGCACAAAAACAACAGTCTTTCACCTTTTGGATTTCTTTGAACACTTACAACTGCTCTTGTATCCTAAAGGCAATCAAAAAGACTGATTAAAACACGGAGGAGGACTAAACATGCAAATCATTTGTGGAAATCCTCTTTAGGTCAAACTGTGAAATTTGAGGAAATGTTGCTACATGAAAACGGATAAGATCCACTTTCGACTGTAGAGAATTGAGTTTGTGCAGCCTCATAAGTAAAGATTGCATTACAGGGGCAGAAAATTGAATCACAATCAACTGAATCCACAGCGAGCCTCATTTCTGCATCTCCCTGCATGACTACCTATATTTTACCATGGTTTCCAGCTGCCTTTTTCTCTTTGGTGTTTGCTATTATTCTGGAAGATAATTCAATTTGCATTGCACATTTTCTCCCAGAAAATCTGAATCTTATGAATATGAAAATCATGGACTTGGCCCAATGTTTATTTTAATCAGTTTTTCTGTGTCCTAATTCAGGATTAACATCCCAGAATAGATGCAAAGATTTAGTAGCAAGAGCAACAGTGTGCACATGAAAATATGGCACGTCTCAGCAGCAATTGGAGCTGTGGTAATTACCGGGTTTGTTTACACAGACATAGATGGAAAGCATAACCTTTGTGTGCCTGTCTTTTATTTTTTATCATTTGGGGAGAAAAAATATGTGTGCTTCCAACAGAAAAATCATACAACAGTTGTTGAATGTCATGGAGTAAATCAGGTGCAACCAATGAGACTGAGAAATAAAGACATCAAAACTGTCGGAGATGGTGTCTTAACGAGGTGCTCTTTCTACGGGGGCCACCCCTGATGGGACGGAGTCTGGAAAGCTTACATTCTGCTCAGAATTGCCACCACACCTCTGTTGTCTGCACCCCAGTCACCCGCCCAGTGGATACAGAAGGTCTCCATGCATAGACTCATTCCCAGGTGTCCCAAACTCCATCATCTATTTCCAAACTCGGCCTGGGTGCCTTGCTTCTTGGTCCCATTCACTCCATCCTTCCAGAAGTGTCCGATAAGACTCCCATAGAGAGAAATGAAAAGGTGTCCCCCCACCCACTCCGTGCAGCAATGAGGAGACTACTTAAGAGGCATCAGTGCTCCTGGGCAAGGAAGGAAAACACAACCACCCCAGACCCTAGAATAGACCAGCGTTTGTGAGGTTTATTGCCCCCAGCCCTGGGAGCTTCCCCAAGACAATGAAGTGTGTGCTTTTGTGATTGCCAGGTTGTTTCTTCAAGGCAGCAAGCCAACAGAACTTTCTTTGTGTGTCTTCAAATGGCTAACCCTCACCAGAACCAAACTCCCTGCCCTTGAGTCAATTGTGGTTCATGGTGACCCAAGAGAACAGGGTCCAACTGCCCCTGGTAACCCTTTATGGGAGTAGAAAGCCTCGTCTTTCCCCCAAGGAGCAGTCAGTGGTTTCAAACTGCTGACCTCGAGGGAAACAGCCCATGAGTAACCACTATGCCACCAGGGCTAAATATCGCATAACTATCCAAATGACCAACACTTTGCCATCATATCTTCCTCTACTTCTTCCACATCATCCCCATACCAAATTGACTTTTGAGACCACCACCCCAGCTGAAAGGGAGGGCATGTGATTGATTAAAACACCTAACTCCGGCCTCTGTAGTCCACAGATTGATGGCTCCAGAAATGTTCATTCTCTGATCCCAGAACCTGCAAATGTTACCTTTCCAAACAAAATTGACTTTGCAGGTGATTAAATTTATGGACCCTGGGAGGGGTGATTATCCTAGATAAGCTGACTAAATTGGATCTAATCACATCAATTCTTAAAGGTAGAGAAACACCCCTAGATTTAGTCAGAGAGCCAGAGCGATGATACCTTGAGCAAATGGACTGGTTTAAAGATGGAGGGAAGGCCACTCCACAAGGAAAGTGGGCAGCCTCAAGAATCCGAAAAGCAAAGATATGGAGCCCTGGGAGACCTACGTGGCACTTAACTGTAAGATAATCCATTTGAGTTGGGTCAACTATCAAAGTTGTGTTAATTTGTTAGAGCACTATTAGAAAAATTCATACAATCTTCCTCACTTGAAACTTGGTTTTGCACAATCAAAACATTTCTAGTTCTTCAGCCTCTCTAGTGTCCATCACAGGATTTGGTGGCCAAGCAAGGGAAAAGAGACAACCATTAGTTGTTGTTGTTGTTGTTGGGTGCTGTCAAGTGAATTACACCCATGGTGACCCTACACACCACAGAATGGAACGACATGTGCCTGCGCCATCCTTACCACTGTCCCGGTGCCTGGGCCCATGGTTGAAGCCACTGTGTCAATCTCATTGAGGGCCTTCCTCTTTGTCGGGGCCCTGCACTTTACCAAGCATGAGTCCCTTCTCCAGGGACTGGTCTCTCCTACAGTATGTCCCAGGTATGTTAGATGGAGTCTTGCCATCCTTGCCTCGAAGGAGCACTCTGGCCTTACCCAGTCTTCTGATGTGCATAGATGGTTCACTCTTTGTAGGTCCCTGTCTGTTTCGTCTACCACTGCTTCTGCTTCCTTTGTTATATGTGGTAGTCTGTTTGTGCCCTGTAATAGGACCCTTAAGTTTGTCTCAATTTTCTCATTGATGATCCCTATAGCTCTGGGGTTTACATGGAGGCCTTTAATCCATGTTGAATCCATTTTTTTGTGCATAGGGTGAGATTTGGGTCCTGTTTCATTCCTCTGCAGATGAAGATCTAAATTTCCAGCACCAGGTGTTGAATATGGTGTCCCTTTCCCATTTAATGTGTTTCGTTCCTGTGTAAAAAAAATTCGTTCCTATTTTGTGAGATGCCATTGAGTCTTTTCCAACCCTATGCACAACAGAATCAGATAATAGTGACCCTATGCTCAACAGAATCAAACACTGCCCGGGTCTTGCACAAAAGAATATAGGAGCCTCTGGGCATTTTCTTGTTTCCTATCATAAATAGGAACATCTCTACTTTGTTTTACATGGTATATTTCAGAATAAAATAGAGTTTGAAGAACGGGTTCTATTGCTTTAAAAACACTTGGTCTAATTATGAAAACTTCTTAGACATAACCAAATACCTGGGAACTCAAGACTATGGTCTTTGGGGCATTGACGCTCAATTGGCATAATAGTCCATAAAATCAGAGTTCTACATCCTACTTTTGTAAGTACAAATTGGAGTCTTGAAAGTTGGTGAGCAGACAAGATTCAACTATTGGTCTCTCTGCACCCGGAGCAGAGAAAGCAAAGAAATCAGAGACCCATGGAAATAATTAGTCCAATGGACTGTGGAGACACAAGCCTCCATTACCCTGGGACCAGAAAAACTACATGGTGCCTGGCTCCCACTACCAACTGCTCTGAAAGAGATCACTTTAAAAGGTCTTGGATAGAATGGGAGAAAAGCTTGGAACAAAACTCAAAATCATTAAAAACAAACAAAAAACAACAAAACAGGCTTATTGGTTGGATGGAGACTAGTGCAACCTCTGAGACTACGACCCCTAGTCACTCTTCAGGTCTGGAAACAAATGAACTGTGTTAGTCCGGGTTGACTAGAGAAACAAATCCAGAAACACTCATATATGTGTAAGAGAGGGTTTTATATCAAGAAGTAATTATGCTTCCATGGAACATCCCAGCCCAGTCCAAATCAAGTCCAGAAGTTCAATTTTAGCCCCTAAGTCTCATATTAGCTCATGGATTTCTCTTCAGACTCACACAGTCACACACAATGATGCTGAATGCAGGAAGATCACAGGTCTGGTGGGTGGAAAGTCCTCTGGGGTCCAATGGTGGTGGAAGAATCTCCAGGGCTCTGGTTGCCATCAGCATAGCTCCATCTGCCTTGTCCCAGGAAGATGAAGAAGAAAGAGTGTGGGCTTCCCAGGAGAATAAGAGGAAGTTCCCAGAATCCTCCTGGTGGGTGTAACCTCGTGACCTGATTGACAGACTAGACTCCACCCCTTTGCTCAAGTTGACAGAAGATTATGTAGCTGCCACATTAACTCCCATGGTTTAATTTTCAGGCAAACAAGAGACAGCTTTATAAAGGAAACAACAGCACTAATAGAGGCATGCACACCTTAGACTAATCAACCAATTGAGATAAAAAGGGCAGCATTTGTCCATGGACAAAGTTGAGAGAAGCTAGGAAAGGTTAGGGGAAGTAGAAAAAGACAACACCAGGGGAAGTGGTGTTTCGTTGCTGGGATTGCCCTCAAAGATATAAAGCAAGATGCCAGTGATTTATTGAATAGAAAACGTATCTTCTCTGTAAACCTTCACCCAATTCACAATAAAAAATGTTTTTAAAAGTTAACCCATAGGATCACATATTAACTTCTCTGTCCACATTTTTGGTCTGCATAATCTCATCTTACTCTACCTATTAGGCTCCTATTAGGCCCCAAGGTACCCTGTCACATAGGTCAGAACAATCTACTTACAATACACATAAACACTTATGTGTATTGATACCTACTCCCAGGATAATACCAATAATGCAGCTATTATTCCTGCCCCAGTTAAAGTGTTTCCATTAGCTTCCAGGCCCTTGTTCATCAAGTAACCAACCCAACAGTCTGTCCCTTCCAGGCATGTTCTCCCGCCAACTGTCTGCCCTACTCAGTCCTGGGTACCACACCAGTCCACATGTAAGTACACAGAGCTATAGAAAATCGCGTATCCAAATAAAGACTTCTCCCTATGTCAAGGGACACTTTCCTCCAGCTTACTTAAGAACCTCGTTCCTTTATGTCCCACAGTGCCCTGCTCAACCCTGGGCCTCTGTTCACTTCTATTGATTACAGAAGGGATCCTAGGATTTCTTTTAGTGCAATGTTGCCATCACCGGGCTGGCGTCAGAGGATGTGTGATACTAGGAGCACATACCCCACTCCGTGCTGTAAGCCTTCATATCCCCACACACCACTGTATGCATAATACTTCAGCAAAAGTATGGGCTAACTTAAAGATATTACAATACAGATTTTTTTGAAGCCAAAGCAAACAAGTAAAACTTGACTACAAGCAAAGTTTAAGGGGAAAGTTGGTTTGTTTATTTTTTAAAGCTAATCTCAAAGTTCCAAAGAACTTCCTGTTCTTCTTGAGATGTGTTATTCAATTCAGCAAATAGAACAATATACCCCATAGTGCTTTCAATACTTTTTCTCTGTTTATTAAGCTGGCCCAGGGTGGTTTCTATTACTTGCTAGCAAAGGACTCCTAATATATCCTGGGAAAACAGAAAGCTCTGTAGTCACATGGATTTAAGAAAGATTAAAAGTACCGTCTTAGAAATACCCAAGTTAAATACCTGCTAAAGACTCTGAAAACCCTAGTCAGAACAGAAACTACTTTAATGCCGTAAGCCCTCTGGACTAGATGGACATTGCCAAACGTCCCAAACTTTGTGACTGTAAAAGTCACATTAGCATCCTGCAAAACTACCATTTTGATTTGGGGGATATAGGAATACAATCCACAGAAGAACCACATCAAGATTCTAAAAGAATTCACTGTGCTCCCTTGGCCAATTCCAAATCCTTTCCATGAGCATATTGATTTGGAGGTACATAGATGATGCTTTTGAAGTTCTGTTCTTGGTAACTCAGGTTATTTCCCTTTCTTTTATTTTCATTTATTACTCAAGGTACAGGAGAGTAACAACATTCAAAAAGGATGAGGTTTTACTCAGATAATAGGGAAGATCTTAACTCATGGGTGAAAGAATGAGGTTGTACTCGGATAATAGGGAAGAACTTAACTCATGGGCTGGGGCCGGAAACAGTAGGAAGAAGGAAGGCCAGAGAGAAACCCCACTGAGCATCCCATTGCCCTAGGCCACCCTCCTCCCACCAAGGATCAAAAACGTGAAAGCAAGAGCATTTGCTGCTTTCTCAAAGAATGCTCAGGCTTGTTTAGAAAAAAGTCTCCTGCTACAGAAATATGTTTAGGGGCCAAGAACTTGTTCTCGAACTGAAAATC
>NW_022103905.1:6687818-6688801 GCF_000313985.2 Echinops telfairi
ATGTCTCCCTTCACCCACTTTTCGGTTGTCTATCCCCCAGGGAGGAGGTTACATACAGTTCCTTGTAATCGGTTCCCTCTAAGAGTATTTCAAGGAAGAGCATCTTGATTTCTGAGCTTCCCTCCAATGGTTTAAAATGTTCTTTGCTTCCTAAGATAAGTGCAATTGGGTGCCTCTTGTTGCGATAGATTTCCAGGCATTAATTGACTCTGACACTAGGTCCACATGAGGGGGACTTCAAAAAGTTTGTGGGGAAATGGAATGAAAGATAATGGAATTTTCCCATGAACTTTGTGAAGCTCACATATTTATGAATGGTTTGGATGAATGCATTCATAAACAGGAACGTTACTAGTTTCGATTATACTTTGAATTTTCTGAGCCACCAAATATTCTTAACAATCAGAATAAACCATAGTTTAAAAGTGTTATGACATTTGGCAATTCCACAGTCCTACGGATAAAAATAATAATAACCAGTGCACTAAACTGAAACAATTCTAAGCTGACTAGAGCAAGTTTCACAGTTTATCTCTGAATGACACACATGCCAATACGGATGATTTACAGCCCACGACAGACCTGACACTGTAATTCTGAAAAGTCAGCCAATGAAAACCCTATTTACCACACAGTACTGACCGGCTTGTGCAGGAGACGGCCAGGAATTGAGGTTCAAGTCTAATGCAACTAACAGCAACAACATTGTATTTGTCTGGCTCATTTTTCTGTCCAGTCAGATGCTCTCAAAAGACGAGAGAGATCATCTGAGTCAGGAGAGGTGGAGGACTATTAGGACAAGCTACTTCTTGAGCAGCATTTCAGTTTAGTCTTAGTAACCCTCCCCTCAGCTCCACCGCCTAATTTAAGCTTGCAATTAAAACTGCCAAATATCTCAAGTTTCCTTCTACTCAAAATGTTACTACAGCAAGTTTTAACCTTTCAGTCTATGGTACAAGTTAATGGGGTGCTTTCTGTGACTT
>NW_022103905.1:6690963-6691771 GCF_000313985.2 Echinops telfairi
GCAGTGAGCTCCAGCATCGGAATAACTGAGGACGGCGCAGTGTTTCATTCCGTTTGCTGTCCCTGGGGTCACTAAGTGCCAGAACCATCCAGATGGCACCTAACAGCAACATGAGCACATAGATTGGAGCAAGGCTTTCTATGGGACCCCTTTTATTATTATTATTCTATTGTTTCAGGCAAAATTTTAGACGCCAAATTAGATTCCCATTTAACAGTCTTTATACAGATTGCTCTATGGCATTGTTAGTTTTCCTTACTTCCATTCTGCTTATTCTGTTTCCTGTGAACCAGCTTTCTGCCCTTCCTTGCCTTCTAGTCTTTACTTTGGGGTAAATACCGGCTAATTGGGTTCATGGAATTGGCTGCTTAAGGATGCATACAATTCACACATGACATTGCTGATTTATAGTCCCATCTTTAATTTGACTGGAAAGTGGCCCCCAAGAGCAGCTTCAGTACCAATGTCAGGCAACAGTCACGGTGTTCTTCCAGCTGCCATGGGTTCAGCAGTTCTGCCTTTTTTTTAGGAATTTGAATTTTGTTCTCCATTTTCCTTCCACTCTGCCTGAGACCTTGTCTGTGTCTCTATTCAGAACCGTCGGTAGGGGTAGCTGGCTACCTTCTGGACGCAGGTTAGAAAAGGCGATGGTTCCTGCGGGCTGTGTGTTCTGTGGTGTGGACCTCTTCCTTCTTTGAGATTGTGTTTTCCTTCTTCCTCTTTTGCTCCAAATGAGTAGAGATCAAGAGTTACATCTTAGATGGTTCCTTGCAAGCGTTTAAGACTCCATATTCTATTCACTAGATTA
>NW_022103905.1:6693936-6694971 GCF_000313985.2 Echinops telfairi
GACTTGTCACTTAATAACAGCAGAGTACGTAGACACCTGTAAGATAGTGAATCTAAGGCATTTGTTCAGTGTTTATATCAAGTTATATTTCAATTACCACCAAGAGAAGGCCATATTAAATGGTTATAAGTTTAAAATCCAAACCTGTCACTTTTTTCAATCGGACAAGTGCCTTTTCTCTTTTTCCAGTCTAAAATATATACAGATGAAAACTGATGATAAAAACAAACACTTTTTACAAAATCATTTTATTGGGGGCTCATACAACTCTTATCACAATCTATCCATCCATCGTGTCAAGCACTTTTAATTAATGTATGGATTGTTATTAGAGCTGTAAGAGCCCCCAATAAAATGATTTATTAAATATAAATAAAAAGTTTTTGTATCCAGAGTAATGAAAACAAGAACAGAACACCTTCTCTGTGCTAGGTATTATAATGTGCTTAACAAAAAATGTTGGTGCAAAACATTGGAGTAGGAGCTTTGAAGGGTTCATAAAAGTTTATGAGTGATGGGGTGCCACACTCTGTTCTCAATTGGAAAACACTCGTAAAGGCCAACAAACTGACCTTGAACTAGTTACAGGCTTTTCCATTTTTTTGTTATTGTTATTTTCTCTTTGTTTTTTGCTGTTGTTATTTTGTTGGTTTTGACTTTATTGTATTATTTGGCTTTGCCTGGTTTTTGCACTGATTAATGTATCTGCAAGTCTATCTAGATAAGATAGGTGGGATAAATAATTCAGAGATGAAAAAAACAAGACCAATGGTTCTGGGGGGGATACAGGAGAAGGGGAGGTGGGAGAAAGGAAGGGAGAGGGGATTGACCCAGGGACAAGGGAACAACAAGTGAGCTAAAATCAATGGAAGGAAGGTGGTAGGATGCCTAGTGGAGCTTAATCAAGGGCAATGTAGTAGCGAGGAATTACTAAACCCAAATGAAGGCCAAACATGATGTTGGGACAAGAGGAAAGTAAAAGGAAATAGAGGAAAGAACCAGGAGGCAAAGGACATTTATAGAGGCCTAAATACA
>NW_022103905.1:6696505-6710926 GCF_000313985.2 Echinops telfairi
ACAAGGAAGAGGGACATCAAAAAACTGCTACTCTCAAAAACAAATGGAAAAACAAGGCAATTATTACATTGAGAGAGACAAGTGGTTGGTTGTTTTTTTTCTTTAAGGAAATAATCATGGCATATTACTTATCTCAGCAGTGGATGGTTATTTATATAGTCACACCAGTGTAAATATTAACTAGTGATATATTCAAACATTGTCACAAAGCTTTCAACAGTGTGAGCTGAGGAGGATATAAGAGAAGTAAAATTTCAAGTATGGTAATTCAGAAGCTAGCGTCTAGCCTGACTGACAAAACAAACAAAACACTATACCATTTAGAAAGAACGTTCCAGTAGAAAGAGCTGAAAATTAAACAAAAACAAAATGTTGGCAGTGTTGATTCTGAGTTAGACTTGTGTGTATACGGTAGAGACTGCTGTTTATCATTTTAGTCTTGAAAAGGCTTTTATATAAAAAAAAGTCTTGGCCTTCTATCAAAAAAAAAAAGCTTTGGTTGAAAATTAAGTGACCAGATAGGAAATCTCTAAGAAACTAGCATTTCTTCACATAACAAAAATGTCGATCAAACATCATGCTGACCCAGGCACAAAGCTAGGCACCATGACAGAGGACAAATGATTCTTGTTTCCAGGGAAACAGCAACTAGTGAACACCTGAATAGACTCCAACACTGTAGCGGTAAGTGGTGTGACTAGAGAAACACAAAGTGATAGAAAAACGAGGCAAAGGGCAGTAGTGAGGTCAGCTAAGCTCCTTTGGTTTCGTCAGGGCCTCTCTGGGATGAGTTGATCTCTGGGAGTATAAAGCTATTATCAAGGATTTGTAAAGGATCTGAGGCACAAGACCCCGGTGGGTCCAGAAAGTGTAAAAATCTAGAAACCGTGAAAACCACAGTGGATTTCACAGGAGCTGGAAGTGAGCAGGCTGGTGGTTCAAGCTTTAGTTGGGGGAGTAGCAGGGCCCAGAGTATATGACTGTGCCTCAAAATTTGAGGTGCCCTCAGGGTACAGATAGCACGGGAAGCCACGGAGCGAACACAAATACATCTAGCCCAGAACCTAGGCTAGCGAAATCCCAATATTTAAAAGGAATGGAAGAGGAGGAGGAGCGGATAAAGGAGACAGAATCCGCAGGCCCAGAAAGGAAAGACCCAGCCAGGTGGTCTGAAGGGTCCTCGCAGCTGGCCACCTGTCCTAGTTGATGACTGGCCACCACAGCGACCGTCTGTCCTGCCAAGTTTGTGTCTGTGGCCAGAAACGTGCATCCTTTCATTTTCCGATTGTTGCGCCAGTCCTGGAGGTGGTTGTATCTCTATAGGGTCTCATCCTCCCCTGTCTAAGTTAGCGCCGTGGCTGAGGACCACCGCCAGCCAGGGCCCTCTCGGTGCTTTTGTGGGGTCATCGACACACGCGGGAACTGGCTTTTAAGGGAGCCGTCCGTAGGATGTCCCCAAGCCACCTCGAGCGCCCACTATTCAGTCCTGCGCTGGCGCGGCCAGGAGACGACACCCAGCCGCGCTCACAGCCCAGGGCGCGGCACCCTAGAGGGATGAGGGATGTGATGCCCGCGGGCGGCACCGCCCCGGGTAAGTCCTCGCCCGCGCCCCGGGGCCAAGGACACTGTCGGGGAAACTGGGGCCGCGGGGGGAAGCGCGCGCACCCACACAGCCAAGGGGGCTGGGAGGGCAGCGGAGGCCGCAGGGCGCAGCGACCCTGGGGGCCCAGGCCAGCACCCCGCCTCCCCGGTGGCCCCGCTACGCTGATGGCGGCGGCTCCTGCTCCTGATGTCGCGGGAGCGGGCCGCGCCTGCAGCCCCAGCCGGAGGCGGGTCTCGGCGGAAACGACCCTCGTGGGCGCTTGCCCTACGAGAGGGGACCGTCCCTCCGCCCTTGACCGTCGTCGCTTGCAGACGGGCGAGCGGCCGGGCCTTTGAAGCCGTGGCACTTTCCGGGCTAGGCCCCGCCCCTGAGGACGCCATGCTGCCGAGGACGCTCCGGCCGCTGGCCAGCGCTCGCGGCCTAAGCCGAGGCTTCACCAGAGCCAGTAAAGTCCGGGGACCCAGGCGGCAAGGACACGCTTTCTCGGGCTGGGGGGGACCTGTGCGCGGCCCCGCGGCCCCCGTTCTCGGCCTGCCGCCCGAGGCGAGGAGGTGGGGCGGGCCTAGGGCTCGAACCTGCCCGCAAGGAGGAAGCCCTTCCGCCGCTTGTCGGCGCCGGGGGAGCGTGGGGGCGAGTGCGCATGCGCGACCCCGCGCGCGCGCGCGCGCGCGCGAGAGAGAGAGCGAGTCCATTCGAGCCCCGGCGTGGGGGGCGCAGGGGGGCTTTGTTTCCTCTGCGCGGGCAGCTCCCGCAGCTCCGGGCTCGAGTGAGCCCATCCCTTTGTATGTAAAGCGGGAAAGGGCTCGTCGTTGCCGGCCTCAAAGCTGCTCCCCGAATAGGGCTCCCCGTCTGCGTGGTGGGTCTGCCGTCCCCCTCCAGCCATGACCGGTGGGCTCGTCCGAGGGGGTGGGCGGCGCCGGGAGGAGCTGGCGGGAAAGCTTGATTCCCCGCCCGCCGCTGACTGCGTCCCGCGCGCTCTCGCCCCCTCCGCTCCCGGTGCGCCGCTGCTCTCCGCCCGGCGCCGCGCTGCCATGCCGTGCTCCGAAGCCGCTCCGGTCGCCTCTCCCACCAAGCGGGCCCGGCCTGCGGAGGAGGGCGCCGTGCGGCTCCGCTTTGCCAAGCTCTCGGGGCACGCCACAGCCCCGACCCGGGGGTCCGCGCGGGCGGCGGGCTACGACTTGTACAGGTGAGTGGCGCTCCGCGCGCCCCCAGCCTCCGACCTCCACCCTTGCCATCGGCCCAAACCCCCTGCCGACGAGTCGATTGGGACCCTGTGGGTGGGTGTCCGAGGCTGTACGTCTTTGTGCGCGCAGACAGCCTCGTTTTTCTCTCTCGGAGCAACTGGTGGATTTGAACCACTGACCTTATGGTGAGCAGCCCAACGCTTATCGGACTGCGCCACCCCAGCAAGGGAACTCAGCTTTGTGGGTTCTGTAGCTCCAGGCGGTGCTTGTTTCGATGTTGACAGTGTGCTGCCTGAAACACCAATTTAAAAGGTGGTGGTGGTGGTGTTAGGTGCCGTCCAGCTGGTTCCGACCCATAGTGACCCTCTGCACAATGGAGCGAAACACTGCCTGGTCCTGTCCCCATGTGGCAGCCACGGAGTCCGTCCATCGCAGTGAGGGCCTTGCACTTCTACCCCGCCCCTCTGCAGACTAGTGGTTGAAAAAGATGAAAGTTCAGCCCTTTACTTCTCATGGGAAAGTAGAGCCCCCGTGGTTCAGGGGTTGAAGTCACTCAGCTGCTAACAGAAAAGTTTACAGTTCAAATCTACCAGCCTCATGGGAGAAAGCTGTGCCGGTCTACTGATGTAATAAAGATGAACAGCCCCCAAACCCACCTAGACAGTTCTAGTCTTCCCTATAGTGTTGTGATCAAAGTCAGAACGAATGCCCTGGCAGTGGGTTAGAGCAGCAGTGTAGTTTAACTAGATCTGGTGACCTCATGGTTACATGTTCTCCTGACCACAAGGTCAGCAGTTTGAAACCACATACAGCTCCTCTGGAGAGAAACAAGGCTTTCTACTCCCGAAAAGTTACACCATAGGGGCTTTTCTACCCTGTTTGCCTTTATGAGTAGGAATCAACTCAATAACAGGGAGACTTGATTTAAGGTACTTAAGTATCCTAATAACACATAGGTGACTACCTGTGTACTGAAATCCCTGTGGGCATAACTGATCCCTGTAGTAAAGGAGAGACTACTAGCTATGTACAGAGGAAAGGAGTGAAAACCTAGCACCACTTTGCCAGGGCTTCAAATTGACTTCCAGTTCTGCTTGTAGTGAAAGGTTCTTATCTTGCTATCAAAGGAGGGAACTTACAGTCATCACAACTGAAGCAGGAAGTGCTAGGTGCACCTCAGAGGTTTAGTTTCTCAGCAACATCGTCTGGGGCCCATTGACTGAGCACCTCTGTCCCTCCACCATCGAAGCCCATGGACACAGGCTGATAAACTGCCAAGCCAAGCACAATGCATGCAACACAGCCCTACCTCCCTCTCACCCTTATTTTTACCACCCAGATTTTCCCATGATCTCTTAGAGGACTGCTGTGAGAATTGAATAAGATTTAAATATATGAATAGGAGACAATTTCAAGGAGACCAGGAAAAGAATGCTTGGAAACTGTGGTAGCAATTGTACAATACCGCTTGTGATTGAACTATGGAATGAAAACATATATTAATTAACTCCCAATCAATAATACATTTTTAAAAACAAGAATAGGAATATATGAAATGAGAATTAAAGTATATAAGGAAGTTAGAACTGTGCCTGACACATAGTACAGAATTTACTAAATCTGTATGAACAATTGTTAGCCATTCTTCGCCCTTTTTCTCAGTCCTTCCTTCATCCTGTTTGTATACTTTGTTAGTGAGACACCTTTGGGTCTGCCTTTCTGCCCCTTTTAGTATGTCCCTCTTTTCCCCAATAAGATAGTGTAGAGGAGAGCATGGCCACACCTGTCCCCAACCCAAACTGGTAACTCGAAAACAGCTACCTCATTAAGGTGTTGGTTGTGGAAGCTAAGGTTGCATGAATTAACCTTATTTGTAAAGTATTTTCTCTCAACATTTCAGTGCCTATGACTACACAGTCCCACCCATGGAGAAAGCCCTGGTGAAGACAGACATTCAGATCGCTGTGCCTTCTGGGTGTTATGGAAGAGTAGGTAAGTGACTTCAGGAACAGGTAGCTCTTTGCCAGGTTTTTCAACAACACCGCAGAAAAAGCTGGCAATCTTCTGCATAGATGCCGGCCTGGGACATCCTGTGGAGCTCAGTTCTACTCTGTTAAGGCATGCGTTGCGATCGGCTTGATAACAGTGCGTCTGGTTTATCTATTGATTTAGTTTCCCCTTGCAGTATATTCTGCCGAGTCTCACTTGGTGTAAAAATGAGTGAAGCGGCTCTACTTCGCTTACTTCCTAAACGAAAGAGGAACCCTCTGGTGTGGCAAGTTCAGCCTGACAGAAACTCATTTACATAACTGCCTCTGTCTCTTTCCACCCCGTCATTTCTGACTCCTTACTTGAGCCTAAGTTGGGCAGCTTCTGCTTTTTCACAACTCCTCCTAGTGAGAACAGCTGAAAATGTAGGTGCTTTTTTAACTGGAACATTTTCCAGGGTGACTCCCCACTCAAAGATCAGACTACACTTTGTGAAGACAGCGATGGGAGCTCATGTTAAATAATGGGGACTGTGGGGACGGCTTAGGGTGATGGCACAGGACATTTTGCATCATGAGGGTCCAACGCCTGTCCTGTGTTTCCATTCAGCCGTTTCCGTCCAGGCATCCTTCCCTCCTGAGTCTGAGGGTCTGTGTGCTAGAGGGAGGTACCTCCGAGCTGGAAGAGCAAGGACAAGATAGGGCACAAGTCCTCCTGGAGCAAGTCATTTGTCACCAGAGAGAATTGAAGCCATCTTTTCAAGAGCATACTTCATTTTTTACTCACCTCAAAGTAAACACAAACTTGAGACCATTGACTACGTTGTCAGAGGTGTGTGTGTGTGTGTGTAGCAGGGGCAGGGGATGGTGTTAGTGTGAGGAAACGGGGTAGATCAAGGGCAGAGCAGAGTTTTGAATTTTCACACAATTCAAACTGGAACCATAACCACCCTAAATTATTAGCCCGAAGAGATCTTGAAACCTTGAGCCCAAACGACCTTAGAACCAAAGTGATGTTGTCAGTGTCCTAATTCCCAGTGACCCTGTGTACAACAGAAGGAAACACTGTACATCCTCACAGTTCAGCCCATCGCTGCAGCCACTGTCCAGCCCTCTCCGTGATGATGCGTCTCCTTGGGGCTGACGGCCCACTTTACCCAGCAGGACCTTTTCCATCTTTTCCAGAGGAAAGGACGACATGAAAGGGTAGATAAGAAGCTTAGAGGTCAGTGAGTTTGTGTTCATGATGGTAAGATAGTTTGGAAAGCGTTATTTAGAGAGGTGACACAACTTGAAGAATGTAGACGGTGTCATCAATTGTCCATGTAGAAATTGTTGAAGGTGTACATTTTATTGTTGTCTATTTTTCTCCAAAGTAAATAACTATATGTGAAATTGAATACCAAGAATCACCCGATGAAGTTAATTTGAAGATGACATAGGAATTGAGAATGATGTGCTGAAATTGTGCCAGTCATACCCAGTATTGTCTTCCCTTTAAAAGTTTTTTTCCCCTTTGTTTTTTAGCTCCACGCTCTGGCTTGGCTGCAAAACACTTCATAGATGTAGGAGGTAAAATATTTTCATTTTTATTCTATAGATATTGAAAAGTATTTGCTTTGTCTTTGCTTAAAAGGTAGTATTCAAATGACAGATTTTTAATTTTATCTTCAAGGAAAGGATAGGGTTATGGCTTTTATAAAAGTTTTTATATTTGAAGTAAATAGGTAATTTGTACTTTAAAAAGTTTTGTGATTAGCTCTAATTTTTAAATGACAGTTATGTGCAATGCATGTTAGTTAGCTAATATGCTAACTAGGCAGTATCTGACACAGTATCCGGTAGTTAGTGTACAAACCTCAAGCCCACTACTATGGAGTTAGAGCAGACTCATCGTGACCCTGTGGACAAGGTGGAAGAGCCCCTAGCGCAGTGGTTCTCAACCTTCCTCATGTGGTGAACCCCAACCATAGCACTATTTCCATTGCTACTCCATCACTGTAATTCTGCTACTGTTATGATTCAGATGACCCCTATGAAAGAGGTCTCGACCCACAGGTTGAGAACCATTGCCCTATGGGTTTATAAGACTCCCTCGCGGCAGCTGGTGATAATCTGCATTCAGCCCCAATCACTCTTAAAGCTTGTTACTGCAAAGGGAAAAATAAAGCTTTTGTGTCATAAGTAATTGTTTAAGCAAAAGATTCTAGAAAATCCAGGTCTATTTTGAAGTGAGTAAGGATTTTCTTACTTTCATACGAAAGCCATCATGTTGGGCAAAATATGAAAACAGATTGTCTTCCCTATTTAAAATTCTTGTCAATAAAGCCCTCAGGAGCACCTGTGTCCTTATAAGAAGCCATACTGGGGTTACCCAAAGTCAGCTCCTTCCTCACTCAGCCTCTTTCATGAAGTGGCCCTAGTCTCCTCTATGAATGCCCCTTGCTATAGGATCACTGACCACTGTCCCCTCACTAAAAGGGACGTCTTGCCCTCCTGATGGGGCCCCTGTACTTTGAATTTCCTCCTTACGGGGAGACAGAGCCCACTGGCAGGGGATCTCATTTGTGCTGAGTGAGCACGTCACTGAAGACTTCCAGGCTCCCAGATAAGTGGGTGCTAGGTCCTCCCATGCCCGCCAGTTGTACAGAGCTGTTCGCTCAGAGGCCCTTCTAAAGGAAGACAAACGTAGGAGCACGTCCTATTGTGACGGCCACTGTGCGCTCAGGGCTTTATAAGCATGTCTCATCCTCACAACCGCTCTGTGCTGTTAGAGATGAGGAGACTGGCTCAGATAGGATCCCACATGGACAGTACTCCTAGAGGCTGCCGTCTTCATCGGGGCATTCCAAACTCCTGTTTTTCACCCCTGTCCAGGAGCCTGGTGGCACAGTGGTTAAGCACTCCACTGTGAACTGTAAGGTTGGTGGCTTGAGTCGGCCAGTCGGGAGTGCTGTGGGAGAAAGATGTGGCAGTCTGGATCCAGGGCAGTTCTGCCCTGCCCAGTCCTACAAAGTCCCTCGGAGCTGGAATGG
This sequence comes from Echinops telfairi, assembly GCF_000313985.2. NCBI lineage: Eukaryota > Metazoa > Chordata > Mammalia > Afrosoricida > Tenrecidae > Echinops > Echinops telfairi. The sequence continues at coordinate 6,704,316 of NW_022103905.1, forward strand.
GCTTGTGTTCAGCTGGTTTCCCCATCACCAACCAAGCACCTCTTGGAATTAGCCCCCCATCGTGGGCCCCTGCGAGGTGTCAACACATGACGATATGTAGTCTCAGGCCTGCCTCTCCCGTCTACCAACTTGGAAGCTGCAAACTGCAAGCTCAGTGATTTAAAGCCCTCGGCTCCTCTGTAGAAGAAAGACTAGATTTCCTCCTCCCCTTCTCCTATAACAGTTAACAGTCTCGGAAATCCACGGGGGCAGGTCTCTGGGCTATAGGGTCGTTATGAGTCGGAATCTTCCGGAGGGTGGTGTTTGGCTTATTTCAGGTTGGTGTCTCCTTAGTGCCACTAGGTGGTGCTATAGGGCCGATATTGACAGCTGACTGAGCCAGGGCAATCTGGGCTCATTAAATTATGGTTGAATTTCAAGTACTTTTACAAGGTCAAGAATGGTAAGTAAGGATTGTTGCTTAAGAGATTCAAAGATGGTTAAAAATGTCAAAGGATACTGAAAAGCGTAGGGGTTTGGAGAAACTACAGGGTTGGGAGATGTCAGGTCTTTAAGGAAATAGTTGTTTAACCCTCCTGAGCCCTGGTTTCCTCAGCGGGGGAGTGAATGTGAGTAGGCCTGGGTCTGAGGTGTGAGGGCCAGCAGTCATGTCTGTAAGGCCTCTGACAGCACACGGGCGCGGAGCAGGCAAATCATGCCGGACCCAATGTCAGAGATTTTTTTTCTTCTTAATGTGGAAACTTTTCTTACCCTTTGCTACAAATTTTTGCTCATTGCAATCAATCCTCTGAAAAGAATGCATGGGAAAAGAATGGAAAGTTTGTTTGCCTGGTGGTTGGTATGATATTCATAAAATTACATAGTGGTGTGCTTTGGATTCAGGGCATCGTAAAACTCTTTGAAGCACAAGTTCTACCAGAGCGGGCCACAATCTTTGGTTCTGAGGGAGGGTCAAAGGGAAGGGCAGGGTCTGCAGGACTCTGTTGAGAACAACCATCTGGTGGGTAGGGGGCATTTGTCTGAAGTCGGTTTCCAACAAATGACATGCCAATGGCTTGACACAGTAAAACTTTTGCCTGAAGTCAGCTAATCACTCTGCCAGTTCCCGTGCATGATTTTTCCAGCGATAACTTGAAATTACTTTCAGCTTTCTTATGAAGAGAAATATATCCCCAATGATTTTATTCTTTATATAGAAAGAGTACACATGGGATTGTTCTTGGACGTCAAAATGGCAGCTAGGTACTATGGAACCCGGGACGCCTACATTTTATTTCCCACTGTTGTGTTCTTGCTGTAAAATTCATAATGAAGAAGAGCCAGTAAGGTCTCCTATGTGTATGGGGAGAGGCAGCATCACTGATGCTCATAGAAATGCAAAGGAAAGGAAGGCAGTAGATACCATGTGGGACTCATCACTTTGGACACACTTACAAAGACTGCTACTCTCTGGTTCTGGCAGGGATCTTGGAAACATTACTGATGGGTGTTTGAATTGCTACACCTTTGTTTTTTCAGAGCTATCTACCAATATCCATTTAAGTTTTTAACTACATATCTGCTTTGTCCCAGGACAATGCTTTTCTGATCTGCTTTCATAAGAATACAGCACACTAATAATGCAATATTATGCAAATGACTACTTTGTTTATTATAGCAAAAAATGTGAAAGTACACTCAGTGTCTGCTGATATTTGAGAGGATAGTTCCATAGAAATAATGGGACTGTATTTATTTTATGGATTTAAAAAGAACAATTATTGAGATTGCGTTACGTTAACCTGAGTGTCTGTGACATTGAAACAAAGGGGGTGGGGGAAGCAAAGTGGTAAGTAATAGGTAGCAGTCCAGCCTTGGCTACCTCAGAGAAAGACGGGACATCCCCATTTTCATTTTATCCGTGTTTGTGTGGCTTGGTGAAGACATTGGAAAACCGTTTTCTAATACAATAGAAACAAAAGCTCTCTGGGGTCCGTCGGGCCACGTTGTCTTCATTTCACTCTTAGGCAGGTGAATGCTGGCCGGTGCTCTGCGATCTGTACATGCTCCACTAAGGAGTGGCTCTGTTAACTCAGTCACAACTTGCTCCTTGTCGGTAATGTGGGAAATGACTAATGCCATCTTTATATCAATTCTTGTGATAGATATTAAGGCCTAAGTTAATAGTCAGCTGGAACTGGGGAAAGAAATCAGGGCTTCAGGCTGTCTGAACTGGCCCCAGATCTGTTGCTCTCAACCAGAAGAGAATAGACGCTTCGTTCCCTTTTCAGGCTGAACTACCTCGACTCAGTCACAAAGCACAGGGCTTCGTTAGACTGCTCCTCTAACGCGGCGGGAAAAATCTAAAGTGGTGATGTTTCTGAGTACTTTCCCTTAAGAACGTGCCTAGGCGTTCCAGAGGGGCACAGATGGTTAAGCACCCGGCTCCTATTCAAAGACTGGCAGTTTGAACCCAGTTAGGCACCCTGGAAGAGAAGCCTGGAGATCTGCCCTGGAAGCTCCTGGAGCAGTTAGTTGCACTTGACAGTTGTCATTGACTCAATAGCCAACCCCTAGCTCACTGCCGGAGAACTGAGCCCACTCAATAGGAGCCCAAGGGAGGGTGGAGAACGGCCCCTGTGGGCTTCTGAGATTGTAAATCTTTGCAAGAGTAGAAAGCCCCATCGTTTCCCTGTGAAGCAGCTGGTGGTTTGGGACTGCTTACCTTGCGGTTAGTAGCCCAATGCGTAACCCATGACACTATCAGGGCTTCTTGGAATTACCTTTTTTAAAATTAAAAAAATAAAAGAATCAAACCCACTGTCATAAAGTTGGTTCCGACTCATAGCAACCCTGTAACTTCCCCTGTGAGTTTCTGAGGCTGTAACTACCGGAGTGAAATGACCCATCTTTCTCCCACAGAATAGCGGGTAAGGTATGCTTCATTAGGTCATTGGATGGAATATTAATTTATATCATTAACGGGGATGTTGAGAAGGCCTGGTATATATCTCCAAATTTATTTGACCTACTCCCTGCACCCCCTTGTCAGAAAAAAGAAATTATTCTACATCCCTCAAGCAGTTAACACTTATACAGACCCATAATCAAGGATAAACTGTCTGCTGTTTAGTGTCCCTTGGATCATTCTAGTATCCCCTAGGAAGCAGTATTGCTTATTTGGGGAAACACTAATCTACATTATCTGTGACTTGTATTTTTGGAAACATGGCAAATTCTTGGCCCAAAGATAATATTAGCCAATCTGATAGACATAGTTCTCTGGACCGTGGCAGCACCGTGGCTCAAGTCTTCCTCCTGCCAGATTTCCTGCCCTGGGTTCATAATCTCCAACAGGCATTGACCAGACAGAGTCCCACATGCTAATGTCCTCTGCAGGGTCGCTCTCTAAGAAACGATGGTGGTTCAAATTGAAAGGAGCAGTATGAACCGAAAGGGTTTGCTCTTTTTTTTTTAATGTAAAAACATTAGCAGTGTCTGCTGTTTGCAAGAATACTGCTTCGCCATGTCATTGTTGACTTACTCTGTTCCAGATCTTCAGGCTTTGGGACATTTTAATTTATGACTTAACCATATTTCAGTCTGGAGACTAGTGATAAGCTAAAGCCAGAGCTTTGCTACCAGAAAAAGCCTCTAAACCCCAAGCCCTCGATTGTTTCTAGTGTCTGGCCGAGCACAGCAGGTAGATGGTGGGCTTACAGAGAATACCTCAGATGACCAGTTGGGGATGGTCTTACCTACACTCAGCTTGGACCTGGCACCGTATAGTAGAAGCAACAGGTTAGAAAATTGGGACCATGTTTATATTTTTACTTGAGTTTTAATAACATGATGTCTTAGTTTTTAAACTTTACATGGTAACAAAGCAAAAAAACGCTGTTTATTGTAAGAATGAAAATTTCATTCTTGCAAATAGCAGCACAGCTAATGTTTCACATAAAAAAAGAAAAAGCTGGGTAAAATGATCTCGAGGTATTTTTAAACCATGAGAAGCCTCGGCGGTGCAGTGATGAAGACTTCCACTGCTTAGGCAAAGGTTAGTGGTTCAGTCCCGAGCCACAGGGCAAGAGAAAACTGTGCCAAGGAGAACTGCTCTGGCAACGTCTAGGCAGTGCTAGTCTGCCCTGCGAGTCACTGCATTGGGATCAGTCTCGGCGCTGATGAGCACTGTGTTCTGGTCGCAGAGCTTCAGCTAACTGCATTTTCTTTTTCTCCAGCTGGTGTCATAGATGAAGATTACAGAGGAAATGTTGCTGTTGTTCTCTTTAATTTTGGCAAAGAAACATTTGAAGGTATGCTCTAGGTGCTCTTGAGATGTCGTGAATTTCCTGTTGTCTACACCTAATTCTCATTCAGTAGTACAGAATGTAGATGCAGCAATAAAATACCACTGATAAACTTTTTTCTCTCTCTCTTAAAGTCAAAAAGGGCGATCGAATTGCACAGCTCATTTGTGAGCGGATTTTTTATCCAGAAATAGAGGAAGTTCAAGTAAGTGCCGTACAAGCTGGGACAGGGGGTGAAGGGTGGTAAATAAATAAAGAGTGGGAAATACAACTTTGAGGATTTGATAGGCACTTTGTAATTTACTGCCATTGAATCAAGACTGATTCGTCGTGACCCCCATGGGTTTCTAAGACTCAACTGTTTCCGGGAGCAGAAAGCCCAGCCTTTCTCCCACAGAGCTGCTGGTGGTTTCAAACTGCCAACCTTGTGGATCGCAGCTCAGCACCTAACCACTGTGCCACCAGGGCTTATTTATAACTAGCTATGTTACATATATGTGCCTACTCCTAGTTTGAGTAAAACTTAAATCTTCAGTTTTAGTATTCTTGAAATGTTTTTATGTAGGCATACCTAGCATTACTTTGCCTAATAAATAATTTGTTCTTTGAAATTACAGTATTTCCTTAGCTCTCAAAAATAAGTACACTTTTCAGTACTCTAAACTTTTTTAATGGTTCTTCTCCCAGGGTTCCTTTTGAAAAGATGATAGAGCATGACTAAATGTCTTAAAGTTAACTGCGGCTTCCCCTCTTGTGTTTCTCAGGCTTTGGATGACACTGAAAGGGGCTCAGGGGGCTTTGGCTCCACTGGAAAGAACTAAGACTTAGGCCAAGAATTGAAAATGTACCTTCCATTAGTATTGTTTCTCCCTTCGTGAAATAAAGAGTTTTCCCTCAAACGGCTTTGCACTTCGGTAATGGTAACTAGTACTTTTGGAAACGCCTGTGGGGATCGCAGGACTCCAGGGCTTTTCTGTTGGACTGTCCTGTGCGTCTGTGCTCTGGTTGCGTGATGTAACAAGTTGTTTGGGTGCATTCGGCGGAAATGTTTACCTCATTTACAAATATGAAAAAGATACATAGATCTCATTCCCAAAATACTTTTATTTATAACCCACAAACATTGTCTTTTAATTAAGAAATTTGAATTCTTTTGTAGGTATAACTTAACTGCATAAGCTGGCCTAGAAGGTAATAAAAAGGAGGGTGAAGAAGGGTACTTGGTGGCCCACCTGTTCCTTTATTGGCTGGTGGGGAAACGTGTTTTTTTATCCCATGGTTTTCAGGCAGTATGGTGAGTAAATGAGCCAGATAGATGTAGGATCCAGATGAGTAAGAAGGGAATGCTCCACGGGGTCAACTTTTATGCATGAAGTAGGCTACAGCCCAACAGTTCATCACCAGGGCTGTGACCTGAGTAAGGGGTGCACTCCACCCTGTCTTCCCACCACTGTTTGGCTGCTCACAGCAGAGCCCATGGTGCATTTAATCACACTATGTTACATCACTGCGTGGAGGAGGTCCTGGCTTGGCCAAGCGGATACAATGCCCAACTATCACTCAGTGTCTGAGCAACCAAGTCGTAGAGCATATAAAAATAAAGAAGTTGATGAAAGCCCTGCTACAGTTTATTCAAACCCTGGAACATACTTCCATTTGGGCACTGCCTCAAGCACGAAGCCACTGCAGGCTGGAGCCATGGAGCCATTGTGTGAGAAACGGCAGAGGCTGTTGGCTTTGGAGAAGTGGAGGCGGCTCTAGATACATGCTATAGGGAAAATACAACACCATTTATCCAGTCGGTACCGATTCCCATCACAGTGACCCTCCAGGACAGAGCTGCTCGATGTGCTTGAGGCTGTGGTCATGTAAGCTGGGATAGGGGAGACGAGAGAAATAAATTTAGACACTCATGGGTAAGAGAGTTTAATGTCAAAGACTAATTGAATATTAAGAGCCCAGCTCAAATCAAGTCCATAAGTCCGGTATTAAAAGCCCATATGTCTTGTACTAGTCCATAAATTCCTTTTCAAACAGTCGGCCACGGGAGTTTGAAAAGATCAGTGCTGAGCCCATTGTGCTACTCAGGCTCCTTTGGGGTTGGAGGTTATTATATGCCTGTTTAGTTTGGATATTTTTTGTTGTTTTTTTGCATTTTTGTGAAATAGAACATTTGGGAAAGTACACTAAACAACTGTGGTATGAACACCTAAATAACTTATTATAGTAAAGAAGTAGAAGATTGCCATCATACCAGCAGTCCACCACGAACATGCCACCTAACTCCCTTTCTTGCCCACACCACTCCCCTTAGTCGTCCGTCCG
>NW_022103905.1:6711026-6712507 GCF_000313985.2 Echinops telfairi
CCCCCCCCCCCCGCACTTAGAATATTTCTGCAACAGCACCCTAAAGGCCTTGCACTGGTATCTGGCTCCCCTTCCATCCAAGTCACAAATCTGGGCAGTCCCTGCAGTCTTCAGATGCTTCCACCCTGTCCTGGGGTCAAATTCATGCTCCACACCCCAAGTCCTTTCTGCGATGGCCATGCCTACTTTACCTCCAACTTGGTCCCTGTTGCTGCTGCCAGACTCCTTATAGAGGATGTCCTGGAGGGCATCTTTAGACTATCTTAGCGTAGTGTAAACCAAATCATGCTCTTCCCTTGGGGACATCTTCCTACTTTACTAGAACGTGAGACTTAAGACACCATCTTTTTGGGGTTTTTTTTTGAAGGGGGAGGGTATGGTCAACTGAAGACAAACTGCACCTCCATCAGTCAGTATATAAGAATTCTATTTCTTTATAAGATGCAATATGGTTCTTATATGTGGAGAAATGACTTTCAGTCAGCAGGGTTGAACTCTAACCATAATTAACCTGTACGCTGAACAAATCAGAGAAGCTGGCTTATATGAAGAAGAGTGTGGCATTAGGATTGGAGGAAGGCTACTTAACCACCTGAGATATGCAGATGCCACAACCTTGCTTGCTGAAGGTGAGGAAGACTTGAAGCATTTGCTGATGAAGGTCAAGGATTGCAGTCTTTGATAGGGATTACAACTGAATTTCAAGAAGACCATAATCCTCGCAACTGGGTCAATAGATAACAGCATGATAAGTGGAGAAAAGGTTGACATGGTCAAGCGTTTTGTTTTGCTTGGATCCCAATCAATGTTCATGGCAGTAGGAGTCAGGAGAGGCAGACGAGTTGAACGAGGGAATCTGCTGCACAAGACTTCAAGGGTTGAAAAGCAAGGACAGTACTTTGAGGACAAGGTGCTCCTGACCCACGCCATTTTCTTTTCAATTGTCTCAAGTGAAAGTTAGACATTGACTAAGAAAGACCAAAGAAGAATTGGTGCGTTTGAATTGTGATGCTAAAGACTATTGAAAGTACCATGGACTGCTGAAAGGACAAGCCGATCTGTCTTGGAAGAAGGACAACCAAAGTGGTTCTTAGAGGCAAGGGGGGTGAGACTTCATCTCACCTACTTTGAACATGTTATCAGGAGAGGCTGGTCCCTGGAGAAGGGACCATTCTTGGTAAAGTAGAGGAGCAGCTAAGAAGAGGAAAGCCTTCCAAGGGATGGATTGACACAGTATGCACCACAGTGGGCTCAAGCATGGGAACAATGGTGAGGATGGTGCAGGACTGGGCGGGGCTTCATTCTGCTGCATCAGGTCGCTATGGGCGAGAGCAGACCATCTGGGCTACAGAGAAACAATCCATTTGGAAGAGCACATCCAAGACTTGTATCTGAAGTGGAGGAGGCCACTGGGAGCAGAGGCAGGAGAGACCGGCCTGAGATCAGAGCAGCAGTGCTGGGCTATTGGATCCATTGCCCTC
>NW_022103905.1:6713323-6715567 GCF_000313985.2 Echinops telfairi
CAATGTTGGTCACTGAGATGTTAGCAACATCTTTGGATCTGGGGTCCCTGTGCTCAGGAACTCTTAGACCCAGGGAGAAGATGGATGACCATGGTCTTCCACCAGAGCCAACAGAAACTCCTAGAGCTGAGAGCTGAAGCTCATACTGCCAGACCACACTGAGAGAGTCCATGGTTTGTCCAGGCTCCCCACCTGGGTTATTTCTGTTCCAGCAGCAGCACGAGACAAGGAAAGCGCCAGCCTCAAAGGGAAGTGTACACATTCTTTAATAGAATGGACACAGATAAACAGTGAAGGGAAAACCCTAAAGAGGTACCTGCAGCACCTTAGGATGAGAGATACCATCTCTGAAATAACTCCAGGGCACAAACAAAGTTCAAAACAACACCACCATGTAGGACAGACAGGCGAGGGGTAATCTGCAAGCTGCTCTGCGCCACTGGAAGAGTTATTATTAATTTACATTCCTACTGTACTTTGTGATGGGGCATCTCTGTGACCCAGACTGGTTTTCTAGGAGGTGAAAACCCTATGCTAATGAGGCCTGCTTGCTAAGCTCGCCCTGCTTCTCTTCCAATCGATCAGATCCAGTTGATGACTAAGGGAAGCCAGAGGATTGTCCCATTCTCGGGGGAAAGGTCCTCCTCACCAGGAGCAAGGGAATCAAACTGTCCTGACGGCATTTGAGAAGCATAAACCTCCCATGTGGGGCTACAATCTGCGATGTTCAGATTTACAACACATTGCATAGCAATACCCAACCAATCCCGGAGTCTCAGTCATTTCTTGGGCGATTTTTTCTTCTCTGACAGCTCTCCCTCAGTGCTCCACCGTCCACCCTTATGCTTCGTGCTATCCACACCAGCAGCAAGAATTCCACAAATGAACCAGATGCTCCATTTATGAATTGGCTGGGTAGCTATTGGCAAAGGAAGCCATGGAGCAGTCCTGAGTCTGTAGGCTGAGGTGTCTGGGCAGGGCATTTGAATTTCCAGCTATCTCAGTGACCTACCCAAACAGAATGCCATTTGACTATTTTCTCCACGTCATTTCCCATTTGTCTGTATTAGGAGAAAAGTTGAGGGCACATGGGATTTTGTGAAATAAGTACATCAGCGTGTCAGCGTGGATTTGGGACATAACTGCAATAACTGCATTAGTATGAAGTCCGAGTTATCACCCATGAGGTCCCTAACCCACGCCAGTTGTATTGACGACTGCCCTCCAGCGGCTCTTGGTCCCTTTTCCCATATGCCCATCTTTTCTCTTGCATCCTTAATTCCACCTGCGCTTCCTTGTAGGCGAATGGACCAGCCGCACCACCCAGCTTCCCTTTCCTGCCCACTGCGTCCATCTCCTTGGCACACGTCAGGCAGTGGTGATAGGACATCACCAGCAAGCAGGTGACAGACAGATCAGAATCATGCAGGTCAAAATTTAATGCTAATATTAGTAAATATCCTCACGGACCAGGAGCCCTAGTGGTACAGTGGTTATTGGACCAATAGTCTGAATTCACCATCCACTCCAAAGGGTTCCTACTTCCTGCAAAGAGACAGTCTTAGAAACCCATGTGGGCACTTTTACTCTCCCTCTGGGGTCCGAATCGACCCTATGCAGTGAGTTTGGCTAGAGTCACCCCAGGGATTCGGATAGATGCCCAAACTTTCACATGCAAAGCCATGCTAAGAGAACTGTGATCATTCTAGTAGAGATAATAGCAGTCTGATCCTTGCCCGGGCATTTAAAGCAACGGTCTCTTCTGCTCATTCATGTCAAAGGCACAATCCTTTGTAACTGCCATAATTCTTCTACCTCAGAAATACCATCATCCCAAGAAGAAAGCTGATGTGTGGGTGGGTGGGGGGTGAATTTCTTTCAAGTACAAATGTCTTTTGCTCAAGGGACAGACCAAGCCCAATGATGCATACAGCATACAAACATAAAGAAGTGGAAAAGAGGGGCAGGTGGGGGGGAAGGAGGGGGAAATGAAGGCATTAGGGGGAATGGGGCACTAATCTGCCATGGGGAGGGTACTGTTTATGTCTCCACAGGAAAGGGAGAGAGGGACCAGATCACAACTCTTGAGGACAACATACTGGCCTGAAGCAGTGAGCTGACAGGTCTGTGAGGCCGGGCCAGCCCCAATCCCAGCTACATCGACCCCTCTCCCTAGAAGAATGTACGACAGAGGACAGCACTGAAGATCCAGCCTGGCGAGCATGTCAGGTCTCCCCAGACCCC
>NW_022103905.1:6715899-6717878 GCF_000313985.2 Echinops telfairi
CAGCAGTCCCCAAGTAATTCTGAAAATAGACTTTGGACCGGGGGGCTGGGTGGGGGGCAGGCAGGGCTTGGCACTGCATCAGACCCAATCAGAAAACATTCATAAGGGTCAGCAGAGAGACCCAGACCTGTTCCTCCTATATAAGATGGGCAGGATAAACCATCCTGAGGAGGAAAAAATGGGGCCAATGGCTCTGGGGGAGCGGGGGGAGGGACGGGGAGAAAAGGAGGTGTGGGAAAACGAGCAGGGAGCCAACAAACCCAAAGGACAAGGGAACAACAAGAGATCTAAAACCAACGGTGAGGAGGCCATAGAATGCCTGGGGCCGGGGGCGGGGTGGGGAGGTGTTGATCAAGTGCAATGTAGTCAAGAGGAAGTACAGAGAGCTGAATGAAGGTTGAACATGGTAGTGGGATAATAGGAAAGTAAAAGGAAACAGGAAAGAACTAGGAGGCAAAAGACATTTATAGGGGTATAAACTTAGACATAAATATATTAATATATAATGATATAGCTCTATGTACATATATTATAGGTTAAGATAGCTGACAGACATTGGGCATCTACTCAAGTCCTCCCTCAATGAAAGAACACTTTGTTCAATGAACCTGACATTCTGTGATGCTTACCTTTCAGACATGATCGCTGAAGACAAAATAGGTGCATAAGCTAATGTGGTGAAGAAAGCTGATGGTGCCCGGCTATTAAAAGTTATAGTGTCTGGGGTCTTAAAGGGTTAGGGTTAAACAAGTGGCCATCTAGCAGGGAAGCAACATAGCCCACGTGGAAAAAGCACACCAACCCGTGTGAGCATGAGGTGTCCATGGGATCAGGGATAAGGCATCAGAAGACCCAAAACAACCATTTAGATGCGAACAACTCCAAAGCCCATCTGTAGACAATTGGACATCCCTTCACAGAGGGTCACAGGAAAGGATGAGCCAGCCAGGGTATAGTACAGCACTGATGAAACATACAACATTCCTCCAGTTCTTTAATGCTTCCTCTCCACCCACTCTCATGACCCCAGTTCTACTTTACAAATCCTGCTAGACCAGATCATGTACACTGGTAGAGATAAGAGCTCTCAACACATGGAATCCAGGACAGATAAACCCTTCAGGACCAATAATTAGAGTATTGGTACCATGAAGGTAGAGGAAAGGTGGGGGAAGAACGGAGGGGGAACAACCGATCTCAATTGTAGACTTACAACTCTCACCCCACCCCCCAGGAGGACGAATAACAGAAACGTGGGTGAAGGGAGACAGTGGACAGTATAAAATATAAAAATAAAAATAATTTGTAAATTTATCAAAGGCTTCCAAGGGAAAAAGAGGAACTGATACCAAGGGCTCAAGTAGAAAGAAAATGTTTTGGAAATGTTTGGAAATGATGACAACATATGTACAAATGTGCTTGGTACAATTGATGGATGGATTGTTATAAGAATTGTAAGATCCCCCAATAAAATGATTTGTTAAAATTAATTAAATAAAAGAAGAAAAAATAAAATGTCTTCTGTTGAAAGAGCAAAATCTTCATTTGGAATATTTAAGTATTATTTTTGCCATTGCTCCTTTATGCACCTTGAGAATGAGCGAAGGTGGAAAAACTTAAACTAAAATTTTCATTCTGGCCTCCTTATGCGCACTCCCCTAATACAAGAGCACCTTGCTCAGCTAAACGGTCATTACATGATATCTACCTTCCCGACATGATCGCTGAAGACAGTTGTGTGCATAAAAAAATGTGGTGAAGAAAGCTGATGGTGCCAGGCTATCAAAAGATATAGTGTCTGGGGTCTTAAAGACTTGTAGGCAAACAAGCGGCCATCTAGCTCAGAAACAACAAAGTCCACAGAGAAGAAGCACACGAGCCTGTGCGAACACGAAGTGTTGAAGGAAACAGGCAGCAGACACCAAAGAACAAAAACCATCATTGTGTGACCACCTTCCACACATAAACGCTGAAGACAA
>NW_022103905.1:6718675-6721048 GCF_000313985.2 Echinops telfairi
TTTTTTTTCATTCTGTTGAATGTGGAATTAATGGTCTGAAAGGTAAGCCCCCTACTCACAATAAAATATCATTGAAAGCCCAAAATAAAAAAGGACAACATGTTGAAGATTCCTTTCAGGGTGGACAACACAGAGAGTAAACGCTAACAAGGAATGGTGGGAGGTGGGGTTCTGTGTTATCAATGAAATGTAGCTAAATGGGAGGGATTTCCAAAACCAAGATAAGACCCAAGAACTTTCATAAATAAAAAGCCCAATAACTATTTATAATGTAAATTATAAGAAATGTTTAAGGGCATAGGAAAGTTAATAAACTGTGTCTAGGTTTGTTTCTAATTTTTAATAAAATCAGAATAAAATTTTTATTCCAATTTAATAAAACTGGGATCAAAGTATAAATTTTTCATTCCAACTTAATAAAATCAGAATAAAAATTTCAGGAGACTATGTGGCAAACTAATAATGCTTCCTGATTGCTGGAGTGACTGGTAATTTTTCCTATTGTTTAACTTTTTAAAAATTTATTTTAGTTTAACTTTTGTTACACATGAATATTATTTACTTGGTTAAGTGGTTAAGGAAAAAAAGACCACTTTATTATAAAAACCTTAGCGTTGTGTCACAGTTGATAGTCTAACAAGTATTTAAAATACTGAAAATATGTAGGGAAATTATGACTGAATTATATTTTGAAAAATATATCTGTAGGTTGGTATGGTAAAGCGGTAGCTTTGGGACCAATAGACCGAGTGTAAGTTCTGCTTTGTACTTACGAGGGGATTGTGAATAAATAAAATAACCTTCTAGATCTTCAATCTTCTCATCACAAAATAGAGTGAGTCAGGTAGTCTCTGGGGCACCTTCCTGCTCCCTGGGTTGATGAAGCCCATGGCTGTGGCACACTATTGCCACCTGGTGGCAGTCGTCTGAAGTGAGGGAGCCGTGTTGGGCTAACATCTGCGAATTGCTCCATTGTGTTTGCATAAGGTCCACGTGCATGAACATTCGCGCAACTGAGTGCTTTTCCAGATGCGAGTGAAACTCACACATGAGCTGTCACATACCAGCTGCATGACCTTGGGCACATCGGTTAACCTCTCGAGCGTCTTCCCATCTGACAAATAAAGGTAGTAATATCCATCTTATATTATTGGAAGACTTAGAGATCATGGCTGTAAACTCATGGCAGAGGGCGATCGGTCACTAAAGAGTAGCAATTATCCTCAGGAAGGTTACTGTATTAGGTGAGGTTGCCTAGAGAAACAAATCCAGTGACAGTCATAGATGTGTAAGAGAGAGCTTAAAAACAAGAAGTAGTTATGTATCAGGAAAACATCCCAGTCCATCCCAGAAAAAAACTCATGTCCATAAATCTGCTACTAGTCCTTAAGTTTGACACTAGTCCGTAAGTCCCTCTTCAGACTTACGCAGCCAGGTGCAATGATGCAGAATGCAGGAAGATCACAGGCCGGTGGGTGAAAAGTCTTGTGGGTCCAATGGTGGTGGAAGCATTTCCAGAGGTCTGGCTAATCTCGTCATAGCTCTTCAGCAGGAAGGTAAGGGTAGAGAAAGAAATTTCTCAGGATCCTCTTTATGAGAAGGCCACACCCACAAGGAGGCACCATCAGCCTGTGATCTGATTGACAGGCTAGACTCCACCCACATCTTCTTAAAGATGCCACGTTGGCACACAAAAACCTATCACAGTTACCAGGTAGCAGGGGGAGTACATCAAATACAAATACACAAACAGTATGTGAGCTGCTACAAAAATGCAAATACAAGGGACATTCAGGACACGGCAAAACCAAAGGTGAGGTATTCTTCAGGTAAACTCCAGAGAATTCATAGTGTCAGTTGGCCCATGTTCAGAGGTTTGGGATAAAGGGAAACATCATAAGAGCTGAGCTTCAGGAAGAATAGTATTGATTTAATGTCTCTGACAATGAGATCAAGCCATTGATAATAATCTAAGGGCTGACCTTAGTACTCTAAGGAGCACAGGAGGTGGTGTAGTGGTTACAAGTTGAGCTGCAATCCAAATAGCCAGCAGTTTGAAACCACCAGCAGCTCCTGGGAGAAAGACTGGGCTTTCTACTCCTATAAACAGCCAGTCTCGGAAACTCACAGGGGGTCTGTATGAGTCAGCAGTGAGTTTGGTTTTAGGTCTGATCACAAAGCTGAGACCATTTATCAACACAGATAATCACCATACAGAACAACAAGCAGAGACCAGGCGGAAATCACCCTGGGATTCTACAAAACCAAAGCTGTGAAGGTATGTGATATCGTTAAAGTTTATTGTGCCAACCTGGCCCATAAACACAGGTGGGGTTAATTGAAGGGCAGAGAGATAAATGGCTCTGCGAACCT
>NW_022103905.1:6721265-6722380 GCF_000313985.2 Echinops telfairi
CTGCAGTTGGCATCATAGTGTGTGTTTTGTGAGATGGAGGAGGACTTTGTGGATTGGTGTTGGACATAAGGATTAATGTTGGACTTGTGGGTTTGGGCAGCACTGGGTTGGGATGTTTTCTTGATGTGCACTTGCCCTTGATATAAGACTCTCTCTTATACATCTGAGCTTCTGTGGATTTGTTTCTCTAAAGTACCCAGACTAACACAGTGTGTTTCTAAGGTGGCCTTACGACAAGCGACAAATGACAGACCTGAGATGAAGGGAGGTTGGGGCATAACTGGGGTTGTGAAATCAGCCAAACTACAGTCGTTGTAGGCCCGAACTCCAGGGTTCCTGACTCTTGTCCAATGCCCTTTCCACAACCAGGAAAGGTATGAACACACTTTCCCTCTTAGAGGCACCCACTGAACGAAACCTGCAGGGGGACTTTTAACAATCACACATTGTATGTATAAACAGTTGGTACTGTTTTCTAATGTATCAAGGGATATTATGGCCAAATCTCTTTCTGCAAGTCCATTCACTTTGCGTATGAGGAAAATGGTCAATATACTTAACAGGAAAATAGAACTCAAATCAGCTCCATGTAAGTCACCCCCACCCCCAACTCCCACCCTTCCAGCCCCTACCACCAGGGGACTTACTTACAGTAATAGCTCCATTTCCCAGAGACGTGGAAGAGAGTCTATTTAGGCATCTTTGGGAAGCAGACAATTTTGGAGGTGATGTTTTGACAAATAGTGGCAAAGATCTAGACAGGTGACAAGAACTTTTCATCAAGTATCCTTTGAGTAGAGAAAAATTCAGATAATGATGGAAGCCCCCACAGTTCTATATGTTTGGAACGGAACCATTACATTGTTGAGGATGATCCTGCATGGGTCTCCCGGCCTCACACCACCAGTGGGTGGGCTCCTTCCCGGGAATATGTCATCCAGTCTCCTTGGAATAGAAATGGTATCTGACACATCTGGGGGTCAGGAGGAGGGAGGGCTATACGGGCAGAAAGACAGCAGGGTTGCGTTCTTTGTTTTAAAAGCCCAAAGTAGGGTGAGTTGGAAAGGGGGTACCGATTACAAGGATCTACATGTGACCTCCTCCCTGGGGGACAG
>NW_022103905.1:6722576-6734574 GCF_000313985.2 Echinops telfairi
GGCAATGAATGTACAAATGTGCTTGACACAATTGATATATGTATGGATTGTGATAAGAGTTGCATGAGCCCCTAATAAAATGATTGAAAAAAAATTAAAAGCCCAAAGTAAGTACTGACATTGTCTCTTGAGTGTTAAGGGGCAATGGTACCTGCCCATGGCCCCACATCCACGGTTCTGAGTCCTTGGCCCGGCCGAGGTGCTTAACAAAAGTCGGCAGAATCCACAGCTACTTTTCTCTCCCGGCCCCCCGCCCCTCCACTCTGGGAATCTCTTGTCTTCCTCTCAGATTTGCTGAAAGGGGACAACTTGCTCCATTTCCATCACTGTGTAAAAGGGCACCCTCAGCTGCTAGCCCGAAGGTTGGCCTTTTAAAGTGGTACATGTTGGCGTTCACCCACAGGTGCCGCGGAAGAAACATCTGGTCATCTCCCAAACCAGAATCAAACTGGATGCCCTCAAGTTGAGTCTGACTCCTAGTGACCTTGTGTGACCTTGTAGGACAGAGAACTGGCCCCTGTGGAACTCCAAGGTTGCAAACCATGGTGGGAACCGAAAGCCTCATCTTTCTCTCAGGTCTAGTAGGTTTGAACTGCTAACCCTGTGGGTAGGAGCCCAAGACAGAGCCCATGTTGTCACCGGGGCTCCTTCCTGATAGAGGGGAAAAAAAAAAAAATCCATCATTAAAACTCGACAGAGCCTTAGCTGTTGTCTGACAGCCTGGAGGGTCACCCTGAGGCGACTCCACAGCAACTGGTTTGGTTTTGAAAATCTGTGATTAGCATAGTTATCTAGAGTGAATCTTCCTATTCTTTCCGCACAGGGTCATAGAAGTGGAAAAAGCGTCTTCTTTACATAATTTGACCTCCTCTTTGCAGAAACACACCTTGGGGGGGGCGGGGGGGAGATGTTGAGTGTTAAGCTCAGCTGGCTGCAGGAACACCCAAAAGAGAGTCTGCATTTTCTAGGCCCAAGTAGACCAAGTTCAGTTAAACGAGCAGTTGCCATTTGATAGGATGGAGGCCAGTTAACCATGCTTGACCCAACACTACCCTTCTCCCCACTTCCACAAACTCTCTCGCTCTCCCTCTCTCTCTCAGGTGCCCTCTTCCTTCTGGCTGCAGCTAGTCTGGAAGTTCAGAGTCATCAGGCCTTACAGAGCCAGCAGGGCCCGAGAGCTGCCCACCTTTGGTCACAGGCAGACAAGTGGACCGTGTGGTGCTGTGCTTCACGGGTGTGGGGCTTTCTCAGAAGCTGAAGGTTTGTGGCAACGCTGTGCCCAGCAAGTCTATCAGCTCCGTTTTCCCCACAGATCCCCATGCAATTACTCTGGCAATTCTCACAGTAGTCTGAGCATTTCCGGAAGGCGATTGCACACCCAGTGGACTACAGAATAGTGGAAACCTGACTGTTCTGGGCTCTGGGAAACCAACACCGCCCGTGCGACTCCTTGATCATGACCTTTCCTTTCATGCAGTTGGCTGGGACTGAACCTGCAAGAGCTCTGAGGGACGCCTGCCTGCGTGATGGGCCGACGGAGGGGAGGAGTACAGCTGATTTTGAACGATAGTCTTCTTGACGTACCACACCACGTCTATCTCAAACATCGTTTACTTACAAGGCAGAATAATTCCCGTTTTTAATATTTTACCCATCTTCTCGCCCCAGGTTTAGACTTTCAAAGTCCTGTGAATTGCTTGGTCCTGCTCAAATGACCTATGTACAAATTAATTTTAGCAGGTTTATTGACATATAATCCACAAACACGTCTGTCTTGGAAGAAGCATAGCCAAAGTGCTCCTTCGAGGCTAGGATGGTGTGACTCTGTCTGACATTGTTTGGACGTGTCCTCAGGAGAGACCGGTCCCGGGAGAAGGACATTGTGCTCTGGAAAGGAGGGGCAGTGAAAAGAGGGCTGACATGGACTGACACCCCAGCTGCCACAATGGGCTCCAGCACAGGACCAATTGGGAGGATGGCAAGGGCCAGCCAGTGCTTCGTTCAGTTGTGCACAGGGTCACTATGAGTCGCACTGGACCGGATGGCAACGAACAACAACGATTCACATGTCACACAGCTCAATCATTTAAACATGTTAAAGAGGGTTGTGCGATCATCACCACAATCTGGTTTAGCATCTTTTCTTCTCTCTTCTACTCATGACTATTAACCCACCGCTCAATTTTTGTTTGAACCCGTGGTATGAACTTAGATCAGAGCCCAAAGAGCAGCCAGAAGAAAGCCAACATTTAACGAAATGCTAAATGCTCCAGGCACCGTGCTAAGTGTGTCCGCTTTGAAGGACAAAGCATTTTGTAACACGGGGGCAAAAATTCATCCGCTAGTGGATGCTGGTTTATTTGGGGCAGGGGTGTTGGCAAGTCATTCTGATGGGTGACCTCATCCAATGTCAGGGAAGGGATCCAGAGTGCCAGGGCTGGCTTGGGTGGCCTGAGGAAGAGAGGCAGGGAGATGGGAGGGACTCAGAAGTTTAGGGGATGAAGTCTGGTCCCTCCCCTTGGGTGGGTTAGTGCCCTGTTCCTCCGCTACCCATGTCTTTTTTTTTTCCCTTCCCCCTTTGGGTCTGGCCCCTGCCATTGGACCTGGACCTCATCCCAGGAATGTGTGCATATAGTAGCTTTCCCCTACAAATCCGGCTAGACCAGAACATGGACAACGGTACAGATAAGAGTTGGAAACATGGGGAATCCAGGACAGAGAACCCCCTCAGGACCAGTAATGAGAGTAGCGATTCCAGGAAGGGAAGGAGAAGTTGGGTGGGGGGTAAGGGGGAACCAATCACAATGATCTACATATAACCTCTGCCCTGGGGGATGGACAATAGAAAAGTGGGTGAAGGGAGACATTGGTCAGTGTAAGACATGAAAAGATAAGAATAGTTCATAAATTATCATGGGTTTGTAAGGGAGGGAGGGCTGGGGAGGGAGGGAGAGGAAAAATGAGGAGCTGATATCAAGGGCTCAAGTAGAAAGAAAATGTTTTGAAAATGATGATGCAACAAATGTACAAATGTGCTTGACACAAAGGATGGATGGATTGTGATAAGAGCTGTATGAGCCTCAATAAAATGATTTTTTTTAAGTTTAGGGGAGTGTGGTGCAGGGACCTTTCTTACTCTGGCTCTGCGACTGGTGTCTCTGGAGTTCCCATCAATCGTTTGGCTGGAAGTCTGCCACGAGGGCATGTGAAACATTAATAGAGAGTCCGTTTGGGTGGCCTCCCCCTAGCTATAAGAATGAGCGATCTCAGAAGCAGGTACAGAGAGAATCCAGGGGCCGTCAGGGACCACCAGCCAAGCCTGTGTGAGATCCCTGCCTAAGGTTGTGGAAGCCAAGGTCAAAGGCACCCAGAAGTCATGGCACAGAGACCATGGGACAGAGCAAAGGAACCACACCAAGGCAGAGCAGACGGGGCTGTGCCTGAGACCCAAGACCATGAGACAGTGAAGTGAAGCATCACAGAGCTTCCTGGCCCTTGGAGGCAGAGGCCAAGGGCACGTGGCTGAGTACCAAAGAGAGAGACTGGGCTGCTGGGGAGAGGACGCACTGCTGTGGACAGCGGCTGGATCCTTACTGTTTTATGCTCCTGATTGTGGTAACCTGTGAACTGCCCTAAGAAACTCCCACCCTTGTGAGTATTGTGAGTGCGTTTTGAGTGGCCATCAAAACAGGTTATCAAACCCAGCAGAGCAGCAGAGTACCCTGGGAGGAGCAGCTGTATCAGAATAGGTCAAGGAAGATGGAGGGTGAAGGGGTGGCTGACCTCCGCCTCGTGGCAATAGGCCTTGGGCGATCCAAGACTTGAATTCTCCTTCTCCCTGATGTAGCCAAAGAAGGTCACCTACGGTCTTCTTGCCATTTCAGGGAGGGTCCCTAAATGGGGTAAGAGGCTACCACGAAGAAAGATCACACCCCATGAGAAATCTTCTACATCAGGGATAACGAGGGAGCTTTTCTTTTAAATTTTTATTATTGAAATTTCTCCAAACTATAAAAGTAGAATGGACCACATGCCCCGAGCCAGCTTTAAGAAAGCGCAACTCCTGGCTGACTTGAATTCTTCTATATTCCCACAAAAACCATGAGGTAGAATAACAGGAAACAAAGCTGACTGCCAATGGAGAGGTTGGTGGTTCAAGTCCACCCAGAGGCGCCTCGGAAAATGGTCTGATCTACTTCCCCAAACTCAGACATTCAAAACCCCATGGAGCAAAATCCTACTCTGACACTGAATAAGGGGGGTTGTCTCCCCACCTACTCCCTCACCCCAGACCCTCCCTACTACTGGATTATCTTGAAACAAATCTGGAACCCCGTATCGTTCCCATCGCAATTCCTCTTTCCCCTGAGCTGTCTGCATTGAAGTTTCTCTTCTATTATCCAAACGTCAGGAAAGGCAACTGCACTCCCTTCTGTAGTGCTCGGGAGGAAAACTAGCAGCAAAACAGAACAAAATACAAAAACAACCAAACAAAAATCAAAGGATAGAGCTTGCCCAAGTGGGTGAACAAGCAAGATGCAGAGCTGAGATCAAGAACGGGAAGAGAGTCTTTGAAGTGATGTGGGTGGGGAGGGATGCTGGATTTTGGATAAGGGTTTAATGCAGGGCCCCGAGAGAGTGTGTGTGTGTGTGTGTGTGTGTGTGTTTATTTAAACAAAGAGTGACTGTGGAAGACTGGAAGACTTGGGGACAGCCAGACAGCTGGCATTTGGGTTACAGCTGCATATTCCAAGTTTCCTTTCCTTGCGAGGAAAGAAAAGACTAAATTTAAACACCATCTTTCAATGTCTCAGTTGATATTTTCCCTTTCTGTCTCTTTCACAAATGGGATCTTTCAACACCCATGTCTGTAGCTATCTACATGGAACCTGCCTTCAACAATCCCAACCCCAATGAGCTTTTCAACCAAAGTCGCTGCCCTTTAATACTTGCTGCTGAAAACATCCAAAAAGACCGATGATGATGGGCCATGGGCCATGATACGTGCATAATTCTCCCGTGGAATCCTCAAGGGTAAAAAAATAAAGATAACTATTAAACAAAACATAGATTTGCCATATTAATAGACCCTTTCCGATTTTTTAGGAGCAGTGACCTAATGCATTACTCATTGGATTGCTAAACTTAAGGTTAGCAGTTTGAATCCATCTGCCTCTCAGCTACAGAAAGAGCAGACTATCTGCTCCCATAAAGGTTATAGGTGCAGGAACCCACAGGGCCAGTTCTCCACTCTCTCTCTCAGAGTCGTTGTGAGTCAGCATCACGGGTATGCATGTTGTTGTTGTTGTTGTTTTGCAGATGATCAGTCAATAGAGGAGTTCAGAGCTTGAGCCAACATCTCCTAAATTCCATTTACACAGGTGCTCATTGCTCAACTATGTTCGCAAGTAGAAAGCTGGTGACCGTTTGTGCAAGCTTCCAGCATGAGCTATTGGCGAGTTACTGCCAGTAGGATTTCCCTGGAAACCTACAGGAAATATTCTAATGGAAAGAAAATTTCTTCATGCAGAAAGGAAATGACAACTTTCCCCTCTGATAGGTTGTCTTTGGGTCTGAAAGAAAGAGAGTTTTTTTCCTCAGAAGCAGGCATGATCTGTGGCAGGAGAAGACGACGTATGTCCAGAGGCCTTAGCAATATCCAGGGCTCCACTAGATGTCACTTGCTGTTTGCCTTTTGTGAAGGCAGTCATTAAAAAACAAATTCTTTTTTTTTTTTTTAATAAAAAAGGTTTATCTGCCATTATGAATCGAGGGCTCCCAAGGGGGTTCTACCTGGGCAGAAAACAAGACACAGCGGTCTTTGAGCAAAGGCAAGCAGAAGTCATTAAGGAAGAACAAACTTCATCACTGTAAATACGATTTGGGGTGGCTGCAGGGTTTGCATCAGCCCTGCTGGCATTTGCGTGGGTGAAGAGATGCCAGCAGCATTGCCCTCCTGCTGCACTGAAACCAAGATGGAAAATTGTAAGGAGCAGCTGCGTTTCTCCTCTATCCCATGTTCTGTTTTAAACCCTGCTCCAGCCCCCGTCTTAGGCGAAGGAGGCTCCTTTGAAAATGTTTGCCCTTTAGTGATGTCATTGTGTGGCCCGCTGAGATAAAGGCCTACCTACCCATTAAAATGGTTCCAATTCTGGTCCCCAGAAAATGCAGATGACAAAATAAATGGGATGGGATGGGATGGGATGGGATGGCGGGGTAGTTGAGCGCTCTGGAAATTTGGTGAGCGTTCCCTCCATTCTCCGCTTCCTGGACTTGCTCCATGGAGGCCATGTATCCTGGGGTTTTGTTTTGTGCACCCACGGTTTGTTTATTTTTTTAACTGTCATTGTATTTTGGCTTTCGAGATGGTTAAATAAGGCTCTGGTATTAAGTAAACTGCCCTGACCCTGCCGATTTCCTGTCTTGTCAAACCTTTCCTTGTAAGAATAACAGTGTTCTCTTATTTGGAAGTGTGCAGCTTGATGTTTTTGGCATGCCCAACATTTTTGACTTGCAAAACTTTGTGACCTCAAGGGAGAGAGACGTGAATGCTCACCGCAGAGCCTCACAGGGTCCCGATCTGAAAAAGTGTCCTGTTGGCTACATGTGAGAGCTGCTAATTGACTCGGTGGTGGTGTGTTAGTCCCCACACAAATAATAAATAGGAAGAATTGTGTGTGGGAGAGGGGGTGCTTTTTGAAATCACATAACTAAAAGTACTACACCCATGAATATTTGGTGAACATTTTACTGCCACTAAAGTTACATAACTCCTCAACTGGCCCACGTCTATGAAGGGCACAGTGCTTTTAATTATTGTGCTCTAGCTCCACATGTTAAGAAAATATTTGTAAACGGATATTCATTGTCTGACAGCATGTGACAGTGACAATTCCAAGTAAAGAAGGTTTTTTAAAAGTGTTTTTTCAACACACACACACACAGAGACACCCCCCCCACACACACACACCCAAAGAAATAGAAGAAATGCTCTTGCTGTTTAATCTCTACTTACAAAAAAATAAATAAAAATAAACTTTACTGCCAGCCAGTCAATTCTGACTCCTGGTGACCCGATAGGACCGGGTAGAGCTGCCCCTGTGGGTTTCTGAGACTGTCACTCTACAGAGCCAGATCGGAATGGTTGTCAGCGGATTCTGTAAGGTACTCAAACCCAGCCACGCTCCCAGCCATGGAGTCCCTTCTAACTCCTAGCCACCCTGTGGGACAGAGTCGAACTGCCCTGTGGATTTCGGAGACAGTAGCTCTTTATGAGAGGAGAAAGCCTCATCTTTTTCTCACAGAGAGACTGGTCGTTTTGAACTGCTGACTGGTGACAGCGGAGTAACCCATCAGACCACAAGGGCTCCTTTCCGTAAGATCAGCACCATCAACATCACCAGCAATGATCAAGGGCCCCTTTTTGGCTTGTAAGGGCGATTGTACACTAACATTTTTTCCTTTGTTTCCCTCCCACATGGGGTTCATCTTTCGTTCTTCACTAAAGTGGATATTATGAACATAAAAACCAAGGTGTAAAGGATTAACCGAAAGGTGAAAGATTGGAATTGGAACTTGAAGCCCCCCCTGAGGTACCTTGGAAGAAAGGACTGGCAATCTACTTCCAAAACCTTGGCCCTCAGAAACCCTCCGGAGCAACGTTCTACTCTGGCACACGTGGGGATCCATGAGGCAGAGTGGACTTGATGGCAACTTGGTGCGGGGTAGGGAGGAGAGCCCTCTCACATTTAAACATCAATACCTGCTCCGTCTTTCTCTTCAGCTATAAGGAGAAGCCAGCGTTGGGCTGCGAGCAGCAAGGTCTACAGTTCTAAACCAGCAGCTGCTCCATAGGAGTAGGACTGGGCTTCCTATTCTTGTAAACAGTCGTGGACTCAGAAACTCACGGGGCAGTTCTACCTTGACCAGTGGGGTCGCTAAGAGTCATCATCGACCGGACAGCAGTGAGTTTGGAGTTTGGATTGAGAAATAACTAGAACCTGAAGAAAATAACTCAACCCCGTTGAATTTAAGAATCAATGTTTTTAATGTAGAGTAATTTTCTCAACATTTAAGTAGCCCACACCCTCTAAATATTTGACGTAGATAGAATTTGATAAAAATGCCACCCTCCAGCAGTTCTATGTTTTTTATCTTCATCCTAGAAATATTGTTCTCATCAAGAGCCCC
Source organism: Echinops telfairi (assembly GCF_000313985.2). Taxonomy (NCBI): domain Eukaryota; kingdom Metazoa; phylum Chordata; class Mammalia; order Afrosoricida; family Tenrecidae; genus Echinops; species Echinops telfairi. The sequence goes on from NW_022103905.1 coordinate 6,730,767, forward strand.
TGATATGCAGCAGCAAGAGAAAAACTGAGAACAGGAAAGATCCATTCATCGCCCTGACCTGAAACATTTTTCTTCTAAAAGTTTGATACATAGAATAATAAACTTAGTTTTAAATTTTTTTAGATGTTGTTTCCACCTGCCTTTGCTGTTTGTTGTTATTAGGTATTTTGTCATTTTCAGAATAGAATCCAAAGAGATTTGAATTGTCTTACCAGGATTTATTTCACTTGGGCCACACATTTATGCTTGCCTGTACCTCCAAAGACATATTGGATTGTGTCTTCTTTTTAGGAAATAAAAATGGGAGACTGTAAGGAGCCCCAGGGGTGAAAATAGCTAAATGGTGGGCTTTAAACCCAAAGGCTGATGGTTGGAACCCACCCAGCAGCTCTGTGTAGGAAAGACCTATGGATCTGCTCCCATCGAGATTATGCTAGAAAAGTCTATGGGCTAAAACCTAAAAATGGAAGAAGCACTCCCCCATCAGTGACCAAAGGATTGCAAATCATATAATCTGGAGCTGGGGAGGAAATGATATGAGAGCCTAGATTGCACGATTCTGGTTTGTAGAAGGCTTTGGATAACAGTGGAAGCCCAAGATACATTTGTGAGAGCTACACAGGACATAAGCCTCCGGCGATTGCCCTTTATCGGTAATGGAGGGATGGGAATAAAATGGCTCTCAACCAGAGAGCAGTTGAGAGATGACAATAGAAGATAAAATGATAAACTGACTTGAACCGTTAAAACCTTGTCAGTTGATCCCTCCCATACATGCTGGACCTGATACGGTTTTCGACATTGTTATGTGTTTTAGTTTTCTTCCCCTTGTACTGTGGTTCAGCACTGGTGTGTTTTGTCATTGAGATAGCCCTCTGGAATTTTTGCTGTATGTTTTTCAGAATATGAAACCCAGATTGATGAACTATCTAGTGCTGTTATAACAGAAATACCCCCAAGTGATTGGTTCTAACAGACAGAAATTCATTTTCTCACAGTTTCAGCCTAGAAGTCCAAATTCAGTGTGTTGCCTCTAGGGGAAGGCTTTGTTCTCTGCCAGCTCTGGGGATCTGCCCTTGTCTCTTTGCAGCACCTGTAGGCTTGGAATTCCTTGGAGACCTCTGTGTAGCTTGGCAGCAATCTTCACACGGGTCTACGAGTTTCTCAGTGCGGGCACCTCAGGTCCACAGTGCATTTTCACTCCCAGGTCTTCTTTCTTAACAGTAGTAGGTCCCTCTATCTGCTTGCTTCCCTCTCTTTTGCCTCTTGTAGGATAAAAGGTGTTACAGCCATATCCCAGGGAATCTCTCCCTACATTGGACTAGGGCAACAACAGGATTAAGGGTGTTGTATTCCACCCTTAATCTTCTTCCACTGCTTAGTTTCCCACATCAGGTTACATCATGCTGGATCATAACATAACTGCCAGATTACCTCATTCCATGACTGCCAAATGAGAGAATCATGGCCTGGTCAAATTGACATGTTCAATACATGGCCCATATTTCTCTCATATCCTTCTGGTGAGAAATTTACTAATTGCTTTGAGTTTGCAAGGCCAGCATCATATATATGTTTTGTCTCCTCCCTAGTAGGCACAAGGTTTGCAATTCTATGCCTCTCTCCTACCTTCTAAAGGAGTCCTGGTGGCATAGTGTATTACATGTTGGCCTGCTAACCTCAAGGTCAGCAGTTCCAAACCACCAGCCAGCTCTATGGGAGAAAGATGAGCTTTTCCACTCCTGTAAAGAGCTACAGTCTTGGAAACTCACTGGATCAGTTCTAGCCTGCCCTACAGAGTTACTATGAGTTGGAATTGACTCAATGACCAGGCGGGGGTTTTTTGTGTTTTTTTGGTTCCTAGCTTCTGATCCTTGCTGAGAATTCTCTACATGTTTTTGTGTGGAGACACTTTATTCTGGTCTCTGACACATGACCCTTTGTCCTTGTGTCCCCCTGTCTTCTTCTCTTCTTATAAAGACACTTGTAATGGGATTTAGGGGTCATCCTAAAGCCAACATAATCTCATTTCATTATTCTTAACTTAATTAAATCTGCAAAGACCTTTTTCCAAATAAAATCACCTTCCCAGGTTTGGGGTTAGGCCATATTTTGGGGTGGCCACGATTCAACCCTGTAGTCACTAGTACAACATTATTACACTGTTAATCATTAGGAAGTGGATAGCTTTCAGAGGATACACTTTTTGTTTCCATGGTCAATTTTGCTTTTTCAAGTAAACACCATGGATTGACAGATTAGGAGCATGCCGTGCTTTGGAACTCTAAAAGGATTGTAGGGTGATATTGCAACCGCTTACATATCATTTACCCCAAAACATCACTAGGCATTATCGACATGTTGTTGTTTAATTACTTGGAATAAAAATATGTGTTGAAATAAATTTCTTTAGATCTTTAAGATTTTTCTTAGAATTTTTTATTGGTATACCATGGTATTCTTCATTAGCCTTCTGTTATTAAATTAGTTTAAATGGTAGCCTTCTATTAACCCCTCTCTACCCTGAGTCAAAACACTTTAAAGTTTTGGTATTTGAGGTAGTTAGTTTATTGTGCCAACCTGGCTGATGAACACATGTGGGGTTAATTGAAGGGCGGAGGGCTAAATGGTTCAGTGAGCTTTGCCTTTCCGGTTCTTGGGTCTCTTACTTTGTGATGGTTGCACCAGGGTGCAGCTGCCTTAGCAGTTCCCTGCTTCAGCTTGCAAGGCTCACTTCCTGCAAGACATCCCAGAGGAGAAGCCACAGGGACCTATCCTGATGCAGCCCTGGGTGCTGGAGCAGCTGCGGGTGTGGAGACCCCTGCCAGTGCTGAAATGCTTACACATTCACTGACTCGGCTTTCCTCCTGCAGTCGGCATCATGGTGTGTGTTTTGTGAGATGGAAGAGAACTTTGTGGATTGGTGTCAGGCATATGGGTTAATGGGTTAATGTTGGACTTGTGGGCTTGGGCAGCACTGCGTTGGGATGTTTTCTTGATGTGCACTTAACCTTTATATAAAACTCTCTCTCATACATACGGGTTTCTGTGGATTTGTTTCTCTAAAATACCCAGACTAACACATAGGGTTTGGCTGTACATTCTACCAGGCCTTTTAGACTGACTAAGGAGCACAGAGTAGTTCCCCACTGGGCAGCTAATCCTGAAGCTAGTAGTTCAAAACCACCAGCCACTCCCTAAGGGCAAGATGAGGCTTTCTACTCCCATTATGAATTGTCCTTTCCACCTAATTCTAGCTCCGATCTGAGAGCAATTAGTTCTTAGGACATGGCCCTGCTTGATGCAGGACCTCATGAAGAGGTCACTGAAGATATGGGTGCTGGTGCCTAGCTACCAGAAAGAATAGTGTCTAGGGCCTTAAAGGCTTGTTTTCAAACAGGCAATCATGTAAGAGAGACATCGACTAAGTACACATGGAAGAAGGCCATCAGTCTGTATGAGTTAAGGATTGTAAACAATACAATCCAAATCTAAAGGAGGAATTGGCATCAAAGCTTAAATTGTGAATACGTGGTTTGCAGAAAGTTATGGATGACAGTGGAAGCCCAAATCCATTTGCAGGGTCCATATATGAATGTAGCCTCCAGTGAATCCCCTCTGATCATAGTTGAGCAACATGAATAGCCTTGTTATCAGAAAGAGAGCATTATAAAGTCGATTATGGGAGATGTGGTTAGGCCAAGATATAATATCTTTATTTATTTATTTATTTAACATTTTATTAGGGGCTCATACAACTGTTATCCCAATCCATACACACATCAATTGTGTAAAGCGCATTTGTACA
>NW_022103905.1:6736292-6737338 GCF_000313985.2 Echinops telfairi
TCCTCCTCCTCCTCCTTCCCCTCCTCCTCCTTCTTGATTCATCCCTCTGTGGTCTCTCTGCCTCTGGCTCGAATCAGGACCAGGGACTCTCTAGGGCTATTTCTCTGGGCCTCTCAGCCTCTTAGGAAACCCTTTTATTTCTATCCTTTGTGGGATTTCTTGCTGCTTGCATCTCATGTTTTCCTAATTTTGATTCATGCCTTCATTTTAGGGAAGCACAATAGCGTAAGAACTATTTTTTTCTTACTTATCAAGGTAAAACAAGCAAACCCTAAGGTGTCCCAAACATAACCATGCAGCTCAGTGAATGTTAAATACATTCATGTAATCACATGCAGGGCAAGATATTGAATGTTTTCAGTTCCCTCGCGGCTCCTTCGTGCCTCTTCTCAGTACGTAGTCTCCACTGCTACCACCGTCTCCCATCGGCCCTCAGCAGGGCACCCCTGTTCGGCCTTGGTTGTCATCAATTAGTTTTGCCCGCCCTTAACATCATTGATGTAGATTGATACAGTAGATAATTTTCTGTGTCTGTTTTGGTTTTACGCTATGATATCTGGGAGATTTACTCATGTGGTTGCATGCCAGGGCGGTTCATGCTTGTGGTTCTTTTGCTATGATATATGGTATGACCGTCAAGCACTTAAATATTATAAATACAGCAGTAAAAAACATCCTCATACTCCTTTTTGGTTGGACTTATGCCCTCATTTCTTTTTGCTATATCACCTAAGAGCAGAATTGTTGTAGGAGAGCTATTAACATCTTTAGAAGGGTGCAGATAGAAATGTTTTTAAAATGCTGTATACGAGGTTAGGTGAGACTATGCTATGGTAAACACTCACCCCCCACCCCATCCCCATTTTACTGATTTAATGCAATAAGTCTTTTCCTCTAAAACTCACATCTCTGGAGATCATTGGCTGCCTTCTTATAGTTTTTATAAAAAGTGATCAAAAGACCCATGTACATGGGCAGGCCTTGTCGATTGAAGAGTTTCCTTATAGAATAGACACTGAGATCACCCTGTTGTTGTTGTCCCGCCC
>NW_022103905.1:6737438-6756548 GCF_000313985.2 Echinops telfairi
GGCTATTCTGAGGCAAGGGACACACCAGTGGTCATTTGCTCCAGAGATGAACTCTCCAATTTCCTCTCTGAGAAGGATAAACTACAAGGTCAAGGTTCGTGGAGCTAAGGGAAAGTTTCCAAGTCTCACCCTTCATGAGGTGAAGTGTCACTGAATCCTTCTGTTTCTCTCCAACCTTTCGCCCTGATCTGGGTGTTGCCGGGCCCAGAACCCAGCTGGTGCCGTGTCTCAGAGAGCACACATCCTGCTGTCTACCAAGGCAGGGGAGAAACAGCCACCTGGCAAAGGACCCCCGAACCCAAACCCCAAACCCACTACTGGGGAGTCAACTCCAACGCTGAGTGACTCCATAGTAAGAAGGGCTGTCCCTGTGGGTTCCTGAGACTATGCATCTTTACAGGAATGGAGACCTTCATCATTCCCCCCACGGAGCTGTGGGTGGTGTTGAACTGCCCACCTTGCAGTCAGCAGTGTAATGAGTAAGCCAGTAAGCTTCCAGGGCTCCTCCGGTGAAGAACCTACTTCAACCTAATCCTTTATTGCTGGTTTCCCTTCGTCCCCCTCTCTTCAGAAGCGTTGGGAAACATCTGTTCCTGACTTTCCCAAAAGAGTGCGCGCGCACGCGTGCGTGCGTGTGTGTGTGTGTGTGTGTGTGTGTGTGTGTGTGTTGAAGCAAATTGTCTTTCTTATTGGCTATCTCTTCTTAGGTTTTATTTTGCATTAAGATTTTACCAGCCTTCTCTGTCAGCTACCACTCTTCTGTTTTCCATCTTCCACTCAATGCAGTGGACAATTCTTGTCTGATGGCTCGTCTCCTGCTCGCTCCGTCTCTGGTGATCTGTACCTTTTCCTTGCTGTTGTTCTTCCCATGCCGAGTTTAGTTGGTTTCCCTAGCATTTATTTTTAAATGTTAACGTTTTGTTTACTCTTTAAAATGCTCATGTTAACTGCTTTCTCATGCTATCACGTCATCACGTCACCCCCTTGTCGAACATCCAGCCATGGGACTCAATAGCCAAAGCAGCATTCATCTGAAACTCCTTACCTCCAGCAGCAAAGTCTTTCCTGGTTTGACTCTTGGTGATTTTCCTAAATTTAACCCACTAGATGGGGTTACTTACTGCTTTTCAAGCCCACAAGCTTGTCATTGCTTTCAGGGTGGTGATTAGTCTGTTGTTTCTTTTGCTTCAGGTCTAATTTTCTTCTTCATACAAAATGTCAATGCATTCTTCACCTTCCCTGTAAAGCACTCTCCCCTAGACCAAAGAAGGGCCCTTCTAAAGTGTTCACATGGCACGTGATAAAATATTTTTATCACACCACGTGTGGTAGTTACATAATGTCATGTAACGAGGATATGTGGTAGTGTAGGGGTGGAGTTCGACCCATCAATCGGCTCACAGCCTGCTGTGCCTCCTCGGGGCGTGGCCTTCCCATAAGGAGGGTCCTGGGAACTTCCTCTTCTCTCTCTGCATTCACCTTCCTGCTGGCAAACTGCTCTCAGACGTGTCAGAGCTCTGCATCCACCGCCATTGGATCCACAGGACTTTGCACCCACTGGTCTGGGATCTTCCTGCATTCTGTCTCATTGCATGTGACTGTGTGAGTCTGAAGAGGGACTTACGGACTTGAGTTGGACTGGGCTGGGATGTTTTATTGATACATAATTCCTTCTTGATATAAAGCTCTTTCTTACACATATGAGTGTCACTGAATGAGTTCCTCTAGTCAAACAAGCCTAACACACAGCCATCATGTCAAACCATCTTGTTGAGGGAATTCATCTTTTCGCTGTTCCTCTACTTTACCAAGCATGATGTCTTTCTTGAGACTGGTTTTTCCTGACAGCACATCAAAGCATATAAGAGGAAATCTTGCTATTCTTGCTTCTAAGGAACACTCTGGCTGAGGAGAACTTGGGTGTGTTTTTGTTCCCAGTTCCACAGCCCTCACTCCAGTGAGTCTTACTCCTCTTTGTTTTTCCAGCACTTAACAAAGGATCTGCAAGATCACAGCCATTTGATAAACATATGATGAATGAATGAATGAGAAGTCATTTAAAATCCCTTAGTTGTTGGGAAACAAGAATACAACAGGGCACCACGCTTACCTGGCCATCACAGTTTCCCAGTTTCAATTTTTGCCTGACGCGGGTTTGCAGTATATCATCTACAAACCCACTACAAATCATTTCCCCCTTTCTGCTCTCAAATCTGGCCAGGTGTAGAATAAAGATATCTTATCGACTGTCATTATTTTTGGAGAGAGGTTACACAACTGCTTTGAGCTTCAGAACGTCTCGGACTGGCTTGAAGGAGGGCTCAAGAGCCTGTTGCAAACGCTGCAGTGGGACTGTTTTCCTAAGCATGTCAAACGAGGTCTTTATTCCACAATGACGGCGGAGCATGAGTGAAGGCCCCACATGTCTTGGCGAGGAAAGCGACACATCATCGGGGCTGTGCTCATTGTCTCATTGACAATGTCTTCTTCTGGCCAGCATCACCCAGGCTTTGCACAAATGCGCCCTTGTTGCCTGATCTTGTTGAATCAACACTGACCTCAGATGAGTCCCACCCCACAGCTGTCTTTCTTGGTAATGTTGTGTGGGGCCAGATTTGTTTTGTAAAAGATCCAGCTGTATGGAAAGTCCCAACCATTGCAAAGAGTCAATAGACTAGAAGCCTCAACTCTCCGTTTCTAAGACTTCCAGGCAGAAGAAGTGATTGGAGACCTGTAGGTCTCAGGGCCCATCATCTTACTACCCATGTGCTTTTTCTGATGGTTGGTTGGTTCGAGACTGCTCTGGGGGCGCAGTGCTAACACATTGAGAGCTAAGCAGTTTGAAAGCACCGGCCGCTCTGAGCGAGAAAGAGGAAACTTTCTACTTCTAGAAAGAGTTAGTCATTTTTTTTTAAATCGTTCTATTGAGCGCAACTACAATGCTACACTTACAGTCTTGGAAACCACAGTGGCAGGTCTACCGATTCCTATATGGTCTCTATGAGTCAAAATTAACTCACTGGCAGTGAGTTAGATAATTTTTTTAGTTTTAGTTTTGGGAACCACAGGGTTTCCTCCTTCAGAGCCAGCCAGACATGACCACTTGTTCATGTTTGCTGTCTGAACTGAGCAGGTTACTTAACTATTTTGAACTGTCATTTTCTCTACTGTGAGAAAAGAGATATTAATACTTTCCCCCAAAGGTTGATTGTAAAAATTCAACAAGATAATATGTGTAAAACCACTTAAGTACAGCAGGCATCTCCTTTTGAGATGTGTATATTCTCTTCTCCGACAGAAAGAGTTCTACCCTAGAGGTGTGTGTGTGTGTGTGTGTGTGTGTGTGTGCATGTGTGTAAAATATACACAGCAAAACATTTGCACTTTAGTCATTTGTGAATGTGCACTTCATTGACATTCAAGCAACCATCATGACTATCCATTTCCAAATGTTTCATCTAATTTTTTTCTTTCCTATTTCAGTATTAGTCTTCGACCGGGTTCTCTAGCAGAAAAAAAACCAATGAGATGTCAATACGCAAACATTTATTGGTTGTTGCCATGAGATGCTGTGCAGCTGGTTCCGGTTTATAGTCGCATCACCTACAACAGGGCAAATGCTGCCCAGTGCTGGGCCACGCTCAGACTGTTTACTAGGTCTGAGCCCCTTGCTGTAGCCCCTGTGTCCATACGTCTTCCTTAAGACCTTCCACCTGTTCACCCACCGTCAACTTTCCAATGCATGTCCTTCTCCAGAGGCTGGTCTCTCCTAAGAAGGGGTCTCCATACGTGAAACAAAGCCTGACCCTTCTCCCTCTGAGAAGCTTTCGGGCTATCCTTCTGACAAGACCCAACGGTTTGTTCTTCTGCAGCCCATGGGAGAGTTCACAGGGGTCGACCTTATTTGCCCGGCTGCTTCCTTTCCAAAGGAAAAAAAATACTCATAACCAAGCTGATGTATAACGTGAATCACCACACTATTCCTTCCAACCCCGCCACCCCTCAGTCTTTTGCTGTTGTACCCACTTTATCGTGTTATATTCTCCCTTGCCCCAGAAAATATTTCTTTTTAGCCTATATTTTAGCTGTAAAATTTCAAAGTTATAAGAGGTAAAAATGTCCTCTTGTAGGCCATCATATGGGATAAAGTGCAGTTCTCGACTTTTGTAGCACCCCCTGGATCATTCCAGTGTCCCCCCGGGTGGTGGTACTGTGCACTTCGGGAAACTCTGGTGTATTCAATTATCCTTTGACCAATACCACAATGCAAACGCATCAATTCTCCTTTCGGCTTCCTTAGTCTCATGATCCATCCTCTGCACGCTTATGACCTGGTTGAAAAGAACACGATGTGGGTCAGGTGCACCATCGTCTTCAACGTAACATATTGGCTTTAAAATACTTTAAAGAGATCTTTTACAACAGATATGCCCAGTGCAATATACGATTGACTCTCTTGACACTTGTGTCCATATGGGCAGGTGTCCATAGTGAATCCAAGTAAGTCTATATATTCACCCCCAACCCCATTGCTCTTGAGTGACCTCATAGTGACCCCTTAGAACAGAGCAGAAGTGTCTCATAGGGTTTCCATGCCTGCAAATCTCTGCTGAAGCAGACTGGGTTTGAACCACTGAATTCTAGTTAGTGATTGAGTGCTTTAATCACAGTGTAACCCCAAATCCCACTGCCATCATGTGGATTCCATCTCACCAAAACTTTATACAAGGTTTCCCAGCCTATAAACCTTTCTTGGAACAGAGATTTACTTTTTCTCTCTCAGAGTGGCTGGTGGGTTTGAAGGGCCAACCTCCTGGTTAGCATCTCAATGCTCCTTATGCACACAGAACTCAAAACTCACTGCCTTCAAGGCAATGCTGACTCAAAGCAGCACCGCTGTGGGTTTCCCAGACTGTAGCTGTTTAGAGGAGTAAAAAGCCCAGTCTTTTACTACAGAGCTGCTGGTGGTTTCGAACTGCCCATGTGAATCAAAGCCCCACGCATAACCACTGCACTACCAGGAGATAGCTTGGGAGCTGTGGAGGTTCGTAAGTCCCAAATCTATGGGCCAGACATTAGGCTGGGGCTCCTTTTGACTCATGTGGTTGCGGACATTTAACTTACAACTTGGCAAGTCCGATGGCAGACTGATGGCTCACATTCCAAGAACCATTCCAAGTTGGACACAGGCTCTAGAATGAGAGCAAGTCTTGCCGGAACATCCATTTTATACTGGAGGCAGGCCACGCCCTCCCCCCCCCCACTCCCCCCGAAAACTCCCCTTTCAACCAATTGGCGGCTTCTATCAGATTTCACCATGGATATGGAAATCTAATACAAATTTGGGACCTGGATGATCATTCTACTTCTTTTGGAGACATGCCTTTACCTGAAAGCTGCTTACAAGTAACCCCAAAGTGACATTATCCCAAACGCTAAGGTTTCACCTCCAATCACATGCATCATGAGTTTTATCCAACTCCTTCAAGAGAGGGTAGGATAGAAGCAGGTGTCACAGAGAGCCCACTTATCTGTTTATAAAATTTACGGACACAAAGTTTATGTGTTATGAAGTAGGCCTTTAGGTGTGTCACCTGGACACATTTCACACTTAGGCACACTCATGCTTGATAAGAAAGTCCCAAATGGAAGTTGGTCAAAGGGGTCTCCTCCGTTATGCCAAGGGCCAAGACTTACTCACCTGCGTGACCAAACCCAGTTGTTGATACACACATTAAATACACTATCTGATTGTTTTTGCTCAGATTGCATGTCCCATGTGTCAAATGGGACCTGAAATCCTCTTACATACAGAGACGTGTAAATTCTCATAAGCTTTTTTGAGTTCTTTATCTCCTATTCTAATTGTGTCAACAATTCATTCTTTCTCTCTACCCCTTGTCATTCTTCTTCTCTAAGCCCCCATAGCCCCTTGGGCATGGGTCAATCCATGTCCTCTGTATCCCCCAGCATGACTCGAGCAGTCTTCTTTTCGTCACATCCCAGGGTGGGAGAAAATCCCCATAACACACCTGCATCCTTACTCAGAGACTGCCTGCTGCGAGATGAGGCCCAAGCTGACAGCGCTGCTGCCCTGAGATGTGCCACACTGTCCTTCCCCCTCCTTCTCTCTGCAGTCAAGTCCTCGACCAAAGTCACGGAAGTGTCCTACTCCGCTCTTCTCTTTTCCTTTCTCCTTTCTTGGAGTCAGATTGTGTTAGGGGTGGGCGGCTACGCCAGGGGAATTTGGTTCTCATCCCAAGCATGAACACTGAAACTTAAACTCCCATGACATTCCTCGCCCCCTTTTATGCCTTAAATGCTACCCTTAATCTCCCTATCAAGAGTTTCTATGTCCTCTAAAATCTAAGAGTTTAAGGAACCTCTCTTCTGAGTGATAATTTTCTCACAGTATTTTAATTCCTGAAATATATAATTTATCCCAAAGGACAGTATTTAAAAAGGCCAGGGCAGCAGTTTATTTATCGTTCCTATCAGTTTTTTTTCTTCCTTTTTTGGGGGGACAAGGAGTCTTTGAAAGAAATGGGTCAGTTTCATGCTGCTGTTGGGAAACATGCTAGAGCTGGTGATAGTTACTGTTTTAGTCTGTTTTCTACATGAAAAGGGTTTCGCGAAAGGCATGTCCGAAGAGCACAGACCAGAGCTTGGGAACCTCAATCTGTTCCAGAAACCAGAGTTCCCACATAGCTGCATAATGTGCTGCTATCAGGTTACCGGCTTGCCACAATTGCCTAGTATAACAGTCAGGTCTGGGTACTGCTGTGGGTGGGTGTGGGGGTGTAACTACCAGGGGGAATGCCTTAGTCTACACCACTCCAGAATGAATGTGTACAATTCATGGGCATGCCAATGCTCCTCCTAAGTATTCATCCCCAGACCAGGGGTATTCTGGAATATACTTTCCACTGTCTTTCCCTCTCCTCTTCCTCCTGGGGGGAATATTATCTGTCAATCATTGTGTCTATGATGCAAGGGCGAAGGGAAGCGTAGCGTATCATTGCACTGAAGGTCTTATTTTCATGATCTTGTTCACCCTCTGAAATATCTGGATCTCAGAATCTCTAAAATGATTTCCAACAATGTCTTTGCTTTTTCCCTGACAGTGCAACACCTTATTCATTGACATTTTGCAATAGGCCCAAGATGATGGTTATGGCTCACAGCTAAAATTAGTGATATATGGATACAATTTCAGCCTGGGTTTCTATTTTTGTTTCTAATTCTTTACCTCATCCCAGATCTTGACCTGAAAGGAGGCAGATTTGCTGATGAAACAGGTGGAGTTCATCAGGTTTACCTCAATGCCAAGGTTGGGTGTTGATTTCACACATGGATTGAAAGTGGCAGGTAAAAGTGGCCTGCTGAAAAGGCAGGATCCAATGCTGTTGAATGTGGATGGTGGCATTTCCACTACAAGTTAGTGCCTCAGGGCTTCCAAGAGTGAAGCTTGGCTAGGAAGTGGTAGACGTCTGGTATAGGTATGAGAAAACTTTGGAATTTGATCCCTTATATTAATTTATCGGTTACTACACAAACGACACACATGTACTAATGTGGTCCTGCGCTGGCCAAAGTTCCCATATTCACAGCCTTGGTGGGTCACTTCCTCTGACCCTGGTGACCAAGTCCTGTGACTTTTGACCATCACCCCAGCTCTTACCTCCCCCTAACTTACTCTCACTCACTCTTTACTTCCTCTGATGACCACATCCCTTGCTGAAAATTATCCAGATGTCCTGGAAATCTAACTGGACAAGAGGTTAAGTCATTCTGTAAATTGATGATTTCGAAAGATTTTTCCTAAGTAGCACAATATTTCTTTTTCTGCAAATTAAATCTTAGGCAGATGCTCAATATCTAAACCAGATGAACATGGCACTGCTGGGAATTTCCACCATTCGGCCGTGTCAACCCATTGACGCCTTTACAAACTCAAAGGTTCTGCAGAATATGCACAGGAAGCTATTCTCATATAAGATTCTGTGTTAGTCCGGGTTGACTAGAGAAACAAATCAATTGAAACTCACATGTGCATAAAAGAGGTTTATATAAAGGGTAATTGTACATTAAGAAAACATCCCAGCCCAGTCCAGATCAAGTCCATAAGTCCAATATTAGCCCATATAGCCAATACCAATCTACAAAGTCCTCTTCTGACTCATTAAATACATGCAATGATGCCAAATGCAGGATGATCACAGGCCAGTGGGCAGAAAGTCTTTGGATCCAGTAGCACTGTAAGCATCTCAGCACTGGCAGGGGTCTCATGTGGCTCCTCCAGTTCCCAGAGCTGCATCAGGGTAGGTCCATATGGCTTCTCCTCGGGGATCTCTCACAGGAAGTGAGCAGAGAGAAGTGTCTCCTGCCTCCAAGGAGAAAATTCTGGATTTCCCAGAATTCCCAGGAATAGGCCACGCCCACACAGAGGCCTCATTGACTATGATCCGATTGACAGACTAGATTTCACCCCTTCGCTCACAATCTCTCAAGTTGACAAACGATTATGTAATGCCACAGATTCTGAAAGAGAGGAGGGTAAAATAGCTCAAAAACAACGACAGCAAAAAACTTAGAAAGTGTGCCAGTCATTTCAACAGGTGCATCAGTCAGTTAATTCCAGATACTGTCCCAAGACCCTCTTCTGAACCCAAGCCTCTTGGCTCCAACTCACAGCAAGTGGATCCAAGGGGTAACAAATAGTTAAGTGAGCTATCCATTCCTTTAGTCAATTTTTTTCTCCAAGTTTTTTTTTCTTAACCAACTTCTTACTCTGTGAGTTCTGTAAACCTTTTGCAGAGAATTGAAATTCCTATTCCAGTTTTGCTTCCCCCACACCTGTGTTCAATGATCGCTTGAAGTCCCTAAGTCTTGAGTTTATGGCGTGTCTACTTTACCTGTTACAAGGATGAATTTTACAAAAGAAGCTAGTTGTGGGACGTTTCTCATGAACTGAATCCTGATGGTGCACTGGTTAAGCACTCTCCTGCTAACCGAAAAGGTGGCAGTTTCAACCCACCAGCCACACCATGGTGGAAAGATGTAACAACCAGTTCGTGAGAAGACCGCAGCTTTGGAAACCCTATGGGGCAGGACCACTCTGTCCTACGGGGCTGTTATGAGTCACAATTGATGTGACGGCAACACGGCAATGGGTTTATGGTGCGATCTACATCTTTGTATTAGTTTCCTAGGGCTGTTGTCATAAATCACCACACGCTTGGTGACTTACAACAACATAAATTTATTCTCTCACAATTCTGAAAGCCAATAGCCCCGAATCAAGGTGCTGCTAGGACTGGTTCCTTCTGGAGGCTCAGAGGAAGACTATTTTCCATGAGTATCTCCTCACTTCTGGTGCCTGCTAGTAATGCTTAGCACTCTTTGGCCTCTGACTGCATCACTTCAGTCTCTGCCTCCATTGCCTTCTCCTCGGTAGGCATCACTTATAAAAACACTTGTCATTAGATCAGGTCTGGTTAGAAACTGCAGGATGATCTCATCTCCAGATCCCATCTTAATTGCATTTGCAAAGCCCCTTTGCCCCAAATAACATTACACCTGTAGGCTTGGAGTAGACATAACTTTTAGGGACCAATAGTTAACCCATTACAACAATATATACTTTTAAATTAGGTTTGTAAGTAATTTATATACAAATAAGCCTAGAGGCAAGATGTATGTCAACAAGGAAACAGGGTTAGACTGTACCCACTGGTCTCACAACCACTGTCTTCCTGGAATGGGTTTAGAGGTGCGTACAGAGTACACAGATCTAGAAAGGAAGTGACTGGTAATTCCTTTCCTGCTCCCCAATGTCAAGGTTCTCTTGTAATCTATAGTCATGCCAATTGTGGTGCAGTCTGGTAAAATGTATTTTTTCCCAAATTCAAGAGTGTCTTGATCAAGTGCCATGTACCCGATAGGAATTACTGAACGCCAAATGAAGGGCCAACTTGAGAGTGAGGCAAGAGGAAAGTGAAAGGAAATAGAGGGGAGAATTAGGTGGCAAAGGACATTTATATAGAGGTATAAATACAGGCATGAACATGTGTAAGTATATTTGTATGTATTGATAGGGGCATAGATCTATGTACATATATTATATGGTAAGTAGTAAGGCAGCAGAAGGATGTTGGGCCTCTGCTCAAGTTCTCCCTCAATGCAAGAATACTTTGTTCTAATAGCCTGACATTCATGAGTGAAATTTCTGATGAAATGTCAGCTTTCCTTAATCCTTAAACTCTCTTGAAAAAAAACAACAACAAACGTTTGTGGAAATAGAATAGTCTTAGAAGTTCTTTTAGTCACAAAAGGAGATGTGCTATAGCAAATACTTATGTTGCACCTGGACTGACAATACCTACGCGGATGAACAAAATGTGAAGGAGATTTGTCAAAAAGCTATCTGGTTACAAAGAGAAGATTAGGAATCTGAATCCTCCTGGTTCGCTATTTTAGCTAGGTACCTACTGAATTATATTTGTACTGCAAACTGGACTGATAATACTAGTTGTTGGAGTAATGACTATTGGAGCAATCAAATGTTACATGAAACATAACAAAAGTTATGACCAAAAAAGATGTTTCGTGTCATTGTAAATATGTTCCTATATTACAGTTCTCATAGGTCCAACAGTTTTAGAGAAGTATGTGCATAGAGGAGACCCCTTTCTCACATAGACGTAAGCTCATTTGATGAGTCAGTCTTTTGAATAGTAAAGCTATTCCTCCAGAGACAGCCTCTACCTGCCCTGCCCCTGCCCACTTAAAATAACAAAAGCTGAAAGCTAAGTCCTAGAAAGGCAAAGAGGCCAGATGATGCACAACTATGAATCAGTCCTGTCAGGGGTGTTAAAAGGCTTATATAAGTAAGCAGCCATCTAAGGAATTATGTGTCATCACTGCAAGCCCCTGCAGAAGAAATAATTGATAAAATAGTGATTGAAGAATAGTAATAAAATCCTTGATCAAAAGGAAGGAATGTGTGAGAGTTCCAAAATTGAGGCATTTGATTTGTATCAGAATGGTCAGCCCAGGTCTAAGGCCCAATTCCATATTGGTTTCTGGTTTTTTCCCTTGCCTTAGATTGACGTAAGTACATAGCAAAGGATTTCTCCTGCAACGGTCAAATCCTTAGGTAGACTTAAGTCCCTAGCAAAGAAAATGGTTTTCTAGGTGTTTAAAATATGTTCTTAAGGGATGAGCCTCTACACAAGATCCTGTTTGATCGATAGATCTCTTTGATGTTAACAATGTGTTCTTACTCATTCACATGAGAAAGAAAGTTAGAGATTACCCAGATATATAAGGTGCATATGCTGCTTCTTGGAGGGAAGATGGGGCTTCATACTCCCATAAAGATGCACGGTGTTGAAAACCCTCCTGGCAGCTCTCCGCTGTCCTATCGGGTCAATATGAGTGGAACGAAATCAACTCCACGGCAGTGGCTTTGGTTTCGTTTTTGGTGATGCCTTTAAGGAGTGCAGGTGGCACTGCTGGATAAGCTTTGGATTGCTCATAGCTAGGTTGGCAGATCAAACCCCCCAACTGCTCCTTTGGAGAAAGTTGTGGCTCTCTGCTCCTGTAAAGATGTACAGCCTTGAAGACAGTCTGATGGGGTCACTACAACTCAGAATTGATGACAATGGGTTTGGGGGTTACACCATCTCTGGACGATTCACGTGTTCTGCTGCTCACTGAAATGTTGGAGGTGGGAATCCACCCAGAGGCACCTCCTTGGGAAAAGGTCTGATGACCGCCTTTGGAAAAGTCAGCCCTGGAAAAGTCCATGGTCACAGCTTGACTCTGACACCCGGGGGTCACAGCCAACTCGCCCTCTCTCGGCAGGGGATGCTTCCTGGACCCTTTCTCAAGGCGGGGCAGACACCCCTAATTGACACTCCACTTCCAGTTCCTGATCCCTGAGAGAATTCCCTGCCAATCTTTTGCCCGGGGCCTTTCACCTGGAGTGGTGTAAAAACATGCGAGAATTCCCGCTGAATCAAGTTGGGTGTTTCTCTGGAGCCCACGAAGGCTCAGAGTCCCTTTCCATACAACCTCCTAGGAAACCATGTCCAAGACGCAAGAAGAAGCGTATGAGCCATTTCTGATCACCTTCTGTCCTCCCTGGCACCCTTGCTCCCACCATGGTTTTGTGCCTCCGGAAATCCAGTGGAGGGGACAGGGGAAGCTGCCTGCCACTGGCCTGTGCTGTACGTGACAAGCTGCGATTAGCAGAAGCACTGGTCAGAACACCTGCTTCCCAGACTATATCTCACCCCCTTGAAGTTTTTTTTCCAAAGATGTTGGACTGTTAATAGGAAGGTCGGAAGTTCAAAGTCACCACCCACTCCTGGGCAAAAGAGGAGACATTTTTGCTCCCATAAAGATTGGAAAAGCCTCAGAAACCGGACTCAATGGCCTTGAGTTTGGTTTGGTTTTTTTGGTCAAAGGCAGAGACCCCATCTTCTAAGATTTGGGTAACTCACTCCTCCCCATCCTAGAGTTGCTGATTCCTGCCTTAAGTTCCAATGCTGTGAGGTGAGCCGTCATCAGGCAAGGAAAACAGAGTTTCAGAGAAGGGAACAAAATGGAATGATTTCATAATCATCTATGTGGGTTCTCCAGGGACAAGACAGATTCCATAGGGCTGAAAAGCGACCATTATCACATCCATCATGTAAAGCTGGCAAGGAGAGCTGGCTCTACCCTTAATATTTTAATAACTTTGTCATTTGCTAAGTTGCTGAAGTGATTGTACAACCCAGCGTTTCTGCAGCAATTTTACTGTGGAGACACAGTGAGTCACTGCTCAAAGGTCTCCCAGTGTGTGGTCACCTGGCCTCAGGCCATCCTTCCTCCTGTCAACTCCCAACCTCTCCCAGATGGGCTATTAAGTCCCTTCCCTCAGTCCACTCCCTGCCTGTGCCCACCCTGCTCCATTCCTGTGATGCTTCGCCTTCCCCAGGCTCCCATGGTCTGCGTGGCCCGGCCTCCTCCACAGCATCGCCTCTTCCCACTCAGCATGGCTTTTCTTTTCATCAGCCTCTTTCTCCACTCTCACGCCCACCTTTTCCCACAGGCTTTTCCTTTCCATATTCCTCCCTTATGAGTTTCCTGAATTCCATATTTGTTTCGCCTTCCACGTTTCTCTCTAAATATCACAGTGCTGTGATGTTAATTGCAGGGTAAAACCATCTCTACTACCGCTCCGTTCCTTTATCACACACCTCCAGCGTCTGCAATTTCTTATCATGATTTTCGTGTGAACTACTCTGTCTTCCTGGTCTTGATAGACTTTCTTCTTTCTTTAGTATACCCCATTTGTCAATTTGTGCCTCCTCTGTGTTTGTGTCCTTCCCTATTTCTGATAGCCTATGTGCCAAAGTTCTCAAGTTGGTCCCAATTCCCTCATTGATGGCCCTAATCGTTTGGGGTTTGACTTCAAGGTCTGTGATCCACCTTGAATTTATTCTTGTGCATGGAGTAAGATAAGGGTCTTGCTTCATTTTTCTGCAGGTAAGTATCCATTTTTCCAGCACCACTTGTTAAAAAGGGCATCACCTTCCCATTTGATATTTTTGGGGCCCTTATCAAAGATCAGTTGTCTGTATGCTCATGATATTATTTCTGGGTTTTCAGTTCTTTTCCATTGGTCTGAGTATCTGTCATTGTACCAATACCATGCGGTTTTGACAATTGTGACTGTATAGTATGTGTTAAAGCCAGGTAAGGCAAGCCCTCCCACTGTGTCCTTCTCCTTGAGGAGTTCTCTAATAATTCTGGGATTCTTCCCTCTCCATATGAAGTTGGTAATCAGTTTTTCCATTTCTTTGAAGAAAGATGAGGGTAATTGTATCAGGATTGCATTAGACTTATGTAGTGCCTTTGGCAGAACTGCCATCTTGACTATATTGAGTCTCCAATCCACGAGCATGGGATATTGTTCCACTTGTTGAGGTCGCCCTTCGTTTCTTGTAGTAGTGTTCTGTAGTTTTCCCCATATAGATCTTTGATAGACTTTCTTCATAGTTGGACATCATCTGGCCTCTTTGCCTTTCTAGGACTTAGCTTTCAGCTTTTGTTATTTTAAGTGGGCAGGGGCAGGGCAGGTAGAGGCTGTCTCTGGAGGAAGGCCTATAAGAGGAATAGCTTTACTATTCAAAAGACTGACTCATCAAATGAGAGAGAGATTTATTTCTAACCAAGGCTTATATATCTTTTAGGGATATGCAAGGCCCCTAATTACAGATTAAGACATACGTCACAGGAAAGGGTTGTATTATAGATAACACAGTAATGGGAGGGGGACAATCTAGGGGTATGTGCACAATAGGAAGAGGAGGGATTATGGGTATACATGTGACAAGATGGGCGGATCTGAGGTTCATGATGGCGGCCTAACCTTGATTGCCCTAGAGCTGGAGACTTTATTTAGCCTAAGCTTTCAGGGGAAGCAATGCACTGTCCCAACAGCAGGGAGTGAGCCCTACCCATTGTGGGAGAAACAATGGTATCTGCTTGCTCTGAATGGCTGGAGTCTTCAGGGAGATAACTTGACAATCATTTACCATTAGTTGCAAGCAGTGTCCTAAGATTAACATATATTCTGTGGGGAGTCAAGCTGGGAAACAGTCTTTTTGTATCCCACACTTCAGGTCTTGACAACCTGCAGGCAGGATTCGTATTTCAACAGGTGGTGTCCATGTGCCGGAACCCTGACGCCAGCTCCTCTAGGCAGTTCCAGCTCTCCCAGGGGCACCTCAGGTGAGCTCTCACCCACTTTTCGAAGCCAACCCCACTCCAGCCTCATCATTAGATTTGTTGCCCCAAAGCTTGGCCCTGTGAGATTTCCAGCATAAAATACCATTTCCCTCCCCCCAGGGCTCTTAACCCCTTCATGCAAAATTGGCAGCAGGCTTCCCTGGATCTGGGCTTAGCTGGGACATGGGGTGTTCTCTGCAGGGGAGGCGGAAGGCCTTGGTTTCGATCATATTTGTCACCAGGCATGAAACCTCTATGCTCAGATCCCTTCTCTTCATGGAACTCAGAAAACGAATCACAAGATCCAGTTCCTCTGTCTGTCCCCAGGCACGCTCACACAAAGCTGTTGATTGCTCCCTTCCACTCTCACTTCTACTTCCTCCGTAAAAAAGTTTAAATTAAAATAGTAATAGTAAACTAGAAAACATAGCCCAGTCATTTCAAGGGCTAGCTTTGAGTCTTCTGCTTTGTCCCCCGAATATTTGCCCTTTATTTTTCTTCTAGTTTCTTCTTGCAGACTCCTCATTCCACTTCGATGTTCTGGTCTCATTTGGCCCCTGGTTTACTCTCAGTCTTGCTAGACGAGGTAGTTATTGATGAATTTTGAGCCCAGTGTTCATGAATGGTTAGAGACACAGATCAGAGTCACAAGGAGATTTTACTGGAATTACTAACATGAACTTTTGGTAAAATGCGAGGTAATATGTCTGTCTACAAAAATGCACGCATAACTCAGACTAAGACACATTGTTTTGAGACTGCATAAAATGAGCTCAACCTTGACTTCAGCTTAGCTATCAAATAAGTGTGAAGATGGTCAAAGTAAGGACCTCTTTTGACAATTGAGGACACCTTTCCTTGAAGTTATTTAAAGATGCGCTTCTGAAAAATGGATTATAAAAGATGGTCTTGGCGGGGGGTGTGGGTGTGGCGAAGGCATTGGAGTTGTGGGGAGAAGACACGGGGTTCCGGAATCATTTGGCCTTGATATAAAACACATTTTCAGAAGATTTGTTGAGAAGAAAGTACAATCATGGCAGGCTACTTTCTCCAGCCTTGAACAATGTTTACTTAACCACAATGATACACATGCCATATATTGATTTTTATCTTTTAAAATCAACCATTAGACTAATAAATGCACTCATACTAGATAACTAAGCATAAATAAATGTTGGACAGACTTAATAATGCAAAGATTGTATCCATGAGACTCGTCTGCACTTGTCTTTATAGTTATAGCATTCTATGAGTCAGTCCATATCGCTTAGACATGATAGATCAAGAAAGAAAGTCTGTAGTCATCACCCAGGGTCGTGAATGGAGAGTGGGAAATGAGATGAGGGGGGAGGCAAAGGTGCAGACAAAGATCAGTGCTTTAAAGCTCTTCTCTACATCTTAATTTTGTATCATACTGTGACTAATTTTAGTAAAAAATAAAATGGAAATTAAATTCTGCTCCCACTTTCTGTATTTGTACCTGTCCAGGACAGAAAGCATCCAGGAACTTCATTTTTTTCTTTCAGCTTCATTTCCCTTTTTCTTTTCCCCGGAATCGAATGGCTGAGGTGGTGACTTCTGGCACTTGAAGGCCATTTCTTGGAAAATAAACATGACCGTTCCTGAGCTGGATTGTATGACCAACTATAAGAGCAGTTTCTTTTCCAGGCCCAATGAGGCAGGAATGGACAAGAGGGCAGGAAGCATCGTCCCAAATGCCCCCACGCCTTCGTCTTATTTTCCTGGATGATGACACTGAGAACATTTTGTTTTCACAGGTGGCTTCCTTCTGAAATGTGGAAGAAAAATTGTAAACACCAATTTGCAATCTGTTTACTGGCTTCCCTTGAGCCCTGGGACAGAGGACCCTTGTAGCTCATTCCATCAGGAGAAGAGGAATAAAAAATAACAGTGGTGATTGCTTCCTTCTTCAAATGACCACTCCACTTCAAATGACCATTCCTCTGGAAGGGCACCGAGGAGAAGGTATCCCTCGGACCAGTGAGTGCTGGCCTTACAGCATAACTCAAAACCAGCAATGAGCATCATTGCAGGCCATGTATGATCAGGTTGCATAACATATTCCCTCCTGCCTATGGGATGCATCTACAGTTTGAATGAATGGCCAACACTTGGCCCATTTGTATAGTGTAGTCTTAGATCTTCGGCAGCAAGTATTCAAGTCCTCATTTTCAGCAAACAGGATTGTGTCATCTGCACATCATAGGTTGTTAATAAGCCTTTCTCCGATGCTGATGCCACATTCTTTTTCAGAGAGTCCATATTCTCAGATTATTTGCTCAGTACACAGACTGAATAGTACGGTGGAGGGATCCACCTCAGATGCACACCTTTCCTGATTTTAAACCATGTGGCATTCCTTGTTCTTAATCCATGGATAGGTTCTGGCATTCCCATTCTTCCAATGGTATTCAGAATTTGCTATGATCTCCACACAGTTGGATGCCTTTGCATAGTCAATAAAACACGAGTGGACATTTTTCTGATGTGCCCTACACTGACAGCGTTTATTCCAAGTCAACTTCTGAAGCTTGTTTGGATTTCTAGCGTCTGTCTGTTGATGTACTGCTGCAACTGTTGTTATCTTCAGCAAAATTTTGCTTTCATGAATTAGTAATGATAAAATTTGGAAAACAAAACCAAAAACCCATCTCACTGCTAACACGTGAATACTGACTCAATGACCCTACAGGGAAGGGTCGAACTTCCCCTATGAGTTTCTGAGACTATCACTCTTGATTGGATTAGAAATCCCTTGATCCATAATTTCTATATTCTGTTGAGTCACCTTTCTTTAGAATAGGCACACATATGGATCTCTTCCAGTTAGTTGACCAAGTAGCTGTCTTCCAAATTTCTTCCACTGGTTCTCAACCTGTAGGTTGCGACCCCTTTGGGGGTGGAACGGCCCTTTCACAGGGGTTGCCTGATTCATAAAAGCAGCAAAATCACAGTTATGAAGTAGCAACAAAAATAATTTTATGGTTGGAGGGTCACCACAACATGAGGAACTGTATTGAAGGGCCGCGGCATTAGGAAGGTGGAGAACCAGTGGCTCAGACCAATGAGTGTTTCCAGTGCTTCCTCGGCTTGTTGGAACACTTCTATTAGTGTTCCCTCAATTTCTCGAGCCTCAGTTTTCACTATTGCTGCTATTGCAGCCTGGACGTTTTCCTTCGGGACCACTGGTTCTTGATCATACACTACCTCTTGAAACGGCTGGGTGTCAACCAGTTCATTTTGATCCAGTGACACATGAGTCATACATTAATAGATGTTCACAGATGCGTCTTTTCATATTCGTTGTGCTCCACCAAAAAATGAAGTTCTTAAAAGCTTTACTCTACGTTGAGAAGGCAGCCTACCCCCAGTTTCTTCTGAGTACCTTCCAACATCGGAGGCTCATCTTCTGGTGTTATAGCCAGCCATGTTTTGCTGCGATTCATAAGGTCTTCAGTGGATTCATTCCCCAGAATGGACAGCCCACTCCATCTTTCTGCGCTGAGTCTGCCAATGCCCCGCTGCTGTTCATCGGATTTTCAGTAGCTAATCTCTCAGAGTGGGAAGCCTGGTCTGTCTTCAATGCCTGCCTTTAGGCTACAAGCTCACGTGTTCACCTTGGGGGACCCTGCTGGTGTTTACAATACTGAAGATGTAACTTCCGGCATCACAGCAACACACAGGCCACCACAGTGTGACAAACTGACAGACAAGTGGTAGGACTAGATGGCAGGGCGAAGTCAATTTACTAGTTGCCAGGCACCACTATGAATGCGTGATTGCATTACTTTCCTCTGGTCGAGAGCTAGACGGTATCAGACCGGATACTGACTGAATGCTGGAGTTGTCTAACTCTTGATTTTATTTTATTCACAACTGTTTCAGCAAGATCACTGTTGTGGCTTGCTTGTCCTCCTAGACACCTTAATGCTAGAGACGACTACCTGACCCAGCTCCCGGTTGTCTCCACCCTGCTGTCAGTCACTCCCAGACTGACAGCTCAGAAAGCAGCTGGAGCACGTGAGGTCAGGAAAAGAGGAAAACTCTCAGGGAGATAGGCTGGCCCAGTGGGGTAGCCACGGGCTCAAGTGTGGCAACAATTGTGAGGCTGGCACAGGACTGGACAGGGCTTCATTGGGTTGCAATGAGTTGGAATCAACTCACTAGCACATCAAACAACAACAACTCCTACCGCTATGACCACTACAATGTCTAACTTGTACTCCCTCAATGCAAGAATACTTTGTTCTATTAAACTGACATTCTATGATGCTCACCTTCCCAACACGATCACTGAAGACAAAT
>NW_022103905.1:6760995-6762275 GCF_000313985.2 Echinops telfairi
AATTGACTTTGTGAGAAGAATCGAGGTCTCTCCGTCAGCCCCCCAAACCAGCTACTGAGATAGAAAAGGTGGTGGGGTGAACTGTGTGCGGTGAGAAATGTGAGTCGATGGTGAATATAAAATTTGTATATTGCACCTGAACAGCCTTATTTATGTTTCATAAACAAGCCACCATGACGTCATGTGTGTAATGTGACTGAAGTTTCTATCTTACTCCAGCGAAGTGTGCTACCCCTGCAGGCAAACTTCCAGGGCAGCTGTCCTTCCTGTGTTGGCTCAGCATTGCAGCTTTATTTGATTTATGGTGCCTCCCTATCAGCATGTGTACTGTTGACCCACGTGGTGGGGAAAGAGTGGGCCCTTACATGCTTCAGCCCTGAATCAGTGCAATATCTCTCATGTCTCACTGATTTCAAAGGGTAGCCATGTGTACTGCTCCCAGGATGCCCGGAAGCAACTCCCACCACACAAACTGAGTGAGAAGTAAATTCATGATGAGCCCAAACTATCCCAAGTTTGTTAGGAACATCTAAGCACAAGGCTGAAACAAAAGCAGTGTGTCTTAGAAGGAGGAATTCAATGATAATTTTGCTTTTCTTTCCTGGGCAGCGTATGCATGTAGTATTGTGTTAGTCTGGGTAGACTAGAGAAACAAATTCATAAACACACATATGTATATAAGGCAGAGGTTTATATACAAGGGGAATTGAACATTGAGAAAACATCCCAACCCAGTCCCATCCAAGGTCATAAGTCTGATATTAGCGCCTATGTCCGATACCAATCTATAAAGTCCTCTTCAGACTCACGAAACACATGCAATGAAGCCAAATGCAGGATGATCACAGCCAGTGGTTAGAAATTCTTTGGGTCCAGTGGCGTTGTAAGCATCTCGGTGCTGACAGGGGTCTCTCTGTGGCTTCTCCAGCTTCAGAGATCTGGTTGCATCCACGTGGCTTGTCTTCTGCAATGTTTCCCAGAGAGTAGCAGAGAGAGAGAAGTGTCTTCTGCCTCCAAGGAGAAAGTGCCACATTTCCCAGAATTCTCAGGAGAAGGCCATGCTCACACAGAAAGAAGTCTCATTGGCTATCTCCAGATTGACAGCCTAGACTCCACCCCTACATTCTTAATCCTTAAATTGATACCAGATCAGGTGACGACCACAAGTATTGTGTTCATTTGAGGGACAACACTTTAACCTTTTGTGGCCTGAGGGAGGTAGATATCATTGACCTTCGTTTTCATCCTCTCTGGTTCCTTGGGAAGCTATCCCAACTGTA
>NW_022103905.1:6763458-6767107 GCF_000313985.2 Echinops telfairi
TCTGGTCAGGTGGAGTCTGTTTAGGTCATTTTATCCCTGAGTGAATTTTCACAACTGAGGTAGAAGTTCTGTCAAACTGATGGGAGATTATATGCCAGCCCCTGATGCCCGTCTTAGCTGCAGTGTGTTTGTGGCCCTCCAGAGCTAACAGCAGGGGTTAGTTGTGTCCTTTCCTCCGTAACCATTTCCCAACACCTCCCCGCCTCACCAGACTCATCCACTCCTTTTCCTCCCCCATCTTTCTTTTTTTTTTTTTAAATTCATGAGTTGTACTTTCTTCGTTACTAGGGATACAAATTGTTGATACTGGATTCATGGTCAGGTTTTTACTCCTTTTTGTCATTTTTCCCATGAACTACTAAGCAACCGCAGAGTTAAACATACGAGCAAATGTGAACCTTACACAAAACATTTTATGTTCCAGTGCCATTCCCTTCTCACCCTCAATCACTTAGAGCTGTGAACAGAAAAAAATGAACATGTTCAGCCTCCTTCCTCCTCTCTCCCCCCTTCCCTCTCAGTTCCCAGGCTTCGTAGGAGAAGCACCATCAGGCATCTCCCATCAGGATGTTGGGAAAGTAGCACATGTTCTCAATTACTGGGAGCAGAACCTGAAGGCACCTTTGGTGTTGATGATGGATGACTAGTTGGCCTCATTCTCCCTTGGATATGCACCAGGGATACCACAGTGGGAATAGCTCGTGGGGTAACATTTTTCTCATCTGTGATTCAAGTCCTGGGCCATGGACCCCGTCCACCGTGGGTGCAAGCCCAGTCCCAGCTCCACAGGAGAAGCCAAGCTCGGGGCTCATCTCATTTGCAAAAGGATCTCAAAGTGAATCAAGACAGGGGGAAATGAACAAAGAGTGATCACTCAAAAATAGAAAGAGAATAAGAGAGCCTGGATTTTAAACTCAATTCTACTGAAGGCTAATCAAGCTAATGTCTGTCAGACTCAGTTCTAGCACCTGGGAGAAAGAGAAAAAAAGTAGTAATTACCACCTCATGGAATTTCCAGGACTGTTAAAATGAAAACCAAACCAAAATATCGTGAAAGGAATCCAACACATGGTTTGGTATTGAATAAATGCTCAATAAGACTTACTAATTATACAAGTCATGAACCTTTTGGTATCAATGGATAGACACACAATTCAAAGCAATTTAAGCACAGGAAGGCATCTATTGACTTCCATAAGGTGTGGATACAGCAGTGTCCACAATATTACTCTCCCTCCCTTCTTCCCTCCCTCCTACTATGGTGGTAGACAGTTTCCCAGGTAGTCCCCAGTAAACCCTGCCTTCTGGCACCCATACCCTGCATTGTCCCCTCCTGTACTGTGCCAGAGTTGGTCTGTGTGATCAATAAAATGTGGCAGAAGTGATGTTATGGCACTTCCATAATTAGGTTGAGAAAGACACCATGACTTCTTTCTTGCTCAATCTCTATCTCTTTTCCATTATTTACTCTCAGTGAAGCTGCTGCGATGGCCTGGGCAGTGCTATGAAGATGCTCCACTGTGAGCAGCTTGCCAACAGCAACATAGGTGGTACACCGCCTTGGAAATGGGATTTCCAGCATCAGCCAAGCTCTTAGATGGTCGTAGTTCCTGCTCTTTCACTATGACCCCCTTAGAGACCCTGAGCCAGAATGGTCCAGTTACGTCCCGTGTGAATCCCTCAACTTCAGAAAATGGGTGAAATAAGAACTATGTGTCTGAAGCTATTAACTCTGTGGATAATATATTATTATTTTTATGCAGTATAAGAAAATGTCAATAGCTATCTACGGTGATAGCTTCAGTCTCAGGTCACTCTGAACCAGTCCTTGACCCAAGCTCACACTCCCTTTAAGCTAGTGATTCAAATAGAGAGTAACTACCCCAAATGATGACAAAGGTGTGGGACTGAGTCTCACTGTACAAAGCTCCTAGGCTGTCTTTTCCTTAACTAATCTTTTCCACTGAGTAAGATAAATTTTCTATTATCAGAGAAAAGGGGGAATTTTTCTGAACAGACAAAAAGGGGAGACGTCTGCTACAGTCATCATTTTTAATAATCACAACACCATGACTTATCATCTGACAAATGCCTTTGGTAGTAATAATAATAATCACAAACTAACAACAATTTTTTTCCTGGGTGTCTTGGTTTTTAGGCCGTTTCTGAGGTTATTTGAGGCACTGATTCGGAAATTTGTATTGAGTAAACTTCATTAACTAATTTCTTAGGTATGGTTGAATTTGTAAATTTCAGTCTGCTTTTTAAAAGATCTCTACAAAGGGTGGTAGGGTAGGAAAGGAAGGCAGGGGGCGAGGAGGAACTGATACCAAGGGCTCAAGTAGAAAGAAAATGTGTTTGACAGGACAATGACAACCTATGTAGATGAGTGCTGGATACAATTGAATTGTCGATTGTTATAAGATAGGTAAGAACCCCCAATAACATGATTAATAACAATAATAATAAAGATCTCTACAGACTTGGGGTGTCGTAACAAGCATTCTTATTGGAATGGAGAATCTGTGGATTTAATTTTGTGTGTGTACAATGACTTTTGCTTTACAACCATTTCCCTGCTTCCTTTCTTATCCTGCACCCTGTTAGGCACTGAGATGAACTATCACAGTTCGCTCAGAGGATGAGTCCTGTAGGTCTGATAGCACACAAGTGTGTAATCAAAGTGGGGACAATGACAGTGATTTCCAAACAATTTCCACCAACTCTTGACCAAAGTTAACTGAGTGATCTGACCAGGGACTTTCCATTCAGTCTTCTGAAATGCTCACCACCAGACTAAAGGAAAAGAAAGTGCGTCGGCCTGGAACAAACATTACACTTTATTGGAGAGAAAAGGATTTGCTGCCATTCTTTCCTGAAGACAAAAACTTAGTATTCTGCGATGATATCAGAAACCTTATGAAGAGAATTGATCTTTCAGAATATAACCCAGCTGAGCGGTGTCTTTTCATCAACAGTTCAACACAGAGTTTGAAATGTGCTCTTTTAAACAAGGGTAACAAACAAGGTTCTATTCCAACCTATCGTTTCATCCAGATAAAAGAAGAGGACAAGGTCATTTCTTTAGTCCTGGAAAAGATAAATTACTGAGCCCATCAAGGGGTGGTTTTTGTGGACCTGAAGATGGTTAATTTTCTTCTTGGTCAACAAAATAGCTGCGCAAAGTAGCTATTTTGTATCCTTTCTTTTGATGTCTTTGGGATAGGAGAGCCAAACATGCACATTGGGTAAAAAAAGGTTGGCCTTTAAGGGAATATATGGTGACTGGAGGACAAAATGTAATCAATAAACCTTTGGTAGTACAAGATAGAATCTACTGCCACCACTACATATAATGCTAACCCTGATGAAACGGTTTGTAAAGGCTTTGAATAAAGACATTTCGTGCATTGATTACATAGAGCCTAAGTTAGTTGGATTTATCATGGAAAACCTGAAGGCAGGAATTTTTTACAGTCCATAGATTAGACAACTTATCAATGACCTACATTTCACAGAATCAGTAAATGAAATTGAATTATTTTTTGTTCTTGTATTGAAAAAGTTTCTTGGCAACAAGAAGGCAGACTACACACAATTAATAGAGGATTCCCCCCTCTCATGATCCCAATTGTACCTTGCAAGTCAG
>NW_022103905.1:6767512-6768831 GCF_000313985.2 Echinops telfairi
ATTAAAAAAATGATAATGACAACATAAAAAAAATTAATAGAGGATAGGCTGGGCTGTACCATGAGTGTTAAAGTCCATTATCTGCTCAGTCACTTAGATAGCTTTCCAGAGAATCCTGGTGACTTAAGCAAAGGGCACGGTGAAAGATTTCCGTAAGACATAAAGACAGGGGAAGCCGATACCAAGGAAGGCAGGTTACACACATGATGGATTGTTGGAATCGCATGCAGGATGCTCCCGGCAGATCCCACTCTTGGAAATCTTCCAAACGGAACTTCGTGTGTGTCTCATGACTGGAGAGTTTGGATCACAAATGTCTGCTTTGGGGATGAAATCAGTACCGTCATTTACTCGTGTATAAGCCGAGTTTTCCAGCACATTTTTAATGCAATTTCCGTGGTAAAATTAGGTGCCTTGGCTAATATTCAGGTCGACTTATACTCGAGTATAGATGGTAGATTTTCATGTCGACCGCTTTTCCTTCGATTTTCAATATGTTTTCTTCATGTGTGTTGCTATTGTTAGGGGCCAACGAGTCGGTTCTGACCCGTAGTGACCCTTGGTGCAGCAGAACAAAGCACCGCCCAGTGCTGCACTGTGCTGGTGTCCCTGGGCTCGAGCCCATTGTTGCAGCCACTGTGTCAATCTGGCTCAGTGAGCGCCTCCTGATTTTTTTGCTGCTTCTCTACCAGAGGCGCTCTGGTGGTATAGGGATTCTATACGTTGGGTTGCAATTCATAAGGTGGGCCGTTTGAAACCACCCGCTGCTTCTCAGGAGAAAGGGGGCTTTTTAAACCCATAAACAATTGCAGTCCCATAAACCTATAGTGGGGTTACTATGAGTCAGTATCAGCTTGATGGCAGTGGGTTTTTGGGGTTTTGTTTTTTACTTTACCAAATATGATGTCCTTCTCCAGAACTGTCTGTCCCAACAACACACTTAAAATATAGAAGATTAAGTCTCATCACCCTTGCCTCTAAGGAGCGTCTTGGCCATACTTATTCCAAGACAGATTTGCTTGTCCTTTTGTCAGTCTATGGTAGTTCCACTATTCTTCGCCAGCACTACAACTATTCTTCAGTCTCTTTATCCGATATCCAACTTTCACATGCATATGTGGCAAAGGGTAGGAGAGGAAGGCAGGGGGCGGGGAGGAACTGATACCAAGGGCTCAAGTAGAAAGAAAATGTGTTTGACAGGACAATGACAACCTATGTAGATGCGTGCTGGATACAATTGAATTGTCGATTGTTATAAGATAGGTAAGAACCCCCAATAACATGATTAATAACAATAATAATAAAGATCTCTACAGACT
>NW_022103905.1:6769677-6772656 GCF_000313985.2 Echinops telfairi
CATGCCTGTATTTAGACCTCTATAAATGTCCTTTGCCTCCTAGTTCTTTCCTCTATTTCCTTTTACTGTCCATCTGCTACCTTAATACTTAACCTATAAATATATGTACATATAGATCTATTTCCCCTTTGTTATATATAAATATATTTACAAATGTTCATGCCTGTATTTAGACCTCTATAAATGTCCTTTGCCTCCTAGTTCTTTCCTCTATTTCCTTTTACTTTCCTCCTTCCTGTCCCACTATCATGTTCGGCCTTCATTCAGGTTTCAGTAATTCCTCTCAGCTACTTTGCCCTTGATCAAGCCCTACTGGGCATCCTATGCCCTTCTCATCATCGATTTTAGATTATTTGTTGTTCCCTTGTTCCTGGGTTTGCTAACACCCACTTCCTTTCCTCTGCCTGCCCCTCTCCCATGTCCTGCCAGAACCGTCGGTCCTGTCATTTTCTCCTCCAGATTGTTTATCCCGCCTACCTCATCTAGATAGACATGCAGAGGTAATAATAAGCACAAAAACAAGACAGAGCAAAACAAAACTAGAAAAGAAAAACAACAACAACAAAAACATTGACAAAAAAAGAGAAAAGTTTCAGGTCTGTTTGTTGACCTTTAGGAGTGTTTTCTGGTAGACTCTGATGGGGTGCCATGCCTTGGCCTCACAGTTTATTTTTGGTATTCCCTGGTGACTTCATTGCTTTGCTCCCCTTGATGCTCTGTTACACACCCTTAGTGTTTTGACCCGGTGTGGTGGGCAGAATTCCCACACTGTGCCTCCAGTGTTGTCCCTCTTAGCACTATAAGTCGGTGAGGGGTTTGGTGTCTTGTGGTGGGGCTGGCCCTAGGGTCCTCTCTGTGCATTGGCTGCTCTGAGCAGGAATATCATCCTCGGGGATTGGTGGGCCAGGATGTGTTCCACTCTCTTTCCTTCCATCTTTGTTTGCTTCTATGTGCTCTGATCAGATGTGCCTCTCTCTCTGAGCTGTAGCTTCAGTGCTGTCCTCTGAAGTGAATTCTTCTGGGAGGAGGAGGGGTGTGTTAGTCTGGGTAGACTAGAGAAACAAATTCATAGAGACACTCATATGTGTATAGGAAAGAGCTTTATATACAAGAGCAATTGATTATTGAGAAGACAGCCCAGTCCAAATCAAATCCATAAGTCTGATATTAGCCTGTGTGTCCCATATCAATCTACAAAGTCCTTTTTAGACTCATGAAACACATGCAATGATGCCAAATGCAGGAAGATCACAGGTCAGTGGATCAGAAGTCTTGTGGATCCAGTGGTGGTGTAAACATCTCAGCTCTGGCAGGGGTCTCTATGTAGTTCCTCCAGCTAAGGACACTAGCGTAGCTTCATGTGTCTTGTCAGCTGCAATGTCTCCCAGGGATTCAGCAGAGAGAAAGAGTATCTCCCACCTCCAAGGAGGAATACCAGAGTTCCCAGAATTCCCAGGAGAAGGCTATGCCCACACAGAGGCCTCATTGGCTATGACCTGATTGACAGGCTAGACTCCACCCCTTCATTCTGAATTCTCTCAAATTGACAAACAATTATATAACTACCATAGGGTGGGGTGGGGTGGGGAGGGGACATGTCTAGGTAGTTGGGACTGGGACCAGCCCCACTTGAATGAGGTCTTGTGCAACAGATTTACCCAGTGCAACCCATCTTATGATTTCTCGATTGGTGATTCCATGAGCATTGATTGTGGATCCAAGCAAGATGAAATCCTTGACAACTTCCATCTTTTCTCCACTTATCATGATGTCACCTACTGGTCCAGTTGTAAAGATCTTAGTCTTCTTTACATTGAGTTGTAATCCATACTGAAGGAGGCAATTCTTGACTTTCATCAGCAAGTACATCAAGTCTACCTCCCTTTCAGGAGCAAAATGGTGTCATCTGCATTGACAAATTGTTAACAAGCCTTCTTCCAAACTTAATACTGCACTCTTCTTCATATAATCCAGCTTTCCTGATTATTTGCTTGGCATACGGATTGAGTAAGTATGGTGAGAGGATATAACCCTGTCTCACACTTTTCCTGATTTTAAACCATGCTGTAGTCCCTTGTTTTATTTGCACAACTGCCTAGATGAGTACAATGAAGTGTTCTGGAATTCCCATTCTTCTCAAAGATATGCATAGTTTTGAATGATCCACACAGTCAAATGCCTTGGCATAGTCAACCAAACACAAGTAAACATCTTTCTGGTATTCTCTGCTTTCAGTCAAGAACCATCTGGCATCAGTAATGATATCCCTTGTTTCATGTCCTCTTCTGAATCCAGCCTGAACCTCTGGAAGTTCACTGTTGATGGACTGTGGCAACTGTTGTTGGACGATTTTCAGCAAAATTTGACTTGCGTGTGATATCAATGGTGTTGTATTCCATTGAGTCACTTCTCTGGAATGAGTAGGCATATAGATCCATTCCAGACAGTTGGCCAAGTAGCTGTTTTCCAGATCTTCTGGTGTAGACGAGTGAGTGCTTCCAGTGCTTCTTCAGGTTGCTGAAGCGTTTCAGTTAGCAGTCCATCAATTCTTGAAGCCTTGTTTTGGGCTAATGCTTCCAGCACAGCTTGAAGTTCTTATTTCAGCACCACTGGTTCTGGCTCATATGCTAGTTCTAGTTCTTTTGGGTAGAGTGACTGCATTTTTTTCCATCTTCTTTTGATGCCCCCTGCATCATTCAATATTTTTCTCATAGAATCTTTAAATATTGCAACCAGAGGCTTGAATTTTTTTCTTGAGTTCTTTCAGTCTAAGATCCACTGAGCATGCTCTTCCTTTTTGGTTTCCTAACTCTAGGTTTTTGCACATTTCATTACAATATTTGACTTTGTCTTCTCTTTGAACGTTTCTGTTCAGCTCTTTGACTCCATCATACCTTCCAGTTGCATTAGCTACACTATGAGTAAGAGCACGTTTCTTTTGACATCCACTTTGATCTTTTATTTCTTTCCTGTCTTTTT
>NW_022103905.1:6773091-6777165 GCF_000313985.2 Echinops telfairi
CATTGTCCATTTGGATGATTTTGTATTTTCCTTTATTGTAGGGGGGGGAGTATATAGGAACTAGAGGAAAGTTGTATGTTTCATCGTTGCTACATCGCACCCTGACTGGCTCATCTCTTCCCTGAGACCCTTCCATAAGGGGCTGTCCAGTGGCCTACAAATGGGCTTTGGGTCTCCACTCCGCACTGCCCCCCTCATTCACTATGGCCTTTTGCTTTCCTTTTTCCCCTTTGCTTTCTTCCTGAGTGATGTTCTCGATGTCCTCCCACGCCTCACCAGGCCTTCTGCCGTTCCCGTTCAATGCACCCATCGAGCCTGTTCTTGACATGTTCTCAGAATGCTTACTATATTCATTTCAAAACTATATTGAAAAGTCCTGATTTTTCTATGGATGAGCTGAGTGAAGAGCGATACACGTGACATAGTCTGTATCTCAAACACCAGAGCTTACGTGGGAAAACCAGTGTCATCTTTGCTGTTAGCAGGTCACATACACCCCGAAACAAGTCGGCCATCTGAGGCCCCACCATGTGTGTTGGCCAGCGTAATGGCTGACCTCTGTTGAGCATTGGCTCATACCAGGCATTGCCGTAAGCATTTGCACATATTGACTCTTTGCTCTTCCCCACCACCTGCTTTGGGTGGACTAGTTGCTGAAGATTAAAAAGCATATCTCCAAAAAAAAAAAAAGCATTTCTCTTTGGGGTCCTGATAAAGTTACTATTAGGGTGCGCAGGGAGAGACAGACTAGGGGAGATGTAAACACGACGTCAGGTGTTGATGACCTCTCTGCAGAGAGGAGCCTTTCTAATGAAAACTCGGCAGCCACACAAAACGCCTGCCTCGAGCCAGCCACGTGGGAAAAAGAGGATGTAACTTTGGGTGGGAAGAGAAGGCCTGATGTAATCGCATTCCACCAAATACAAACCCCTTCCTGCGGGTCGATATTGTCCTGGGAATATTATGCTCTCTCTGTTCCTAATAAATTTCCACAGGCCAAGCCATTGGGACACATCACCTAAAAAAGGTCTTTGAGTGGTTGTGGTTGCTGCAAGCCAGGAAACGGAGCTGATTTGCCATTAAACTGGGTCTGGCAGTTCAGCAGGGTCCCTAGGCCGCTGTCATGGCATAGTTATTTGCTGACTCATCTTGAAATTGGAGAATTTTCAGTTTTCCATTCCAGTCCTGTCTCTTTCCAGAAGTTTTTTTCTCCAGCAAAATGATTTTATGTAACATATGTGAACTATGTTTCCCCGTTTTATATTTTAAGGAATGTTCCTTGTCCTTGTTTGTCATAAACACCCCTCCCTCCACCACCTCCATTGCCCCCCACCCCCCGCCCCAAATCCACCACCCTCGAGTTGGGTCCAACTTAAGTAACCCTACACAGGGTTTCTGAGGCTGAAAAGCTGTCTCCCCTCGAGGTTAGCAGTCCCACACTCCCTAGATAGCACCACTGTTCCCACAAAAGGGGAGAAACTTCTTATTGTTCTGAACCTTTCTGAACATAGCTGTGAAAAAACATGAACCGTGGAAAATCGGTGACCCCGTTTTTCAATGATGTGTGCTCAGGAAGCTGAAGTTCTGCTCCGTTTTATTTTGACTTTTGCCCTTCTCATTCTCTTGAAGCTCAAGCACTTGCGCAGCCAGAGAAATAAGTTTCAAACAAATGTCGTTGCTTTCTCTCTGCGTCTCTCCTTTTTTAAGGGAAAAAAGTTGATTCCAATATCTCTTCGGTTACTTTAAACAAATAATTCTCTCAGTTCAGAGTCAGGGTTCCAAGTTTTCCTCCTGACCAGAGGCCTGGTCCTGGCCAGGGGTGAGAGAGAGTCCCAGGGTTTTGAGAACACAAAGGATCTTTCCCCAGTTTCTGTCAAGTTGATCCCTGCTCACGGTGACTGCGCATGCGTCAACCACTGACTTTACAGAGGAAGCTTGCCGGGCTTGTGTTCTGAAGGACCTCTGAGTAAACTCCAAGTATATAAACTATATACCATCCAGGGATTCACAAAAGATCTTCCATAGCCTCCATTTGAAACCACAGACTGTAAAGTGTCCTATCCACACCCTCACTTCCCCCGAGCTGGCCCTGAGGCCTCTATTTGGTCGGACTTCTAGTGGCCTCTTTATGTTGTGAGGCTATTTTCTAGAAACGTCAAGCTCATTTTCAAACAGAGGCAGGACAAGCCCACTGAATGCACTCATATTCCCTTGGTCATCCCTTCAGTCCACACATTATTCTAATGTGTTAACTCAGATGATCTAGAGAAATCAATCCAATGACATTCCTCGAAAAACAAATCGGATGACGTTCATCTTTGTAGAGGGAAGTTTTATCAAGAAGTAATTATATATCAGTACAACTCCAGTCTACAAACACAATGTTAGCCACACGGCCCTCTTCGGAGTCATGTGGCTGCAGGTTGCTGGCAGAGAAAGGTGAACGGGGAAGCAGGAAGATCACAGTCCGGTGGGTGCAGAGTTGAATGGATCCAAGTTCAGTGGGAACAAGGCAGGGTGCCCACAGCCCTTAGGGTCAGGCAGCCCACAGGGGGATGCCCTTGGGGCAGGTAGGATGGTTCCGTTCTCAGCGTCATTATCAGAAGGGCACATTCGTGAGGAGGCATGAACCAGCTGGGACCTGATCCACAGATTGGCTCGCACCCCTACCCTGTCAGAAAAGTTCAAGTTGATATAAAATCATCTAATTACCACATCGAACTATTATTTACTGAGCACCTTCTCTGTGCCTTGCCAGCTCTGTGTGGGTCCAAGGACGGAGTTCAGTAAAGCACATGTGCTTGCCCGTGGAACATGGAGGAGAGGAAGAATCTACCTTAAGAATCTTTTACTGTTTCATTGTCCATTTGGATGATTTTGTATTTTCCTTTTTTAAACAAAACATTATTTTAAGGTTCAATTGTTTAAAAATTTATTTAAACGAATGTCTTTATTAGGTGGTCTGTCTTTTCCTTAAGGGCCCCACTGGCATAAGGGTTTCTTGTTGGGCTGCTAGCTTTAAGGTCAGAAGTTCAAAATCACCAGCCTCTCCTTGGGAGAAAGACAGGGCTTTCTACCCCTGTAAAGAGTTCCAGCCTTTAAAACCCACAGGGGCAGTTCTATCCTGTTCTATCAGGCCAGCATCAACTTGATGGTAGTGATTTGGGTTTAGGTTTGACCTTTTCATTACTATTTTATCAGTTTTATTGATATATAGTTCACCTATAATAAAGTCTACCCTTTAAAAGAGCATACGTCAATGATTTTTAAAACATATTCTGTGCCCATGCCACTATAATCAATTTCAGAACATTTTCATGACTAGCAAAAGAACTTCTCAGCCATCACCCCAATTCTTCACACACACACACACACACACACACACACCCCAGCCTGGTCAACAAATTTTTCTATTTTTATAGATTTGTCTATTATAGACATTTGCAATAAAAGAATCAGATAGTATGTGGTCGTTTGGAACTGTCTTCTTTCACATAGCACAGCGTTTTCATGGTTTATGTTCTAGTGTGTGTCAGCTTTTCTTAGCTTCTGATTGCTGGGAAATGCTGCACCGTACAACCCAATTTACGTATACTTTTGTCAGGTGCTGGTAATGGGGTTGTTTCCACTTTCTCGCATAATATGAATAACGCTGCTCTGCACACTCCTGAAACCATTTATGTGCGCAGACATTTTCATTTCTCTAGGCTATCTTTTCTCTGATTGGTCCACGGAGCCCCGTTAGTAGTGCTTTGTCAGTCGTGGGACCAGTAGAGCTTGTCTTTCTGTACTTTGTATGTTCCTTGGGTGAGCAGAAGTTTTCAATTGCAATGTAGTTCCAATGATCAGTCTTCCCTTCGTGTGTAGACCTTCTTAGACTTTAGTTGAGGAAGTTTCCGTGCTCTCAGGTAATAAAGCTGTTCTCCTGTATATTTTCCCAAAGGATATAGTTTAGAGCTTAAGTTTAGAGCTTTAACATAAGCAGGTTTTTTCCCCCTGAATGATGGAAGTTAGGAAGTATTCAACTGCTTTTGCCAAAGGATATCAATAGTTCTACAGTGAACCCTCGTTTAT
>NW_022103905.1:6777679-6783719 GCF_000313985.2 Echinops telfairi
CCGCGGAAGTCGAAGCGCGAAGTGGTGAGGGTTCACTGTTTTGTTATTTACTGAAAAATTTCAAGGATCTCATATAACAAAATACTCAGTTACTGGTAAGCACAGAATGATTGCTGCTTTAGTCTTTAAATCGATGTTTTCCAAATTTTCTGCAATGGAGCCATGACCCTTAAATTTTAGGGAACCATTACAGAGGAAAACAATGAAAAATTGGAGATTAAGAGACAGAAATCTCAAGACTCTTACGTAATACTAATTGGGGCTGGTTTTCCCACCTTATGTGGTCACTAGGCAAGAACCTTCTCCTTTTGTCCATGGAGCAATCTTCTAAGATCTCTGAGTTGTCGTTCCAGTCCCCATGCCCTGTTCCTCCAGGCTCCGGCTGAGTGTGTACTCCTGTCCATAGAGCCACGTCTCCTTTCTGAGCTATGGTTCTTATTAGGGAAAGGCCATGCCCACACAGAAGCCTCATTGGCTTTGACCCGATTGACAGAGTAGACTCCACCCCTTCAGTCTGAATCCTTTTGAGTCCCAAATTGACACCAGATTCTGTGACTACCACACTTTAATAGTTCACCTCATTGAGGGACATCCTCTTTGTCTCTGCCTCTCAATTTTACTAAGCATAATGTCCTTTTCCAGAGACTGGCCTCTCCTGATCATATGTCCAAAGTCCACGAAACCAAGTCTTGCCAGCCTCGCATTCACTCCTTACAGATGCCCCAAGGAAGCATATGTAGTACGAAGGAAACACTGCATTATAAGAACTGCCTTCCATCATCTCCTTCTTCTCCCCTCAAACCCCAACCCTTTGCAGTCTTCTTTGGTGTAGGGGCAGAGGTGCGTAGAAATTGGGAAGGCATCCTCTGAGTCAATACACAAGCACCACAGAGACAGTGTGTTGGAAAGTTACAGCTAGCAAGCAAAGGTGCAGCTCTATATATCAGGCTCGGGAATGAACCGATAACCAGAGCAGAGCTTTGAATGCCCACAGTCTGAGTCGGGAGGGGGCTGGTGCAGGATTCCACTGTACCCAGATCCAGTGGGGGGGATCCTTCCATCGGAGCTCCTCAGGAGTAGAGTCAAGAATGCATCATTGATATCACTTTCCCCCATTGTTGCTCAGTCAAGATGCTGTGAATCTTCCATTTTCCTCCTCCCAGCAGTGTTCTGTCTTGGCAACATTCCTTATCCATTGGCCATCTGAGCAACATTGGATCCTGTATTTGTTTGGCTTGGTGACCCGCCACTTACCTCCTGCTAACATTCTTCCCCCTCACTCAGAATACGAGGCCCTCTCAGCCCCACCTGCTCCCATCTTTTCTCTGTGCCCCCACAAGCTCAGCTCCCTCGTTTCTCCATCTGCTGCTGGCTCTTGAATGGGAGGCAAACCTAACTTCTGTTCAAGTGTTTTTCATCTGAAATTCTTGTTTGGAACAAGGTTTCAGGGTGAGGGGCCTTTACTGGGATAAAAAGAGGTGATCAGAGAGGTACTGGAAAAGTCAAGTTCTTTTATCCAA
Source organism: Echinops telfairi (assembly GCF_000313985.2). Lineage (NCBI taxonomy): Eukaryota > Metazoa > Chordata > Mammalia > Afrosoricida > Tenrecidae > Echinops > Echinops telfairi. Next base: position 6,779,200 of record NW_022103905.1, read on the forward strand.
ATGAACTTCAGGTGGGACCAGTAAAAGCCATTCTTCCCTTGAGTTTCTGTCCAAAAATCATTAGGCTCAGTAAAGAGGCAATTATGGCAAGTGGCAAGTTTGGAGCCAAAAATCAGTCTAGAAGAGGACAGCGGCTCATAGCTGGCAAACATGCTTTTGGATTCTTTCACATTTACCCTCCTGGGTCTTCTTAACCCAGGCCCTTGGCCCAGTAAGAGTGCCAGGCCAGGCCACAGTCCAAGGCTAAACTACCACACCCAATAGAGGACATGACAAGTTCTGGCTATTCACAAATGATTCAAACATTGATCTCCTATGGAGTTCACATAAAAGCTTTTCACCTCCTTCCTCTGGTTTGCCTCGTTGTCCACAGATACGGCTCCATTGGGAAATGCATTTACTCCCCTTGACTTGGACTTGGATGGCTATCCCAACCCAGAAGTCTTCATCAAGAGGAAGCAATGCCATCAGGGCTCAGGGTGTGAATGTGAACCTCAGTTATACTATATATTGCCTCTGCAACGGTGGGTGATTCCCAAAACATTATTGTAATAGGTTCCTCGTGTGTGAAATGAAGTTAATAATACAAAGGAGTATGGGATTTCAAAAGGATGATTCACAAATAATAGCGTGGAGTGGCCTCTTAACCAACATGGCAGTCGTCTCAAGACAGAAGAGAATCAAAGCAAACCCAAACCCCAAAATCTAGTTGCTGCAGAGCCAACTGACTCACGGCACCCCCACGTGGGCCAGAGTAGAACTGGGCTCTATCAGATGATCAATGGCTTGTCTTCAGATGCACCTCGGAGTGGACTTGAACCTCCAACCTTTCAGTTAGCAGCCACCTGTGCATGAACCGTCTGCACCACTAGGGCAGCCCGGGCATTAAATAGAGAGAAGTGGCTCCTTCTCCATCTAGGGGATGAGATTCGGAGTGTGATGGAGAGCGTGGTGGGTAGCTGAATGCCTAGCACCTGATTAATAGTTGAAGGACTCATTAGTAGAGAACAATTAGTGCACATCCTAACACCCACCAGGCTTTGAGCCTTTTTCTCACGGCTCAAAGTGTCTGTTTGAAGGGCTCGGATGGCTGACTGGTTGGGAGCTGCCTTGGGTACCAGCTCATTTCAAACCTCTCCTGAAGGATGCTGCGGCATCGGGACCTCAGCAGTGACCAATAGGCCAGTCCAAGAAGAGTAAGACTCCTTGAAGAACAAGGCAAGGGTTTGGGGGTGATTGTCCTAAGGCAAGACTGATCCGGACTAACCCTTTGGAATGAAGCCTTCCCCGGATGTTGGACTGCTCACATGGACAGAACTAGGAGCCTGAGGCTTTTCATTCCAAGGTCTGAGCGAATGTGATCTCATTTTATATCCTGAGCTGGTAAATCGGTTGTGTTTGCGAAGTGGTGTGCTAGCTGCCTGGCCACATTCTCAGGGCTCCGTGAACGGCGCTCATGACTATTAAGCACGTGGGCTGTAGCCGCTGGAGGACAGGGCATTGCTCCCTGGCAGCTGGAAGTCCCCAAGGGAAGGGTGGGGGCTGAGTAGTTGGAAGAGGAGAGTGGAATCATTTAGTGGCTGACACACACCCCATCGCTCCAAAGGATGTCCCATTTCGACACAGAAGTCTGACCCAATTTGCTCAGTCCTTCTGGGACACTCAGAAGGCTCTGTCTTTTGGAGTCTGGGAGCCCAGCCCTCCTGGAGGGCTGTGATGAGGAAGGGGTGGCAGCGCTGGGAACCCGAAGTGGAAGTGGTGTTCATCAGCTCCAGTGCTCCCTGGGCGTCGGAAGACTGTGGGAAGGGTAGGAGAGAGGGCGGAGGTCCTGGCCTGCTCTGGAAGGCCTCCCCGCCCTTGGAGGGCTTCACAGCCAGGCCGGGGGCTCCCTGGGTTGTTTATCTGAAACGTGTTAACCTGACAGCACTTTCCAAGCAGACAGCACTGTCCAAAGATGCAAGACCGTGGCCAGGAATTTGCCCATAGGGTTTGGAACCTAGGGGCCCAGGGTCCTATGCCAATTAACTCCCAAGGGAATTCACATCACATAAGCCATGTCAGGGTGGTGGCAACACGTGGCCTATGGGTGTGGAGGGCCTGGGACTGTAGGAGTCTATGAACCAGGGAAACAAAGGAGCGCGTGGAGGATCTTGGTAAAGAGCTAGTCCCTGTCATGGGTGCCCAAGTGGCCGTGGAATGTAGGACTTTGTGGGACGATGGGAGCTATGAATATTTTGTAGCCTGTCAGCCTTGGGTTCCATTTTCTGCCCAAGAAACTCTCTGTATCCCTAGAGAAGTCAGAGCAATGGGACGTGACTTGTATGTGACCAGCCTGAACTTTGATTCGCATAGAATTTGAGAGCTGGGGCACGCAGGGTAGGGAACATGAAGGGTGGACTTGGGAGGTGACACAGGGCAACTTTCAATCTTATACAGATGTGCCAAGTGAGGAAGAGAAAGGTCCACTTGCTCACCCAGGGGGAGACCCACACCCAACTTCTACTTCGTCCTGCTCTGCCAGAATGCCCCCCTTTCTCCTCTTGACCTTTTCTAGGCTTGTCATTGTGGTTCACGGCCATCGAGCAGATTTTCGCTCACGGCAACTTCACGTACACAAAGCAGAGCGGCGCCCCAGGCTGGGACCTTTCGGGTGTCGATCTCCTCACCTGTCTCCCGAGCTGCCTCTGAGGAGACTGAATGCTCACTTTTGACAAGGCCTTAACTGCACTCAGCAACCACTTAAAAGGCTTTAAAAAGGTTTTACTTATTGGCGTAGCAGGTTATGCATTGGGCTACTAACTGAAAGGTTGGCGATTTGAAACCACCAGCTGCTCTTTGGGAGAAAGATGACGCGTTCTACTCCTATAAAGAGTTGCTGTCTTGGAACCCCCAGCGGCAGGTCTACCCTGCACTATAAGGTTGCTGTCCGAATTGATTTGAGTGCACTGGTTGGGTTTGCTGGATGAACCCTGTATCTTCCCATCACTAGTTCCAAGGACACTGATGAGCACAGTTGTTCATTCTCAGTTTTCCTGTCTTTCTACAAGGTCTTGAATCCCTTGGTCACATTGGTACCTAAGCGCATCATTCCTTTGTGCCGGTTGTTAGGAACCAAGTGTAGCATCACCACTCACCCCCTGCTTCCCTCCACCACCTCACCCCCCCAGAGGATTTTAGATGTTACAAGCTGGAAATAACAGGACTTCCAGATGGGAGGGGCCTGAATTCCTGAGTGACTTCTTGAGAATAATTGCCCAGTCAACCAGAGACATACAGGGGACTTTGGATAAGAGATAAGCTTTTATTATGTTAAACCGCTGCTGATAGTCCCTGGGTACACTGAGACAGATAAATACCACAGTACTTCTAAAAGCTTGTGGGACAGTGGATGGTATAAACGATAAAAATAAAAATAATTTATAAGGTATCAAGGGTCCACGAGGGTTGAAGAGTGGGGGAGGGAGGGGAAAAATGAGAAGCTGATATCAAGGGCTCAAGTAGAAAGAAGAGGTTTTGGAAATGATGATGGCAACATATGTACAAATGCACTTGATACAATCAATGTATGGATTGTTATAAGAGCTGTAAGGGCTCCCGATAAAATTATATATATATAATTTGTGGGAAAACTGAATTAAAAGATAATGGAATTTTCCCTTATGCTTTTTGAAGCTCCCTTGTAGGGGACCGAAATCCATCTCTCTACTTGCTAGCTTGCAGTATTGGGAAGAGAACTTAACTCTTCCAGGACCGCGGATTTTCCATGGAAAAGTAGCAATCAGCAGGGCCCAATTTTGCAGGAAAACTGAGAGGACTAAATAATCTGTTTCTGAGTTCTTGGGACATTGGAGAAGCAAACTATCTATCTAGTTTTCTATCTCTGTGTGTGCGTTTGCACACAGTAGCTTCACGTATATGAATCCTACTAGCCTGCAAATTTACTGAGTGACTTCGAAGATGCACGTTTGCCTGAACCGTGGTATGCTCAATTGCTTCTGTTGCGTGCGAGGGCTGCGCAGAGACTAAGGATAATTGCAGGCAGATTGGTAGCTTTGAAGTATGGTACTGATGAAGAGTACAGAAAAACAGCATGGGCTTCTAGAAGAAGGAACTGATCTGTGTTGGGAAAAAATACAGTCAGAAGTCCACCTACAAGCAAGCATGGCCCTTCTTAAGTCTTATGTTCTTTGGACATGCTATCGGGAGTCACCAGTCCCTGAAGAAGGACATCATACCAGGTAAAGGAGGCCAGTGAAAGAGAAAGTGCGCTGCCACAGAGCTTATAGTGAGGACCTCACCCATCGCGATGCTGTGAGGGTCTGTGGGACCAGACGGTGCTTCCTTCTGTTACACGCAGAGCCCGCGTGAGCTGGAACTGACTTGACGCCATGTCACAAGAGCAGCAGCAACAAACTGACTGAGTAGTGGCTCAATACTGCAGCTCCCTTCCTAGCACAAGGCAAAGTACACAGTACATTTTAATATGTGCTTATTAATCAACAACAACAAAAAAAACCATC
>NW_022103905.1:6785845-6787389 GCF_000313985.2 Echinops telfairi
GGCCATTCTCTCCTCCTACATCATAACGAATTGTTGTTGAATCAACTCTAACTCCTGGTAACCCCAGGTGTGACGGAGTATCACTGTGCACTCTAAAGTGTAAAATAAATAAATAAACCGTCACGGCATTTTTCGTGAAGGCTTGCACGGCAGTTTACGTCCCCCTTCAACTATTTCTACATGCATTGTTCAGGGACATTGGTGACACTCTCACATTGTGCGAACATTCTCTTTGTTTCTTTTCTGGGTTTTCTGTTGCTCCATGCAATTGCAGAGACTGCTGCTTAAAATAAACAGATCCCCGGCTGTCCTTCTGAGGCACTTCTGGTGAACTCGAACTTCCAGCCTCTTGGTTATACAATGAGTATTTTGAACTGCTGACAGCACCAGGGAACTCCCCACACGGCCACACATATCTCCACCCATCTCTTTTCACTCTCCTACCTCTGACCCACTCCTGCTGATGGGTTCTTCCCATGACTGAAAGTGATTGTGTGGTGTAACCTTAAGTGACCCCTCTTCAAGGGATCTGTGTGTGTAACTTCTGGTGAGTAAATGGGTGTATCTATTTGGATAACTTTGCTTTTGTGGCTTGTGACAAACAGAGCACAGATAGGGAGGGTGGTGGTAAATTATTGGAGTCTTTGTAAGTAGAGGGTGAGGGAATCATCCTGGAAGTGACCTTGTTTTGTAGTTTTATAAATGAGCTGCAGACACAAGCTTGATGATGTGTGATGAAACCTCCCAGTTGGAAGATGTCTCTAAGCATCGGTGCCCAGTATAAAATAGCAAACTGAGGACCCACCATCTCATCGTGTGGGTATGTTGAGACTTTGAGAACTGTCTCAATATGTTTTTTTTTTAAAGAAAACACATATTAAAAGGAAAAGAAAAATGAAGGAATGATCGATTATCTGAGGTCATCTTAAGCTAACATAATTTGTTCTATCTTAAAAAAAAAGAAAGAAAAAAGGTGGTACTCTCTTCTCCATTGTTGAAGAGGCAGCTGGAACCCTTTTAGTTCAGGCAGTGTTTGGCATGCTGTTTACATAGTCACAGCTTTTTCTAGCCTCTGCTAATCAAAGTTTTCTGGAAAAGCGTAAGTAACTTCATATGCTGATGATAATAGATAGGGAACTCTTTCTTTATATGATGGTAGATGGAACACAATGGCGGAAGCAATACCGTTTTTGGGTATGAACACTTCTTCAAGAAAAGTACAATCGAGGGGCTTCCTTTTAAAGGGGAATGCACACACACATACCGTCAATGAATGTAACATCTGTAACGATAGTCATTTTAAAATGATTTCAAATGGAAGTTGTTTTATTAGGGGTGACTATATTCTAGAAACCAGTTACATAGTTAGCACATAGTCAATGATCTTGAAAGGGGAGACCTTGCGGTGGGGTGTGGAGGGAGACTAGGGAGTGACTAATGAGTTTGAGAGTGGAATGTCAGTCAATGACTGATGTTTTGAGAATGGTGGGGGCAATGAGTGTACAGGTGTGCTTTGCACAGTGGATGTGTGTGTGGATTGTGGT
>NW_022103905.1:6788661-6804999 GCF_000313985.2 Echinops telfairi
CCCCCGCCCCCGATACAGAGTCAGAATCTACCTTCTAACAAGATGTGCCTTCCACTGATTCGCATTCAGAGCGTACTGGAGCCCGGGGCACAGTGGGTTAGGTGTTGGGCTGCTGAACCATCTGAACAGAGGCTTTCCGCTCCAGTAAAGACTTCCAGTCTCAGAAACTCGCAGGCACAGTTTGACTTTGCCCTATGGACTCCCGTGAGTCATAAGCCATTCAACGGCAGTGAACTCTGTAGGGTGGACATGCACATTCTCAGCAGGGGATTGAACCACAATGAACCCACTCAAGGTCCTGGTTTGGCTTTTGTGGTTTTCGGAAGCGGAAGCCTTCTTGGGAGGCCTATTAACGAGTTGAAGATTTAGGTAACACAATACGTGACTGGTTGCTGGTCAACAGACCCCTTTTGTCATTTCAGCATTTCCGGGCTGGGTGACTTGAGGCTGGAGGCAGAGGGAGGACTGGGGACCAGTCCAGCGCATCCGCCATCATGTAACTTACACACACTTCGTGGAAAGGGGTCTTTTCGGGAAAGGAACGTTTCGATGTTCACTCCAGAGAGCGATCTGCTTCCCAGGAACGATTGTCTAGTTTGCCAGCTTTGTAAAGAATGCGAGGAGGAGGCCAGAGTTAGCTGGACTGTATTTCTGATTTTGATCTCTTTAGGGGGGGCTCCCCAACATTTTGCCAGGAACAGGTTTCACATTCAGTTATTGACTGCCTGAGAACAATCCAGCGTACAGGCAAAAAATAACAATCTTGCCCCAAGGCTAGGGTGAACCAAATTCTCAAGCACACTCGTGGCTATCAAGTTGATTCTGACTCATAGGAACACTATAGGACAGTATAGAACTGCCTCTGTGGGTTTCTGAGGGAGTAAATCTGCACAGGAGCAGAAAGCCTCACTTTCCTCCCTCGGAGCAGCTGGGAGTTTTGAACTGCTGACCGTTTGTTTCGCAGCCCTCTGTGTAGCCTACTACACTCCTAGAGCACCTTAGGCTAGTGTGAAGGGCATGTCAGTTAGTTGGTTAATGAGCCTAGCCAACCACCACATGGGATCCACATGTCAATCCTGCCTGATGACACACCCCACACTCCATGGCAAAGACCGTTTGCAGAGTCACTCAACCTCACGACTAACATTGTTATAATGCAACACACCCTTGTAGACTAGAACCGCCAACAGGGGACAACAGGGTGCCTATCCGAATTGTTGCTAGGTGCCACAGAGTCACTTCTGACTCATAGCAACTCGATGTGCACAAGAGAAAGAAATACTGCCTGCTCCTATACCATCCTCACCATTGCGTTTGAGCGGATTGTTGCAGGCACTCTATCAATCCATCTGCTTGACACTCTTCCTCCTGTTTCACTTACCGTCCTCCAAGCACGATGGACTTTTCCCAGGACTCTACTCTCCTGATAGCACACCCAAAGTAGGTGAACCCAAGTCTCGCCATTCTTTCTCTCAAGGAGCTTTAAATGGCTGGACTTCCTCCAAGAGAGATGTGTTCTTCTGCCTGCACTTCAGGGGCACTCTGCCTTGTCTGGGATGCCTCTGGATATTGATATTCTAAAATAAATCTCCTAATATGTAGCCAAGATTGAGAACCATTATTTCTGAGTAAGAAACCAGGAACACTCGTAAACTTGTACCAGTCATGGTTGTGAACGGTAGTCGCTGTAACAACTAATACTTATATGTTATCTACTTTAATGCCATAAAATTCATTTCTGGTGGATATCTATTTCTTTACGAAAGGTTATGTATATAGTGTTTGGGTTAGACCTGGAAATGGTAAGCAGCACCTGTTTTGGCATCCCATTAGTCAGAATCCCATTGTAGAAGGAGGTACCCCCTCCCCCAACACCTCCTCTCCTAACACCCCCCTCCCCCCCAAAAAAAGGAAAAGGCTCTGCTAGGTGTAGCTTTTTTAGTATGCATTTTCCCCACTAGGCAAGCATCTGGCAACTCATTCTGAGTTAGTGCACCTAGGGGCATCACCTGGGAATGTTCTCTATAGTTACAGTGACTTTTTTCATAAAAGCAGTTTCGCTCGAACTTTGTGTTTTGTGATGGCTGATTTAAGAGAACAGTGTGAGGCTGTGAAATTTTGTTTCCTGCTCGGGAAAAATGCTGCAGAAACTGTTGTGATGCTGAACACAGCTTATAAGGATTGCTGGGTAAAACTCAAGTGAATGAGTGGTTTTCTCATTTCAAAAATGAGAATTGATTGATGACAAACTTCGTTCTGGATGTCCATCAACTTCCCAAACTGATGAAAATGTTGACTTGTAGTGCACTTGGAGTTTGTTCCACCAGGTCAGACTGTTAATCAAACATTCTATTTAGAGATTCTGAAAAAATTGTGTAACTGTGTGACGAAAAAGGCCTGATTTGTGGCAGACAGGGGACTGGTTTTGCCACCATGACAATGCACCTACTCATGCAGTCATATCAGTGTGCAACAGCATGCCACTCTTGCCTCTCCCATCTTACTCACCTGCCCTGGCTCCGTGTGACTTCTTTTTATTTCCCTGAATGAAGAGGGATGTGAAAGGACAGCAATTTGACGACATAGAAAAGGTGAAGAAAATAATGAAGGGGGTGCTGTTAGCCATCCAAACAGATACATTTGAAAAATGTTTCCAAGAATGGGATCACAAATTTGACAAATGTATTAAGTGTAATTAAGTGTATTTTGAACATGACAAGCTTGCTTTGTAAAAGAAAAAAAATGTAAATACATAGCTTTGAAAAAAAATTCCGTTTCTTTTTGGATACCCCCTCATACAGACCCAAACTAACTGTCGAAGTTGGTTGATGTAGTTTTTGTGTGGATTATGGTGGACCAAGCAGCTGGTAAGCATTGAACTACTGTTCCTACGTTTTCAGTCTAATGCATAACCCACTATGCTCCCAGAGCTTCTTAGGAAATAGGAAAGCTGTTATTTTATCCCCAGCGTGAGGACAAGGAGGTTTAGAGACCTCTAGGAGCTGTACTGGGCCAGACAACTTGGAGGAGCCAGACATCAGACATAAACCCCAGCTTCCTGGCCCCAGGTGTTCTCGATAAGGACGGCCTCTGTGACACCCTCCCAGGATGGAAATTGACGGTCAGAGAATTGTCTTTGCAATGGAAAATAATGAGAGCCCAACTCAAAACAGAGGACTGTGAACCCTGGCAAAATGTATCCCGTGAGACTGAGTATCAGTTCTTCGTAACGGTGTCCTCAGCTCTCAGTGCCCTCCAGGGTGAAGCGGTGCAGGTTGGCAAGGACACAGGCATCAGAAGCCAAGTCCTCTGGGTGCAGGCTCCACAGCAGGCTGACTCCCAAGCTGGAGGCTCACCACGTCCAGTAACACATAGCCCACAGTAGACCCGCTGTGGCCACTTGACAGAAACACTGGGAGCAGCAGGCCTCGCGGTGGATCTTCATCCCTGGTACGAGTCCCTGATGGGTTCAAGTTAGAACTCAGGGCTGCCCCCGAAGAGGTTCAATAAGCAAACTGTCAGGGCTGGGGGTATGTGACCGAAGATGAAAAGGTTGGACAACATCACGCTGATTTCAAATAGCTACACAAGCCTAATCCAGCTTGCGGGGCCTTTGAAATTCTGATATATCAAAATGCTGTTAATGTACTCTGACAGGCTTGGCCTTTTACACAGCCAGAAGTGTATCAACCAAAAACAGCGCCCATGACAAGCATTAAAATTGCACCCCCATCTAAATAAACATTTGACACTCATTGTGGCAGTTACAGAATCTCCTGTCAACTTGAACGAAGGGGTGGAGTCTAGCCTGTCAATCAAGTCCCAGCTTGATGACCTCATTTGGAGGCACAATAGAGATAAATAGCTCACTTGAGGCCAGACCTACTCTCTCTGCCTTCCCTTTCTTGCTGTTGAAGACAGTCAGAGAGCTGGAGGAGACACGTGGAGACCTATGCCAGCGTTGAGATGCTTCCACTGCCACTGGATCCACAAGACTTTCTACCCACTGACCTGTGATCTTCCTTCATTCGGCATCATTGCATGTGCTGCGTGAGGCTAAAGAGGAATTTATGGACTAGTATCAGACATATGGACTACTATCAGACCTCTGGACTTGATCTGGACTGGGCTGGGATGTTTCCTCAATATACAATTGCTCGTTTATATAAAGCTCTTTCTTATACACATATGAGTTATTTATGAATTTGTTTCTCTAGTCAGCCCAGAATAACACACTCACCTTTTAGTGAACTTTGCCATATACACCAGCTTAAAAATACAAGTCAGGCTCATCAATCTTTCAGATAACACATGAGCATCTACATGAAAATTACAACTGGTTTTTCCTTGTCTTCAGTGGTAGAAATTGGTCTATGATGTGCTAAAAATCACCATTTCCATTTCTTCTCTTTCTGCACTTGGCAGAGTGGGAGCACACAAGCTGTCCTGACACAGAACAAAAAAACAAACTCACTGCTCTCGACTTGATTCTGACTCAGAGGAACCCTATCTAAGGTTTCTGAGATGCTAAATCCTTATGGGAGCAGAGAGCCTCAATTTACTCCCACTGAGTGGCTGGTGGGTTTGAACCGCAGACATTGTATGCTAAGCAGTCCGATGCTATCTAACAGCTCCACCAGAGCTGCTTCATGGGTCAGAGAACCCTCCTCTCCCCCACTCCCAGGAGGTGGGGAAGCTTGACCCTGGAGGGTCTCAAATAGCCAACTCTCAGTTTTAACTAGCTGAATAATCCCTCAAAGCTGGCGAGGGTGAATAGAAACTGCTTAATGGCTCCCCTTTGGAGCGGTGCCCAGGGCTGCGGAGGCCATTCAGACCACCTAGACCAGCGGTTCTCAACCTGTGGGTCAAGACCCCTTTGGGGATTCGAACAACCCTTTCACAGGGGTCGCCCGATTCATAACAGTAGCAAAATGACAGTGATGAAGTAGCAATGAAAATAATTTTATGGTTGGAGGTCACCACCACATGAGAAACTGTATGAAAGGGTCGCGGCATTAGGAAGGTGGAGAATCACTGACCTAGACTCACCTTCACTGGCCTGGGCCTTCGTTCTGGCAATGGCTGGTCGGATCAGTGGGATATGTGATTATCATCAGGAGGTTCTGAACTGCCCCTGTGTCCAGTCCAGAGCAAGAACAATCTGATCATTTGGGTTTGACTTACTGCTCCCCAGGAGAGTATGTTACGGTAAAAAGGGAAACAGGCCTCCGCTTCTCTCTGCAACTCCCAGCACAGCTGCAAAGAGCACGTCAGGTGGGATCAGGAAATCGGGCGGGAAGCGCCGAGCAGAGCAGCTGCTTTCGGCTAAAGCTCTCACTTCGGTTGCTTAACTTGGAACACGAGCTCCGGCTTGTAGCAGGCACCGAGTCTAGCCACCTTCCAGCTGAGACTGAAACCCACCCACGAGGGGGCACAGAGAGGGCTGGGCTACATTTATTTTCGACATGGGCATAACTGTTCATTCGGGTGAAACAGAACTGATCATGGAGTGGGAGCAGAGGACTGAGCTAATGGGACACGACACCCAGGTACCAGCTCCGACTGCAAAGGAGGTCCTCTCCCCTGTCCCAAAGTGCAAATGAAGTGAACATCCACCATTAGAAGTCAAAACTCTGTTTTGGATCAAGGATGCACACCAGCCTATGTCCTAACAAGAGGCTTATGATTTCGACATGAGAAACATTCTGAATTCATTAGCCATTGGTTGAAACAACAGCCTTTTTTGATACGGCCAGGCCCTGCCAAATGGGCGTCAGGTGTCACGTGTGCATGATTCTGTTGTCAGAACCTTCCAGTTGCCACAGACGTGTGTGTGAGAAGGTTGGGGCAGTGGTCTGTACACGAAGCCAGCTACCTAGGCATATGGAAATCCCCAGCTTCACACTGGGTGGTTTTTTTTGTTTTGTTTTGTTTGTTTGTTTTTTGCCTTTTAACTCTAAACTCAACATGAAGGAGGAGGCTTCTCCTTTCAACGAAATCTCAGACACAATAGTAGGCTCACCTTGGGCTTCAAGAGTTACCTCACATGAATCGGCATGCTTTTCACAGTGTTACTTAAAAGTGGCCATGCGTTCATAACTCCCTTCAGGTATCTGCGAGGACCACCTTTCTTCCCGTCACAAAAGTCTAGCCGTTGCAAAGGATACCCTTACATCCTTGAAGGATTGCATTTCTAACACCCGTCTAAGAGTAATGGTTCAAGCCAGAACAACCAGATTCTGTAGCTGAAGTTGGCTCTGTGATATAAAAGCGGCTGCAAGTTTATAGGCCTCTAACTTTTAAGTATGCTAATAGAGTATCAGTGCAATTCTCCTTTATTTTGGCTCCTCTAATTTACAAACATGATTGCTCAAGTTCACCAGTATTTGTGATGGCAGCATACAAGGTTTTTTTGGCGGGGGACGGTGCTATTTGTTGAACAAAAATGTAGTTGTTTGTGCAGGTTTAACCATTTCACAAGGCCAGCTGAGTAATTTCACCCCTACGTACAAAATAATTATTGGCAAATGAAATGGCCCAGGATAGAGATCTCATGAAGCTTCTGAAAGATTTACAAAAGCAAGTTCTTCCACCACTGAAAGCAAAAGTGAGAAGCGCACAGACAATCACAAGGTATGGGTTACAGTCTCAGATGAAAGGGGGTCTGACATGAGGAAAACCTTCCAGGGGACAATGAGGAAAACGTTTGGTTACAGTCAGAAACATGGAAAGTATGCTGCTCCAAATAGTTGGCTCTGGAATAAATAGACTCCAGACTTCAGACTATTAAACATATCAAAGTGATCCACTATATGCCAACTCCATTTTCTTCTGGTGTTTGTTACAAAGAAAATCCATTATTGAACATAATGCAGCTCAGGGTAAATTATCAAAGACATTTTCCATATGCACACTGTTGTTTACCGTGGGTGAAGCGCTCGCAGCTGCTGACCACAAGGTTGGCAGTTCAAACCCACCAGTTGTTCCACAGGAGGAAGAGGTGGCCCTCGGCTTCCAGAAACATGTACAACCTTGAGAACCTTAGGGGCAGCTCTCCTCTGTCCAATAGGGATGCTGAAGTTGGAACTGAGGGGACAGCAATGGGAATGGCTTATCTATTTTTCTCTAACAGTCTGAATAGGTAATAGGTTGGGAAAACAAACAAACAAGCTTGAAATCGTATTCCACCCTCTTACCTGGTCCCAAGGAGTCATTCAAATCACCTTTATTGAGCACCTATTATGAACCAGATTTCTTGGATGGCAAAATAGGAAATACCCAAAAGATTTGAAGATGGCTTGTGAGGTGAAAGAAAGCATGGCTACTCAATAATTGTCATTAAACCTACAAAGCCCTTCCAGCCACAGTGACAGGAAGCTCACACCATTGCAAGACGCAATTGTCTCATGGGGTAGCCCTATAATTAGGACGGTTTGTGTGTGTGTGTGTGTGTGTGTGTGTGTGTGAAACTGACCCTGATTGTGCCTTCTGGAATAACATGGGTCCTATGAAAGGACTTCAAAGTGATCATGAGGTGTCACAAGGTATCAGGAATCAGAAGACCCCAAACAAACAAATATACCGATGCAAATGATGGGGGTCGGAGTGGCAACCCAAAGCCCATCTGTAGAAAATTGGACATTCCCTCACAGAAGGGTCACAAGGAAAGAACAAGACGACAGGGCAAAACACACCACACAAAACATTCTTCTAGTTCTTTAACACTTCCTCCCCCACCCCCACTATCATGACCCCAGTCCTACCTTACAAACCCGGCTAGACCAGAGCATATACACGGATACAGATAAGAGCTCTTGACACATGGAATCCAGGACAGATAAACCCCTCAGGAGCAACAATGAGAGTAGCGAAACCATGAGGGTAGGGGCAAGGTGGGGGGAGAAGGGGGAGAAACTTCAATGACCAACAACAATGACTGATGTATAATTCCACCCTGCCTCCCCAGGAGGACAAACAACAGAAACATGGGGGAAGGGAGACAGCGAGCAGTGTAAGATATGAAAGTAATAAGAATTTATAATTTATCAGGGTCCATAAGGGGGAGAGGGTGAGGGAAGGAGGAAAAAAAGAGGAGCTGATACCAAGGGCTCAAACAGAATGAAAATATTTTGAAAATAACAATGGCAACATATGTACAAAGGTGCTTGATACAACTGATGTATGGATTGTTATAAGAGCTGTGGGAGCCCCCAATAAAATAAAATTTAAAAACGTCATGGGGAAATTCCATTATCATTTAACTCCATTGTTCCAGGAACTTTCTGAAGTTCCCTCTGATGGCCTTCATCTTCTTCAAAGACTGAGAACATGGCCTGTGTTGTACGTGGTCCTTTACCCACTTCATGCAACCCTCTTATTGCACCTTTATTTTCACCACCACAAAATGCCTTGCCACACCTAGGGAATTTTAATATTATTTTATAGCAATTGAATCAGCTTGATTCTGTGAATACTCAATATTACATTTCAAATGAAACAGCATTTTGAAATTATGACACGGAGAAAACAAGAGTCACAGAATTCAATTGGGCTGCTCAGTTTGGGATTATCCCTTTATTATTAGACTAGCATTGACTAAGAACAGATGCTTTGGGTGAAGAAGAGATGGAACGCCTCAGACTTGCCAACACTCTGTGTATAGTTCAGGGGAGGGGGTATGATAAATCTTTTATAATGGAACACATATGCTCTAAGACAATGACTGGATTTGGTATTTGGAAGTATCTGCATCTTGGGTAGTTTGAAAGTCAAAGAATTAACTAGGTTTTGTTTCGGCAATGGCAGGACAGACTTTCCCACTGGTGGGGAGTGATCATGTGATTCACAGGTGTTGACACTAGATGCTGAGATCTTTGTGAATAAGACAAGGGAGTGGCTACAATATGTTAACTCTTCCTAGGGGTTACCCAGGTTCCCTTGGAGGCACAAAGAATGTGTGTTCCACTGCTAACCCACAGGTGGGCAGGACAATTCAAACCCACCCAGTGGTGAGTTCGAAACCACAGAAGGAAAGGCCTGGTGACCAATCTGCCTCTGTTAAGACTGCAACCAAGAGCGAGCTATGGACAAGCTCTACTCCGTAACACAGAGTTGGCCTGAATCAGAAACCACGTACACAGTGGCTCTACATGTGGTGTCTTGGCAAGTGTGAACCACCAGACCCATCTGAACCCCTATTGAGTTGATGATTCTAACTCATAGCAACCTCCAGGAACCAAGGAGACCTGCCTCAGAGGGTTTTCAAGGCTGGAGAGCTTACTGGAAGCAGATTGCCACCTCGGTCTCCAGCCTACCAAACCCAGGATCACTTCAATCCTGGAGACTCCGATCAGCCTCCAGAGTGGCATCTCTGGCCCCAAATCCAAGTATTGCGCTGAACGAGGACACAAAGCCAAGGGGGAAACTAAAAAAGAAGAGACTGTTTTATTGTGACATTTATGACATCAACCCTGTTGACAGGATGACCGAGGGTGATCACGGCATATTGCACTCGCCGCGATGGAGGTGGCACTGCTGATCCTCTGGCTGGACAGGCCCACTCCTCGCAGGCCTCGGGGTGCACACGGGCCAGTCACAGAATCTTATTACCACTTGGTGTATACATTTAACAAGTCTTTGGTCTTAATAAGCACCATTACAAACCCTCACACAAAGGGCATTATTATTCTAGTTTATAAATGTTTCAATGATAAAAAATAGCACGATTACAGTATACACACACTTAATTTACATGTAAGGTATTATGCTAACTGAGATAAAGCTACTGCACTAACTTTGGTTGATTGAACTTAATGAAGTATTTGAACTGAATACTTGTACTTTGGTTTCTAAGTTGTGTAAATATTACAGTGCATTTATAAACCTAGTTTGAAATTTTACTAGCACCAAGTAGATATTATAAAATGGGCCAACCTAGTACTTGGACTTAGAGAGTGAAGTTCACAAACTTGGAAAATAGACAAGAACAGTCCATTAATTGAAAGCACTTTCCTGTACGTCTGCTGGAAGGATGGTTCGTCAGCAGGGATGGCCAGCGCGCTTATGTCCCGGTTTCCAAGAATCAACACACATGACAAGGTAGCTGGCTTACACTCACAAGAAGCCTGAGAAAGTGGTTGTGTTACACTAGGGTAGTCACCTGTACCTTGTTTCTTTAATACAAGAATAGTGCTGACTTAGACAAACTGACTTGGAGAAAGATTGTACCTATGATATGAAGACCATGATGGGGGTGGGGAGCGGGAATTCAGTTCTACCTATCTATTTTTGTTTTGTTTTCAATACTTTGGTCGCTGGATGGTGAATTAATGAAGCAAAATCTGAATTCTCATCTTCAGATTATCACCCAGTTCCCCACTGAGGTAGTCTTTGTCATATTTGTCTTCTAGCTGGTTAAGTTCATTCTTTTTGTAAAGTGGTGTACTGCTGATGTGTAACGAATAGGTTCCCACCACTGGCTTCTTCTTTGTGAAGTGGAGGTAGCTGATCCCCTCCTTCTGGTTGATTTTGAAGAAGCCATCGTCGTTTCCCGATTCAATCAAGTATCTGTTGTGATTGGTCAGCGTTGTCAGAGCTGGGAGGAGTTCTAGGATCCGAACCTTGTTACTGACCCGGGAAATATTGAAAGCAAAGGTGGCTGTCTTCTCAACATCCCAACTTGCCAGACTCACGTTGGCATCGTTCTCCACCTGGTCCTGGAAAGACAACATAAGTAAATAGAAGCAAAGTGTACGCACGCCATTTATTTCCCACAGTAAAGAAAGAGTGACTTGGATCTTCACACTAGTGCGACCTACCGCCCATGTCGTGCACACCATGTTGAAATACATGTTTATTAAATGCATGGTTTGTTTTTCGTATGTATTTTAAATATTCAACTAGTATCCAAAAGTCAAGTTGACATCATTTGTACTTGGGGGACTTCTAAGGTGTGTGCGTGTGGGGGGTGTCTCCAAATGTGACCTCCCCCTGAAACAGCAGCAGCACTTGGGGACTGGATAGAAATGCAAATTTTCCGCTCCACCCCAGACTTACTAAAGCAGAAAGCTTGCGGGTGCGGTGGGTGGGGTGGGCGCCCAGCAGTCTGTTTTAGCAAGCCTTTCAGGTGATTCAGACTCAGGCTCAAGGTTGAGAACCCCCATTTTAATAGATTCTCTTTTCTTTCCAAAGACTTATCTCATTTCCTAAACCCCAGCAGATGGCTGCAGCAGCCTGGACCCTCAGAAAGAATGTGTTCCTTGCAGTTTCGCTCACTGACTGCAAAAGCATCCCCTCCCCGGGCACACCTGTGAATCTGCTTCCTGACTGCTGATCTGCTAATGCTCCCTGCCCTTCCCCGGGCGGCACGCTGGCCTCTCCAGGCCCGCCGCCAGGGGTCCTTGATCCCCGGGTTTCCGGGTTGACGGAAAGGCTGCGGCAGCCGGAGGCAAAGAAAACCAGGTTGCTTCAGCCCGTGTTGTGTTTGTCTCGCGTCCAAGTTCCCTCACTCCACATGGCTCTTTTCAGGAGAGGAGCCTCCAGCCTGCAGGACTTGGCGTCCCCAAGCACAAGCGCTAGGTCACTTTGCTACGCTGCCCACTTGCTGTCCTGGAACTCAGACCCTGTCCTCTCAGCAGACGCTGGGTGGGTGTTTGATTTTCTTTTTGGCGAGACAGAGGAAATGAGCAAGTATGTGAAAAACCTTCGGACGGCCCCTCCCTGTACGCAGAGAGCAACTTCAGAAAGTCCCACAGACTCTTGTAAAATGTGGCCTAGAGCCCAGGGAATGTCTGGATTTTCTCCCCGGGGAGCTTTGTCACACGTTGGAGCACCCCCAGAGGAAGCCACAGGAATCTAGAAGGCCTTCCCACCGGGGAAGAAGCCCCTGGACCCACCTCGAGGCCCAAGGCGTCCGTCTCGTTGGTGCTTCTTCGCTTCCTGCCCCGCTTGGGGTAGCCATTGATCTTACATTCATAGCAAGCCTCTGGGGAGAGGGAATTGTCGTCCATCTCACTGCTGGCAGGTGGTTCCGGGCCTCCTCGCCCCATGCCCATTCCCGAAACACAGTGTCTGCAGTGGACAGGAAGCACAGATGGTTTATTTTAGAACCAGGAAGGAAAGTGGGTGGGGCAAGGGCTCTGGTGCCATCTCTCCTGCGTGACCGGCGGGCCCTGAGAACCACACGACGGCCTCACGTTCCCCAGAGGCTTTCTTCCCGCCATCCACAAGACCACGCTCTGCATCGTTAGGGGCCCCGCTGTTTCCCAAACTCCACGTGGCAGGCAATTCGATGGGACTTATCCTACGGAGGAAAGGAGCCAGCCCTAATGGCGCAGCCGTTCAGTACTTGTCTGCTCATGGAAGGATCTGCCACTCTGCCTCACCAGCAGTCTGCAAGAGAAAGACGTAGGGATCCCTTCTATAAAGACTACTGCCCGGCAGATCCTATAGGGTCTGACCTATAGGGCCCCGATGCATCAGGGTCTGCAAAGCGTTGCTTAGTAACCATAGGCAGATGATGTTGGTCACCTCTCAGAATCGCTAAGCCTTCATTTGCAAAACCAGGATTCTAGTATTATGGCGCAGGGGTGACGTGCCCAGCTGTTAACGGAAAGGTCGACCGTTCAAACCCACCAGGCACTCTGCGGGAGAAGGGTGGGGCAGTCTGCTTCCGCAGAGAGTACCGTGTTCCCAACCTATAGGGCAGTTACTCCTCTGCCCAACAGGTGGCCACGCGTTGGAACTGACTTGCTGGCGCACCACAGCATGACGAGAAGGGAAGAGGAAAAGGATTACAAGGAACTATATGTGACCTCCTCCCTGGGGGACAGACAACCGAAAAGTGGGTGAAGGGAGACGTCGGACTGGGCAAGATATGACAAAATACCAATTTATAAACTATCAAGGGCTCCTGAGGGAGGGGGGAGCGGGGAGGGAGGGGAAAAATGAGGACCTAATGTCGGGGGTTTAAGTGGAGAGAAAATGTTTTGAGAATGATGTACAAATGCGCTTTACACAATTGATGTGTGTATGGATTGGGATAACAGTTGTATGAGCCCCTAATACAATGTTTTAAAAAAAAAAAAGAGAAGGAGGGTCACGGTGCTTTGGGAAGCTAACTCAACGTGGTCCTCTATGAAATGAATATCCATGGCAATGGGGAAGGCTTATTACCGGATGCCACCACACTGCTACCATCACCACCAACCAGCCCTCCGCGGAGGAGCCTTCGGACTCATCTCTCTGAGTAGAACCTTCCTTTCTGCTCAAACAATTGGTGATTTGAAAGAAAGCTCTAGGGGATAACTAAGGGTTGATTTAGTAAATACAACTGGGCCGATATGCCACACAGAAAACAGACCCGCTATAGAAAATATCCCAGCTTGCCCAACTGTGAGAAATCATTTCAAGTCATTCAAAACCGCCGGGGCCATTGGCGCGGACTCTTGTGAAGCCGGATCAACAAACCCAGGCTCCAGAGAAAACTAACTCAGCTGTTTTCCTTTGCCTCTCAGTTATCAGAGCCAAGTCATGGTGGGAGGCTTGCATGTCCCCCAAGGACCTCGTCCTGTTACTCTGTTCCCTGTTGCACAGGCTACTTGGAATGTGCCTCTTCTTTCAAAATGTGTTGGAGCATCTGAATGGCCCAAAGAAGAGGTTTCATCTGGGGGCAGAGTCCATTCTAGTGGCTTGTAGAGAGGTCAATGCCACTATCAATGGGTATGTTTCTCCTATTGGGCCGTGTCAACCAATTATTATTTATCTCTTTTTCTGTAACAGTTTGCCCACTCTTTAAAATCCATTTTACTTCATGCACTTAGGATTCAAAAGCAAACTGATATCAAGGAGCAGAATTCTTCCTGCAGGTTCCAGTAATTGCTAGGTGCGGACTCTTCTCTCTAAGGAGCCCTGGTGGGCCAGTGCATAAAGTGTCAAGCTGCTAACTGCAAAATCAGTGCCTTCAATCCCACCAGCTGCCCTAAGGGAGAGATTGGAGGTTGTCTGCTTCCGTCAAGCTGTACAGTCTTGGGGACATTGGGAGGAGTTGGCCCCTATCCTATAGGGTGGCAGTGACTTGGAACTGACGCACTAGCTGTGGGGTTTTTTTTTGGGGGGGGGACGGAAAAGGGGTTTGGTTGTTGTTCTCCTTAATCTTGCCAGAGTGTACTACACGACCTTTCCTCTGACTTTATCCTGTATGCGAAAATGTGTGGAAATCACAAAAGAGATGACATTACACGCACCCATCCTGTGTGCCTGTGTGTGTGTACACGTTCACGTAAGAATTAACTTCCTGGAAGACGAGCCCTAAATGTATCATCTTTGACTCCTTTCCCAGCACTCCTTCCCAGCCCCTCTCTCCGGAATACCACTTAGAAGAAGTGTGACTACAAAATCCCACTGGCCAGTAGCCAGCAGAGAGTGTCACAATTTTTGCTGGGAAAAAATGGTTCTGGCATTAAACTTATGAAGAACGAGTCTACTGAGCGCCTGACACAAACATCTGCCCTACTGCTGGCATGCCACCAGAAATATTCTTCCACCTCCAAGATGAGGCAACAAAAAATTAATTCACTTGACATGTGTGTGTCAATAAATCAAAGACCACTAGGATAATAATCTGGCGAGTGTATGTGGAAGGTGGGGCAGGGAGGCAGACATAAGTATGTGCAAATGTGTGTATGTGTAGTTAATGTGTGCACGCTCTGAATTACAAGTTAAAATTTCAGGTGCTTCACAGAGAATACCCCAGAATAGCTAAAACTAGATGGGAGGACAAGGTGCCCACAGGCATCTCAACTCCACGCTGTTGGGCCAATTCTGATGCACAGAGACCCAATAGGAGAGAGGAGAACTACTTCATAGAGTTTCTGAGATGGTAAATCTTTCTAGGTGTGGGCAGCCTCCTCTTTCTCCCACCAAGTGGCTGGAGGATTCGAACAGCTGACATCATTTTAAGGGGTCCAGTGCTTAACCCACCACACCAGCAGTGTTCTTCCACAGGCATCTAAGTCCTGATTAGTTCAGCAGGGAAAAAGGTCTAAACTTGGAGGATTTAAAACTATTGTTTAAGATCACTGAATAAAATACAACTATGTCCGTTTCCTGGGCTCTCATTATAATTTAGTGGTGTTTCCTCCACAGCAAGCATTGGGCTGCTCACTGCAGAGTCAGCAGTTCGAAACCACTGGCCATTCTACAGAGGAGAGATGAGACTTTCTAATCCCATAAAGAATTGGTCTCAGAAACCCCCAGGGGCAGTTCTAGCCCATTCTGTGGGGTTAATGGGAGTCAGAATCGACTCGCTGGCAGTGAGTTTCTTATTTAATATTCTTTTGGTAATTTTAACGGAAATTAAGTCTAAAATGGCAACTATACTTTAAAAGCCTAAAGGTCCCTGAATAAAAGGGTATCTCTTTGCTTTATCCTCCAAGGAGCAAGAAGAGAAGGTATTTTAAGTCAAGTGAGGATCCAGCACCTTCCTTGCCCCCACCCAAAGAGAAAGTGAGCCCCGCGCCGTCATGAGTTGGTTGGTCCTTGGATTAGTTGAGAGGGGAGTCCTTGTCCTGTGCAGTGTTAAGATCAAAAGACTGAGACGGAGAAATCACCTAGCACAAAGTAGCCAGAATGTAGTTTCATTCTCTTGTTTGATGGTCTCAGAATGTCCAGAAATCCTGACAGCCCTTTGAGAGACGATAACCTAAAGTCCTTGCAAAGCTAGCTGGAATGAATGCATGGATTCTCTCCCTTAGGACAGGTACTTTGGAGTTAAATACAGTTCGTGTTCTTACGAAGGACAGGGCCTCTACACACAACATCCCGGGTGGGCAGTGCTTACCCTTGGCCTATTCTGAAGTAGCCAGGTGGACAGCCACACAGGTAGCCTCCCTCTGTATTGGAGCAGCCGTAACTGCAGGGAGCCTGGGAGGAGCCGCATTCATTGATGTCTTGGCAGCCGCCACTGAACTGCTCGTACTGGAATCCGGTGGGACACATGCACTTGTAGCTCCCCAGGGTGTTGTGACAGGAGGCTCCTCCGCATATGTGAGCGCTGAGACACTCGTTCTCATCTGGAGGGAAACAAGAAGACACCGCCGCCGGTTGACACTCATCAGAGATTTCTGCTGAGGAGTCTGGGTCAGCTCCCCTGTGGGTGGTCAGCTGGCTCCTAAGATGGCTCTCAGGAAGGTGAAGTCCGGCAGAGAGACAAGACAGGGAGGAAAGGCACAAGCGACAGGGGAAGGTGTGGAAATGATGTCACCTCTTGCCATGATGCTCTGTCTAAACGTGGTCAACAAGCTCAAGTGCACCTTGCTCTGTCTAAACGTGGTCAACAAG
>NW_022103905.1:6805761-6832475 GCF_000313985.2 Echinops telfairi
CCGCCTCATCCAAACCAGCCCGCTGCCCAGAGCACCTGGAGTCTCTTTAAAGCTTGGTGTGGCTGTAAGAGACCGATACAGACTTCATGGACAATCACTTGGGGGGTGGTGGGGGGTGACCCAGCCTGCGTGAGAGCAATAGAGAGAGTGAGGGAGCGAGGGAGGGAGAGACAAAGAGAGGGAGAAAGAGGGGCAGGCATGGGAGAGAGAGCCAGCCAGGCAAACAGGCTATCCATCAGGGTCTGACAAGTATGAAAATAATCGCAGGAAAAGGAGATCTAACTTATAAAAATCAACCTCCAGGGAGCTTGTGGAAAAGGGGTGGAGAGTAGACGTGGAGGCCAGGAGGGGCCCTCCTGCACAGGGTCTTCCCTCCAGCAGGATGAACACCCTCAGGCCTCACCTGGCCCTGCACTGATGGACAGCATTGGTATCTGCACTCTCCCTTGGGCTCCATCACAGTTCTCACCCCTAAGTTAAAGTAAGGGTGAAGAGCCACAGATAATGGCGGATCCCATGACTTATTTTATTTATTTATTTTTTAAAGGAACTCTCAAGCCTAAGTGACCTTGGATGGAGCCTTGAGATTTCTTAGATGCCAAAGATCCTCATAAGCAGGCAAGTCAAATGCACAGAGCCACAGCTGGCCTCTTGACCCACAGCAGGCAGCTCCGTCAATGGCCTTGTTCCTGCACGCCCCCTCCTGCTTCCTTCAAGAGCCATAGGAAAGCCATGCACCGGAGGAAGGAGGCAGGGGTGGAAGGGGGAGCGGGGCAGAGGGAAAGAAGGGAGTGTGAAAGACAGAAGGTCTGACTATGAACTAGCACAAGGCTTCAAAAAGCTCAGAGGAAAACGCTATTATCTTTCTGTGCCGTTTTCCCACGGACGGACGTGTGAAGCTCCTTCACACAAACAACAGCAGGCGCCCTGTCCCTCCACCACCTTTACTCATCTGCTTTCTAATTTTTTAAAATAGTTTCCGCACCCCGCTTTTATGCATCTGTTTTAGCCAAGAAGAGAAAACTAATCAAGGAAGAAGTTTAAGTGGGGTCTGCTTTCTGAAAGGCTCTGCGGTCTATCTGCGGCATCTGGCGCCTGCGCACCGGCCCGCTGTGTGCTGTGCATCTCTGCCTACTGCGCTTGGCCATAAGAAGTGGACAGAGTTTTGGTGGAACTGGTTTATCTGCGTTGGAGAAGTGCGATGAGTGGAGCACAGAGGAGCAGACAGGACACTAGGGAACAGACAAAGTGTTTACCGCTCAGAAAGCATGAAGTTATGCCTTCATCTATTTGATCGATAGTCAAAGACAGTAACTGGATGCCACATGTTTTGTCCTGTGCCTGACCTTTCTCATTGCCTGCACACTGGAAGCAATGGCTCCACCAGCCATTTTCTACCCTCTACACTACTTGGTTTTCTAGTTGACACGTGGGGGGAGCTTAGTGTTTTTCACAAAAAGGAGACCATTCTAATTTTACACAAACAGTATTCGCGTCTGGAAAGTAGATGGAAACCTACCAACGCTGTCATTGAAAGTCAAAGACCCTAGCACCATGTGTGTTTGGTTAAGGGAACCCCACTAGGAGAATTCCAGTCTTCTGTAGGCCCCAAAGGGATGACTCCAATGACCAGCTGGATGTCCGGTGCTTTCTAAAAAACAGTGAACTCAGTCATGCCTTGACCCAAACCCAAACCCATACAGCTTGGAAGGGTGAACTTTTGCCTGCCTACGAGTGAGGATCCAGGCAGGGATGCCCTAAACAGCTGTTCTTCTCCCTACGGGTCTGGGAGAAGCCACCCTGGGCCAAAGAAATGCTCACTGTGGGTAACCACACTTTTTGAAAAGAGGCTTGTTGGGACCAGTCTCTTTTAGGCACTGAGAATCCCCAAACCGCTTTTGACTTCTTAATCAACTTCTTCTTCTGCAACGACTCGTCTGGGGATGATCTTCAAGGCACTGGAGCAGAATCTTTAGGAAATGAGGGCCCAACCTTGGCCATCTCCACCCATCCCAGGAGGGAGGGTACCAAGAGAGGGATAAAGCATGGCCCTGGGGGCTGTTTTCCTCCCTAGCTCTCATTTTATTAAAGGGGTCTACATAGTGAGGTTGAAGAGTCTCAGATGCTGGGTTTTCACTCCATAAAGATGACCCTGAGAGTTCAGCAAAGAGTATCAGAACTAGGGTATGAAAGTCAAAGACCTGTCTGAGCTGACAGTGGACAAAGGCCTTTTATGAAATCCGGATGGCTAGTTACTGAATTGGGCCATCTAGCCAGGGCTGTTGATCTCAGCAGAACTACACCTTGTACAGGAAGAAACCAGATGAACGAGGCATAATTTTGACAAATGCAAACACACCGTGCATGTCTTCATCCTTTGGAGGAAAGTGAGACATCACCATCACGCATATCTACCCAGGAAGCTGCTCTTCTTGGTGTGTTTGCTAAGATGGGCTCACAGGTATTAGCCTAAATAGGTGACCCAAGCGCCGCGCTCACAGGAAACTAACACCAATCTCACTACCTTCAAGTTGGCTCGGACTCATAATGACCCTAGGGGACAGGGGACAGCTGCTCCTGTGGGTCTCTGAAGCTGTAAACCTTTATGGGAACAGAAAGCCTCATCTCTCTCCCTTGGAGCAGCTGGTGGGTTTGAACTGCCAACCTTGTGCTTAGCAGCCCAACTCAGAACTCACTACGCCATCAGAGCTCCACACTGAGGGAACCTGACTGTTGAAAAGCAACCCTACAAATCAGGAGGTTCAGAGACTCGGGTTCCCCGCTCCAAGCATACCCCCAATAACTGGGTACATGAAGATTTCCATTCCGCCCCTCCTCTCCCACCCCGGGGGACATACGTCAGCATTGTCGTCCATAAAACATGGGCTTGGACGACACTGACTTGGGGTTCCCTCCAAGCCCCTCGTGTTATGATTCTATGTTCCTTTTCCAGGACATCACTGCATCGAGGATGACATGATGTTCATTTAAAAGCCTGTGGGTCTCCTTGAGTTATCAAAAGAATGTATTCATCCTGACCAAATGGCATGTCTGCCTCTTGCCCTCTGCCCCTAAGATGTGTGGAGCTGAACAGCACAACTTCTGCTTCTTCAGGCCAAAAGTCCACTTAAAATCGCCTCTGGCTGGCAGATAAATGTAGGCCAGAAGATTTGACTGGCCCTTGCTGTGAACAGAACCGGCGATGCAGCAAGAGTCAAAGAGGACAGGAGGAACCGAGAAATACCAGAGCCATTTCATCTCAGACGCTTGCAAAGGACTCCTTATCGTGCATTTCCCCTTAGTTTGCTATTTTTGCAAAAGACTACTTCTTCCCTTTAGTCTCAACCTAGTGCGGGCAATTTAAAGTGTTAGGGAGTGGGTTGCTTCGATAGCAACTTTTACACGGTTTCAGAAAGAAAGGAGTAGTCGGACCCATCCCAGCTGAAAGCAATTCATCTTGTGAGGGAGGAAGATAACCACTTGCCGACACACTGGTTCCACTGGTAGTGCTGAAGGTAGCCCTGGGGGCAGCTGCACCTGTATCCCCCGATGATGTTCTGGCAGCCGTGCTGGCAGCGGTGGTTTCCTTCACACTCGTCCACATCTGAAAAAGAAGCCCCAGGCCCCTCTGAGCCAGGAGCACGACATCCTCTCCACCTGGGAGGCAGTCCCAGAGGAGCAGCCCACAGACGCGCTCTGACGCCCCTTTTATGGGCCGAGATGCGAATAAGCCATCTCACCCCTCATCCATTACCCTATTGCCCCAAAGTTCAAAGTTCAAGAATGGCTATTCTGTGATATTTGACAAGTTGAAGGTGACCCTGGGAAGGTCTACACATAAACATGATACCTGGACGGACAGCAAAGCCCCACAATCTGCCAGGGAACCGCTCTGTCCACTGCTCCTGTTTGCTTATTTGCATGAGAATAGCGCAAAAGGGTGTTGGTTTTGTTGCTGTTTTGTTTTTGTATGTTTTTCTGTATATGAAACCCAGGATAGGTAAATCAATAGAGACAATAACTGAATTAGTGGTTTCTTGTGGGGGGGGGTATGGCAGGGGAGGTTGGGGAGAAATGATAACAATAAGTACAAGAGAGACGAAAATGTTTCAAAATGGATTGTGGTGGTAATTGTACAATTCTTTTTAGTGAACTATTGAATTATAGACTATGGGAATTATAAGCCAATAAAGCTGTTTCAAAATTAAGAGAATGAAACAAGCTAAAATAAAGTATATGGAAACAGAGGTAACAAATCATGGGAAATTTCCATAAAAAGGATGTCAATCCAAAAAATAAAATCCTAGAAGAATAACGATATGAATTTACAATGATATATTATTGCAAGAATTACTTCTCCAATGGCCACAAATCAAATTTGGGGCTCTTTTTATTTTTCTTTTAGAACATCTAGGAGGTTAAATGCATAACCGAGCAGGAAAGGGAGTGATGAACTTGGGAAAGGCATGTGTAGATGACATCACCAGGCATGAGTTCAAAAGATGTGTGTCTAAGATGTGGGGCCTGTGCACCCCAGACTAGAGCTGCCATCCTCTGCAGTGCTCAGTTCTGGTAGCCCAGAGAGGACAGCAAAGAAGGCTCTGGTAGCTACCCAGAACCCCTTCCTCCTTCTAAGACCCACAGGCTGATCACAGCTGAGGGCCCAACCTACCTTCACAGCTGGCTCCACTCTGATCCAGGGAGAATCCCCGTTGGCATTCACAGGTAAAGCTTCCAGGAGTGTTCTGGCAAACCCCCTTAGAGCCACACAGGTTGATGTCGGAGGTGCACTCGTTGTTGTCTATCGGGAAGGTAGGGAGAGGGAGGTAAAATACCTTTCTGTATTGTTTAAAAGAAAGACGAAAGATTTGTCATGGATTTAATCGCGTCCTCCAAAAGACACCTTGAAGTCCTAACCGCTGGTAGCTGCGGATGAGACCTCGAAGTCATACTAGAGTGGAGTGGATCCTAATCCCCTATGAGGGTCAGAACAGACAGGACGAGGAGCACAGAGGGAAGATGGCCTTGGGGTGATGGGAACTGCGGAGCTTGCTGCAAGTCAGAGAACTCCAAAGTCTGCCGGCTGCCATCAGAGGCAAGAAAAGGGGCCTGGAGTAGATGCCCCCTGAATCTTCCAAAGGCCTCCACGTGGTTGAGACCCTGATTTCAGACTGTCAAGCTCCACAACTGTGAGAGGAACGACTCTTCTTATATGTCAACCATTTATGGTCCCTGGTGAGATGTGGTAACCCTGAAAGGACTGCAGTAATTCAGGGAAGGTCAAGGTCATGATATCCTAGCACTCCATCCTAGTCGACACAAGTCCATCTATTTTTTGGTCCAGTTGCCTTTATTCCAACATTAGAAGGAAATGAAAAACAAAAACAACCCACAAAAACCCCCCAAACCACAAAACAAACGTAATCTCTGCTCTCTACCTTTCACATAGGGCTTTCCTGATCTCACGTACCGATGCAGGCGGTGTGGTGCTGGGTGAATCCCGGAGGGCATTTACACGTGAAGCTGCCGATGGTGTTCACACACAGGAACTGGCAGTTGTGCTGCTTAGTTGCACACTCATCAAGATCTGTAAGAAAAGGCATCGGATTTGAACGGACGACGACACAGATACAGAGAAACTGTCTCAGCGGGCAGTTCTGAGGCTTGATTTCTGCCTCTCAGGTGAGCCTGGTCAGATCAGCGCTGCAGTGGTTGGCTATGCAGAACTCAAGTGGTAAAGGGTTAGAGAGAGACAATCCAGCTTTCATGTAATTGGTGGGGTGGGGTGGGGTGGGAGGAGGCAGCTGTTGGGTGAATCTGAGGAAAACCTATGTCCTTTTAGTTTAGAGGATGATGATAGAGGAATTTTAATAAATGGCGAAATCTAGATTAAAGGGAGAGAAAGCTTAAGGAGTCTGAAAACCGTCTGGGGCACTGAGGTGATCTAATTAAGGTGAAATGTAAACAGAAATAGCGAGCCTGGAAATTAATTTGCTCACTTAGTTCTGTTCGTTTTTACAAAATCTGCCTAAATGAGCTTGGCCAAAGAGTGTGGCCTCTTCGAAAGTCAGGGTTTCAACTTTGGATTAAACAAAGCTGAGCAATCAGAAAGGAAACAAAGCTTTTCCCCATAAGCTAACGGCACTTTAACAATCTGCCCCTCGGAACCGATTGCTATGATAGATGTATAACACCCGGCGCCACCCCACCCCCACCCCCAGGGTGATGAACAACAGAAACATGGGTGGAGGAAGACAGCAGATGGTGTAAGATATGAAAATAATAATAATTTATAATTTACCAAGAGTTCCTGTGGGGGGGTGGGGAATGGAGGGGGAAAAAATGAGGAGCTGATACCAAGGGCCCAAGTAGAAAGAAAATGTTTTGAAAAGGATGATGGCAACATCCTTTTTAACAAATGTGCTTGATACATGGATGTACGAATTATTTTAAGAGCTGTAAGAGCCTCCAATAAAATGATTTATTAAACATTTAAAAAATCTGCCCCTACATGTGGCCGACCTAATTTCCCACCTCTCCATAAAACCCTCTCTTCTGGACAGGCCTCTTTCCTCACTGCTTCAAGTTCAAGGCTCACCCTTCAATCCCAACGTTATGTAAACAGACCAAGAACATTAGATTTGTTAGCATTTAGCTCCACTTTAGCAAAAGCCCATCTTCCGGTGACTCGGGCACCCTCTCTCGAGTGCGATCCCTTTATCATAACTGCAGCCGCTGCGCTCATGCCATGGAGAGCTATGCTCAGAGCTGCAGACCAGTCCTGGGTTTGCAAAGGGACCACTGTGTCCACTCCGCCGGGCCAGCTCCCTGGCTAGAGGAACAGCTGGAGTGGATCTAAACTAAGAGAACATCCCCGTCCATATTTCTTCCAATGCCCACTTTCTCTAAACGTGGAGCTAGTCCTGCGCTCTTTCCACCCATGGAGGCCGATGGATGGGGAACCTTGGCTTAGCTTTCTCAGAGCTTGGACTTGCTAGCCTGCTGGGTTGAGAGGGCTAGGAGGTGCTGTTTCTGCATATTGATCACTTTTGGCCTCCTGCCTGCACGGCACCTTCCTTTATATGCCCCACAGGGCTTTGCAAGAGCAACACTGCATGCTCGATGGAGCTCACCAGGAAACAGGTGAGGGAACCACCTGCCCACTGTCATCCAGTTGATCCCGACTCAGTGAACTGCTCCCCAGGGCTTCTGAGGCTGTAAATCTTTATGGGAACAGAAAGTCTCATCTTATTCCCATGCAACAGCTGGTGGATTTGAACCGCTAACCTTGTGACTGGCAGGCAGCCCACTGTGTAAGCAATTGTGGCACCAGACCACCTTTTTAGGAACAACACTAGATGTTCTCATCTCCAAGAAGGTCCCCCTGGTCTTTCCCTACCTGCTCATATCTGGATCTTACCCATTTCTCATGGGGCTATGTGCCTGCCCGACACTTCCCACAGGTCTCCCTCCTAGTCCTTTCCATTTCAACATATGTTCTGTGCCACTCATTTCTGATATTTAGTCATTGTGCCAAACATAGGAGGGAATTCAGACTTCAGGAAGAGAAAGGGACCTGTGTCGTCCATCGCTCTGGAACAATCACACCGTTATATTTTACGTTCCTGAGACCATTAGGAGAGCATTGTTGATGCCTTTTCTAGCGCGTGAAAGAACACAAGGGCTACTACGCTTCGTTTCCATTTGTCCATCTCTTAATTGCTAGAAAGTTTTGATGATCCTCTTTCTCCACCAGCTCAAAATGGTCTGTGTGTGTGTGTGTCTCACAGGCAGTATACACTCTGAGTCACAGCCCCTTTCCCAATGTAGCTCTGCGTTCACAGGGATAGATGCTGGCTCTGAGTTTTACTCTCCAACTGCCCCCAACTCACTGTGATACACAGGCAGGGAAGCTCCATGCTTAAGGAGATCAAAGCTTTCATTAACATCTCACTTACAATGGTCAGAATGTTTGAGTGGGCGTCTCCACTCCTTCTCAATGATAAGATTCTGCATAGAAAAGCCTGACATGCATTTTGTCAGCCTGTACTCCACATAGCCTGTTCACGCTCTTGCAGCAAACACAGGAAAGAGGGGGGACAGGACCCTACCACTTACTCTCCAACAACACCCTATGCCGTTCTTCCACCTCCCTTACTTTCTTTTTTCAAAGCTCCATTGCAAAGCACTCTGTGATAATTTACATTTTTTGTGCCAACATGGCTCCCGTAGGAACATGTGGGTGGAGTTTAACCTGTCAATCAGGTCTCAGTTTGATTGGAGGGCAACCGAGATAAATAGCTCTCTGGAGGCCGGCCTCTCTCTCTCTCTCTCTCTCTCTCTGCTTCACCTTCCTCTCTAGCCCATTGGAGTCATGCTGATGGCAGTCAGAGCCCTAGAGATGTGTCTACCACCATTGGATCCACAAGACTTTGCACCCACTGGCTTGTAGTCTTCCTGCATTCTGCTGGTATTGGACTTATGGGGTAGTATCAAGCTTAAGGACTTGATAGGGACTGGGCTGGGATGTTTGCCTGATATATAATCACTTCTTGATATAAAGATCTCTTACACATACACAAGTGTCCCTGGATTTGTTTCTCCAGTTGACCTGGTCTAACACACACTCTTACTCTTGCTCTATCATCTAGTCTACCTTCCCTTCTCCAACCTCTCATTCCCTGGATTATCCGTAAGGAGGATGTATCCTTAAGTAGGCTTGCATGTCTTACTCATACAATATGAGATTCATACTGTTGAGGAAAACGTCCACAGGAGGAAAATACAAGCAGCCATCTAGGTGAAATGTCAGCTGAGGCTGCATCGATCAGCACACTAACCAATGTGATCAACAGATTAATAACTAAATCCATGTTAGGGTTGGGATGGCTGAACTGAGCTTAAATCTGAGCATTTGGTTTGCAGAAGGGCGTAGATGACAGTGAAAGGCCAACAACCATTTACAGCGCCCCATCTGGGTTAAGTGTCCATTGAATTCCTTGGCCCATCGCCCAAAGAAGGGAAGAGTCTTGCTCTCCAATGGAGTGCACTGGACAGTGGATCACTGCAGATATAGTTATGTTAAAATTTAACCTTTTACCAATAGTTTCATCTTTTGACTCACTTCTAACTTGTTCTACTTTTTATTATTTTCTGCTTTCCTTTGGGGTTTTGTGTGTTTAACTTTGCTGTTGTGGGGATCTTTTCTGTATGAGTTTCTTTATATGAAATTCAGGATAGGTAAATCTATAGAGACAATAAGTAAACTAATCATTTCCTAGGATTATGGCAGGGAAGGTTGGGCTAACGGAGTTAATAATAATGGATACAGGTGGGAAATGTTCTGAAATTGTGATGATGAATACACAACTCAATATATTTAAACCATTCAATTGCATGGTATGCAAATTATATGTCATAACATTGTTAAAAGAATACAATTATCCCAAAAGAACTATGCAAAAGCTGACTTCTGGTCAAGGAGAAATTTCTGTATACAGAGTTTTATTCATTCTTAATTCTTTGGCTTATTCACGTATCTCTCAGGTAAGCTCTCAGAGGCCTGCTGTGTCCCTCTTTTACAGAGCAAAGGCTTGGGTGCAGCGTTTAAGGAGGCACACTGTCCTCTGGGGATGATGCCATCAATTAGGCTGAGGCAAGACCTGCGCTCTGTGTGGTTGTTGAACTGATTGCCTACATCCAGGCAGCAAGAAGAAGCAGAATACAGAATGAGTGAGTCAGAGAGGGGTAATCAAATAAGTGGCCATCCCACTCTGGAGAATGGCCCTGCCATCTCTGAGACCCTCACCAATGGGCCTCACGAGGCTCAAGTGGCGCTCCAAAGGATGGCTGCTGCCACTGGTCCTCAGTACACTTCCCTGGTCTCAACCTCTCTCCATCCAATTTAGGAGGACTGAGGGAGACACTAGCTCCAAAGAAGTACCTCTTGCGCGCGCATGCGGCACAGGACTCTCAGCTTGCCTATGAAGTACTTGAGGCCCAGAGAGCAGTAGTGCGGCCCGGGGCCAGGTGCACGCATGCCATGTCCACTTTACCTTTGCAGCTCCTTCCATCGTCCTGCAGGATGTAGCCTTTCGGACACGAACACTGGTAACTTCCTTCGGTGTTTTTGCAGATAAAATTGCAGGGCTTGGGAGACTGGCTGCACTCGTTCAGATCTACGATCCAAGAGACACAGATGTCTATTTGCTCAGCATTCACAGGATCGACCAAGGATTTTTAGTTTAAAAGAAATGGTAAACTCAAGTGTATTCCCCATGTATGGGTTAACCTTTGATCGCTACCTGACATTTTCCTATTGAGGCACACACTGTTAGGATTTTCAGTTTGGAGATCTGACTTCCCCCACCCTCACCACCTCCCTAAAAAAAAAATAGAAAATTTCCAGTCTGGCCTAACTCTTCAGAAACAAGGCCCTTACTTACCTACACAGGCAGTCCCAGTTAAGTCAGGAGTGTAGCCGGTCTTACAAATGCAGTGATAGGACCCTCTGTCATTGACACATTCCCCATTGCGGCAGACATCGTGGATAACCTTGCACTCATCGATATCTGCGAATTAACAAGTAAAAAAAAGTAACAAGGGACAATATTAAGGCAGGTCACTTCAGTCTAGTGCTAATAAAAAGTGTTATTATATCATGAGCCAAAATGATGAAGGCATACATTCTCCATGGATTGATGAACCGTATTGAAAAGCCAATGGTTAACTTTAATAGGTAACAGTGATACACAAGTCACTGAAGGGATCAGTAACTGAAAGCTTTAAGCCCAAGCGGTCATCTAAGTTTCTGTTGTGCTGCCCTCCTAGGTCCACAGAACCACCTCCCCTCTGGACAGGTTTGGCTCCTTGATCCCTCCCAGGCCCTCAAACTTGTCTTCGGCAACATCTTTGAAAGGAATCACACATAGCAATGGGCCTTTTGACAAGGAAACCCCGTTGTTTCTAAGATGCAGTTTCAAAATGTAAAGGAAAGGCTTCCACCTTCGCTTTGTTGCACTTGAAGTGAAGCCTGAAACACATTAAACGGTGTCATGCCGAGGCTGGGAGATCAACTTTCCTCCTTCAAAGAGAGAAGCATCGGGCTGGATCCCTGAGCTGGGTTTGTGCAGCCCGGGGAGGACGAGAGACCCCTACTCATGGTGCCGCCACAGGGTCAAATGCCGGGCTAGTGCGCACGGTCTAGCATGAAGGCCATGTCCTCTGGGTCGGAAACCATCTTTTTACATTCTCGTTGTCGGGGGTCCCAATACAAGATCTTCTCGTGTGAGGTATCAGCTCTTAAATGCCAAGTCATGCTAACAGCTGGGTGTACCTGGTCTTTTCAAGACTGCGACTCAGCACCCCTGCTTGGGTTTCAAGGTATGTGTCCCCCCTCCAGCTTCACGTCCTCCCCAGAATCATAAATTGCTTTGGGTCAGCCCACCTCATCTGTCCAACGATTTCATTATGTCAGTTATTCCACCTTCAGCCACATCTTTGTAATGTGACCAAAAATCTTCTGAACCTCCTTCTCTCACTCCACCTCCCTCTGGAGGAGCTCACGATGTCTCCCTCCCTTTACCAGTCCTTTTGGAAACTGAAAAACCAGGATGGTTAATGCTGAGAGGCGTAGGAAGAGGATTGTTAGTGGTCTGGACCGGAGTCTTCGTATCTGCCTCAGGCATTCCTGAAGAGTCCCTCATCCGTGTCTAGTTAAAGCAATCCTGTACTTTTTCAGACGCGCTTCAGTTCCAGGAGATCAGCATTGTTTATCTCTCTTTTATGCAGTGTCTTCAGCCAACTCGATGAGCTAGAGTACGTGCTTGTGGACTAGTTTAGGAATGTACTGAGCCTTGATTTGGAGATTTATCCCCAAATAGTCATGTCCTAAGGGACCAACAGCTAACCTAGGGTGAAGTTTCATTTAGAAAGGTGGGGACTCCTGGTGAGGTAGCTGCAGAGACCCAAGCACACACCATTCACCCAGCTGGACCAAGAGCTTTTGGTAATGCCTAAAATGCCAGCGTGAACAGCGTGGCTGGTCTCATCTATCTGTGCGGGAGCCTGGGCCCATGTTGCAGATTCCATGTTCTCATCAGTTTCTCACCCAACGAACAGATTCAGAGCATAGAAAAGTACCTGCTCCATTGGTCATGAATCCGCGGCCGTGGGGGCAAAGTTTTTTGAAGGCCACGGTGCCCTGGAAGGGGCAGATCTCACACTGTGAACCCCAGCCTCTCCCGCCGTCACAGCAGCATTCAGACTTGGTGACTGGGTTCCGGTTGCTGGAGCCGATCTGACACATGTTTTGCAGCACCTCCGTGAAGCAGTACCCTTCTCGGTTATCTGGAAAGGACCAAATGCAGAGCGGACTCAGGAGAAGGGGTTTGATGAGCATAATCGAACAGAAAGAATTAGGTCAGATATAAAAAACACAGAAGAGGTGACACTTTACCCCGGGTAGGAAGGAGCAGGAGGACAAAGCTGGAAACAGCGGTGAGAGAGAAAGGATGGCATCTAAGGGAAGCAATAAGACAAGAACATCAGTACGTGAGCAGAAAGCCATTGGCCCAGGCCAGGGGTGATAACCCAGGAAGCAAGGTAAGCAGGACTTTACTTGTGCTTACTCGCTAATCTATAGTGAAATGGTGCCCTACGGTTTAGTAAGTGAGCACAAGCTAGTGGTGTTTATCTTGTTCACTGACGATTCAATCACTGTCAAGGATGAGACGCTTGAAGAGGGGGTTGGTTCTGTAGGAAGGTGCTGTGGGATTGGGGTGGGGGAGAGATGGGTACCAGCTAGACCCGTGATGTGGTGAAAGCAATGGATTAGCAAGGAAGCATGGGTAAGCCTGTGCTTTGCCTTGTGCATTGAGTAATCTGACCCTGGCCTACACTAGATTATAAGCCTATTTGCTTCCAGGGATATGGGGACTAGCCACGCTGGAGGAGAGAGGGTGGCAGAGAAAAGTAAGGAAACGGATCCCGATCACCAAGGGCTTAGAAAGGCATCCAAGAAAGACATCCCAAACGAGCAATCCAAGGATACAATGAGGGAGGGAGGAATTTAGCTGCAGGGTGGTGCTAAACCCAATGGACAGTCTGAGCGCCCAAGAGTCAGCTCCAAAACATGAACATCTTTAACCTTTTCTCGAATTCTGACATGTTCTACGATTTCAAAGGGAGATATGGATTTAGAGCACCCCATGGGGAGCCCGAGGTGACACAAACACCCCGTGACAGTACTCACCAAGACACTCATCCTGGGTGGGGCTCGCGGTAAACCCGTCATTGCACTCACAGGTGTAGCTCCCGGGGGTGTTGAGGCAGCGCCCATTCTCACAGATTCCGGGCTTGGTCTGGCATTCGTTCTCATCTGTTCAGTTTAATTCAAGCACCCAAACCAAGAGGAGTCAGGTGTGTACTTGTGCAGAAGGATAAAGGGTAGCTTATTTTCCTGGCCCCCTTCTTTCTCCTTTCCTCTCTCTTTCCCTCCCTCCCTCTCCCTCCCGTCTTTCCTTTTGTAGCATTGAGTCTGTGAATAGCTCATCTATTGACATCGTTCAGCCAACATCACCCTCCTCTTCCCCGCTACCCATGAAGCCAAAACGGCTCTCGCCAGGGCAACAGCGGCTCCCAGGACTCAGAGCTCAATATCTCCCGGTCCTTTGTCACTTCAAAGTCACTCGAAGCTCCTCTGTCAGGGATTCACTTACCCACACACCCCTCCCCGTCCGGTGTCCGCCGATAGCCGGGAGTACAGATGCACATGTACGTGCCAATGAGGTTCTTGCATTCCATCTGCTTCTCCGCACAGTCGTGCTTCCCATTTTCACACTCATTCTCATCTGTGAAGGAGGCCCAATCACACACACTGGTCAAAGAAGTTGCATTAGTGACCTGTCTTTGAAGCAAGCGGCGGTATCAAGTCGGTTATGTTATTTTGCCTGTGGCTTTATTTCCTTTATCATTTTTGGATGCTGACCTCCAGAGAACAGAAAGGTGTCGTGTAATCACCTTTGGCCTGGATCAACATTACCTTCTCTCTGAAAACCAGTTCAAGAGAGGTGAGTATAACTGCTCACACTTTTTGATGAATTAAATGAAAAAAGTTACAGATAGCTTTCATAACATAGTATATAATCTTGATTATAATCATAACAATTATAATAAAAGCTTCCATTGCACATTAGTAATACAATATAATATTCCAATAGAGTATTCATGGATATGATTTAATATTAGAATGCTCATCATATAATGCCAACTTTTATTTATATTTTTTGATAAATGGACAAACATCTGTGGATGATTTATTCTCTACTGGGTCTTCGTCTTTTCTCCTCTTTAATTTCTTTTTTTCTGGGGTGGGGTAGGTCTTCCTCATTCTGTACTTCCTCCTATTGCATTTTTCTTTTTCTTTGACAATGTTGGGAGCTGAGAAATTTGGACTTGATCCTGTGTGTGATGAGAAGCTCTCTCTTAGGAAGTCTTCCCCCTTCAAGCAACGTTGCATTTAAGTCGTCTTGAGAGAACAGGGGTCTGCTGACCTTGTGTAAGACCCGGGAGAAGCAAATCAGAGCTCTTGAAGGTGAGTTCGGGGACTTCCCCAAGTTTGTGTAGTGGCGCCTCATCCAGTGTTTTGGAAATTGCAAGGGATCAGTCGGCATCTCTCATGCAAGGTGTGTAACTAAAGTGGATCTTCTGTGCTATTCCAGGTTTGAAATAGAACATCCCTTAGTGATAGATAATTCTTGCTAATGCTTATATCCTCCTCAGAGCACATTGTCCATATAATTATCATAGCATTTATCACACCATGGTTATTTATTTACATCTGTCTCAACCATTTCACCTTGAGCTTCCTGAATATGGAAGCTCTTCATATATACGCATCTTAGCAGAATGCCTGTCACGTGGTACCCATGGAATACACAGTGACGTAATAAAAATGCTACTCCAGGCTTCACTTTAGAGGGGAAGTTAGCAGTGACAACCTCATGTAATCCAGGGACAACAGGATCATGTCCCAATCTCCACTTTTTCTGCACTAATAAAAGCTGAGTAGGGGTGGGGAGTCCTCCCTGACAAAGAAAGAGTTAAGGTTTCCTGACTCCGATGCCCTGGAATGTGGCTGTCTCACTCACCTTTGCACATCCTCCTGTCTTCTCTCAGAACATACCCGGCAGGACACTTGCACTCATATGACCCATAAGTGTTGACACATCGGAAGGCACAGAGCAGAGGATTCTGGGCACACTCATTTACATCTGTAGGGAATGACAGGAGGGGAAAGAAAAGGAACATGAGTGTCAACAATAGAAGGACCCGACTTTTACCAATGTTGAAATAATTGTTAAAAACATGGATGTAGGGGAAAAAAAAGGTTTGGAAACTGAATGTGGTAGCAGTTGTACAATTCCGCATGACGTGATTGAACTATGGAATCATATGTTACATATAAATTTATAAAAGCAAAAAATCATGGACGATCCAAGCAGTTTCTGATTTTGATGGGGATTATTCACTGAGTTGGCTACTTTAGAAGGGGTATGCACGGGACACCCACACAGCCTGGTCTTGCCCAAAGCCTATTCGTGCTTGCTGTCCTGGGGTCAGCACGGATTCTTATTGAGGTGACTATCACATTGAAAGTCGCCCTACATATAGGACACTTTTCTGAAATTCTGGTTGGGAGCTTCAAAGGACCATTTGCACCGCCCTAACGTCAAAGGTGGCAACAGCAGGCAAGCAGGGGACTGCTCTCCATGTGGTTCGAACACACTAGCCACTTGCAGGGAGGGGGATGAGCCTATCTTCTCCACCCTCCCACTACGTTGAATCCACCTGAGAGCTGTAGTGGGTGTGGGGAAAGTCACATGGAACTAGCTCGAATTTTACCGCAGTTACTCTAAGCGGCTGCCACATCAACCGCCATCAGAACACGAGGCATCAAAAGCATTGTTGACCACCACTCCCCGTCACCCACATCCCCAGCGTGTGAAAGAGGCTCCTATAAAATAACAATGATTCCTCTCTCCAACTAAATGTTTCTGGATCGTTTTACACTTAGAGGGCTACTTAGTTCACATAGATCGCCAGTTCTAGCTTTCAGTAGGTGGAAATAACCTCACCATTCACGGATGAAAACTATTTTTGGAGATTGCATAGCCAGGAGTCAGCAGACTGTGCTTTGGAAAAGCAAGCTTGAAATGGACCATCCCCATTCTCATGCTGCTCCCCAAGGCCGTGAGGTGACTCTGTTCACTGAGCGCATCAGGGGGACCCTGGGTCACAAACCCATCATCGCCTTTGGAGACTCACCAGCAACACTGAAACCGGGGAGTCACGGTCTCACTCATAAAGAGCTCCCTTTGATACAACCACCTTCCTTCACCTCCCTTCCTTTGTCCTTTAGCTCACTGGGTATCGCCTTGAAAGTGCTTCCAAATCACCTGGGAAGCAGATTAAACCAAATTGCTGAGCTCTAATTTCATCATTTCTAATTCAGGAATTCTGGGATGGGGCCTGAAAAGGTGCAGTTCTAACAATTTCCCAGGTGATGCTGATGCTGCACTTCTAGGGACGATCCCGTACACACCACTGTGCCTGCAACCCCGCTCCTTCCTTTCTTCCCACACATCCTATGAGACCTAAGGAGCCCTGGTGGTGTGGTGGTTCCACATTGGGCTGCGATCTGCAAGGGCTGCAGTTCAACACCACCAGCTGGATCTGTGGGAGAAAGACGAGGCTTTCTATGTCTGTAAAGAGTTATCGTCTCAGGAACTCACAAACAGTTCTCTCTTGTTGTATAGGGTCACTAAGAGTCGGCATCGACTCGATGGCAGTGAGTCTGGTTCTGGCACGCGGCACAGACCTCAAATGTTTATAGATACCTCAAGATGTAACCTTTTTTGCTGTGATTGCTCCCAGGGGGCTGCCCAAGGTCATCCCAGTGTGCAGTCATACCCATAAGAAAAAAAGAAAAGAGAGAGGATGGCAGGGAGCATGGGAGGTGATAAGCAAACCAAAAGAGAAGAAAAAGAGTGAAACTAAACCGTAAGAAGAACATAAATAAGAAGTTGTATACAAACGTAAGTAGTTGGGAGACACCAACGAGCTTTGTGTAAGATCGTACAGTGTAACTTGTACCGTGAGCCTCCCACATCTCCCTTGTGCACTCGCTGAAGAGAGGACTGCTCAGAAGAGAAATAACAGGCGGGCCTATCAGACCCAGTGGTTTCTCATCTATACGCCCAGCGTGGTAACCAAAATAAGAACTGGAGTCAGCCAGCTCGTGTCCCCACAATCAGAACACGTGAACAAGTATTCCGAGCTTGCGGGCTCACCTTCACAAGTCATCATTGGACCTGGCTCAAACCCTTCCTCGCAGGTGCATTCAAAGCCTCCGATCACATTCTTGCAGGTTCCGTTTCCACAAGGGTTGCCCACGGAGCATTCATCAGTATCTGCAGGTGAGCAAGGGCGGATTTACAGATGGTGAACTGGGGTAAAACGGACTTGGACTTAGGTAAATCCTTCCTTCTCTCAGAGGACACGGTTCTCATTCTGCCCTGCCAAGAAATGAGTGCCCATGCCTTAGTATCACAGACTTCTGGGGGCACGACTTGACTTGCTCCAGGATACCAGCAGCATTGACCTTGAACGCCCCTGGATTTCTAGCCTATATGCAGTGCTCGTGTCCAGGCGTTCCCCACAGAGAAGTAATAGTTCATAGGGGATAAATGGTCTAAGCGTTAAGGCAAGTCTCCTCTTACCAGTCAAGAGTTTTCGCTTATTTAAAGCTAGAAATACATATCCAGTTTGGCCTTACATTACATCACGCTCCAAGAAGCTGTATATACGATGGATTCTTGCCAGATATAAAATAGAAGACTAAACTTTCACAAAACAAGAGCCCAGAGGTTAAACAAAAATTAATACACTGGATAGAATCAAGATTCAAGCAGATTTTGTTGGTTCTGTTAAAAACCATATGGTTTTCATCAGGCAGAAGAGAGGCTAGAAAGAAATATGTTTAGGGTACAAAGTCTATCTGCCTCCTAACACACCCACTTAGAATAATCCAAGTCCCTAGTCAGGCCCATCCCTTGGGGAGAATATTTTCCCTTGGGAAAGGAAATAACATTCTTATTTTAGCTGTCCGGGGGACAGAAGAGTAATGGACTATTATCCAGGGTTCCATTCTAGATTGGGGCTTCTGAAGTCAGACAGTGAAGGCAGGGTACTGGGAGCACTGACTGACAGGGCAAAGAGAAAGCGTTGGCTTCCTTCCTTAACTTTTACTGTCACACTGTATTTGTCAAGAGTATCACCCCTCCTTCGAGTTAATAAAAATTGCAGCACCCTGGCTTTTTTTAAAGCGGCAAGGGTAGTAATTGGAAATAACGTAGTCTGCCTGCATCTGCTGGTCTAGAACAGGGAAAGGACTTGCTTACACTCCCCCACACGTAGCCAGTGCTTACGTCTCATGGAAAGAATACTTTCCACAAATGGAGAC
The DNA here is from genome assembly GCF_000313985.2 of Echinops telfairi. Classification (NCBI taxonomy): domain Eukaryota; kingdom Metazoa; phylum Chordata; class Mammalia; order Afrosoricida; family Tenrecidae; genus Echinops; species Echinops telfairi. Next base: position 6,824,285 of record NW_022103905.1, read on the forward strand.
TCTCGGAATTTGTGCCATTATTAATTCAGTTATATCGAACTGCCTTGGGATCTATGGATATGTAAACATGATCCAAGTGGGTTCAATTAGAGTTAAAATGGATTAGGGGGTCGATCATAGGAGCTGTTATTTAATATTTTTTTACATTTTAATATGGGGGTTAATGCAAGAATCATTTACCCAAGGCACATAATTCTTTAAATGACTGCATGGAATAAAATCCAGAAATGTATTTTATTGTGTATACCAAGAGAATAATGATGGCCTTAAATAGCTTTTAAAAATCTTTCATAAAGATTTTCATGAAACTATTTGCCTTTTTACTCTTTCTTCAAATATGCCCAGTATTTTACCTTCCCCTGTTAGACTGTAAATCCCACGCAACTACGTCTACTTCATTTACTGCTATAGTCCCAGAGCCTAGCACCGTTCCTGGTACGTGAAAAGGACCCGGCTAAGATAGCTGACTAAATGCTGCCTGAAAAGTGGACCCACTTTTGTCCTAGCATATACCTCCCAGTGAAATGCCACCTAGATGAGTTACCAACTTATAATTCCCAGCAGGAGAGAGAGACGTTTACTCACCCACACACTCATTCCCTTCTAGGATGTAACCAAAGGGGCACTCGCAGCGATAGGAGCCGTCAGTGTTGATGCACTGGCCATGTTTACAGACATCGGGTTCTTTGCACTCATCCATGTCTTAGGCAAAGCAAAAAAAAGCATAGTGAATAACAAGGGTACCTTAAAAAAGAAAATAGACACACCTACAAAGGTAAATTATGATCAGACAGCTGGTATCCAAAGAACAAGTCAAAGTCCAGTCGCGCTTCCTTTTCCAAGACAGGGGTGGTGGTGAAATGAAAACGAGAGAAGAGGGGGAGGAGGAGGAGGATGGTGGAGAGCGTGAAGACATGCTAAGGACAGGCTACTCACCAACTGCTGAGTCGTCGGGTCCCACGATGATCCCACTGCCGTAGGGGCAGATCTGCCGGAAGGCTTCTGTGGGAGAGACATGCCCTTGTTCATAGGTGACTGCCTGCCCCAAGCGTTGTGGGGCAGCACACGCTGAGAAAAGGTGAGCAAGAACACCCCAGACCCAGCAAAAGGGAACAAACCCTCCACAGCTGTGTCTACTGCTTGGAAGCCCCCTGAGTCACACTATACTTATTAGCAAGGAAACCTCGGCACTCCTTGAGCGCCTCCGCTCTACCGACCACCAGCATCATGCTTCGGAAGGGCCTGTTCTTTACTGCCTTGGTGATTCTGGCTGGGACTTCCAGCTGCCTTTCTCCCGTGAGATGGAACCAGTCAGCCTTAAGGCCACACCAGCTTCGAGAACGAAGCCACGGAGGCCACAGACCAGAGCAGCCCCTTCCCAGAAAATCATTCCTCCTCAGCAGACTTGGTAGAGAAAGCGAATGCCTCATTCTTTGTGGGCACCGACTTGCTACCTTTCACTTTCGAAGAAGATTGCTGGCTTCAGAAGACGTCTGCCATTGCACTCCAGGGAATTATATAAACAGGTATATAGGGAAACCCATTCCCCACCTGAAGAGAAAAGCTGGGCCACTGAACAAGGAACAGGGGCAGGCGGAGGAAATGAAAAGTAGATATTTCTGAGCCACCTGCTGTTTAATATGTACTCAATGAATGCTCAACAACAAAAAACCTAAGAAAGCAACCTCCCTGCTTCGTGAGGTACAAGAATTTTAATGAAGATTTTGATTAGACTTGAACTCATCTATCTTTAGGAGTGCCTGGGGAGTGGGAGGGGCGTTGACAGGGCTGACTGGAAATGGTTTTCCCAGCCAGAGCCAACTTGGGAGTAAATCCTGGCAATACAGTCCCCCAAACCAACCCCTGGGACCCCGTGAAGCACAATTCTACTCTGACACACACGGTCGCCACGGGTCCAGACAGTGTCAACAGAACGGGGGTGTGTTCTGAGTGTGCATCGTCTTCCAGGCCACGGTCTTCCTGGTGTCCTTGCCCAAAGAGAAAGACAGACGACAGACATACCATCGGGCTCCGTGGGGCACAGCTCACAGGGGTCTCCCCAACCTTCTCCCTTCAGCGCACAGCAGCATTCCTGTTTGGAGTGATTTCTGGATTTGGGGGAGGAACACTTTCCTCCTTCGAACTTGGCATAGCAGTAGCTCATTCGCAGGTCTGCAACACAAGTTCAAGACAAACCTTCGCCATCTGCGACGGAGGAACAAACAGCCCACAGTGCCAGCTGTGCTCTGCCCCCATGCCCGCTGCGACCCTCCCTAAGTGACTTGCTAGGAACCGAGCCAAGATCGTTAAAGGGAACCATAGGGAACTTGTGCAGTGAGATCTGACGGACACATCCATGGGGCAGATCCTAATCTGACTTACTCTTTCTCCTTTTAAAGAATTTGCAAAATAATCTGATGGGAACCCTGAAATCAAACCCTGTCGCTTTAAAAAAGGGCACCTACACCAGTGACCTCAGGATTGGAACATTCACAGAGAGAATCATTCCCAAGGCTCTTTCATCGCTGCCTCTGCCTTCCTGTGTTTCGGGTAACATTGATGAGCCCCCTGAAAAGTTACCGTTTCAGAGACCCACAAGCCTCGTTCTACTCTGTCCTGCAGGGTCACAGGGAGTTGGACTGAACTCGATGGCAGTGAGCACTTTGTTTTGGGGGGATGACGGGAGTGCTCCCCGTTCTAATACCATCTTTCTCCCACGGAACAGCTGGTGCTTACAGAGGGGAAATTCTCATGAATTAAAGTAAGAAGTTCACACATCTCTCTCTCTGTCATATTTATCAAGTGTGGTCAGTCACATTCAAGTGTCCCAGCACATAGAGTAAAACTTGGTTCTCTCCTTCACCTTCCCATTTGCAAAGTTTTCTTAAAAAACAAACAACCCCCCAAAACAAACCCCCATGCCTGCTCTTATATTGATCTATTTACATCCTCAACCTTTGCCCCTTCATTGACAACTCCACTCCACCCACAATGGTACCCATGTCCCTAACCTTTGTACTCTCTTGGACAGAAAAAAAAAATGCATCACATAGAGATTAGAACATATGAAGTGTAGAGTGAGTCTAAGGGACACATTTCCTTCTTAAACTCCACAAGCTGGAGTGGCTCATTTGCCTGTGTGGCCGTCAGGTGCTGGGGCAATTGATCCCCATAGTTCAGCAGTTCTCAACCTTGGGTTGTAACCCCTTTGGGGGTCGAATGACCCTTTCACAGGGGTCACCTGATTCATAACAGTCGCAAAATGACAGCGATGAAGTAGCAACAAAAATAATTTTATGGTGGAGGGAATTCACCACCACATGAGGAAGTGTATGAAAGGTGTCGCGGCATGAGGAAGGTTGACACCACTGCTATAGTTGCTTGGCATGGGTTCATTCAAAAATGCTACCCGTGCTTCCATAGAATTCTCTGACCCGGGTGTCTGACTCCTAATTGTTCCACTTTACCAGGAAACCCGAGCTCTGGATTTCCCAGGTTCTAACAAAATCTGTGCCCTGGGGGAGATTTTTATTTGCTTGTGATACTTCTTGGGACCAGACCAAAAGCCGTGACAGCAGAGTTGATTCTGATTCGTGACGATCTGTTGGGCAGGGTTGTACTACCCCATGGGGCTTCCCAGATTATCGTCTTTACAGTATCAGCCCGCCACACCTTTCTTCCGTGGCACAGTTGGTGGAAGCAAGCCACAGGCCTTTGGATTGGCAGCCAAACAGTAACCCGAGGTGCCCCCAGGCCTCTGTGCTTCTCTAGGATGGTTGTTGCTCTAAGGTGCTTTCCAACAAGAGAGAGAGCTGTGCTTGCCCACACACTCCAACTGGGGCTCGCTGGGGTGTCTGTTGATCATCTGCAGAGTGTCCTTAATGGCCTTTGAAATTTCATCAGCGCTACAAAAGTCACTTCCCCTGCTTGCATTCCTCAGTCTGGGGCTCTGCCTCCCAGAGCCAGTCCTGTGACCAGGCTGCTCACAGCTGGGCTCATTCCCGGGCAGTGTGAGCGGGCTCTTGAGCAGACCCACTGGTGTAAATCAACTGAGTAGCCCATCGCTTCCTCAGGCCTGCCACTCCAGCAGATTCACACCTGCTTCCTCTCCACACTCAGGCCCAGCCAAAGGCACACAAAGACAAGGAGTTAGGGTTTATCTGGCTGGCTCTCCTGAACTTGCACAGGTAGGGGATCTGTTGGAAGCATGCACCACCCCACCTTCAGGAGTGGACACCACTTGGGCCTCTGATAGCTAGCCATCTTCGAGATGAAAACTAACCAGACAATTCTTAAGTCTCTCCTCCCTCCTTCTAAATCCTGGTTAAAGAAACAACCCGTTGAAAAGCGTAAAAGTTGGTCGGGCACTTGAAATAAAAACATTCCGCATCTATCAAGGACTTGCTAATCAGCACAGATGAGTCACATGCCCAGTACAATGCACTGGGTGGGTAAGTATTCCTAGGATGATGATTTAAAATGAGAACCAAGCCGAATCTGCTGCCATCAAGTTGATTCTGACTCACAGCTTGCTCTAGACAGGGTTGCCAACACTGTAAATCTTGACGGGAGCTGACAGCCTCATCTCTCTCCTGTAGTGAGTCTGAGCAGCTGCCCTGGCCGTTAGCAGCCAAATGCTTATTCCACAGTGCCACCAAGGCTCCCTAAAATGAGGACAGTGGGTTACAGAAGATTCAATGGCTTGCTCAATTTTTTAGAGCTTTTTGCCTTGATGTCCATTGCCTTGTGTTTGTTAATATGGAGAAACACAAACCAAAAAAAGAAAGAAAAGAAAATGGGGGCATATGTATGTTTGTGATTCTTTTTGCTTCCCTGAAATCATTCAACCTAGTTTGCTTAAGGAAACAGATGCACCCAGGGGCTTTCTGCACCTGTCAAGCATTACAGTCTCAGAAAGCCACAGGGGCAGGTCCACCCACGGGAAGCAGCTCACTGCCAGTGTTGGGTTTCACTGCCTGAAGCAGACACTGTGCTAGGCTGAAGTTCAGGCTACTTGTTCATTAAAAGAAAAGGACATAAAAAACCACTGAAAATTCTTATAACTCACAAATATTATCCTTGAAAACAATATGGCCCAGTCTATTTTTCTGTTTTCCTGGGAAGCTTGTAAGCAATGGCTCCTATCTTCTTGTGGCAGCCAAGTGGATCTTCCCCTTTCTGTCAGGAAGTTTGGGGCCCTATTGATACAGGTATCCTCTCCAGAGACAGAGAATCCATCCATCGCTGGACCGGCCCCTCCATAACCGAACCGACCTATCCGCACTTGGGTTCTTGGGGAAGGAGGGTGAAGTGCCAGGGAAGTTGTATAACTTGATGGATAAGGTTGCAACTCAGAGGACAAATGAACCTCTGACATCTGGAAATCATTAGGCCCCTGGGTGAGTGAGACCTCGCCATCGTCGCTTTCACAAAGACTCGGAGCTTAGCCCCGTCTTCAAACAAAACCACAACAAATAAATACAGAGTAAGGGAAGTCGAGAGCCTTCCGAGGCACTTACCTTGGCATCTCCGTCCAGTGGAAGACAAGGAGAACCCTTCTGGGCAGAGGCATTTGAAGCTGCCTTCAGTGTTACTGCATGTGCCCAGCGCACAAATCTCTGGGTCTTCGACACACTCGTCAATGTCTGCAAGGAATGGCAGGTGGCAAACAAAGTCAAATCACAACGGAGGCACCATCAGATACCCACGTCCAATGTGCAAGTGCAAGGAGCTCCCAAACCCTTCCACATGTGAGGGGAAAATATGCATGTCTCTCAGGCACAGTGCTGTGGACTAGGACTACTACATCATGATGAGTTTTTTTAAAAAGATAGTTTTGACACTTCTTGGTACAGCCATGGAATCTCATGGTGTTTTTTGAGGGGGTTTATGAGAAATCTCTCTTACCTATTTGGTATTGCTTGGCTAATGACAGAGGTCGGAGTAATTGCATACCCCTCAAATTAGGAACGACACAGAACTTTAGAATTCCACCTCATCCTCTCATGGTAGGTGGAAGCACTGAGATTGTACCTAGGCTGACAATGAGTCACTCGCTGAGATGGGGGCCGGGGGGGCGGGGTGTCTCTGAACCAAACTGATGTCCCTCCACCCTACCCAAGCATCTCTCAATACCCTGTGCTATTACTCTGAAAGTGTGCATTTTGCAAGGGCTCTATTACTCATGAAAATAAGTATGACATGAGGCAGTGCAAACTATCGCTATGAGAGAAGACAAGGCTCCTAACTCTCCTGCAGGATTATTTGTATTACAACCCAAACATATCTTCCTTGTATAGGTTGCCTTCCCCCCCCCCCCCCCATCATACAGATAATGAGAACTTGATGCCCTTAGAATGGTGGCACATTGCTTTAAGTCTATGAATATTCGAACATTTTAGCTGCTTAAAATAAGGGCTGGGAAAGGGTGATTGGGCTGTGATGTGTTAAGAGCTTGGGTGACCACATGTCACAGTTCATCTTTCAGAACACCCAGATTATGCCTCTTGACCTGGATGGATTATTAATCATCAGTACTCTTTTCACTTTAAACAATTGTCTTTGTTCAGGAAGCTACACGATCGTCTTGCTTATGGAAAGATACTCACATTCTCCTCTGACCAACTCACCCATCATTGCCCCAGACTTTCAGGAAGAATTTTAATGAAGAAGCTCACTAAGTCGACGTGCAGCCAGGCTACTTTTTATGGGAAGGTTCCTGCCCCCCGCACCCCCAGGGAACATGAAATAGCCCCTGCATCCTGGGACTCTAGTTTCACGTGCACATGCACCCACTCCACCAGGTCTCCGCATTACACAACTGTGTTCCCCAGAGGTCCAACTGAGTGGCAGTCAAGAAATTAATTCCATTTATCTTGACTTACTATTACAAATGCCACATATTAGTGGGCTTCATAGGTGTAATGTAAAGTGATTTGCTTCCTGTACAACGCCAAATCAGCCTCTTGATCAGTTATTACGCTCCACTGGGAAATGCGGCACGCTTCCTGTGGTTTATGGGTGAAGCAGGTGCAGCTAATCAAGTCAGTCCATTCTCTGTGCCCACACTCCTCTCTCTACCCCACCCTACCAACTTTTGTACCAAGCTTATTTTTGTTGTACTTATGATTCCTTATCTTCTGGTAGGAATTAGCCTATAGATGACAGCCTATAGAGGAACACAGATTCCAGAATGGTCACATTTTTGACTGTTTGGGAAGTTGGTTTTATCTCTACGCATCCCAACTTGGTTCAGTTAGGGATACTGGGCGTTCATCATAGAATGAAGGAGGTCCATCCTTAATACATTTAAAACAATAACTTTAATAATTTTCACTTAGGCCTATTTTGATAAACTGTTTCCATTTAGAAAATTACCACTTGAGCCTAATTTAAATTGGGTATTTTTCATTGGCAATACAGAAAGTGGAGGAAATCTCACTCACTATAGATTAGCTACAGGTCTGTTCAAAGGCTACATAGAAGGTTCTGGCAACTAACATGCATTTAATGCAATGACATTGAGATGCCATGGAATGAAATGAGAGGAATTCTATAAAATTGGCCGAGAACCATCTGGTGGTAACACCACTGCACGGGTCGGAAGAGCACAGCCACGTGCACTAATTGTGACGATGACCATTTTTATATGTTTCCACCGGAACCAGAAAGCTGCTTTTAGATGCAATACACCAGCGTCTGCAAACATGTAGAGCAGGAATTCTGGAACTGAGATCATGTTTTTGGACAAGCTATAAAAAAGTACACTGGGAGCGAGTCCACGTGATATGTATAAAATAGCTTCAGCAGAGAACAGCCCCCAAGAAGAAAGTCTTGTCTCTACTTCTAAGCCTGGGCCAATTCACTCACACCTTCTGCTTTTGGATTTGTTGCTTCGAAACAGCAACACCATCATGGAAACCTGCAGGGCCAGAACAGTGACCCCACACTGCTCTTTCCAAACCCCAAGGGCCCTCTCACCTTCACACTTGTCGTTCCGCAGACTGTACCCAGGTGGACAAATGCATCGGTAGGACCCATCCAGGTTCTGGCAGGTGCCTGGTGCACATTTCCCGGGTTCTAAGAGACACTCATTGATATCTGCAAAGTAAAGAGAAAAAGAAGGAAGAAATTCCTGCTGTTATTATTTTTACCATGCAATTAAACCCAGAAGAAATCAAACGGGTTTAAG
>NW_022103905.1:6833182-6835526 GCF_000313985.2 Echinops telfairi
TAACACATCATTTAAACATCCTTACGGGTGAGATGAGCGGAAGTCTACTTGGATGTTTTCCTCCTAGATTCAAGAAAGAAGGACGGGGCGGAGACCGGCTGGTTCTTTGTGTGTGGGGACGAGGATCCGGGCGCGACACTCACCCACACAGGTCCTTCCGTCTAGAGACACTTCGTAGCCTTCGTTGCACTCACACCTGAAGGTCCCCACTAGGTTGATGCACTGGCCGTTCCGGCAAAGGTTCCCGTTTCCGGTAGCACATTCATCCACATCTGCCAAGAAAATCCCCCTTCAATATACAGTAAAGAAAATGTCGTGACCCCCCCAAGAACCAAGCCCTTTCAAGGGAAAAATACTTATTCTGAATTTTGGTGGTCTTTGTTGACTCATTAAACGTAAGCAAATGCAATGAAGATCAAGTTTCTAACAACAGGCATAGCTTTTAAAACATGGCACTTTTGATGAAAGGTTGCGCATTGGGTTAGGTCCCCAAGTGCTAATTGCAACACAAAGTGTCCAGTGACATCAGCTACAGGTGCGTATGCGCCAGCATTCTTCTGTGGTCTGGTGCTTCCATTCACAGCTCTCTAGTTGCCATGCCGCCTTATCTGCTCATCTTTGCTTTACTGCCAATGGTGATCTCTCTGGTCTCATACCGAAGGCGAACACCTCCGGCCTGGCTAACCACACGGTTACGTAACTATAAGACTTAGAGGATGATCATTGCTGTTAGCATGTTAGGTCCGTTTGGCCTAGATCTTCCTTTAGATTTCATTTTCAAAGACCGGAAGTCAATTAGTAGTAGACAATCAGTGGAGGTCTTTGTTCAGTGGTTTTAAAATAAGAACGTAACATTATATTCTGGCACAGCAGAGGGTTTTGTTAATGATCACAAGTAGAAATCATAATAACGCATTTAAAAAGGGGGACTTTGTAGATTCAGCGCTGATGAGGGGACTATGGAAAAGCTGGACAAGGAGGCTCACATTAGTGCTGAATTATTTAATTCTGGTCTAAGGAGTCCCTTTGGCAGGTTTTGAAATGATTCAGTCTATTTTGAAAGGCACTTAATTTCTCACAGACCACACATTAAAGTTGTAGCTGTTCAGGAGCATTTCAACAAAAGGAGTGGGTGTAAGTCCTAAGCTTGACCTTGGACTGGCACCAGATAACTGACCAGTCCTCTAGCCTATCTTTATGCGCATGTTGGCAGGTGCGAAAGAAAGCAGAGGATGCGCTGGAGAGGGTTATGAAGGACAGGTCGAAAACAGACTTCCTTTGGTGAAGCCCTGCTCTCTGCAGTTCCGGTGGAACACGCACCTATGCAGTCATTGTTGTGAGACAGGATGAAACCGTGGTTGCAGCGGCAGTTGAAGGATCCGATTGTGTTTCGGCAGGTTCCGTTCCCACAGGCGTCTTTTTCACACTCGTCAATGTCTAGTAGGAATACAGGTCACAGAGACACACGGAGGGAGGAAACGAAGGAAAACGATTACATGTGGATCAAGGGCTCCAACATGTGGGGACTCAGAGTCCCTCATACATAGACTTAAGCCTTGGGAATACACCTTTTCCTTGGTTGGCATGGGAAAGGAGGCAAGCTAAGGACATGAGAACTGGGCACCCGGGACTCTGTTCTATTTGCTAGGAGAAGTCTCCACTCTTGCCACTTTCTCTCTCAAATAGTTTCACTGGAAAATGGAAAAAGTTCTGTGCGCATCTGGGTCTTGACCGGTTGCCACCTTTGGCTAGCTCCAGCCTTTACGATTCCCACTCCAACTTACCACAGAAGCAGTGACTCACCCCACATCACCCCAAAATCAGCAACTGAAGAACAGCTCTCTAACTCCCCTAGCATTTCAGACATCTGCCCCGCCCCCACTCCCCACCCCTCACCCCCTGCCCCCGGCCCTTTTTCCAAATCCACTCCTCCAAACGCATGAGCAAGGCAGTCAGTGGGGACTTCTCCCATTCTTCTGAAAGTCTTCCATCTCGTTCTTCTCATACTCACTTGCATTGTTATCTGTCTTTTTCTGGCTTATGGCTTTTCTCTGTGACAGCTTGGTAGTTGTCTGGGCATCTTAAATACCTCTGCCTTTCCTCCCAGTAACTGATGTATTTCTTTAAGAAGAGTGGTGGACATTGGGTGAAGACATCAAAGGGTACAGACATGAAAGAACGTTGAGTGGGGACTGCGAGCTTGTGCGGGTGAGGCTGAATGAGCAGGGGGAGGGAGTGGGAGATGATGTCAGAGGCTAGCAAACGTAGTGTTCTGCGTTAGGATTTCCTTCTTCTAAATGTTGAACATGAGGAAAAATGATCTGTGATCCTAAATCAAGAAGCC
>NW_022103905.1:6836274-6845946 GCF_000313985.2 Echinops telfairi
TTGAACCCGAAGGAAAAGACTCCTAATCTTTACTGGCTTTTTAAATGTAAATTTTTCTTTGAGAAATTGGTACAAATTATAGACCCTTCTGGAAAAGTGCTCATAATCACACTCACTCAAAGGATAAACTCTGTTTCAAGGCACAATCAGGTTTATCCACATTTTGTGGTAAATAATTGAAAAGGTTAATACACTTTTCACAATCATTAAAATTAAAATTTGACCTTATTATCTTTCTCCTTTATTAAAGCTTTTTTTTTTTTTGCTGTGGGAAGGGGAGTGACAGCCACATGATTATGAAGGAAGGTGCTTGTTGTGGTCACCTGATCCAAAAGGTGTGCCAACAGAGGTTAAGGCTGTACACTTCTTGTCGGTTTTTCTATCTGTAAATGGAACAGCAACTACTGAGGGGCTTTTATGAAATCTTACATCTATTCAGATGCAAATGGAGTTTTCAATAGATTGTAAAGAAAAAATAAAATGACCGTCATATACTCACCCAAACACATGGTTTGGTCATCATTTGTTTTAAAGCCTGTGTGGCACAGGCAATAGAAGCTTCCAACTGTGTCAATACACTGCCCATGGCTGCAGATGTTGGGGATTTCTTGGCATTCATTGCGATCTGTAAATAAAAGCATCGTAAGTAGGTACGTGGAAACCTAGGAGGAAAACTCGAATTGGATGACTTACTTGCAAGTATACTCAGGTTAAATGAGATTTAACCTAACAAAACAGACACAAATATTTTATTCTTTTTGTCTCAAAATGGGTCAAAATTCAGCTACCAGTAAGAATAGCATCTAGGGCAGGGGTCCTCAAACTTTTTAAACAGGGGGCCAGTTCACTGTCCCTCAGACCCGTTGGAGGGACGGACTATAGTTAGAAAAACAAAACTATGAACAAATTCCTATGCACACTGTACATATCTTATTTTGAAGTTAAAAAACAAAAGGGGGAAAAAAACACCCGGCGGGCTGGATAAATGTCCTCAGTGGGCCGCATGTGGCCCGCGGGCCGTAGTTTGAGGACCCCTGATTCTAGGGTCTTAAATCTTGTGTTGTTAGGTGTCAGCTAAGTGCACACGGAAGAAGCACACTCGTCTGTGTGTCCCAAGGGTTGTAAGAAATTCCAAGACCAGAGGAGACAACTGTATGAAAGCTTAAATCTGAGCACTTGAGGCGTGGGAGGCTCTGGATGACAATGAAAGTCCCAAGTCCGTGTGTAAGGCCCCCACCTGGACTAAGCCTCTGGGGAATCCCCTCAGACCTTGACCCTGGATGTGAAGAGCTGTGAACGTAGATACGTGCAGGTAGAGTTAGGTTCAAATCTAACCCCTTATAGTTTGCTCTCCTTTTGGACCCATTCTAAATGTATTCCAGTTTTTAAAATTATTTTCTTCCTTTTTCGATTGAGGCTCTTCCGTGTTTCAGTGTGTTATTGTTGTTGGGCTTGGGAGGGTCTTTTGGTATATTTTTCTTTATATGAAATCCAGGACAGGTAAATCTAAAGTGACAGTAACTGGATTAATAACTTCTCAGGATGATGGCAGAGGTTTTGAGGAAATGGTAAGCTAACAATAACGAGTACAAGAATGGAGAAAACGTAACATTTATTGTTGTGATGATTAAACAGCTCCTTTTAAAATGTTTACACCACAGACGCATGTGATATGTGAAACATTTGTTAATAAAACTGTTGAAACGTAAAACAAACAAAAAGCCCAAATGGGTCAATATTGGCCTCTATTTACGGGGCATATTCTGATTAAATTAACAACACACACATAAAAACAATGTAAACTAGGATGACAGCTTTGAAAACATATTCTGAAGGATGTGGGAATGTAGGAGAATGGGGGGGGGGTTCAAAAAGCTGTGGATAAATGGAATTAAAGAAGAAAGGGATTTTTCCATGAAATTTTTGAAGCTCCCTTGTAGGATGTGAGGGAAGCCCAAGCCGGGGAAGGTGCTCTGTGTAATTACTTGTCTATACAGCAACACTGCCTGTGACCCGAACGGGGCTATTTTATTGAGCCGAGCCTTAAATCAAGGCAGCTGTCATGGCTTCGCTTGGAAATTTGGATCAAATATGTTTCAAACAAATTCTGGAAGGGTAGCCCACACTGTCCCTTGCAACAGCTTCACCTCATTGTTTGGTCTTCTTCATAGGACTGTTTTCTCTGTCCTAACCAATTCATCACATCCACACAGGGCTCCTCATTGCATTTGGGAATCCTAATGATGCGCTTCCTTTTTATTCTTATTTTTTGAAAAAGAAAAAAGACCATTGATTTGCTTCTGCCGGATGAATTGACAGATGATAAATGATCATCAATTGATGCTCTGTTGCACTCCTGAAACCTGATTACCCGGGGAACAGAACTTCATGCATGCATCCACAAATGGCGTAACTGCACACATACTTTTGGTGCTAATCGAATTTTTTAAAGCTCTCAAGAATCTACACTTAGAGAAAATATAATTCTAAGAGAGAGCAAATGCAAAAGACCATTTTTGTGGTAGATGCTGCAGGGACCAGCAGTGCCCTCCTCTCGGCTGAATCATCCTGACTTCTTGTGTGCTTGCTCTGTCTGCTGAGAAGACAGTCTGGGAATGGGCACTGGTAGATGCACAGAGCAACCTTTCCTGTGCTAGACAGGCAGGGATCCCTGCATTTCATGTGCGCTGGCTGCCAATTGAGTCATTGTCTCTTCCCAATCGATGGGACAGTTAAAGCTACTGAGTCACTGGACTGTTCAGAAGTCCCAAATAAGGCTGAAAATGTCAGTATGATGGGGCAGCAGGAATGAGAAGACTAGGAGCTACTGTTAGACTAGAAAGAAATGCTGGTTAACCCAACAAATTACGGTGATGTCCGTTTGAGAAAATAGATTTAAAATCAGAAAACTGTTCCCCAAGAGAGACAGAGGAATTCGCTCCAGTGGAGGGAGCTAACTTTGAAAAATGTGTTCGGGCCTACTGCATGGAGTTGGCCCAAAGCTTGACTCCTTCAGAGAGAAGTGGATCCCACAGCATGCAGGAGAGCCTGGTGGGTCTCACAAAGATAAAGGGAACATCAAGGATCTACTTAGAAAGAAATCCTCATCCAGGATTTTTTCCCCTCCATTGCCTACTCATGATGGTTTTAAAACAGGAAAAATAGGATATGGGGTCTTTGAGGTTTCACTAGGGAAACAGAAAAGTACAATTCTAAAGAACTGAATTGTGAAATTCTTTGTTTTGATAGAAACCAGAGAACTGGTTTTCTACCGTACACTCCCAAGGGATGAGTTCTGAGGCTGGATCAGTTGAGAGGGAGGCAACCACACATAATGGTTTTGGAAGGACCTGTCTCTTGTGTTCAGCGAGTCAAACCATTTCAAACCGTAACCTACACTGTAACTGTCCAGCTGCTGAGGTCAAACTAGCCTCTTGGCTTTAGATACTATATTGTTCTCTACGGTCTCTCAGCAACAATGTGGTGCTTTGGCCATTTGGGATGTGAGGTTTCAAATGAGGTATTTATGGCTTCAAATAAAAATCTTGTGATGGAGAGAAAGTCCTGGGTCTTCTCATATTATACACAGGGAGAGAGAAATATTTTGCAACATGCCTGGAAAAATCCTGGTGTGGGATAGCATTGAAAGACATGTCTTCAGAATGAAAAGAAAGATGCGAATGAACCCATTCCCAGGGTCAAGTTTTCAACCCTAGATGCTGAACAATCTTAAGACTCACGAGCATATCCCCCTCTGTTTAGAAGTTCAGTGAATGGGGAAAATTGAGCTTAAAGCTACAAATAAGACCACCCAGAGTTATCGGTGGTAATTCCTGACCCGCTTCATATGGATTAATGTGAGTATGAGAGAATACAAAAGAGCTTATGCTTCAGCAGGCCAACACTTCTCATCTTGGTGTATAAATAGCCCGTTCCCATTTCTTGCCTGAGTGTGAGGTGGTGTGAAAAGACACACTCTGTATTATCAGCAATTCTTTCACCCAATCTCAAAGAAATATAAATTAAGAGTAAAATACAGGGAAGTGGTATCAATGCCAAGTGGCCCATGGCTATTGTGATTCCTATCAGAGAAGTCCCGCTTTTCCTGTTCTGGTTTTTTTCCCCTTCCCCTCCCCCCTTTAATAAATGGACAACAGCTCTGTTGACAAAATGCTAAACGCATGCACATGTTCCTCTAAGTTCAACAAAACAAGTCTGGAGACTCAAAGTGATTTTTTTGTTCTGCTATTACACCCTCTTCCCACCAAGGTCTCATAAAACAATGTGAAATGCCCTACAGAGAGCAGTTCACTTCCTACCGCTTAATCACGGGTGGGCGAGGAAAGCCGAGGAAACCCTGAGCATGGTCCCGGTGCTTTTTCCTTAACAAGGGCGTAAAAGATCCAGGAAACGCCCTGCACAAGGAGCTTGAGGCGAAATAATATGCTCTTCCTGACTGCCTTGCTTAATGTACAGGGACTTATAATTACCCCAAAACTTACATGGAATTCACGCTAAGATATTATTTTGCTCCTAGCTGCACTGCCACGTCTTTTCATTTGGATAACCATCGCAACAAGAAACCATTAGGCACTTTGATAACTTTACCATGGACTGAAGTGGCTACCACGCCTCTCCTTACTTCGACCACATCCCTGACAATTGGGGACAACAGCCCAAATGAGCCCACGGTGGACAGGGTTTCTGATTTTCTTTCGGTGATTTAGCTAACAACAGGTTATTGACAGGTGCCGCCCTCCATGAGTAATCGTTCATCTGCAAGATGGACATGTGGTTGTCTCCACTGGGTTCATGCGGGTCCTTCTGGGCCAGCTGGGAGAGCGTCAAGTGTCTAGATTTCAGGTGTATGACTGAGATGGTAACAACCTCAGGGGTCTAACACGTGGAGGGGAGGAAATAAATGGGCCCTGAATATTGGTTAGGGGAGTTTGTCACATGGGTGTGGTGGTGGTTCACGTGGTGGTTGTTAGCTGCTGTCTAGTATGCCCTGACTCAGAGACACCACATACAACAAAGCAAAGTGCTGCCAGGCCCTGCGGCCACCTCGTGGCAGACTGAGGGTTAGACAAGGTGGTACTGTGACCGATACGGTTTCCCTTGGCTGATATTTGGGGAAAGATGATTGGGATTCTCTCTCTAGTCTGTCTTGATCGGAAAGCATTGCTGATTTCCCACTGGGCCAACGCTAGCTCTTAAGTGTGAGTGTGTGGTGGTGGAGTATTTTCAGCGGGGTGGTAGGCAATAAAGAGGCAAATATGAACACAATATATGTCTTTTTTTTTTAAGCATTTGGCCATTTCACCATCCCTCCCCACCGCCTCGTTTCCTTATAGAGCTCAGCCATCTAGATCCGAATTCTTGGACGGAACCAGCTCGGAAGAAGTGTGGTTATCTGAAGCTGAGTCGTCAGCGCTCCACAGCGGGCCCAGCAAGCCCAGGGTGAGCTACACGTACGTACCGCTGCACTGTCCGGTGGAGGTGAAGCGGTAGCCAGGCTTACAGTCGCAGCGGTAGCTGCCTGCAGTGTTGATGCACTCGGCGTTGCGCTGACACACGGGGCCGTTCTGACACTCGTCGATATCTATAAGCACGAGAGGATCAAGTCAAAGGAGGTCAGAATCTGCCATGGAATCGGTGGGACCTTTCACGTAAAAGCAAATGTGCATTTCCTTCTTTTGACTGGTCCTATGCTAAAGGTCATGGAAGCCTCAAAGCCCCCTTTTCTAAATCTTCCACTTTATTAGTTTTTTCCCCCATAAATAGGAGGACTTGATTCATGACCATGTATGGACGCTAATGATGCTCATCAGACTCTGGGATAAGGTGTGATTGGGGTATAGAGTAATATCATAGGAAGTCTTAACCTGTGGGGTGTTTTTTGTTGTTTTTTAAACAAAAAGTCCCAGAAGCTTATGAGTCAATGGGGCTCCTTTTGTCTGGAAGGTCAGAAGGTCTCCAGAGAAGAGCACCCCAAACTTGAATGCATATAAAAATCACTTGGCACCCTGTTGAAGCACCTTGCCCTGGGCACAGCAGGATACAGGTCAGGAATTCTGTATGCCTCACATGCTCTCAGTGGTGCTGAAGGGTCCCTGGCTCATTTTATAATGGGCCCAGCACCCTCTCACTCACTAGATGGGAAGGAAACACAGAAACCGTGGAGGGTAGCTTGTGTCATTGGGGAAGCGAAATGGTGTCGTAGGCAAGCATTGCAGGGGCACAGCAGCCTGACATCTGATGGTGTATACTGGGAGAGAGCAGACACATTTGGGGACACGCTGTGAATCACTTCTGGAATCCGTCCAAGTTCAGGGTTGCCGAGGCATGTGTTAAATCAACCTTCATTTGCTGGCTTCTGAGAGCGGAGAATGGTCAGGCAGGCCGCAGACCCTGGAGAAAGCATTCACCCTGAAGGTGCAGATTCTTCAAAAGGGAATCCAAAGTTGGACACTGCCTGTTACCCTGAAAGCAAAGCACTTTCCACTGGTGCAGGGGCATGTTTTCAATTTCAAATGGGCAGCAAGCTCTAGGTGTACTTGGCGATCACGGCTTTGGCTAAGGGCTGCTGCTTACATAAATGTAAGTGCTTGGGGAAAGTAGCCACCAGAGGAGTTTCTGAGGGGAAGTGGACATCCCGCAGAATGGTGGCAGGCAGTCTGAGGCATGCATGAAAGGAAGAAGGCAGCCATGGGGCCCCTAGTCTCCCCCATGTTGTGCTTCCTCTCCACTCGGCTGATTTTCGTCTCCTCAAGAATACGGACTAAGGCCAATGTCTGAGTGGACTGTGTTCTCCAAAAGGCTCCAAATGGCTATCACCCTGTTCCTACTAACCCACACGGCAGACAGAGCCAGGGACATGCACTGGCTTGGCTACAGTAACAACCAAAATGTTGGCTAAGGAGCATTCAACAAAAATGTGATTAGGACTACACTTACTCCTCCCTGACTATCTTGCTATGCAGCATGTTGCATTTACAACAAAAGTTAAATAAAAAAAGATTCTACCTGTTTTGCATAATCGTGGACATAGGACTGACAATAATAAATGCAGAATTTCCCAACCAATGGGCCCCACGTGTACGGAGACAGGACATTTGTATCGCATACTATTTTCTGGCCAGAAGGGAAGAGCAGGGAGTTTCCCTGATTAGTGGGGTAAAGAGCAGAGTAGATCTGTAGGAAGTGGGGTCGGTAGGGACAGGACAGCCCTGGGAGACTGGGTGGTCTTTTCCTTGGGTGCCAGTGGCTGAGGTCTCCAGAGGCAACAGGTGGCAGGGGAAGGCACTGGTGGCAGGTAACCTCAGCAAGGGGTCTTCTAGATGTTCACAGTACAGAGAGGGGCTATTGTTGAGATGACGTGATGTGATCATCCTCCATTTTCACTTAATGCTGACTTTTGCATGATATCCTGATCTTTGGAACCTAATCATGCCGATGAGTAAGGAGAGGTTGTATCATTTCACTGATGGACAACAAGGTATTCCCAGTTTAGGTACAAAAGGTCCTTCAACATGAAAATGTTGACATATATGCTATGATACATTGTTCTAATGGGTAATCAACTCCAAGGTTAGGTGTTGAATGGAAAAACATACCAGCTCTCCCTGGGCACGTGCTATATTTATTACCCAGTAGTGTCCCTTTTACTAAATAAAATAAGCACTATCCAGATGTAGGGAAAACTAAGAAGTGTGATGAGGAAAGCTCAGCCTCACAGCGCCTAGACATGGCAGTGGGAAGGGTCATTTGAAAACGACAAACCGGGACCACTTGCACCCATGCCAGCACTCTTCACGTAAAATCAGATTTGCTGCTTGTGCCATTTGGAATCCTCCCATGTGTTTGGAGTATTGGCATTAACCTCATTTTCGCGTGGGAGCAGCTTCTCGGAAGAGACGCTCGGATTTGAGCGTCCACTACAGATGACCGCCCGCCACCCATGTTTGCTTTCGAGTCAAGGGAAACAAAAGCCATCTAGGGGACACACCAGGGACGCCAGGCTTTTCCCTATCAGCTGGGAAATCTAACACACACTGTGCAGGGTGTGGGTGGGGCGGGGGACGCACGTCCTGGCTATTCCACGGGGACCGGAGGAACTTTTTTGCATGAAGTTTCATGTCATTCCACAGCCTGTCCCTCACCGGCTTTAGAGCTCGATGCGCTTCGGAAATGCCAGCGCTGTGAAATGTGCCCCAGGTGGGCGGACAACCAGCTCATCAGTTCATTTCAGGGCAGGGGCACAATCACAACCCACTTACCTTCACAAACCAGTAACTTGTCATTATAGAAAAACCCCACTGGACACTCGCATCTGAAGCTACCAACCATGTTGATACACACTCCATTTTCACAGACTCCTGGAATCTCCCGGCATTCGTCAATATCTAGAAACAGAGCAGCGTGTGTGAGGACACCTGGGCAGGTAAATCGGAGTTCATGTCAGTTGCACGCGTGTGAGTGCGTGCCTGCGTGCATGCATACCTGCCTGCGTGTGTACGTGTGTGTGAGGCTAGTGGTGTTGGGACTGGGGCTACATCAATGGAAAGCAAATTGAAATGATTACGCTGCTTGTGAGACACTCAGGTGTCTACTGGGCCCAAAGTACTGGTCTCTCTGGTTTGGGATGGGTGGGAATCGTGACTGTGTCCACTGTGCACCCGAGGAGCAGCATAAAAGTAGCTGCCAAGAGGAAGTGGCCTCTCTTCCCAAGAGCTCCTTGCTAGGGACAGAGTGCGCTGATGGAAAGGAGCTCCAGGGCGGAGTCCACTCTGACCTTTGAAACGCTACTTTCCCTCCCTCTTCCTCAGTCACCTGGCTAGAAGGGAGGGGGTCATACTGCAGAGGCAAGGTGGGCCCACGCTGACCTTGAAGACTTGCAGCACAAAGGAAGACAAAGAGGGCGGCGGCAGGCTGTGCACCCCTAAAAACGGGGGGGCTAGGCCTAACTGCTGTACCACGTGGTGCATGCCCCGTTCGAATTTGTTACATAGAGAGCCAGTGTCTGGAGGCGGAGGTGGTGAGCAAGACAACGGCCCAAGGAGGAGCGAGAGCAGAGCCAAGGCCAATGCTGCAAAAGCGAGGTTGGCTGGCGCGTGAGGAAGACTGGGGGCCAGGCCTCTCCTCATTGGCTTGGCTTGGTCCACTCTCTGTCCTACCTGCTTTAAATCCTGCTCATAGTTAACGGTATTAATGGTGACTAACTCGCTGCGTTTCTACAGCAAACTGTGCTTACTCACTGAGCCGGTCTCTAAGTACAACGGCCTCACCGTGTGGGTGATGAAACTGAGGCGAAGCCAGAGAAGGCAAAGTGCCAGAGGGGCACAGCAGCCTGACATCTGATGGTGTATACTGGGAGAGAGCAGACACATTTGGGGACACGCTGTGAATCACTTCTGGAATCCGTCCAAGCTCAGGGTTGCCGAGGCATGTGTTAAATCAACCTTCATTTGCTGGCTTCTGAGAGCGGAGAATGGTCAGGCAGGCTGCAGACCCTGGAGAAAGCATTCACCCTGAAGGTGCAGATTCTTCAAAAGGGAATCCAAAGTTGGACACTGTGTGTTACCCTGAAAGCAAAGCACTTTCCACTGGTGCAGGGGCATGTTTTCAATTTCAAATGGGCAGCAAGCTCTAGGTGTACTTGGCGATCACGGC
>NW_022103905.1:6846541-6847843 GCF_000313985.2 Echinops telfairi
ATCTGGTAACAATAAGACTATTGCTAAAGATCACATTTCCAGTTTTCAAGCGCTCGAGGCGAAGCAAGCTATGAGTCAGGGCTGGATTCTGCTCCCAGCTCTGTTATTAATTAGTTAGGTGGCCTTGGCTGAGTCTCTTCCTCTTTCTCAGCCTCTGTCTCCTCAACTGTGAGGCTGTGGGCTTGCACTAGATGGTGTCCAAGGGCTTGTCCAGCTCGACCAGTGGAGGATGATGCCTATGCCCTTTCGTCTTTGCTGCTGCCACCCCAGAGGTCTGGCATCACCGGTCTGCCCATGGAAAACCTTGACTATTACGGACCTCTTATCTCTGCATCAGAGATTCAGAGGAGACTCAAAGCTCTGTATTGAGAAAGGGAAAACCAAAGCAGCGAGGGCCAGGTGTCTCATGCCAATGTCATTTAGCAGCTTTTTCTTTCCAAACCATGAAGTTTCTTTGGACGGGGACTAGCCCGTGGAGCCATATGGATTTGGTACTAAGGTGGCCAGGCTGATTGCTGGATCAGACCCTTGTTTTCTTAAACAAGGTCATTGGAAAGGCTGATGTGGATTTCAGTTTACTTATTAGGAAGAAGGTGGAACAAAGCAAGCGGTGCTGCTTGCTATTAGACACGATCGGTCAGACATCAGACAGCATCTAAGGATGCCTATAAATCACACGAGGGGAAACTCCGAGCTTGCAAGACAGCTGCTCGTCCACTTCGGCATCGTTTGGTTTTCAACCACAGAGGCATAACCTACATTGGCTGGACACTGGGCCAGGCTTATGAATGTTGCACAAGCATGTGTAACGTGTAGGGGGTCTCTGCTCCATTTACTCGGAGGGAGCTCAGACCGAAAGGGGTTTTATTTCACAGCTGCACCTCTCAAAGCAGAAGACCCGAAGAGATGCCCTGTGAGATAAAATGGAGTCCCAGCAAAGGTTTTCTGTGAAAAGCCACACGTAAGAGTGGGTGTGAAAAGTCCTACTGAATGCATGTTTTAGTCAGAAAGCAGGATTAGGAACTATAGTCAAATCAAATGGCCACTGGCTCTCCTCCCAGAATCTCTCTTTGTTGATGCCTCAGGTTGGGCGACTGTAGGTTTGTGAAATGCTTCCCAGTTCTCTTAATCATCAGCGGCCAACGCCGCTGCCAGTTAGCTGGAAATAAACAGGGTGTTTGCACAGTTTGTTTCAAAGTAAGAATCCATGTCTCAAAGTGAAATGGCATTGTTTCATAATGTTTCCCTTCTCAGAGGAGAAAACCCCGAACAAATCATCGCATGCACTCCCTTCTCTTATCA
>NW_022103905.1:6848019-6874892 GCF_000313985.2 Echinops telfairi
ACTATGTTGCAAACATTTTCGACAGGCTCATCTTTGGACTTGTGTATGCCATATTTTGAAGCATTTCAGAGAAAAGTTCAATCAAAATTCCCACAGAGATTGTGACTTGGTCCTTAAAGGAAACACTGAAGGAAGATGGTCTCACACGGATGTAATAAGGGAGAAACAGAAGTCCCCACAATGCACTCCATTCGTCCTGGATAGGCATGCTTGCTTGAGTCTGGGTTTCACGTAGCTACCTCTCAGCTTTGGACCCAGGGATTGGCAAGGACAGCTGTCCCCATCGCCTCACACCAGCATGAGTAGCAAAGTTCGGACAAACAGAGACATGGGGACACCATTAATCCAATGAACTGATGGCCTGTGCAAATCGAAGTCTTATAACCCTGAGACCCGAAGAACTGGACAGTACCCGACTACTGCTATCAACTGCTCTCAGAAGGATCACATCAGAAGGATTCAGATCGAATGAAAGACAAATGTGGACCAGGCATGTCGGCCAGATAAAAACGGATGGGACCTCCATGATGGTGGCCTTAAGACACCATCCAATTCCAGAACTGAACTCAATCCCTTAAAATCATCAACCATTTATGATTAAAAAGGCAGCCTTTACCCCAGAACAAAGTGCAAAGGGCTAGGGAAAAAGGAGGAGCGGAAACAGGGAGCACAGGGAAGAAGTGGGGTGGATGATCATACAACGCTGAAACAAAAGGCGTACGAATGTAAAACTGATGAGCGGCTCTGTAAACCACCAAATTTGCTATTTCAAAGTTAAGAAAACAAAATGGTGTTCTCCACTCCATAGGAAGGGATTTAAGGGCTTGAGGAATTTTCTTCGTACATTGGGGGAGAAAAAAAGGCATTTCCTAAGTAGATTTGGGAAGAATATAACAAATCTCTCCAAGTTCTTGGCATCGATTCTGTTAATGGTTCATTTGGATCAAGCAACCAAACTTGGTCAGTCATTTTTGGAAGTGAATTTCTTTTGGTCAAGTGCTCTCTCTTCCTCTCTGGAGTCTAAACTCATCAAAGTTGATGCTAAAAGATGACCTAAATGCTACCTGAGGTCTATCAATCTGAGAGTCCATGATTCCAGATCACCGCTATAAGTCCAGATCACCACTGTAATTGTGGAGTGTGGCATCAATGTAAGCTCCTGGCGGCCATTGTGCCTCACTGGTCCAACACCATGAAAATACTGAAATGTATCTGAAATTATTTTAAGCAAAAGATAACATGTTCTTCTCCTTCTGCTTTATTTCCTTAATGTACGTTTCTCCACTTTCAACAAGTGTCACATCAGCTGGCATTGGTCACCAGGGAAATTTCGGGGATTCCTAAAATGTGTGCAGTTTTTACAGCTTATGAAAAGCCATGACTGGATTTGGCCAGTGGTGAATATGACTATGAAACCATGCATTACATTGAGTCTGCAGATTATTAAAATGTAGACATTTCTGCAAATGCATGTTCGTCTACCTAAGGTGTCTCCCAAACTAACCTGTGCCGGAATGTACACAGACCCAGTAGTATGAAAAAGAAAACATGAGACCCTGCACAATCTAATCATTTAAAAATGAAAAATGTTGTATTTCATGCTGCAGTCAATACATTAGAACAGTACATAAAAATAACTACTAAATTGTAGATGAAAATACACACACATATACTTATATCAAGAGAGAGAGATTTTTACATGTAAACAGACACACCACCACGTGTGTACAGCTCTCAGAAGACTATGAATAAACATATGGGAACAAAAGGTTTGAAGGCCATTGGATAAGCTCCGGGGCTACCAGACATTGACTTATAAAGCCAGATTATAAGTACTCTAGGATTTGCAAGCTGTACGATTTTCATCAAACTAGTGAACTCTGCCATCACCATAGACTGTATATAATGAGCATCGCTGTGTTCTAATAACGTTTTATTTAGGGACCCTGAAATATGGCCTTCATATCAGTCCACAGCTCATGAAATAATGGCTCAAAATCTTCTGTTGCCTGTGTTTTCCAGTAGCCCCTGTCAATACAGCTGATATTTTACTTATCACTGAGGGGAACGATATAGGTACTAAAGAACATATTAATCAAGATCTTATATGGTAATTCACTTAACACACAATTATAGTATTCCTAAATGATACCATCATCATATGTATGAGCTATACCTAGACTGCATTATACAAGAAGAGCAGATAAATATCTTCACCTCATTTACTGCAAAGCCGTAATGTAGACTTTTAGAAAAAGCACAAATAACTATTTCCTCTATGAGGCTATAAGAAGGAATTTCTCACAGGTCTCAACATCAAGAAGAGCTGTGCTTTCCTCCAAAGCTGAGTTGGCTTTACGGTCACTCCGAATCTCACGCTGGATGGTGCACTGTTTTTCTATGGACCGCTAGAACGTGTGGAACCAAAACTATTATGGCTCACCTCCAGCAAGTGCAGTGACATTCTGGTTTAGGTTCTGTGTTCTAATATCACTCTTTGTTCCAACTTTCTACTCCGTGTTTAACATGTACCTTATGCTTAAGTTTTGCCCTACCCTTGTGTCATCACAGGTTGCCTTTCAATCTTTTTAGAGCCACAGTAGCTATGAATAAGGAAAAATAATAAGATTAGGGCTCCCTTTGTTGTCTGACTGGTTTACCTAGTGTTTCTAGTTTTTGAGCTACACGGCGAACTCCGTAATAATGACACCCAGGTCTCTATTTTTGAACTTCTCTGAGTCTATCAATCTGGTGTCTGAATTGGTGTATACAGCAAAAGCATATTCTCTGGAATCACAGTTTTCAGCTGGAAGGACCAGGTTCAGGGGTGAATTTAAACACTGGGCCTTCAGGAAGGAGGCCATTGTGTCATTGGACGATGAACAACGCACCCTTCACTTCCTTTGATGACACGGACTTAGCCCAGGGCTCATAGGATCAGCTTAGATTGGTGCGAAAGGGGAAATTCAAACTCACCCGTGCTAGGGATGGGGCACTGCTCACAGGGCCTATTCCAGGCCCGGCCAATGTTGTAGGAGCAACAGCACATCTTCTTGGTCATATTGAACAAGAGTTCACCATCACAGGTCTGGTTGTCAGCATAGTAGTTTCTGTAGCACAAACTTCTTCTCATATCTAGAGGGAAGGATTGGCAATGCAGTGGGGAAATCACCATAGATCTCTAAGGAAACACTCAAAAGTGAGATTTTTTTCCCCCTAAATTCAGGAATCTTCTAGCAAGTACCTTGCCTTTATTCCAGGAAGAAGTAGACCTTTCTCTCCTATTTAACTTTCTAAGTTGTTACAAGAGGGGGAAACAAAATTCTTTTAAGAAATGGACGCCCTGACATTTCGGTGCCACAGAAATAAATCATTAAGAAGCTGTAGCATTAATGAACTTTACATGAGTCTCTGCCCAGTTGCCTCGTAATAATTCTCCGCTGCTGTTTGGCAGCAAGTTTCTCATTTCCGACTCACGATGTTTTAATACTGTAGGTCAGGGCTGTAAATATCATTGTATAAAGATACGCCCAAAAGTCAAACAAAAGAAGGACTGTTAAACCATTGTTTGGGATTTTCCGACATTACATTTTAAAGAAAACTCCCAACCACCCAGAGGAGGTGGTGAACATATGCCAAGCTCTGGTTTACAGGGAGGAGGCTCTCACAGAGACAGTAAAGGGTTGGCAAGACCCAGTTTGATGAGTAACATAACACCGAGGACTAACTGCTGGCTTGTTAAATCTGGATTTCCACCCCCCCACCCCACTTTGCAGAAGAGGCTCTTCACATGCAATATGGTGCAAAGCTGAAACTTACCCATGCAATTATTCCCCCCATTCACTTGCATGTAGTCCGGAGGACAAATACAGGTGTAGTTGCCAACCGAGTTGTAACAGGTCCCTGGGCCACAGATCCCAGGAGTGTCACATTCGTTCACGTCTATAATGCAAAAAGAAGAGGGTATGCAAATTCAACCACTTCACTCTTTGGGATGGCCTGGCACTGCGTGTCTATTGACATGATCACCGAGGAGAAAACTACAGGGCTCTTTGAAATCACAGTAAGAAAAAGATATACCGAATCCATCAATCTCCCTAACCTGTGCCAAAGCATTTTCAGGCCAGAAGGTTTTAAAAATAAAAGCTTGCCTCCTTTTTTGAGTTCTAGGAGAGGAAGTCCTATGAACTCCCTCAAAGACATGGAGAGATGGAAATGTGAAAAATATCTGACTCTCAAAATTCTTCCAAGAGAGAGTCATGTGTGGCCTGTGTCGAGTCCACAGAGGGGCGTGCTTTGTGCGGAGGCCCTCAGCAAGTGGCGCAGAGAACACGCATCTGCGAGGTCATTTGGAGGCAGTTATTCCTCACGCCCATCATTTATAAACAAGGCGTTGACCTAGCCTGTGTTAACTCCTCGAGTCTTAGAGCGCTGTTGTTTCCAAGGTGATGCTCAAATCACACTCTCATGCTATCGTTGTCTACTTCACCTGATGGCGAGGGGAATATTTCTCATGCAGATCACAGGAAGCCGCTTCCATAACTCGTCAAGGGACTCCTCTATGTAGCTGAAAACCACCTCACCCCGCCACCCTTGGTCTATGGCCCCAATGCTCTGAATCCTAAAGGGGGTCAGCAGTCTTTTTAGGAAACAGGGTGCTGAAGGGTCAGCAGTGGCTTCAGTAAGTCCAAGGGTTGCCTTCTAAGAGAAGGCCATTCAATGCCCCTGCGCAGTTGATGAGTCCGAGTGGTGGAAGACAAGAAGAGGGCGAGCCCAGACGGTCCATCACATAGAAGTTACTGAAACGAGGCCAGTATACTACTCCAACAATGTATGCCGTTTGGAAAGAATGTGGAAAACTTTAGTAGGCACACATGGGGCAAGACTATATAATTTTTTTCTTAGGAAAAGAGGGCGTTTTGGCGCTTCTTAGAAATGGCATCATTTCAGTAACATGAGGGCAGTCAATCTGCCGCAGATGTGATAAATTGACCTGAATATGCTCATGTTCAGACAACTGTGCTACAATGCTAAATTCTCCAGTTTTCCTGGCAGCTGCATGCTGACTTCTGAGGGCAGTTTTCCATATGAGAAAGGACTTATCATCCTATAAAGGACATTTACCATCACACACTCGGGTGTCTTCATTCAGGTAGTAACCGGTTGGACATCGGCACTGGAAACTACCAAACGTATTGATACATTTCCCCCCTTGGCATAGTCCTGGAAGCTCCTGGCACTCATCAATATCTATCAACATAAAACAACATTTTTAAAGCACTGTAAATAAATGCAAGAGAGTTCAAATGTGTACAACTTTAACACAAAGGAAACAGACTTACCTTCCAATATAACAGTGATAGGATTGGGTCTAAAACCTTCTCCTCCAGGACACAGAATTTTGTAGTCAGCTATTGAAGCAAAAATCAAATTGAGTGATTTTGAATCAGAATTTCCAGAAACTGTATCCTTATGGGAAATACTAACAAACAGAAAGATCCATTCTCAGGACTCTTTAGCAGGTACCCCACCCATACGCAGCAACGCCAATTGGTATCCTTGTGATTTTCAAATGGTTTTATTGTGAGTGTCAAACAGAAGGGCGCTACCCTGAGTCTTTGAATCTCCACCTACTCTCTGGATCTTGTAGTCCTCTGAACTATTTTATTTCCTATCACCATCATTATTTTGTTCTGAATATTTCATTTTAGTTTTCTAACAAATTCCGTTTTCATTTCTATGCTTAGTTCAGTCTTACTTCTTGAGCATTACAGCTTTCCTTGGGAATCACCGGTCTCCCAAATATTTTTCAAAGAGAGGTTTGAGGAAAACCTCCCATCTCTTTCTCTAATGACTAAATGCCTAGCAAGTTTGCACCCACGTGGCTCTCCCGATGGCAATGCAGACCCCCTCCGTTTCCAAAAACAACCTTCTTCTCTCTCCTTGGATTCTCTCTATCAATAATTCTTTCACGCGAGTCTTTCACTCAATAACATTTCTTTCAGTGCCACGCACCAGCATTGAGTCAATGCAGACTCATAGTGACCCAAAGGACAGGGGAGAATTGTCCCTGTGGGGTTCTGAGACTGTTGGGAGTAGAAAGCCTTATCTCTCTCCCACGGAGTTGCTGGTAGTGTCAAACTGCTGGCCTTGTGGTCAGCAGCCCAATGCGTGCTACACCACCAGGGCTCCTACACCACAACCCTAAGGAACTATGAATCTCGTTGCTGTTTCGATAGATTTACCTTTCCTGGATTTCATATAAAGAAAGTTACCCCCTCTCCCACAAAAACAACAATGACAACAAAATAAAATAAAGAAAAACCGCATTCCAAGAGGAAGCAGAAGATAATACAAACTTGAATTAAAATGGGTCAAAGGAAAACACAAATTATAGTATGTTAAATATTAGCCTAACTATATCTGCAGTCATCCACTTCTCAATGCACTCTGTCTGAGGGCAAGACTATTCAAATCCTGAGTCAATGGTCTAAGCTCTAAGGAAAATCAACGGAGGCTTCATCTTCATGGGGACTCTGCCAATGAATTTTGGGCTTTTGCAAACTGTCACCCATTCTTTTTAATTAAGTCTCCTATTGCATGTCTCACCTTTCCTTGAAAGCCCAAATGCAAACACTCACAAAGGCATTATTATCTTCTAACCAGAACTGGCTTCTCTTTCTGAAGGGAAGACTGCTAGATATTAGTCCCTGTGGTTGGTTCTTTATATATGTGATTTCATTTATTATCTTACTAGGTAATCACAGGCTTGCTAAGTAACCAGACCAAAGTTATGTGGGCGGCAAGTGGTAGAGTCCAAATCTGAAACCAGGTGTGCTCTTGCTACCATCTCACACTGTCTTGCTGAACAATCACTGCACTATGTCTGTTCTTCTTTCTTCTCTTAGGACACCTGAGAGTCTTGCATTGAATTATAGCTGATGTGACCAGGTCATGTTTTGCATACCAGGTGGTATACTTCAAGTCTAATTCATCTTTGCACACTTGTCGTACATGTTTAGAAGAAATGAATGCAAGACTCGTCAACAAGAAACAAATCTTTACCTGTCCCAATATCCCCTGTAAACAGCAGCCACTTGCCTTTGTCAGGCTACACCATAAAATAGAATGATTGTCCTTTCCTCATTTGTCTAAAGAATTGTTTCTCTTTCACTTAGGGGTACAATCAATGAGTCTAATATGTCCCTGGAAGTTAAACAATATGGTATCCATGATTTGCCCAGGAAATCTTCCTGAAACCAATGCTGTCTACTTTGCACTCCAAACAAAGTTGAACATGACTTGCCCCACCAACATTTGACAGTATATCAACTGGATGCCAGTGTGTGGCACTCATTTGGGAAGAGAGGACTCCCCACAGTGCTGGGAGATTGATCTCCCTTCTCAGATCTGAACGTGGAGACCCATGGCCGCCTCCTCTCTCCATAGCTCTGGAAAGGAGAACTGACCTGAGCCAGGATACCAACCAGGAGAATGGTGACTTACTCGTGTTCACAGAAGGGCACAGTTCACAAGGAGTGCCCCAGGCTTTGCCCAGGGAACAGCAGCAGGAAGCCTTGGACACACCAACTCCAATTTCATTGCTACAGGCTGTATCTCCGTTATCTCCTCGAGGTCGAATGTCCAAATAGCAATTTCCAGAGCGGGTATCTAGTGAGCACAAACAAGTGACACAGGGTCAGCCAGATTTTTCCCACTTGAGCATTAAAAAACTCAAGCCTCTTCAGAAATTCTTGAGAAATCATAATTGACTTTTACTAAGAAACTACAGTGGCCCGTAGTACACGCTGGGAATTGACCACAGAAAGTGTACCCCAAAGTATAAAGAAGATTTAGGGAAACATGTAAAGTTTCACACATGACTTGATTTTTCGTTCTTTTAATTCCAGGCTAGAATGCTGGGTGCTCCTTTAACAACAATAAACGATTCTTCTCTGAAACGTTTTAGCAAGGCTCCCTTACCAACACAGCCAACTCGAGTGGGATTCAGCTCAAAATCGGGCGGACAGTCGCAGGTGTAGCTGCCTGGAGTGTTGACGCAGTTCCCACTGATGCACGTGGTTGGATCCAGGCACTCATTCACATCTAAAACCAAACAGCAAGGGGCAGATCTGTCACCAGGGCTAACCTAGGGCGGACCTTACCTTAGAGCCGTAGTACTGAGCCCAGGGCTCTGAACCAGCATTTTTAACAAGTCATTAGTTATAATTCCACTTAGAAATGCAGCCTTCCACCTCTGAAATGGTACCCTTCGGGAAGGAACTGCGTCATCGTCTTTGGTCTTTGTCCCCTGGAATGCACTGGGCATTCCCATTTGTCATCAGAATAAAATATGACTTTGGAAGAAGGAACCCTGTTCCCGTCCAGGGAACTGAAGACAAAGCATAGCTGTGACCCCGGTCAACCGAACACGCAGACACAGGTTTTAAGAAAATGTATTTAACCTGCGTGGCTTGTTCTTTCATCAAATCAGAGCAAGATGCCCCAAGGAACGCTCAGGAGCAGGCAACTTCTGCAGCTTCCCCCACGGGTGGGCCTGCCTGGGTGCAGCGCGTGTCAA
This sequence comes from Echinops telfairi, assembly GCF_000313985.2. Lineage (NCBI taxonomy): Eukaryota > Metazoa > Chordata > Mammalia > Afrosoricida > Tenrecidae > Echinops > Echinops telfairi. Next base: position 6,856,601 of record NW_022103905.1, read on the forward strand.
GGCTCACACACGCGCGTTTCTTTTCTCCCCAGCTGCTGTCCTGTGTTGGCTATTTCCTTTTCGTTTCTATTCCAAAAATATGGACGGCCTTCCAGATATGCAGGACCTGGGTTTTGGCGAATTTTACCTTTGGACCTTTGTCTGTTTCCAAAAGCTCATGAACTACTCAAGCACTGACATCGTGACTCAGAGAGGGGCCATGGGGGTGGGGACAGCAGCTTCTAGGCCACTCCCACTGGAACTGGTCATCTTTCTTCAAGGAGGACCTTGCAGGGCAGGAGAATCTTACGTTCCAGTCACATGTCAATTTGACCAAACAGGACCAGACTAACAGGAATGAGATTAGATATAATGGTGCTTACAGTGACCCACAGGAGCCCTGGTGGGGTTGTGGTTACATGTTGGACTGTGATCGCCCAGGATGGCAGTTCGAAACCACCAATGACTCCTTGAGAGAAAGATAGGACTTTCTACTCTTGTAACCTTTCTACTCCGCTGTGATCACACGGTCAGGAACTCCAGGGATGGTTCTAACCTGTCCTCTAAGTTGCTATCAGTCACCAGCGACTTGACGGCACCGAGGGTTTGGTTTTTGTTTGGTGATTTTTGGTTATGGTGATCGGAGGCACTGCAGAAAGGAGGCAGACGGAGGGGGGATGTTCTGAAGTAGAGGCCCAGCTTGATGACTAGATCATGTTCAGAAAAGCCACGAGCAAAATCCCGAGAGGGAATACCAGTCTAGGGCATTTGCAGACGTGAGAGAGGGGTTGAAATCTGGAGAAACATGGAATCGCAGCTTAAGCGGCTGGAAACAAAATTTTTTTCCCCTCAAGTCCTGATCCTCAGAGAGTGGATCATATTTTCTCAGTAGCCTTGAGCTAAAGTGGGGGATTAGGAAGGAGAACTGCCAATGACTGTCAATTACGCAGTGCCAACATAAACCAAGGAGCCAGCTACCGAGGGCCTACAGCTTCCCTGAACTGCTTCCTCTCTGTTCCCCGAGGCCCTTGCTCGTCAGAGCAATGCTCTGTGTGCCAAAGGTGGACACTGGGGTCTAGGTGCCAGGGGCTCTAGTGACCGCTGGCAGAGAATTGAGGGGCACGGGAGGGTACTGCTCTGGAGGTCGGAGCTTGATGCCAAACTCCGAACTGTGCCTACCCACTCCCTGTCTTCAACTCCTCCCCCATCCGCGCCAGGACATTTGCTGCACCCCTGTGTTTCCTTTCCTCTGCATCCACACTGTGTGCGGCCGCCCCCAGCCGCAGGTTCCCCGCGAGCAGAGCTCACCTGTGCAGTTGCCGCCACTCCTGTCCAGCTCGTAGCCGACCTCACACTCGCAGCGGAACAAGCCAGGGAGGTTGTGGCAGCTCCCGAACACACAGATGTTTGGGAGGGCGCACTCGTCGATATCTTGGGGAATGGGGTGGAAAGAAAAGAAGGCAGGCATTGAATGTATCTCCTGGCAAAGAAGCTGCCTGGGCCGGTTAGGCAGAGGACGCCACCAGGAGGAAGATGGAGATGAGCCGAGAGCAGTGCAGGTGCTTCTGCTGACCTGGAGCTGTGTCATCATGGCCAGGGCGAGAACTTACATGCTCAGTCCATTTTCTATGCCAGGCGCCTCTCACAGGGGCATCTCGCCCACCACCCTTGTAAGGTTAAGAAGAGCCACCCAGGTCTCCTCAGAGGGGAAATGCAGACTGTTTTCCCCTACGAACGAACTGCTTTTGCTGCAAGGCAAACACTGAAGGGCCACAGAGACAGGGCGGGAACTGGGGTTTTCTAGAAGGGCTCTGGAAAGTGTACATGATGTTCCCCCCAGGCCTGTGTCATTGGCTCACACTGACGCTCTGCTTGTGCAATGGAAGCACAGGCCCAGTTTCCACCTTGACACTGACTATAAATAACCAGGGCCATGCTGCCAGCAGTGATTCTGATCAAGAACAAACAAACAAACAACACCTTCTCTCACTGCTTGGAGAGAAGTGTGCCGCTGACGGCGACTATGTTCCCTGAGGTGTTTTCCTTGGATGCGCAGAGGACCAAGAGTCAGCGAGGCATCGGGCACACGATGAAGGGCGTACTCTGGTCTCTGGCCTCACGGGAATTGTATATCAAACTCTGCCTACTTAATGTGAACTGTATAAAGAAGCCCCGACGGGTCCCCAAGGAGGAAAACTATTTACAGCCGCAGGTAACGACGGAGGTTGCATCCACGTTTTAACAAGGAGCAACTATGAGCTAATGCATTCATCCGGCCCTTGTTCTAAACGTGCATGCTCCATGGTGATCACACGCTCATTTCTACTAAGATCTTTTAAATTCGTCAGTTAGTTTTCTTTTCAAAAAGGGGGTACTAACCTTAACTGTGACAAGTGTGGGTAAAGAGGAGACCCTTCCTTTTCTGAAGGAGACCCACCCTTTGCCAACAGGCTCTGATCTGATCAACACAGCTCAGGAAGAAAGAGCCCTACTCTTGGTAATGTGACGTAGGGCCTACGGCCAGAGGATGCCCTACTGGTCGGCATTGCACACGGCTGCTCTCTGCCCCGGTAAGTTAGCTCTCTAGAGCTATGGAGAGACACACAGGCCATGATGCTCTAGAACGGTGGTTCTCAACCTGGGGGTCGAACGGCCCTTTCACAGGGGTCGCCTGATTCATAACAGTAGCAAAATTGCAGTGATGAAGTAGCGACGAAAATAATGTTATGGGTGAGGGGGAAGGGGGACTAAGAAGAAAAAAGAAAATAATGTTAGGGGGGGGGGGGGGGGCACCACAACATGAAGAACTGTATGAAAGGGTTGTGGCATTAGGAAGGTTGAGAACCACTGCCCTAGATGGGAAGACAATGTTCTACTTGATTTCCAGAAACCAGACCATGGCAAAGATGAAAACCTTTGCTTCCATCTTTGAAGATAATTTCCCAATAGGAGGGCCTACACTTTGAGACCCTCTACCCACAGGGACAAATGGCTGGCACTGAGTAAGCCGCACCCAGCTCTCTTCTCTCTGTTGTGACCAACGGGTGCCCCTTGGAGACTACCCAGCCGGGATTTCATGTGCAGTTTGTAGCCAGAGACTTGAGATTTTCCTTTGGCACACACATAACTGGCTCAACGGGGGTCCAACCCCTCCACAGAGGTAGCTGATACAATGCCAAAGAATTAGGGGGCGGGGGTGGGGAGGTGGGCGGGAGCTTCAGGAATATTTAAATGACCAACTATCCCAGGCCCGTAAGGTTCGCGGCTGCATCCCCGTCGGCTACCGTCGCAGGCTTTCCCGTCGGCACTGGGCACAAAGCCCATATCACATTCACAACGGTATCCTCCCGGGGCATTGAGGCACTGGCCGTTGCCGCACAAGTTGAGATTCTCGGAGCACTCGTCAAGATCTGCAAGGGGAAGAAACACCGGTTACTTTCCCTGCCATCTTCCCCCTTCCCCAGCCCTGCCACACGCAATCCCCGGGGGCATCCCCGCGGGCAGAAGTGGTGAGTCAGCCTTTCTACTCCATGTATTTACACGGCGTCTCTTTTTCTCTTTGGAATGCTAACGTGATCCAGAGGATTGCAGCAACCTGGAGCCCAGTATCTTGAATGCTGAGTGAGCTCTACTGAGATGGAACAAACCAAGCTTTTTGCCGAGAGGGACCTCTCCATGCGGCCACTACCGTGACCGGAAATAACATGTCATGGTTTGTGCCCATTCCTCCGGTTCCAGAGCCAGCTCAGCTGCACAGCACAAAACACAAACGGAAGGACGACAACCCTAACCGCAGCCCGGAGCTTCCTGTCTGATGAATCTCTACATAGTTTTGCTCTTAAGTAGAGGCGTTAAAACTATCGAACACACGAATACGCCCAAGACATAAACCTTGGCACGTTTTTTAAAGTCATAGTTGTAGATGACAAAACTTCACTGAACTTCGTGAAAAACAATGTCATGTATGACAAAACATTGCATGCATTAAAAAAAATCCAGGTGAATCACCTAATGGGCCTTAGTCTATTTTGTGTGTAAGTGACTTCTTATGAGTCAAGTGCTCAGGATAAAGTAATGTTATAAAATTCTTATGAGCAGCTATAGACCATACTATATTTTTTTATTGAAAACCAACGCCCTAATAGCTTAAACTGTGTTGCATGTGCATTTATGTTCACGGAAGTGTATTCATAGTCCATTTATGCATGTATGAGGATCGAATCACATTATCTTAAACATGCGGGGAGGTGGGCTTCAGAAAGTTCACAGAAAATCGAATTAATACATAGCATAATTTTCCCACAAGCTTTGTGAAGCTCCCCTATAGATGTAGCGGAGGCCTTGCTGGTGTAGTGGTTACGGGTTGATGTGCTCCGCATGGTCGGCAGTTCGAAATGACCAGCAGCTCCGAATGGAGAAAAGCTGGGCTTTCTACTCCTGTAAACAGTTACAGGCTCGGAAACACAGAAAGGGTTGCTATGAGTCAGCATTGACTGGATGGCAGTGAGTCCGGTTTTGGTTTTATATATGTAGTAGCTCGTGTTAATCTCAATTAATTAACTGAGACTTCATTAGCTCTGAGAAGAAAATGTCATGCACTTGAAAATGTCATTCACTTGAAACTGGAATTGGCTCAATTCCATACAAAGTATTTATGAATGTTTTACTTAAATGACTAGAGAGAATATATATATGTTTATATATATATATAAATCGTCCACTTGATTCAGAATGTGCTTCAACTATTACTTTACTTAATCTCTTGTCCTCACGTAGCTTCCTACAGCAAGCTTCCTATTGGATTTGGTGTGAAACACAAATGATCAGTGAGCAAGAAGCACAAAAATAGAAAGTTTCCGGCAAACAAAAGCACGGGTGACTTGCTTTCAAACCCGTGGCACTGTGGCTTGCTGCACTGGTTCTGATTCGTGCCGAGTCTGTGCGACAGAATGGAGTCTGTGTGACAGAACGAAGCCTCCCCTCGCCCTCGCAAGTATGGCCACCATGTTTGAGCTCATTGTTGCAAGCACCATGTCAATCCAGCTCATCAAAAGTATGTGAGACAAAATCTCCCTATCCTTGCTTCCTCGGGGCATTGTGGCTGCCCTGCTTCTAAGACACCTTGTCTGTTCTTCAGGCGTTCATGGCACCATCAATATCCCACATCAAAACCATAATAAAAAAGCAGCAATTCTTCTTTGGTCTGCCTTGTTCATTGTCTGCCTTTCACACACCTATGCTGTGTCTGAAAGTAACAAGCCGTGGGTTATGTGTTCCTTAGTTAGCCCTCAAGGGCATCTTTCCTTTCTAACATTCAAAAGTGTTGTTTTTTGGGGTTTTTTTGCAGCCTGGCCCAATGCAATATGTCATTGCTTGATTTCTTGACTACTGCTTCCACCATCATTGAGTGTCGATCTAAGTAGAGTGAAATCCTTGACAAAGTCAATCTTTTCTCTGTGCGACATGATGTTTCTTATGGATGCAGCGGTGAGGACTTTTGTCGTCTTTATGTTGAGACTGTGGTCCGGGATCTGCACCAGCAAGTGCTTCAAGTCCTCTCCACTTTCAGTATCTTCCCATATACACATATGTATACTAAGCTTTCGAGGTCTCCCTAATTGGCTTAGCCCATATTTTCATTCTGGAAGGATCTACTTTCAAATCGGTAATTTTTTTTCCTGTCAGTGGTTGTCTATAATGCCCAAAGGTGTGGAATACTTTGCTTCTGAGACTGACGTTTTGGTGGTACCTACCTGTACAGGTGAAGCCGTCGCCCGTGTAGCCTTCCTTACAGAGGCAGCGGTAGGACCCCATGGTATTCTTGCAGTCTGCATGTTGGCTGCACATGTGGGTCCCATTGGAGCATTCGTCCAGATCTGAAAGGAAACGGTCACGTGATTATTGAAAGAAAGTGCCACTTTCAACTTTAATAATACATAAAGGGTTTCTAGGTAGAATTAATATTTTTATATTTGCAACACTGCATATCACAACAAGCAACTACCGGCATTTTTCGAACTCACCAGTGCACTTAATGCCATCTCCAATCCACCCCGGGCTGCAACTACATTTGAAGCTTCCTGCTGTGTTGGTACATACTGCGTGCCTGTCACAATTGTGCGCTCCGATTTCACATTCGTTGATGTCTGAAAAAACAACCAGTCATTAAAAAAATTAGTTGAGAGCACCTGCTTTTTTCTGATTATCTAAGTAATTTGACAGTGTTCAGAAGCTGATAGCATGCCCACTACCCACAGAATAATAGTGGGTCAGTGAAGTACACATGCATATACTACACATGTATGCAAAATCCGCCCTGCCCAAATTTTAATCCAAATCCAGTCAGTGGGTCATTTCTGACTCATCACCCTTGTGTAGGTTTCCAAGACTGTAAATTTTTACCGGAGCGAACAGCCCTCCTTTCTCCCATGAAGTCGCAGCTGGGTTTGAACTACCAACGTTGCAGGGGTTAGCAGTCCAACGCAAATGCATCATATTCATACCGTTTTAACCTTCCCTTCCATGTTTAATCTTGTAATTAAATTAAATCTTGCAATCTTGTAATTAAATTAAATCTTGTAGTCTTCAAAGAAGACTATCCTCTCTCCTGTTGGAAAATCATTAAGCTAATATAAAATTCCAGTCCAAGAAAGCGTTTGTAATTTGCTATAATATTTTCAAGGTGAATAGAAATCAAATCTGTAAGTGGCTGTGTATTGTGCACTTTGGGGTGTTCAGGAGCCAGGATTCAATTTTCTATTTTGCGAATATTTGTCTGAGTCATTATCCCAATGTCTTACACTTTTGATAAGCAGCAACTTCTGAAAAAAAATTTGTGAATTGTGTGTGTGTGTGTGTGTGTGTGTGTAGTCAACACCATTTCTCATGAATCGTTTTCAGGGCAGACGTAGGCCTAAGACTTCATCATAGAAGCAAACAGGCGGGGAAACTGAGCCATGAGGAAAATAAGCAAACAAAAAAATGCTGCCTTCAAAGACTCTCCTCTTCAATAATATGAAGGAAACGCGCTTGCCAAGAACATCTCTTTCAGTACAAATGTTCCCTTTCCTCCACAAATTTGCTCCAGACAGAAAATTCCTTTTTAAGATTAAAAATAAGCACAGGCCAAGAAAAGCAAAGACATTCAAATTTAGGGCTGACACTGCAACCTCCTTAACCCCCCGTGAACTTGCCTCCCAACGACTCAAAGGGTCTGCTTTGTGCGGCTCTCCTGATGGCCAGGGTGTGGTGTGCACCACGTTGGGCACGGAGCCTGGGTGTGTCTCCTGTGAGCCTGGCATCCCCCTTAAGGGTCCATGTCGGCACAGACCTCTCTCCACTCCTGGGAACAGTGAGAGACCTCCTGCTGTATCAACACCAACACCCGTCTTTCCTGCGACCTGGGCTCCGGGAACATAATCCCCGATTGAGCAAAGCAATCCTGCTGAGGTAGCTCCTTGACGTCGCATAGAGAAAGCAGAAGTCTGAATGAAGGAGAAGTCCAATGTGAAGGCTACTGGGATTTCTCAATTTGAGCACAGACTGCTTACCCCAACACCACCCATGGAGTTCTCACAGGCTGACAGCCAGAGGATAAGAATTAGCCGTGATAAGACGCTGGAAGGAAATGAATGCAAACTTTTACCAACTTCAGACGGCGCTGAAGTAAGTCTGTGATTCTCTCCCATGCACTGAGACCCACTGGCAACATTTCTCACGCGGAAGCAACCAGATCGCTTGAGAAATGGAATTACCCAGAAATACTTTTGTTTTCACTGGAAACACTTGTGATTTTATACCATGTAATCATCTGTCAGGAACCCTGGGGATGTCGCTGGTTAAATGTGGGACTGCTCACCACCAGGTTGGCAGGCGGTTCAAACCCACCAGCTGCTTAGTACTGGCGGAGAGAGGCTATGTCCTTTCAGGAAGATTCACGGTCTCTGAATCCCAAAGTTCTACTGTTCTGCGGGGTCACTACGAGTTGGAACTGACTGGATGGAAGCAGATTTGGCTTTTGGTTTGGGGAGAGGATGCGTCTTTCACGAACTGAGCCCCTCATTTGTGGAAAATCACCAGTTTCTATTAAGCTGACTCTGCCGAGTGGCGGCCAATGCCTCTCTGAGGAGAACTGTGTTCCACCGGGGTTTCAATGGCTGATTATCTCTAGAACCAGATAACCAGGACTTGATGCCGAGACACCTCTATGTAGGCTTGATCCTGCGAACTCTTGGTGAGCAGCTGAGCAAACTCGAGGTAGAGTCTCCTCAATGAGCTGGGGCAAAGCCAGGCCCCACCAAAGACGGCACGGGGCAGCATCCTCGGCTTTCCCTCCCCAGTTTGTTGCTTATTTACAACAAATCAGGGCCAGCCAGAGAGCGGGCCACCGAAAAATCATCATCCCGTCTCCTGAATTCAAAGACAAGAGAACCGCGTGCTCGGTTTCAAGTTAAACGCACATCCTCCCTCTGTCAGATTGAGCATTCGCCTCGGCAAGAGCCACAGCTCTGGATAAGACAAAAGAAGCCCTTAACATCTGTGTGGGCTGGGAATGCAAGTCGGTGGGTGGATTGCGAGCACTGCTAAAGTGATTGGAGGGAAACACATGTTTATTCGTTAAAGTGGAAACAATCAGTAATGACAAAGGAGCCGAAATAGTTAGACACAGCTGTAATGGAACGCAGAGGACTTTTTTTTGGTTTTCATGAAACAAAGTTCTTTGCCTATGAAATAACATTTTTATCATTCATTTGTAGGGTGCTCTCTATGGATATTCTGTATGTATGTAGGTGTATACACAAATATACATATGCATACATATACATAGAAAGACATATAAGTATATATATTTACATATGTTATTAAAACAGTTCTAGGTCTCTCTTTGGCTGTTCTTTGCTGTGTGGTTTGCTTATCCAATAAGCCAAGATACCTATCTCTGTTTATATTAGTTGCCTGGGACATTATAAACACTTGTCTTTAACATAGCCATCACCAAGGTAACTTGGTGATATTCTAAGCTGTGAATGACACTAATGTTGGGCTGAAAGAATCCTAGTTACACAGGATTAAAAACATTTTGGCCCATATTTTTAAGAACTTGTTTCTAAGTATCCCAAACTGTCTGCCAACCCCTCCTTGTGTACGTCATTTCCAATCGATGTGATACCCTTGGCTGTTAACGACGATGTTTGTAGAGAGAAGGCCTCCTCTCCTCTTCTACCTGCCCTGATGCACGGCTCTGTCCATCTGCCCTGGCAGGCATGCCCACTCTAAGGCAACACTTCGGGAACAGGGAAGCAGCCTACAGACTCTCCTAGCCAATAGAAGAACTGGGAATAAAATCCAGGGTTCTAGCCTTTTAGATGAGAAAGCCACATGTTGTGTATACTCTGATATCTAAGGGGCTGTGAAAGTTGAGTCTTTGTCCTGCAATCCTAACTGGATTTAAACAATTCGAACCATCATTTTAGGTCACAAATTTAAAACGTAGGGGGCAGGGGACAGGGGCATGTTGACCCTTGAAGGGATAAAGAGTTTCTTGGATTTCAAATCTATGTTTCCATCCACGTGATATACTAAAAGAGTTCAGTCTTTTCTTCTTATCATTGTTGTATTGTGGTATCTATCTATCTATCTATCTATCTATCTATCTATCTATCTATCTATCTATCTATCTATCATCTATCCATCTATCTACAAAACACCTGCCATTTCAACACGTTTTACAAACACAGTTTAATGCCACTGGTTTCATTTATCAGACTGTACAATTTTCATGACTATCCATTCCAGAATTATTCTTCCACCCTTACCAGAAACTCAGTGTCCCCTAAGACAACCCCCTCCGTTACCTCCTCCCTCTTCCCTGCCATCCCTTGTAACCACCAAGAAACTCTGGTAGCTCTACAGTGACCTATTTTATATAAGTGGCATCATACAGTACTTGTCCTTTAGTGAAAAGTCGCTGTCTTTAATAGAAGCGGACATCGTGTCACCTACCACGGAATGCCCAGCTCTTGTTCCCACAGTCTTAGTATCTGTGCAAATTCAATGATGCAAAGCTAGGCTTTGTGCATACAAGGTAAGAGCTTCCTTCTAAAAATGAACTTCAAACATGTATAAGGAACTAGTAATACAGAATGTTTGGTAGACCAAAAGTTGCATCTTTAATTAAAATGGCCCCTAGAAACTGGGCCTGGTATATCATTTAGCAATTTTCTTTTTTTTTAAAACCAATCACTGTACGATCACTTACGACTCATGGCAACGCACGTGTGTCAGAGTAGAACTGTACTCGACAGCGTCTTCCATGACTGATTTTCCAGTAGATGCCTGGTCTTTCATCCCAGGCACCTCTGAGTGAACTGCTGAACCTATCAGTTGGTAGCCAATCTCTTAGCCATTTAGGCCATCCAATAGTCATAGTTATTGCCAGACACTGTGTCATTGGGTTTATAGGCGTTATATGCCATTTACCTACAACAACGTTAATATTCCCTAACAACTCCAGCTTGCTTGATGGTATTGGCAGTGGTGGTGATGATGGTGGCTGCGATCAAGTTGGTTTCCACTCAGAATGAAATATGGGCTGGTGCTATGTAATCTTCGCTATCATTGGTGGTGTGAGTCATCCTTCATGAGAAGGACCCTGACATAACCAGTCCCTGCACATGCCCTATTAGACTAGAATTGGAGCAGGGAATCCTGGAGACCTTGTTTCTGACAGAGGATGAGCACCGTCCAATTAGATGAACTTCCTCTTCATGAGTACGACCCCTCTCTGGGCTGACATTAAGTTAGATGACCATCACTCACCCTATGAGGTCAGACGCAATATGGAACTGACAGGCCTTCCTCTTGATTAATAGCAGACCACCATCCTTTTCCCTAAGGCCCATATTTAAACATAAAGCTGAAAACAAAGCTTGGACTCTCACCCATGAAGCTAAGCATCATATGCACCCCAGAGATCACATGGACTTTTGAGAGCAAACATACCCCATGCCCCTGCCTTGTAAGAGCCCGATGCCCTGCTGCCCTCCATGGGAAGAGTGCAGAGTGAGCACATAAGTGTCCTCCTCACTGATGGCTTCCACTCATAATCGGTTAGCGTTGGTCACTTCTGAATCAATGGTAATATATTGCCATTATCAGAGGTATTTATGAAGTTGAAGCTGGGCGTTACTAGCCTGTTTGAAATGATAAATAATTGCACGTTGGGTTGCTCTTGAAATATGTTGAAGGGTGGTAAGCCTTTACATTTGCCACATTGCCAATCTATAAATACTTGAATGTTGTTCTAAGTCACAAGGCTTGCCAAACTGGCTTTTGGAATTAAAGTCTGTTATTTGGAAGAAATCACACAGTTACCTAATACAAAGTTATTATGGTCTCTATTATGTTTTAAATTATGTTAGATGTCATAATCTATTTTGTTACTGTTAAGTAACTGCAGTCAAAATGTATTAAATCATTCCATGTATTCATCATTCCCCGCATGCTGAACGATACCAACCAGACTTTTAAATATGTCATTTCCCCAGCGTGCTTTCTGCCACTTGATGCAGAATAGAATAATCCCCTACAAATACTGTGGGGAAATTTTTCCTATGTGCGATTGCCATTAGACAAATACAATTACAAATGGTGTAATTATCACTTCCTAAGATTTGCAAAATCCCATGAATGAAGATTTCTGGGGCTAAAGGGATTGAATACATCCAAAGTATACTATTTTTTAAATATATACAGAGTTATGTTTATTGTAGAAGTTTTCATAATAGCAAACACTGTTTTAAATACAAGACATGCACAAAACTAGAGGGGGGTTATATGACAATCACTGCGATCAGTTCCTCCTCTTTCCCCTTCTCCACCCACCTGTCCCCTACCCTCATGGCATCACTGTTCCCATTATTGTTCCTGAGGGGTTTTTCTGTCCTGGATTCCGCGTTCCAAGAGCTCTTATCTGTACCAGTGTACATGATCTGGTCCAGCCAGTGGCAGGGGTGGAGGGAGGAAGCATCAAAGAACTAGAGAAATGTTGTATGTTTCATTGGTGCAATACTATACCCTGGCTGGCTCATCCCTTCCTTGTGACCCTTCTATGAGGGGATGTCCAAGTGTCTACAGATGGGCTTGGGTCTCCATTCTGACCCCCCTTGTTCACATCAATATGAGTATTTGTTTGGGGTCTTCTGATGCCTGATACCTGATCCCGTTGACACCTCATGATCACACAGACTGGTGTGCTTCTTCCATGTAGGCTTTGTTGTTTCCCTGCTAGATGGCCGCTTGTTTAACTTCAAGCCTTTAAGATCTCAGGCGCTATATCTTGTAATATCCAGGTACCATCAGCTTTCTTCACCACATTAGCTTATGCTCAGCAATCTTGTCAGGAAGGTGAGCATCACAGAATGCCAGGTTATTAGAACAAAGTGCTCTTGAGTTGAGAGAGGACTTGAGTAGAGGCCCAATGTCTATCTGTGCCTTGATACTTAACATATAACTACATGTATATAGACCTATATCCTTCTTGCTACATATTAATATATTTACCTATGTATATCTTATATTTATACTAATTTTAAGCATCTTGAAGATTAATGAGAGTTGATGAAATATATGAATTGTAAAATTTGTTTTGTTAAAAAGTAATTTCAGTTACAAAACCTTAGATGAAGTGTTGGCCATGGGGCCATTCAGAAAGGCTTGTTTTAATAAAGGCTAAGAATGTCTGATAATTAACACATTAATCACTTTAATGTTACTTTAGTGTGTTATATACAGTATTCATTCATTCAATACATATTTTACATCTATTTACCTTTTTGCACAGATAAACAAAAAACTTAGCATACATTCAGCCTAATGTATGACAAATTTCAAGGAACTAAATCCTACATTCCATTTTTAAAATGTTATGCAAAATGTTTTATAATAGAGTTAGTATGTTATTAGATTTAAAAGTTGTATTAACTTTTAAATATGTAGCATTCGATCCTAACCACTTAGTGTTTTTTGTTCAATTTGAAAACACACCTGTACAACCCGTTTTTCCTTTTTTGCCGGAATATCCCATATCACAGTGGCAGATAAAGGAGCCTTTAGTGTTTTCGCAAGTTCCACTGAGGCAGATATTTGGATTCAGATCACACTCATTGACATCTGTAAAACAGAGATATTATTTTTAGTTCTGTGTCCCCACACTTGTTTCTGAAATATATAAATGAGAAAGAAAATTGTCATATTTAAGTCCCCCAATTCACATCATGGACTATATTTTAGGCTAACCATCCTGACGGACTTCCATCTGGGTCACAAACAGGGGTTCAAACAATCAAATAAATGGGCTCGACTCCAGGCAGAGTGGAGAGCCCTCAGCCTGTTTAGGTGAGAGTTTACAGAACTTTGAAAACAGCACCTGTAAACAAGATGAAAGGTTTTTACATAACCCACAGAGGGTCCCTCTCAACTACTCAGCTAGGCAATAACCAGTGCATGCATGTACAGAAATTACTCAATGCTGAGAAAGACTCCCCCCAAAAGAATAAACTAGCCAAATTCATTGATATCTTTTAGAAGAATTGGTGAATGAACCGATCATCCAGTGCAGGTAGTTTACAACTTTCACTTAAATTAAGTTTTTTATGACATTCACTTTAACTTCGAGGACTTTCCATTCAGGAGGGATTGCCCAGTAATCCTGGACTCTTGCTCCCATCCAAAATGGAGTGGCAGGAAGCAGATTTACCCTTCTGCCTGAAACAACTCATGCAAGTGGACAAAATATATTTTGTTTGAAAGTTTTATAGACTTTGGATACTAAGCAATAAAAAGTATTGATGAAGAAGCAAAAGAAAGTCAATGGAAAGGAATTATAGGATTGCTCCAATTTATCACTAGAATGACTCGTGACGAGGTCATGAAAGATGAGGGGATCCCAGGTAGAGCCTTGCAGTGAACCTGAGTTGAAGAGACAAGGTTGGAAACCTAGTAAGGCCAGGTACCTAGAGTTCACTGGGAAGGGTAAACAACAGAAGAAAGACCCCAAGAGAGAGAGAGAGATGGCAGGGGGAGATAGAAAGAGATTGACAGAGGGTCCCTCTCAACTACTCAGCTGGGTATGAATCAGTCCATGTATGGATGGAAATGACTCAATGGAGAAAGAACCCCCCCAAAAGAATAAAGGGAATCATCTTCAGAGTTTGTAGGAGGTCTGGATTTGTGCCTGATTTAGCCAGATTGGAACACGTCATAATTCACGGAGCACAAGGTAGTATATCCAGAGGGTCTTGTCCCAGTAATATGGTGTAGTGCAGTGAATTACATTACATGGTCCTTCTAGCCATAATCTGTGTGATTCACAACGGCTGGTGAGGTGCCTGTGGCCCACCAAATGCCTTGGTCTACTTGCTGCTAATACAAGTAAGATGCAAGGAATCTTTGTGGATGGGACCATAAAAATAAGTGTATGAAAGTAGATGGAGGTGATGGGTCAATTATGCCATTCCACTAGCCTTACGGGGAGACAGAGAGAGAGAGAGAGCGAGAGAGAACGTGAGCTGTAACACTGGAGACAGTGAGTTGCCGAGAAATAGCAACAGAGAAACAGTGGAAAGAAGATGTAGGGAGTGTCAAGACCAATAGGCAATGTAGCAATGAGTTTCTCAGTCCATGGAACAAGAAAGTGAAGTGTTTGGGCGGAAGGAGGGTTGCCAGTGGGATGAGATACCTCCAGGCCCTTCAAAGTAAAGCTAAAAGAGAGTTGCTAACACTTATTCAAGGATGGCAGAAGCCAGAGCAAAAAGTCAAGGACCAGAGGGAGGCCTGCCTGTGAGTCAAGTTTAGAGGGACTTCCTGATCAAAGAACTGTGTTCGGAATCATTCCTGAATCTGAAGTGTAACATGTTAGTTTGGTAATAAGTGCTATCCCTGTGAGTATGGTCTGTAAGTGCTGTGTGGCCACTGCAAAGCATTAGAGAACAGAGAACGCAGCACAGAAGTACAGCATTCTGTGGGAGAAAAGGCTGGTGTCAGGATCCATAATCAGGGGGAAAGGTGGAGGTCTGTTTGGCCTCCCCCTCATAGCAATCATCCTTGGACTATTGATGCCAATAATGATTCTCCTCCCTCCCTTACGAATTAGATGTGGAGGTCTGACCCTGCCACCATGCCATTTTTACAGAAGGTAAAATTAGCCTGAGACTAACTGCTGCTGAAAAGCTTAAAAATCAAGACTTGGAAGGATCAAACTGTTTCCAAATAATTTAACTATATTCCTGAATAAAGCTCAAGACTATTTCTAGGAATACAAACATATCCAGCACCTAATAGTGGTTCACAATGCCTGCCATTGAATCCAAAATCACCAGGCATGCGAAATGACCAAAAATGAAGAGAGTCAATTTATTCAAATGATGATAGCACCAGTAGACAAGGACATTAAGATAGTTATTACAACTGTATTCCATATGCTCAAAAGTCAGAGGACAACTGGAACATTTTCAGTAGTGAGAGAGAGAAAGAAGCTATAAAAAGACCCAAGATGAACATCTGGAAATGAAAACTGAAATGTCTTACACGAGAAATACCCTGGATGGGCTTCAAGGAGTTAGAAATCACAGAAGAAAAGATGAACAAACTTGGAAACATAGCGATAGAATCTATCAAAAACAAATTCTAAAGTGTATTGCTTTCTTGTCAGCTACAAGTTTTATTTGCATTTTGTCCAACATTTTAAAAGCCTAAAACTTATGAGTCACAGTGGCAGGAAGGCTAAGTGGCAGAAATAGTGTATAGGGATACATTGGAGTAAACTATCTGGACTAAACCAATGGTCAACTGTCCAATATAATATATCTGAAAAGACTATCAGATAGTCAAATGGTAGTTTCTCTATGGAAGGTTGACCTTAAAATATTAGTCCGATACCCTTATATATTTTCTGTGGGGATCAATTTATCAATTAACCCAACTAGCCTTTATGTAGCTTAGCAATGCTTGTGAATAACTAGACACATTTGAAATGTTTCTCTTCACTTACCTACGCAAGTCTTCATGTCTTCAGATGCCATGAATCCATCATAACACAAGCACCTGTACTCCCCAGGTATGTTGGTACACTGGCCTCCATCACAGATGTTGGGGTTGTCTTCACACTCATCAATGTCTGCACAGAGAAACCACAATAGCCATCCATTACTGATGCTGGCTCCATTATTCCGTGAGGTTTATTTACCCAGCTTAAAACAATCCAGCCTACTTGCCCGGGACCACTCACTTTCAAATGCAAATGAAACTTTACAGAAACCATCTGGTCAGGTAACCACCTCTAGATGACAAAGGAAAGAACTGTGTTCGAGATTCACAACCTCCTGCTCCAGGGCAAGGTCCCCACCCACGTGGCAGTCCCTTATGTGGTGAGTGGTCTTGTGTCTATGATGAAGCTTATTCTTATGTCACATTGTAAATGGTCAAGGCCTAACACCTTATGCGTTACTGATCGTTTACAGTGAAACTGCTTGAAATAAACATCTATACCAGAAGCATATGAAGTAATAATATTTGTTATCAACATTTAAGCTCGATTGTCAAATTTATAACTAGGATTTATTAGAGTCCTTTTCTCAGTCAGATAAAATCACCATGGTTTCTAAACCCAAGTTCTTTTCTCAACCACAGTCATAATAACAACCCTGCATTGCCTAGATTGTTTCTCATCCCTACATGACTACGAAGAACTCTCTCTGTCTCTATCTATCTATCTATCTATCTATCTATCTATCTATCTATCTATCTATCTATCTACACATATACATACACACACACACACTTCTAGCCAAGGATGATGCAGTAAGAAGGGACAATTAGGCTACTGGTTATAACCTTTAGCATACATCTGTATCTACTGGGAGGCTTGTTACAGTACAGATTCCTGGGGTCTATGCCTGTTTCTGATTCAGGAGGTTGGGGGATGGGCTGAGAGTTTGCATTTCTCACAAGTTCTCAGGTGATGCTGATGTTGCTGGTCTAGGGAACACATTCTAATTCTCACTGGATCACACTCCATAAATACTGAAGAATGAAGACTATGTATTCTAAACCCCCATTTATTGGGCACGTGCCAAGTCCTATGCTAAGGGCTACATATACTCCTCCATACAAGTGATCGGAAGCCCACTGAATGGATGAGAAATTGGGTACTATGATCATGGACACACCATACAAGGATATGCATCCAGGGCTGCATGATTCCAAAGCCTAGGCTCTGAACCACTGGGCTTAGCGAACTCATTCATCTCCACATGACGCTTCAACCTACTCACCAGTACATGATCTCTGGTCGGGCATCAGTGCGAATCCCGGCTGACAGCTGCATTCATAGCTGCCTTCCGAATTTGTACAGAAGGTCTCACAACCACCGTTCATTATGGTGCATTCATCAATGTCTAGGAAAATATGAAAACAACATCATCTTCCTGTTTGTGACCAGGGCCCACATTTAAAATTTCCCAGCATGAGTCACGGAAAGCAAACAAAAGAAAGCTGGAAGCCATTGCTTCGCTTCCTCCACAAATATTAATCACACATCTGCTGAGTGCAAAGAGGTATGAATCTGATAACAAACAAGGGAAACACCCTCCCTACCTCCCTAATGCACACACTGAGGAGAGGGGAACAATTAAGTAAGTATACAATCTCCAACATGGCGTGCGTGCCGGAGAAGAGAACACACCCTAAAGATGACAGGGGCACCTGGGTGGAATTCCCATGGTTAGAGGCTCAGCTATAAACCTGAAATCCAGCTTGGCCAGTTGAAGTTCTGATCCTTTTCAAGAACCCAGGTTCGAGTTCTAAGTCGTTCCTGGGCCACGTTTCAGAGGAATTCGGTCTGATTTACGGCTTGGGTGGAAATCATGTGAGACTTGGCAGTTCCACATGATTTATACCCCAAACCCAGCAAAAACTGGCAGTCTCTACAAGGTTTCACTTTGACTTTGGGCATGATATTGCCACACGGCTTTCTGTGCCATTTGCCTCAATACCACTAAGCCTACAGAGGGTCAGTCCTAGAGCAAAATGCATGTCCCACAAAAACTCATCTTTAAGAGCATGCCAGCCCTGGCCTCTAATTCCACAGAAAATGCGAACATCCCCGCTTTCTCTGCAACACGTATTTTCTTTAAAACCTTTTAGCAGATCTATGCAACATGATTTTAAATCATCTAAGTGACTCCAGGGCAGAGATTACATCTGTGTTCTGTCTCTCTCTCTCTCTCTCTCTCTCTCTCTCTCTCTCTCTCTCTCT
>NW_022103905.1:6875815-6888991 GCF_000313985.2 Echinops telfairi
GGGATGTCTTGCAGAAATTGAGCCTTGCCAGCTAAAGCAGGGAACTGGCTAAGGCAGCTGCACCCTGGTGCCACCATCAGAAAGCAAGAGACCCGAGAACTCTAAAGGTGAGTCTCACTGAGCCATTTATCGCTCCGCCCTTCAATTAACCCCACATGTGTTTATTGGCCAGGTTGGCACAATAAACTTTAACTAGCTCAGCTTCTGACTCTGACCAGAATTCAGGGGGTTGGGTGGGGAGTAAATGACTTCCACAAATCAGTGGTTTACAAATCCCCCTCCTTACCTATGCACGCTGAGATGTTGGGAGACAGCTGGTGACCCGGAGGGCAATCACAGCGGTAACTTCCATCCGTGTTTAGGCAAACACCGCCCCGGCACAGGAGAGGGTCTCTCTGGCACTCGTCGATATCTGCAACACGGACATTCACTGGGTTCTGGCTGCTGGGCGCCTCCGGCCCAGATCCCCTTCGCTAGGCCATGGCACCCATGCCCCACTTGCTCTGCGTCCTGCATGACGGTCGCTCCCTTTTTGAAGAAACGCTGTTCACTTCACCCAAAAATGCCCAGGTAGGGGAGATAGACTCTCTGTCTCCCATGCAGAGGTGAGGCGGGGCCCGACACGGGCAGAACTGACACGGGAGCATCACATCTCGGCCCCCTTGCCTCAAGGTGGGGTAGCTCTGCTGACCTTCACACTCCAGAGCTATGAGAAGGGTCAGGCTACACCGAAAATGCAGTGGAACGCTGAGCTTATCTTCTTCCCCAGCTCCCACCCCACCCCAATTCTGCTTCCCTCATTCCCTTATTGGTCCCCTTAAGAGCAC
This sequence comes from Echinops telfairi, assembly GCF_000313985.2. Taxonomy (NCBI): domain Eukaryota; kingdom Metazoa; phylum Chordata; class Mammalia; order Afrosoricida; family Tenrecidae; genus Echinops; species Echinops telfairi. The sequence goes on from NW_022103905.1 coordinate 6,876,643, forward strand.
TCTCTCGCTCCCAAACAGAAAAAGAACACTTTTGAAAGAAGTCTCAACATAGGCTTTTCCCAGAAAATCTGACTTGAGACAACGTCTTCGTCCATCTCATTTTCTAGAGATGTTGGGTGAAACCCCAGCGATGTGATGTCCAATGCAGCTTCCATTGGAAGAGTTCTCTTCCCCGGGGTGTTTAGCCCAGGAGTCAAACGCATGTCTCAAGGACACATCACTGACCTCCAAAGCTACCCACAACCCCCACCACGAAATGCCTCATCCGGTGCGGCCTCTCAGTCCGCCCTGAGCGCTCCCCCCAATTCTTGGCTCCCTGGACATGAGTCCAGGACCCTGAGGGAGGAGGAAGTACCTGAACCGTACGCTACACGCCATGACGTACGCTACACGCCATGACGGCTGTTTGCAATCCTTTCTTCCCGATGGTCCCGGACTTACCCATGCAGTTCTTCATCATCATGAAGCCGCTTTCATAGCCCTCGTCACACCTGCACTCAAAGTCCCCGGGCGTGTTGACGCACTGGCCTCTCCCACAGAGGTCGGGAGAGATGCGGCACTCATCGATGTCTGAGTAAAGACAACAAAGGGCGCCAGGCGAGTGACCCAAAGAAAGGTCAACGGCAAGCCCCACCCCCAGGGGAGAGTTGCTCACGCACCTGTGCAGTTCCGCTCCTCGGAATCAAGGGCAAAGCCACTGTCACACCTGCACTTGAAGCTGCCGATGGTGTTTCTGCACTTGCCGTGGGTGCAGAGGCTCGGGATCATCTTGCACTCGTTGATATCTTCAAGGAAAAGAAAAGAGCAGAAGTCCGTGAGCAGCCGCGCGGGAGATCCAAGCGCCCTCTCCTCCACATCCCGACGGCTGCTGGTCTTCCAGTCTCTGAGACGTCACACTTCACAAGTCGACTGGAAAGACTTGGAAATAATCGTTTGGAACCGTCATCTTGTGATGATCCACAAGAATGAAGATGTTCTAAAGACGCTGAGCCCTTGCAATGCCATTTGAGAACGCACTGTTAGAGAAACAGCTCATTGCCCTGAGTTGCTTCTGAGTCATAGGGACTCCATAGGACAGGGTAGGACGGTGCCACAGTGGTTCTGAGGCCAAGGCCGTAAGTCTTAACAGAGGCAGATGGTCTCCTCTGTCTCCTCTGAAGTGGCTGGTAGGCCCAAACCACCAACCTGTCAGCTACCAGCCCAAAGCTTTCCCCACTGCACTACCACAGCTCCTTTAGAGAAGCAAAGGGCATGTTTGTAGCAACGTCTGGGTCTTCGTCCTCCGTCTGATACTCGCTGTTGCTGTTGACTGCAATAGGCTCATGGTGACCCCCAAGCGCAATGGGATGTAGCCAATATGAGACACAGGGTGCTCCCTGGCTGATGCTCAGATGCAAGACCTCCAGATCTTTTCTCCTAGTCCATCTTAGTCTTGAGGCTCCGGTTAAACTTGCAGCACCTTAATAACATGCAAGCCTTCAGGAACAGCTGGGTGGTGGCGTGCTCCAGATAGAGATACACGGGCCAGGAACCAAACCCAGTTGGGCTTCTCATTGTCGTGTACCCTCCCTCCATGACCCAGCCCTGGGTGGTACAAATCGCTAACGCACTTGGACGCTAACCGAAAGGCTGGAGGTTGGAGTGCACCCCAAGGGGACTTAGGGTGGGGGGGAAGGGCCCAGTGATTTACTTCTGAAAAAGTCAGCCATTGGAAACACGAGTGAACATGGCTCTCCTCGAATACACACAGAGTCGCCAGGAGTCAAAATCGACGGAGGCTAACTGGGAAAACAAAACCCTCCACTCATGGTAAAAGGCAGTGATGTGGCTGCTTCAAATCAGCACTAAAAGGCCTGATTGCCCAGCCTCAGTCGATGGCGTGAAAATGCCCCCAAGCGGATTTTCTCCTTCACTGACAGCTTACAACAACATTCAAATCTGGTTTAACACTCGGCAATGGCTAAGTGGGCGAGGCAAGTGGCCTCGGGAGGGCCTGGGCGGCGGGAACAAGAGCCCAGTACAGAGTGAGCATGCTGCTCCAAACAGCTGACAAAGCAAGACATGCATGCTGAGCTCATCCACCGAGGGCCACATGGGTGCTTTTTATCGGAAGTCTTCTCGAGCAGAACTCGGGGCTCACGAACAGGCATCCTGCTGGCCTCCCGAGCACAGCAATCAGCCACTAGGCACAGCGTACCTTTGAAGAACGGTTTTCCATTGGTGATGTCTTTCGTGGCAAATCCAGGTCCCCTGGGACAGAGCTCCTCATACTCCGGTGTACTCCTCATCGGACACTCCTCGCATTCCTCGGTGCCCCAAGCTCCCCCAACTGAGCAGCAGCAGGCGTCCATGCGGTGGCGGCCAGCAATGGGCAAGGTACACTCCTCGTCATCGTACCTCAGGAAGCACGTTTCCAGGCGGATGTCTGTGGGTGGAATAGAGAGGGGTTGAGGAGAGCTACTCTGTTTTTAGGGTCCCAAATTGTCATGGCTTTGTAAAGTGTAGCGCGATGCCCGTCATAATCTGTTAGATTCGTATTGACTAGAGCGATGTTTTTCTCCTCAAAAGGAATCTAGGCAGTGTGGTGCCTCTTCCTGACTGAAAAAGACTCTCTTGAAGCCCTGGTGGCATAGTGACTACTAGTTGAGCTGTGAACCACAAGGTCAACAGTTCAAAGTCACCAGGCACTCCATGGGAGAAAGACAGGGCTCTGTACCCCTATAAATAGGGACAGGCTCAGAGACTCAAAGAGGCAGTTCTACCCCATCCTATAACTCCCCGTAGCAGGGAGTTCAGCTTAGGTAATTCACTTTGTTCACCCATATTTCTATCTCAGACTCATGGAGAGGTCCTTTTCAGTGTTTGATCATTCTCTGAAAGGAGATACATTGAGATCCCAGGAGGCTCTGGAGGGAGAGGCTTTGTCTTTGTACGGACATGCCTAGGACATATACACATATTCTGTGATGTCTTGGCACCCCCACCCCTAACCCCCCACTCCGGCCCCTGCCCTAGAAAAACCACGGATCTTTGCTAACTCAACCACCTGTTCCTCAGTCCACTTCTCCTCTGGAGAGTTGACAGGATGACTTCAGACAGGAAGACTGCCCTACTTCTGATTAGTTACGGAAGAAAAACAGCCAAGAAAGGCCACCCGCCACTCCCCTCGAGTGTTCTTCTCCCCGTACATAATATGCTTATGTGCATGACCTTCACGTGGGACCCACCCAGCCACAAACCCCCAGTTCACGGGACTGTGAGGAAGAGTAGCCATACTAACACACCAGGGGTCAGAACCCGGATTTCAGTCCTGCTCTGTGACTAAATTTGCGGGGTTAAGCAAACCGTGAACAGAAATGTCTGACGTTTCACAGCTGATACAAGGCGTCGCGCCCATCGCTCGGGGAGCTCAACACAGCCCAGATGAGATTATTCATTTGAAAATGATAAAGGACATAAAACACGTAAAGCATTCTCTTCCTTGTTTTTCCCCTTTCATCATGTGGTCCCTGGAGAGCCTGAGCTTCCTCTAACCTTACAGAACTTCTCAAGCCTTCTGGACAACACATGTTTAGATGCCAACTTAAGGTGGATCATTTAAAAATGAATGGCCAGTGAAGCACTGAGCCATCTATCAACCAAAGAACCTAGATTCCAGTAAATTGCACCGCCTCCGAGACAAAGAAACTCAGACTCACAGTGGGACTGGCCGACCTACTACTTAGAACAAGACCCTCGGCTTTGAACTCAGCTTTTCTCTTTCACAGTGCTTACACTATAGCCATCCACTTGTATATTAGAGAGCTCTGTTAGTTCTAACGTGTAAGTGATCCAAATTCCTTAAGCCACACACCGCTCTTTTAACCACTGCTTGTTCTTCAACTAAGGATGCTGTGCAGCATCATGGGCTTCAGACGTGCAGTACAGCTGAGCGCGGCCTGAGAACAGTGATGCAAACCGTCAGACATTACGGCAGAATGAGTCTGCCAGAGCCCGCAAGCACGGCTGTGAGATATCAAATGTGCTGCCACTATAAACACACAGGGAAGCTCTCTAAGGACTTACGGTTCTAAGGACCCTCCTACTTCACGGTCACTTAGGCTCCAACAGTTGGATTCCAGCCATAACTAGTCGTTGCCACAACCTGGGGCCCTACTCTTCAGGGTTATGGAATCTTCACGACTGACACCCACAAGGTAAGGATAGTCCTAGCAGGCATGAAGGATAGTTTCCAATTGAGCTCAGTGTTGTTCCTATCCGTACTACCCGCCCCATATCCCACAGTCACAGTGTACTAAGGGAACCCTCAGAGCCCTTGTAGGAAAGACATCGTGATTTTGATGGACAGGGTCAGTAAACACGAAAAATGACCACATGGCTCTTCAGTGACATCGATTCGACTCTTTTTATAAAGAACAAATGAGTCTAAAACACTGTTTGTCAATGAAACCACCATGGATCCTAAAGGGAATGCTACACCTGGGGGCGTCGCTCTGGCCTGGAAAGGAAATGTTCCGCTCTATCTAGTTGCTGGCGCGTTTAAAGGAACCTTTCAGGAAACAACGAGGTGAAAAGTGAGCCCAGCACTTACCTAGGCAGATCCTCCCGGTGGCATCCAACGTCATCCCGCTGGGGCACTGGCACTTAAAGGACCCCTGGCTGTTCACACACTGGCCGTTTTTGCACACTCCTGGGAAGACTTCACACTCATTTATATCTATGGGGAGAAACGTGCTTTGTTAAACTAGCTGTATAGTCCCTCTCTGCTGTATTGTATCGAGGGAATCATAATTGTTCTAAATATAGCAAAGGTCATTTTGAACCTAAGGAGTTGTAGGAACAGAAAGTTGGTGGGAATTCTTGGGGGCAGCTCTGCGAACTGCGGTCATCTCAGCTGAAGTTACCAGGGGCCGTATACTTAGCTTTGTGAGACCAGATTGTCAGAACGTAAGCAGAGCAACAGAAACCAGGTCTTTCAAACTAGCAAAGAAGATGTGGCAGAATAGCTCTCAGTGAGGAACATGAGGGTGTAGCCAAAGAGTATCTCTGGGGAATGCGAACAAGTCCACAGAAAAGTATGAGAATGCCAATCTCCAAAAGTTTACTCAAAAGTGGAATTAAAAGAGAATGGAGTTTTCACGCAAACTTTTTGAAGTCCCCTCATATAGAACTAGTTCGAGCGGCAAGTTCCTGGGTGGTACAAATGATTAAAGCACTTCGTTGCTAGCCAAAAGGTTAATGGTTTGAGTCTGCCCCCAGGAGTCTTTGAAAGCAATCTGCTTCTGAAAACCCAGCCACGGAGAACCCGATGTTCTATTCAGACATACATGGGATTGCCACGAGTCATGGTCAATTCCACGGGAACTGGTCATGAGAGCGATGGCCATTCTCAATCATTCACCATTCACCCCATCTCGCTCAGTGTACCAGGGCCTTCCATTCACGGAATGGCGAGCAGGATATTGCCTGCACTGCAACTGGCGTCATAGCCACCATCAAGCTAGTGCACAGGAAGGCACATCCTGATCAATGCCAAAAGTGGAGAGCACTAGTTAAGGAGCTCACTCGCTCAGCATCTCTATTGAGAAGATAAAAACGTCCCAAGTTAGCAATGTCGGAAACCACAGCCAAAATCTTTCCACATAGACAAGGAACCCACGGAGGAGGTGAGAGTTGGCCACCTTTGGGGGTCTTTTGGGCCTGGCCATCTGACTACGAAAATGTGCTGCCGAGGTCAGATAAGTTACTCGTTATTAGCAGTGGGCCTGGACCAGAGAAGGCCAAAGGATTTAGTCATCATTTGGAAAGCAAGACCTGGGTGGGGGTTGTGACGTTTCTCTTTCTTTTAGCAGAGAAGAAAAAAGAAGTTCATTTCCTCCCACATATGGGACTAATTGCTGTTTTAAAATTTTTTCAGCTGCTGTGTCATGTCAGGTTGTGTTAGTCACAATGACCTACGTCTATCTGGGAGTCCGTGAGAAAGATTCACAGTAAACTCACGGTCAACTAAGAGGCCATAGAGACGGTGTCCTTCTGGAACGTCCATGGCCATAAAACATGAAGAAGAAGTAGGAGGAGGAGGAGGAAGAGGAGGGGAGGAAGAGGAGGAGGAGGAGAAAGAGGAAGAGAAGGAGGAGGAGAAGAGGAGGAAGAGGAGGAGGGGGGGAGGAGCAGGAGAAGACGAAACAAAAAAATATGCAAATTTTAGAGCTTCATTGAAAACACCCTTCTTTTCCTGACAGGTGGTATTTTGAAAGTGCAGTTACACCATTTCATAGTCAGCCTAGAACATTTTCACCCACCCCGTCCTTTGGCCGTCATAAGCTACTGGCAATAACATATATACGCTGGTGAAATTCACATCTGTTCTGCTCTCCGGCTCTCATAATTGTTTGTCTCTAATGCATATTTCTCACCACAAAGTTACACGACAGCCTTAGCCCATCCACGTCAACATAAGCATTCTTCAGGCACACAGAAATGTATGGCTTATAATCAGAAATACCTTCACACTGTGTTCCTTTAATTCTGGAAAACCCTTTGCCACATATGGGATCTGTACAAAGACAAAATTGTAAAAAACCACATGCAAATATAAAATAACAGTATCCAGACTTTGCAATTATGATCTCGTCTCAGACACACACGTGAAACGTGATCTAGAGTTCATTGTTATGAAAAGTCCCAGATAGCAAATGTTTCTGAGATTGTATAAGTGAGAAACAATACCAAGACTAAGAAAAACACTTCTCCTTGAATCAAGCTTAGTTCCTCTGACATATCTCAGACATCGTCGTGAACCTCAGGGTGAGGTGATGGCTGGGATTTCTTTCTCGCTGTTAGCCATCAGGTAGGAGACCCTCCCTAGGTTCACGGGAGGCTGAGTGGGGGGACTAGGAGCTCTCACCCCTACAGATACTCTTTGTGAAGTTCAAGCACGAACAATGGCTTCTTTCCATTACTTTCTTTTTCTAAAGAAATTTTGGAAGAAATTTGGCTCCTATTAAAAGTTCAAGACCCGTAACGATGAGGTTCCCTAATGGACCACTCGGCATGATTATTCCAAAAAACCAACACCAACTAAAGAGTGTTATCATGTGGGGATGGAAAATAACAAATATTGCAAATCTCATCAAATCATTCTATTTCACACCTTGTTTTCTATTCAACTGTAGGTCTCCCTAAAGGCTTCAGAACATTTTAAAAAATGACCTTGCAAACCCTAATGAACAGGGCTCCCACATCCCCTCTCCCCGGCAAGCACCAATGGGGTGAAGAGAGGTGGAGCTAGGCTCACACTCATTCCTCTTACCAAGTTGGCATAGGGTGCACGGGCTCCCCCAGGCAGCACCGAGAGAAGAACAGCACTGGGACTTTAAGGTGGCTCCATTGATGTTGACCTCGCATCGTCCGTCAATCACGGTCTGCCAGCAAGTGCCTTTGATGGTTTCTGCAGAGAGAGGGTATGATATTTCATCAAGAGTTAATAAAACCGACACCAAAAATTCAACCAAACATGTACCCCGTGATGACAGCAAGACCAGCCTCACAAGACAAGAACTAGTGACCCGTTCGTTCACACTTTCATTCATACTTAGAAACTCTTTGGTTGTGCGTGCTGGTATTAAACACAGCAAGCACCTATAAACAAATGAAGCACATTCTCAGAAAGATAAGTAAAAACCTATGCAGATGGTTTTTGTTGGATCCAGGGTACTTTCAGAAGAACATTCACAAATGAAGGAACCCAGGGTGTTCTTGCAGACTCCATTAATGCAAGGGCTCGACTCGCACTCATCGATGTCTGAAATGAAAACAGGTCCACATTACTACTAACAGCGAGTGTTGGGCAAGAATGAATCCTTACACTTTAGCCTCCAATGCTACCGCAAAGCCTTTATTACATAGGAAAGCTGGCCCCATTTTTTTACGTTTTTTTTTTTTCTTGTCTAGACTTGTTGAAATGCCCAAAATAGTAATTGAATACTTCTCTATAATGTAGAATCTGGCACTTGACTGAATCTTTTTATTCAGAAAACCCAGAGCACACCTACACGTGACTTCTGAGTTATGAACTGAAATAGCATATGCATATTTTATCCAGCTCTTAAATCATGGCAAATAAAATGCCAATTTCAGACAAACGCAAAATAAACTTTTTAAAATGGCATTTAAGTGCAAAACAAATGCAAAAATAACAAAAACAAAACAAAAAAACACATGCCAATAGCAAATAAACATTAGAAGTGGTTTTTTTAAGTGCCTCAAAGTGCAACTTAAGACCACCAAATTTTAACTGAAGTGGCAGGGTTGTTTAAAATCGCTACTACTCTTGTTTCTCTTTCTAGTTTCCAAATGGAATCCTGAAAGTTGGCGAGGCACATCTAAAGACAAACATCTATTTTTACCTTCACAGGTTTTTAGCTCAGGTTTGTAGACAAATCCTTTGGGGCAGGTACAGACGAAACTTCCAGGAGTGTTTCTACACTGCCCATTGTCGCAAAGCAGGCTGTTGAGTGCACACTCATTAATATCTGCAAAGCAAATGGAAATGAACTTTTAAAGGAGCCCGTTCTTTGCCTGCAATGGCTTCATTCGTTTAAGCGATGTCTTTAAGGCTCTAATGACTTGATTAATTCAAGAAACACACAGAAACAACAACTCCCACGCAATTGGTCTTTATGTAACCACCTGATGCTAGCAGCATGGGCCTTGAGCTGGTTCTCGAAGCCATTGTCAGCAAACCCCAAGTCACCAGAGGCCAATCCATTCTCCTCTTTCTGTGCAGGAAGGAAACCTGGGCTTGCTGGAAGTCATGGGCCTTTATAGAATTGTTTCATTGTTCCAGATTTAAAAGGACGAAATCTACTGATTTAAGGGACCGAATGAATATTTAGAAAGCATGGTGGATCTTCGATGTACATTAATTCTAAGATGGGTGTTTCTGCCTGAGGATAACTTAGATCCTCCTGATTGCTTTTATGAAGCAATCTGAAGAGTTTGCGATTGTCCGGTCAAGTTGGGGAATTTTCGTGATTCAGAGATCTGAGAAAACGTGCTTGAGTTTGAGCTTAACGACATGCCTGCCTGAATCAAAGCCTACCTTTTTGATCCGTATTATTGAGATCTTTTCAAAAATGTGGAAATGATAGGGTTTGTTATCTTACTCTGGACCCAATGATCTCCCACTACCCCCAAAATGCAGTCCTAAGAAATCTTGTACTCCTTTAGAGATTCTGATTAGATCACCACTTGACAAGTCAAAATACCCAAGCAGGAAGGGTGTCCACATCCAGCAGGGTGGCTGCAGGTGTTCACAGCAAGACGACACCTAAATCAGCAAACAGCTTCTGAAGATGCTTAAAACATAGGCAACCCAGTATAATAGTCACAGGGAAGAGTAGTCCATGGAGCTGCCTTACCTTCCCAGGTCTCACCAGAGTTCTGCCCCTGACAGCGTGCAGTCTAAGCTCTTTTCTATTGCCTTCTATTCGTAAAAGGAGGAGTTCTCCCTCCATGACAGGGTTTCCCCTTCGCGGGTTCTACCTTTCCACTATCTTACTGTATATCCTTGTTCGAGCAAGTAGTATGCTGAGAATTTTATCAAATGGATGTAAGGAATGCTTATACTCCCCGAAACGGTCAATATTCTAATTCTTAAAAATGTTGATGACATCAGAAGAATCCGGAAACTCAACAGAGGAACTGAGTCTAAGAATGAGTTTTCTTTTCAAAGCTTGCTAGTGACTGGACTCTTGTGTGGGCCGCAGCTGGGCTGGGGCTATGATTCACAGGCCGGTGCCCCTACCACACGAAGAGGCTTCAACACTAGCATATTTACTAAAAACCCTGGAGGCACAGTCCCAACAGCTCCCCAACCTCTCCTTTCCACGTCCCACAGAGTGATTTTTGGATGACACTAAAATCTCCCTGCATCTTTCTGCGCTGCCCAAATAAATCTGGATTTTTCTTGTCTGCCAGTAAATAGAGGCGTTTCTAGAATAAAAGTCAATGGTGAAATCTGCTTCAGTTGAGTCTAGTTTGAAAGTACCATGCGTTTTCAAATAAAAGCTGTCTTCTATAAGGGGCCCTAAAACGAAGGGTACGAGAGAGAAAGAATTCATTTCTCAAAAGTTAGTGTTGACCAAAAAAGAGGAAGGCCAGAGTTGGGTCAGCAACAAAGAGAGAAGGAGAGAGAGAGAGAAACGTGCATCCAGAAGATGCCTTTCTGATAATGCTGTGGTCCGATTGACCTGACTCCAGCCTCCATTTCCAGGCTTAGCCTGCAATGAGGGTAGGTGAAAGCTGACTGAAGTGAGGACAGAGCCGATGCTCTGGTTGATTGCTAGTTGTTTTTATGTCCTTGCAAATGCTACCTATCACAAAGGAAAGCAGATCAAAATAAAATTCAAAGTTAGAGTTCGACTTTTTCCAAAATAACTGAAACCTCCGGTCTCTGTCCCAACTGTCTGTTATCATCAGCCCTAACAAGCAAGGAATCTATTAAGTTCTGGCCCGCTTGTGGTGCTGTGTTTTGAGATGAATAACTTAGAGCACTGTACAGGGTCTGGGTGGGGCTACTCGTGCCACGTTCCACCTTTTAAGCAGCTCAACAGATGAAGACCGTGAACATGGGGACAGGGATTGCGCGAGTTCTGCAGAATGCCTCAGGGTTTGGAAGCAGGAGCCCCAGAGGAGTCAGTCAGAGAGGGACACAGAGCCAGCGGGAACAAAGCAACTTGGGGCTCGTTTTAGAAAGTCGAGAGCCAGCTTTCCTCCTCATGCTAGCTCCAGAATCCATCCTCCAGTCCTCCCTTGTCCACTTAGAGAGCCGTGGAATGGAGACGTTATCATCTTAGCTAGAAAAAGCTGCCCAAAGTCTCCTAACACAGCTCTTAGAGTAGCAAGACAAATACAGAATTTGTGGGAGGAGGAGCTATGAAAAAAAATGGAAAGGAAAGTATTAAAAAAAAGGTTAATTTCCATTGAAGGTCATTGTAGTGGATCTAGAAGAACTGTAGCAGGGATGGCTCAGAGACGGGATTGGATGTGTGTAAGGAGAGTGCTTCTCTTTTGCTAGAGAATCTGATAGGCGATCACCCATAAATTATCAGAATTCCATGACACGACTGTTATCTAATCAAGACATGTATGTTGCCATGCCGATGGTGCCCAAAATGTAAAGCACCCCATCTCCTCAGTCATTTAAGCTACGCAAGAGCCACTTTCTTACTGAAAATTGAAGTGGACTTGGAGTTTTCCGTGACGTACCAGTTCATTTCAAATATCTGGGGTGGGGGGGGAGCACCACTCCCCCCAGTGCATGACCCGCCCTAAGAAGAAATGGAATGTCTTACCAACACAAGTTTTCCCAGTTGCGTCCACTTCATATCCTGAATTGCATATGCATTTGTAGGTCCCACGAAGATTTTCACAACTTCCGTTTGGGCAAATATCAGGATCTAATGCACATTCGTTTATATCTGCACCACAAGAAGGTTTAAGATCAGTAACATTTTATGATAAAAGGGAACTATTAAAATTTTACCATATGTGTAGTGATTTGGGGACTCCTTGGGGAGAAAAAAAAATCACTTCACCAGAAAGCTTGATTCCTTTTCCCTCCTACAAAAATATACTGAATCTAATCTTATTTCCACTGGTCCTTTAGAGGAACCTGGCTTCTAGCTAGAACTATAAAATTACAAATCTTTAATGACAAGGTAGGAAGACTTTCTGGGCATCCAGGCCAAGTACCCAGTATGGAAAAGAGGGCCAAACCAGAGTCCCCATGACTGGTTTTCTTACCACCAGCTCACCCACTTCAATCTACTTTCCAGTCCTTGCTGCTAGAAATAATGTTCTAAAAACTGAGAATGGCACACTTACACCTCAAGCTTTACTTGGTTCAACAATATGTTTGATCTGAATCACAAATGTGATTCCTTTGTTTATTCCCCCCATCCCACCCCCCTAAACTTCATACTGGCCCATAAGCATTGAATGCCTCTTCTTCATTCTGGTTTGGGGAGGGTTGGAGCTCCGCTGTTGAAAGAGGCCACCTATTCTGGAAAAGCCTCCCCTAATATACCTGCATGTACATCCATCCTTCTCTGTTCTCACAGATTGAGTTCTGGTCAAGGCTGCTGGGTAAGTAACCCCCAAAACCAAGCCCATTGGCACGAGTCAATTCTGCCTCATAACAACTCTATAAAACAGAGTAGAACTATTTCTTTGGGTTTCGGAGACTGTATACTTTTTATTTTATCATTTTGTTAGGGGCTCATACAACTCTTATCACAATCCATACACACATCAATTGTGTAAAGCGCATTTGTACATTCATTGC
>NW_022103905.1:6890354-6901695 GCF_000313985.2 Echinops telfairi
CTCTGGTCTAGCCAGACTTGCAAGGTTGAATTCGAGTTATGGTAGTGGCTCCCTCTCTCTTGAATGAGCAACCAAAGTCCTTGTGACCCACAGACTTCCGTCTACCAGGTTGGCAATGCACCTAACCCCCTTCAATAGCTATCCCTGACCACAGCAACCCCAGGACCCCTATACCATGGCTGTGTTGCCATTGGGAGCTTCTAGAAGTCCCAGCTATACCATGCAGTGATGGCCAGAGAGGGGGTCAGGCCAGACCAATTGTCGGTGTGAAGGGGGTGACTGGAAACACACGGGAGGCCCAGTGCTGATTCACCCAGGCCTAAGGTACTACTTTTCACAAGGCATCCTTACCGCTGCCTGCTGACGTCATTCCTGGCCCACTGCTGCAGAGTGCCTGATATTCCGCTGTAAGAAATCAACAGACAATAAATGATTCCCTTGTCCGCAGCACGGGTCGGTACTACGCTTGGCTCTGCACACAGTTTCCTCCGAAGCCAGTGGAACTGAAATGAAGTGGTAATGGAAAAGGAGGCATGTGCCAGTGGAGTCACGACTGCCTCCCGCCTCCGTCTCCCCCACCCCCACCCCCGCTATTTTAACACGGTAAATCACTGAGGAAAATGACTTTTAAAGGATATGGGCCAGTTACCCCAATTCCTTGTGCAAAGCACTTTCGGAAAAGGTGTTTTTCCTTTCACTTGATTTTTTTTTTTTTCACCAGGGAACACTTTACACTTAGAGTGAAATGTGCCTGTTAGAATGTGGTTTCTTGACTGTTAACTAGAACTTCCTTTCACCATCTTGGGAATAATTTTGCTTCTTACTAAGAGCTGTTTGTCAGAACAATCAAGTCCTTAACTTTTCTCATTTCTCTGCAGTTCTCTAACTTCCAGTCTCAGTGCAACAAAGTATTTACCTTTGCATTTAATGTGTATTTTTAAAGCTAATATATATCACCATATGAGATTCTTTCTCTGGGATGAATGCAAAGAGAAAGAAAACATCGTTTAATGTTAAAACTGTAAGATCTTATTAAATAAATTGAGTTATATCAAATACATTCCCAAATGTGTAATTGAATTAGACTCGTATTTCTTCAGATTGTTATAATGGTTTATTTACAATTCAAGCGATACGAGCAAATGATGAAAATGGAGCATGAACGGAAATCACACTTTACTCAAGAAAAAGAAACTGAAGTGTCCTCTTCTTTACCCATTGTTTCTGGCCGACACCGAGGCTCATGGTCAAATATGAATCATTCTTGCTTAAGTGAAGAAGCGAACTGGATATCAGGGACAGGTCTTTTTACAAAGGTTGACAACACCTCCGTGGGGAAGCAAAGTTTAAGTTCTCACACTTCTGATGGCATTTCTGGTGACAGTCGACACAAATGAGTTGGTGCTGCTACTGTTGTGTCATTGTTGGGTGCCATCAAGCCCGTCCCCACTTATGCACAACAGAGGGACGCACGGCCTGCTCAGGCACCATCCTCGCAATCACTCCTGTGCTTCAGCCCACTGTTGCAACCACGGTGTCAACCCATCTCATTGAGGGTCTTCCTCTTTTGCGTTACCCCCTCTATTTTACCAAGCATGATGTCCTTCTTAAGGGACTGGTCTCTTTGACAACATATCCAAAATAGGTGAGACAAAGTCTCGCCATCCTTGCCTCCGAGGAGCACCCTGGCCATCCTTCTTCCAAGACCGATTTTTATCCTTTTGGCAGCCACAGTGCTTTCAATAGTCATCTAGAGCACCACCCTTCAAATTCATCGTTTCTGCTTTGGGCTTCCTTATCCAATGTCCAACTTTCACATTCATATGAGACCACTGAAAATCGCATGGGTTGGGTCAGGCACTCCTTAGCCTAAGTAACATCTTTGTTTCTCGGTACTTGAGTTAGTTGATTCTGCCAACCTGGCTGATAAACACATGTGGGGTTAATTGAAGGGCGGAGGGATAAATGGCTCGGTGAGCCTCACCTTTAGAGTTCTCGGGTCTCTTGCTTTGTGATGGTCCGGCCAGGGTGCAGCTGCCTTAGCAGTTCCCTGCTTCAGCTGGCAAGGCTCACTTCCTGCAACACATCCCTGAGGAGAAGCCACATAGACCTACCCTGATGCAGCCCTGGGTGCTGGAGCAGCCGTGTGGAGACCCCTGCCAGCGCTGAGATGCTTACACATTCACTGACTCAGCTTTCCTCCTACAGTCGGCATTATTGCCTCTGTTTTGTGAGGTGGAGGACTTTGTGGACTGGTGTTGGACATATGGGTTAATGGGTTAATGTTGGCCTTGTGGGCTTGGGTAGCACTGGGTTGGGATGTTTTCTTGATGTGCACTTAACCTTTACATAAAACTCTCTCTTATACATGAGTTTCTGTGGATTTGTTTCTCTAAAGTACCCAGACGGGCACAGTACTCTTCAAAGTCTTGTACAGTACATGTACCCAATGCAACGCACTGTTGTCAGGTGCCATTCAGTCTCTGATGCTACATGTCAACTCCGTGTGCAACAGAACAAAACACTGCCCAATCCTACACCTTCCAAATAATCCTTGCCATCTTTGAGCCGGTGGTTACCAGCTTTTTTTCAATCCATCTGATGGAGGGATTTCTACTTTTTTTTCTGACGTTCTATGTTCCCAAGCATGATGTCCTTTTCCAGGGATTGGCCCTTCTGGATAATGCTCAAAGTATGTGAGATGAAGTCCTGCTCTCAGGGGAATTCTGGCTGTACTTCTTCCAAGACAGGTTGCTCCATTCTGTTGGCACTCCCTGGTATCGTCCCTATTCTTTGCCAACACCGTAATTCAAAGGCATCAATTCTTCTTCAGTCCTCTTTACTCAGTGTCCAGCATGGGATGGAAAAGACCATGGCTTGGGTCAGGGCACCTTAGTCTTCAAAATGACATCTTTGCTTGTTAATATATTAAAGACATCTTTTGCAGCAGATTTGCCCCATGTGATACATTGTTCAATTTCCCATTTGCTGCTCCCATGAGCATTGATTAGGAATCCAAGTCTATCAAATCCTGGACAGCTTCGTTATTTGAACAAATGACTATATCCCCCAAAATTAAGGTTGAATCCTTCAGAGCCTATGCCTTCTGACAAATGGAAATTTGTGAAATTGTTTTTAAATATTTATAAAAGAGTCCAAAAGAAAATAAATGGAAACATGGAACTATGCCCTTTATATTCTCTCATATTAATGATTATTGAATGATCACTGAAACACTGTACATCAAACAGGAAAACCAAAATCATGTCCATTTTGTAAAGTACACTTTTACAGTCAGTGCCATTAGCTGCTACATGGCCTAAAATGGAAGCAAATGACTATCGCTTGTTGTCCATCTAGGTGAGATCTGGTACTGGACTATTTGTTGTGTATTCGGATCTGCATGGGCTTGGATGTTGACTGTAGGACTTCCTGCTAAAGGCCTTGGGAGTCTGTCATTGCCCAATTTATAGACCAGGGTTCATGATATCCAGCTCAGGTGATGGACTTCTACTGGAAACTGAGGGCTGGGAAGGGAATGTTTGTGGTCAAATTCTGCACGCTCTTAATTATGAGTCTGGGAGACTGACTCTAGGGGAGGAAGGCCTTCACATGTGTGAGATAGGATGAGTCCCAGCCACCTTCTCCAGACTAAAAGTCATCCCCACAATATCCCCTCTCCCCTCAATAGTGCTACTCCTGAGATATACCTGGAGGCCATCTGTCCTTAAAGAGCAGTCATGCTCTATTGTGCACTTCTCCCAAAGCATAGCCTACTCCCTTCTGATACTGATCATAGATTGTTCCCTTGGAGAAAGCTCAGGAACATCCAAGATTGAGTCAGCTCAGGGGCATTCAAGGTCCAGTCGCCATCATAACTCCAGTACCTGCCCACCTTGTTGTTATGTAAGTGCTCACTGGGGCTTGCTAGCCCCAGGACTATATAAGCCTGTTAGAGAATGCATTCACTCTCTCTTTCTCTCTTGATCCTGACATCTGAAAAGATGAGCACCCTATGTGCTATGTCTGTGTCATTATTTTCCCTCCATTGTACATCCACTCCTAAGGGCCTTCTCTGTTAAAAGGCTGGACCTTCCAGACGTCATGTGATACCATGCAGCGTGTTCTGCACCTTGGGGGGGGGGGCAGTTCAAGTACTTAATAAATGGTAAATGTTACTGTGCGCAAACTCTCTGTCGTACCACCGAGACAGCGATACAGGAGACATATAAGAATGTTCACCAGAAGTATAACCTAAGAGTTCTGCTGGCTGATTCTAATAACAAATGTTATTGTTTGAAAACCCAGGGACAAGAAAATTATCCGAACAAGGTGAACCAGCTTCATGAGCCAGCGGGAAGTACCTTCTTCGTATGCAACTTGATGAGTGTAGATGTTGCACGTTCAGAGTTCTCACTAAAGCGGCTAACAATAGTCTTTCTGGATATCTGAGTATCTTTCACAGATTCCTTCTCACTCTTGATGTGAAGACTAGTGTACATGCAGTTCCTTCACAGCTTGGTATTGCTGTTCATCAACGAGGTCAGCAAAGCCGACTGAAGGAAACCATCTGCACACGGGTGATTCTCCTTCGTCAATGCACTCAAATATGAAACAGAAGCTGGTGGAACTGAACCTCCGATTTAGAAAAGGTCCTAGATTTGCTGGCCCGGCTCATCTTTTCATAAGCTAGCATCCTTTGTATACTGACCCTAAGAACTCTTGGGAGACGCACTTGGACTAGAGGAAAACACGGAAACAGAGAACTATATGCACGGAGTCCTGTATTCTGTGCTTTGGCTCTTCCATACAATCAACTTGCGGACAAATCACTCTGTACAATGTTTTTATCACTAGTCAAGTGGAACCCATGATATTTATCTGTACTTTAAGTAATTAAAGCAACATAAACAGATCTGACTATATGTAACTATAAAATTATATGGAAGCATACATAGGGGGTAGAGTTATATTCATATACTATATTAGACACACATACTTAATGGACTAGCAAGCACATGAAAAGTAACAAATTGTATCAGAGTCACTCAGTACAATAATCAGTCAGAATACAGCTTAATCAGCATCTCCCATTTCTTTTAAAGTCCCCTACCTTATAAATATATAACTCTATAATTACAAATATTATCACTTTGAATTGACAAATATTTTTTGATTGTGGATTTATCTGTAATTAAGTTTATCTAGGCCAGAAATGAAATGACCAGATCTTAGACATATACCCAACAATCAGAACAACATGCTGTCACTATTAAACCCAACTGCATTTTAGGACATCCGGAAGTCAACCGTCAAGCTACCTTAAGTTTACAATCAAACATTGACAGTCTATTGCTTTCATTTTAACAAATGATTTGGACATGATAAATAGAAGGGATTTACAATTGGAAAAGACACTATGGATCATAATAAACAAAACCCCAAACAACAGAAAACTCCATCTCACTGATGAGAAAGGTAAGGATTATTTTCTATTTTATGCTAGTTTATAATTGTTAGTTAATGTAAGCCATCTCAAATGCAAAGAGGTGAGAGAAAATCCTAAGTAAACATAAATCCGCTGAGAACTGCCCGTGGACTCAGGAACAGAATTCTCATTTGTCATCAGTTCTCTCTTATTATTCCAGGCCACTTCAACTGAAGGAAAAACAATTTTCCCCATTAAGGTTGAATAAAATCATAGGAAAATCAGACCGAAATCAGTATGTGGATGTGAACAAAATTTGCAAATGGCGTTCCAGAAAAAATTGGAAATATTCAAGTAATCTGGCAATTATTTCGTTTGACACCATGCACAGTCCTGCTTCTAGAATGGGTATTGCCTGCAAAATGCAAACATATTGTGAAGCTCCTTTAGAACACCAGACATGCTGAACATATGTATGCCAGGGAACAGGGTGTTATTCAGTGGGGCTTTCTCAAGGAAGGGACAAATGTCCTGCTTATTGCAAGTGATCATGAAGACCCTGTAAATACCATCCATAACACCACAGGGAAGTGAGAAATATGTGATGATTCCACTCTGCCTTTGCCAAGACCCCAGAGCAAGCACCTGGAGCGGCGAACATAACCCTTCCCCATGCACGTCCGTCAGGGAAAAGGTTACAGATGGGCATCTCCATCCCACCACACACCTGAATTCTGTGCGGGACACGGCTGGCAAGGCTCTCCGAAGGCATACTCCGTGCTGGCACAGCAGCATTCAGACTTGGTCACGGCACCAAACAAGGGTTTGACACACTGGCCGCGCTTGTATCCCCCGTAGCATGTGCTCCGCATGTGTGTGTCTAAACAGGAAGAAGCATCTGTCATCACTCTGTCGCCTCAAACCAGATGAGAACCTCCAGGTCAAAGTTCAAGCTGGCTTCCTTTATCCACCATCCCTGTTCTAAGTTGCAGAGAACGCCTCTGGTATTAGGGCTCACTGGGCGGGGGGCAGGGGGCGGGGGTGGTGGTAGGGGAGAAATAACATTCCGCTTCTAAGCCCTGGTACCATAAATGGGGCTCTTTCATCTTTCAGGGGCTATTTTGGTTTAGCAAACTGTGAGGTCCCTATGTGCTGGGATCCTACTTCATTCATTTTTGTCATCTCTAGGCCACACGGGACAGGTACTTAATAAAGGTTGAATGAAAGGATAAATCTTGAATCTCCTACCATGATAAAGAAAATCTTTATTAGAAATATGACTTATCCCCCCAAGTAATTGTCCAGTGTCTGCATTCAGTGTACTTTTCAAA
Source organism: Echinops telfairi (assembly GCF_000313985.2). Lineage (NCBI taxonomy): Eukaryota > Metazoa > Chordata > Mammalia > Afrosoricida > Tenrecidae > Echinops > Echinops telfairi. The sequence goes on from NW_022103905.1 coordinate 6,897,114, forward strand.
GAGAGGGGCAATTAGCCTGTTAAAAGGTCATGCTATCAAACAGTGGAGGTGGGTTCACGCAGCAGTGGGATCCTTCCCAAGAAGGAGGGGTCTCCAGTTCTGCTCAAACCTTTCCCCAGCCCCAGTGCTTACTCAAAACTTGTCCTTAAAAATAGTCTTGTGAAAACCGGTTACCTACTTCTTAACAAACCTTACTCTGTATGAAGCCATAAGACAGTATTATCATGTAACTCTAAGCATGTGGATTATCCATATTCTCTTTTGCATTCTATACATCCCTCTGACAATTTCGCTCTCTATTACAATATTCATGGTGAGATTCTGAGCATGTAGAGGGTAGTACTCAAGACCACTAAGCAACAAGCCAGGGTCGGAGAGTACTGCGGGGAGATCAGTGGCTTGGCAGTGGGGAGAAAAGGTGGGCATTGCTTTGGTGGTCTCAGCTCCTCTTTTCACTCTTTGACTGGATATCCAATGTATGCAAGAAGCGAACTGACCCTTGTTGGTTTGCTGCTCTGCAAATACTTATTATTATTATCATACTTCCTAAAGTAAGCACCTAGTTGTTATTGATGGGTGTCGCTGATGGACAGAGGGTGGCTCTTCTGTCCTACATCTAACCCATGACTGTAGCTTACCAACACACACACGTCCATCCAGACCCACGGCCAGTCCAGGGAAGCATTCGCATCTGTAGGAGCCATCCGTGTTCACACAGCGTCCATTCATGCAGATCCCGGGAGTTTCACACTCGTTAATATCTGTGGCGGGAAAAAGCATTGATTATAATCCAGTGACATTGATCTAAAACCGTAACACATAAGCATTCCCCACTCTTCTCTTGGAAATGAGAAGACAGCACAGAACATGCCACAGCAAGGAGCAACAGTTCCGCGAGATGAAGGCTCATTTTCCTTCGAGAGGACAGCAACAAAATTGGGAGGGATTGACTGTCTGAACCGATTTCTTTTCCATAAAAAGCTACTTTAATAATATTCAGCTAAGGTTTCTATGGTACAAAATGAGAATCACAAAATCACAAAGGAAGAAAGATGGCTAAAGAATGAAATCTTGGGAACTGATTACAAGGATCTACATATAACCTCCTCCCTGGGGGATGGACAACAGAAAAGTGGGTGAAGGGAGACATCGGACAGTGTAAGATATGACAAAATAATAATAATTTATAAATTATCAAGGGTTCTTGAGGGAGGGGGAGTGAGGAGGGAGGGGTAAAAATGAGGAGCTGATACCAAGGGCTCAAGTAGAAAGAAAATGTTTTGACAATGATGATGGCAACAAATGTATAAATGTGCTTGACACAATGGATGGTTGTATGGATTGTGATAAGAATTGTAGGAGCCCCCAATAAAATGATTAAAAAAAAAGAATGAAGGCTCTTCCCATGGCAGTTTGTGCTGGGTGACTATGCACGCAGCTCAGAAGCAAAAACTGTCTCCGACCCGGACAGGAAGTTTTGCCTTTGGCCATTCAGCACCCAGACTGGAGTCCGTTCCAGTATCACCTAGGCCACAGCTCTCGGGGACAATTGGCTCAACTTTAAGAGATCTACAACCAGATCTTTAATGGAGCATCAGAAAAAAGAGAGTGAAAAAAATGAACGCCGATGATGTTGATGTCCATCCTTGGCCAACACCACCATCCTATGCAATTGGAAGCCGCTAATAAAGAAAAGCCTGTCGTAAACGTCACGAACCTTTTACAGCATCATACGTGCATACTTAGTGAGGCGGGTGAAAGGCTTGATAGGACATCCACCCCTAATAGCAGAGATGTACTTTTCGTTCATATAGGGAAGTAAGAAATGATGCTCATTGTGTTTTGGAAAGCATTAACACTTAGAAGAAAATCGTGTCCAACAATTCCTTTTACAATATTCAACTAGGTGTGTGACCGTTTCCTCTCTGCTTACCTTAAGAAGGCAAACTGAGAGTGAAACAGCTCTGTGTTTGAGTTAGCTTGTGGTATTTGGCACGAAATGCATTCAGAGGATCCAAGGTTCCATGTACAGATTGTATTTTTAAATGGCAGCTATATTTAAATACATGAACGCCCACTGGTTCAGTTCTTCCAGCCATTATTTTGTTCAGTTGCAACAAACGCTACACACCGTGGTCACTACCGCCTGTAAAGCCACACGTAGGCCATTGAATATGGATAGTGATACAACACGGGGATTTTAATAGCAGGAGAGACCTCAACATTCAGAGCGTGGCCAGGGAGGCCGTGCGGTACATCAGAGGAGTCGACATGAAAGATAAACGCTGCGACTTCAGCTTCCAGTACAACCCGTGTTTGTGGGCTCAAAACTAAGTAGTTAGCACTAACAAAACATCTCGTCTCATGACATCAGGGGAGCAATCCTGGGATAGAAATTTAGTATAAAATGCCTTCTTCATTCTTTCTCTGTTTGGCTCGTCTTTTAGGTCTTGTTACAGTGTCTGTGTCCTAGGCTTTTGTCACCACTGCTGCTCAGTGCCATCGAGTTAGTTCTGAGACATGGCAGCCCTCCATGAAGCAAGATGGAACACGGTCCAGGCCCCTGCCAGCCTCCCCAGGGTTCTTCAGTAGAGGAAAAGGACAAAGATCACCTTTGGAGCGTTTTCTTTGTCACACTAACCCTACCTCAGTGGCTAAGCCAGAAAGCTAAAGCCAGGAGCACATCTTTTAAATCTTCGAAAGGAATAGAATAGTCCATTGACTGATAAGACCCCATCTCATGGGTTGCAAATGATTGCAAAACCCAGCTTCCCCAATGAGATAAGAATGTGGCTGGACTAGTTCTATCCGCACATCCGTGGGACAGACTGAATGCTGGGAGGCTGTGGCGAGGTTCCCGGCAGCAGCCCGCACACAGTCGGTGAATCTTGGTGCGCATGGGGTTAGGTCAGAAGAGTGGGTGTTCTCACCGAAGTGCTGCTCACAAAGGGGCTTTCACATTTCCTTCTGATATTCTGTTCAGACGCCAACTACCGAATATCCCAGTATAATTCCCCACCCCTTCTATTTTACTTGTGCAGCACTTAATCTTCACAATTCAGCCCTCTGTTCTATGCTGTGGGGCGGAGTAGACTTTTCCCAGGTGTTAATCTTATCTTCCCAACTATAGGTTCCTCCCGGTATAGAATTCAGAAGTACAGGAAAATTAGAACTGTTCCCCTTGTTACGGAGACACAATTAAACAATTAAGAGTCAATGATACGAAGGTCATAAAGAATGTTAAATAAATCAAACCCTGAAGCTCTTTTTAGGCAGGAGAAAGTCTGCATCTCACCAAAGACCTAGGACTCCCTTTTCTACCCTAACCTTCCTCCAAGCTATCTGGGGCACTCAGAGAAGAGAAGCCAGAGGACTTCACGCTGCCTTCTCAGTCCCGGGCACGTAGGACGCGCGATCCTTGCCTCTGAAATTACCAACAGAAGGCTTATAATGCAGCATCAGCGCGGACTTCCTGCTTTGAGTCTGAGGCTCCTTACTAAGCATGTTCTAGGGTGTATTATCGTAGAACCAAAGCAGCACGGACTGCCAAAAGGACAAACAAATCTGTCTTGGAAGCAGGACGGCTAGCGTGCTCCTTCGATGTAAGGATGGACAGACTTCGTCTTCCACACTTGGAGGGGGGTTGTCAGGAAAGACTAGCCACTGGAGGAGGACCTCATAGTTGGTAAAGTAGAGGGGCAGCCAAAGAGATGGAAAGTGTGGCAAAGGGTCATCATGAAGCCTAACTGCCACTGTTCCCCGACTGGAACTCAGTTGAATTCAAAATATGTCCACATGTGTATTTAGACCAATCAGCCAGTGGGTTGACGACTAAGCAACCTTTCAGGCTGCTTGGAGAAGACACTAAATACTGTCTCTGAATTAAAAGCAGTCTCTGGACCGAAGCTGGAACTCTCTAGGTGACTAGACCCAAGAATTCCCACTCAAATCTCCTAAGCCAGAATCGAGGGTACTTCCAATGCAAGGACTCAACCAGCAAAGGTGGTTCTTCTAAACAAGGGAAGATGAGACAATGCAGAGAGGAGAAAAAGAATGTGAAGAAAATGGTTTCGAATTTTCTAGCACAAACCTTTGCAATAACGCCCATCCGATGCCAGCTGAAACCCAGGCTTACAAATACACTTGAAACTGCCATCTTCATTGATACACATCCCGTTCAGACACATGTTCCTTATGCTGCATTCGTCCATATCTGAAAAACGAAGAAGCAAAGCAAAACATGTTCTTATGGCCAGAAAAGTAAGCTTATAAAGGAAGCCAACCAAGGCTTCCGTTCTGTTTTCTAAGAACAATTTTCAACCAAATGACAGCTTGCCAAGAGGAGCCATATGAATATATCTCACGTCCTCAAGCTTAGAAATGTACGAGTAACCCCTAATGCGGGATTTATTTTAGGTTCTCTGTATGTACTACAGTAAAAACAAAACCAAAACTTGTGAAAGGTGGAGATCTATCAGAGATGGAAAGTGAACTATTCCCCACCAATACATAGGAACAGATCAATAAGACGGCCACCTATCAATAGTGGAAAACAGGGCAGTCCCTTGAAGTTATAGCTCTT
>NW_022103905.1:6901832-6933365 GCF_000313985.2 Echinops telfairi
TAGGAATAGCAGTTAACAGAAAAGTATCTTAACAGCCTGTGGTGTAGACTTAGTTCACAGATTCATATCACATCTCCATTCTAACACGCTGAAAATGAGAACAAAATACAATCTAAGGGGATTTCGAATGAATTTATGCTGCACCCTGCCACAGCCCACCGTTTCAGGCGATACTGACTAGGAAGCATAGAAACCGGCTGGTGTCAATGACTCAGGGTTCTAGACAGACCAGCCCCCCTGGAGGATCCCTTTGCCACAGTTCCTTTCTTTGACCTGCACCAACAGGTTGTTTTCTTTGCTGTGTAGGCTGGCTTGGGAGGCGCTCGCTTTTCTAGACACGGTGTGTTTTCACTTACAAGCTTGAGTCAGACCAAAGTAATTTATTACTGTTCTCTTTTTTTTCAGCACGACTCTATCCCAACTGGGAATTTTGGCATTGACTCTTTGAATTGAATCACTGAGATAATATTGTGCCAAAAATGTTTCTAAGAACAATTCTGAAATTCTTTTAATGTATGAATAGATTCTTGGGCTCTTTCCCAAAGACGTTGGGAAACTTGATAAGGAGCATTTTACAAATGTTGCTAAAGGTCCCTGGGGTTAAAAACTCATCAGTACTATTCCTATTTTTTTGTTGTTGTTGTTGTTCAGGGAAAAACTGGTAAGGGGAAAAAAATATCTGAAGCACCTCAATTCAAAAACGAAGCGGTTCGTTCAAGAGGCAATATAAAAGGCTTACTCTCACGCAGTGGTTCCCTCAAAGAAATTGAACAGTTTTCAAGGGTAGTAGGATTCTAATTATTAGACAGTCACTTTACACAAAAAAGGATTATAAATGACTAAGTAATATGAGTGTAGGTGTCTCCTAGGTTTTCAATGAAAAATTCTGATTCTGTAAAATGAGAGCTAATTGTAGATGTTGCAAAGCTCTCATCACCACCGGCTAGCTTTAAACAGCAGGCGCCTCCAGTCTATTTCAAATATCACTTGACTCATAGAAATGTGAACAAAAGGCAAGTTAGGAGGAGCAGGAATCTTATGGAAAAGGAGGCTTGACTCCCAGATACTATGTTAAAGAGACCCGACGTTTGCTACAGCGTTGGACTTGAGCTCGTGAAAGTACGCTGGCGAGGACGGTGGGGGGAGCCCTGCGACGCTGCGTTACCTTCACAGTTCTTGCCATCCCGTGTGACGTGGAAGCCGGCATTGCACACACAATGGAAACTGCCATCTGTGTTGATGCACCGCCCGTTGCTGCAGATCCGGCCGTTCTGTACACATTCATCAATGTCTACGTCCGAGGGAAAAAGAATCTGCTTTATTCAGGAAATCTAAGAGTTGATTTCTCCCTCCCTCCACTTCCAAACCCAGAGCTTAGCTTTGGGTTTTAATTACTAAGTGATATTAGTCAACCTGACTCTGATAATAACTAATGAGCTATTTAGGACTATTAATTATAGTTTGAAACACAAATGATGGGGGTTGGTTACCGATGTGGTAGTCTTCAGTGAGCTCTAATTTCTAAGGAGATGTCTTACATCTCGATTAGGTCAGAAAAATTGATAACTTTTTCACTGTTTTCCAACCTGATTTCATGAGCCAATATAGATCATGGCACTTTGGTGACAAAGCTTATCTTTAAAGTTAACTTATGATTCAAAAGGCAGATCTGCTAGCTGATAAGTTCATAACTTAACAAAAAGAGAAATACAGGCAATATTTTTAAAAAGGCATCGCTTACTCTTCTCTTTGAAACCACCGATCCCATGACTCTGAACTGTTTGTCTTCCTTATAAGTGATTCCTGCCCATACACCATTTTATCATGACAGTCTTTTTCCCTTTGAAGGTTTTGTGAATATTGTACCTACCAAAGAAAGTACCCCTCCTGGGGGTGCATCCCCCCTTTTATTCTATAGTGTCCCAAATAACTAATAGAGCTCGGTACGGAAGTGTTTAAATAGGGCACTAACTTGAATAAGTGTCTTATTTAAAGATTAAGAAGCAGCAACCCAAGGTGGGCAAGCTGGCCCCTGGATTACCTGGGCTTCCTTGAGTGTCAAAGAAGATGGGACTTAAACTGCCTTGTCTATACAGAACACGGCCATTCCTCCAGCTCGCCCTTCACTGCATGGACTTTTCTCCAGGGAGCGAAGCAAGGGGACTGTGCAGAGGTGGGTGGAAGCGAGCCTCCCAAACCAGAGTGGAGGCCACATTCGCCTGAGTGCAAGCACCGGCCCGCTCTCTGGGGACAAGAATTTGCATCCCCAGCACATCGGCGATTCTGACTGTCTGCACCGAGTCTTGTGGTTGACCCCCAGACGCACGTTCTCTGTCCACAGATGCAGCAGCGGTTTCCACAGGAGTACTTGGGCCAGTTGTGGTCGTCTGGGCTTTTCTCCGGTCTGATCTTTGTGTCAACAGCCTGTGATCTTTTTCTCTCCCATTTATTTCTTAATCCTCACTCAAATTGGACTTGCTCCCCACGCCAAAGGATGGTACAAAGCCACTTAGTTTTGTGCAGACTTCCCCAGCATCCTCTAATCCTTTTGAAGCCCAGGAATAAAATGAATGGGCTGAAGGGTCCGGCTTTGTGTCTCCTCCCCACCAGCAAAACACCACTGGCTCCTCAGTGCCTTGGAAGACACGTCGAAAGCTTGTGCCTTTAAGGTTCGTCTCTCCTGTCTCTCGCCTCCATCACCCTCCGGTGCTTCATCGCAGCTCAGTACACAGCATTCTGGACTACCCAAGGGCAACTACCCTCTACTACAAGCTGTCAACCTGTTCTGAGAACCTTAACACCAGCTCTTACAGGGCATCCCTCAAAGAAGCACCAGCCAGAAGACTGGTGTTGGAACCCGCCCTGCGATGACCTGAAAGATGGTCACCTCTGTGAAAAGCCAGCGGAATGGTGCCACTTGGCACCCCTGCGGTTGCCAGGAGTCAGAACTGACTTCTGGGCAACTGACAGCCACAGCTCGTGTAGAAGCCAGTCCGTGGGGTTCACAGGTGAGCCTCAGTCCATTAACACCCAGATGACGGCAGCAACCTGTGCTTGCCACAGCGGTACCGCTCCCCAGCTGTGTGCTCTCCGATCACGTCTTCTGCTTGCTCCTTCCATAGTGCTACGGACTAGAGCGGTCTCTGCTCTCACCCCACTGCTCAGTTAGCCGTCCATGCTCGCTAATGATGTAACTATAGCTCTACCGCGCAAAAGGGTCTAGCCTTAAACGACCTACGCTTCATTGAATTGGTGACGAATAAAAACACAGTGGGTTGAAGGGCCATGCTCCACTGTTTTATTTCTGCTCCAAACTGCCCCTTTCTCAGTGTATTCAATGTGCCAACGAGGAAGGATGTCTGAGTCTCCACAAAGGTCCAAGGTGCTCGCTCAGTTCACCGACACAGAAACGTCACGTATCTCCAACTGACGGGAAGAGTTGCTGGAAAGTGCAGGCAAGAAACAAGATCCAAACCCAAAAACTGACGTTCCCTAACGGCTACCCATTGGTCGAAGGCGCCGCAAGCCTTCTTGCCTTTTCCTGTGCTTTGAACCAAGCGTCTGCTCGCTTTTCTCGGTCTTGGTTGGACAAGACAGTTCATCTTACACCAACCACATTTGTCAAGATAGAGATCTGCCTTCCCTGAGGGTGTGGAGTACATCTTTTTTGTGTGTGCCAAGAACTCAGTCCGGAAAAGCCCTCCAGCCAAAGGCCTAGTGGACAGTTTAAAAGACCCATTATGAAACAAGCCAAGTACTCGCCAAAAGATGGGTGGCTTGAACTCAGACATTTTTGAGAAGGGACGTTTATAGCAGCGCCTCTCAAACGTTAATATGTAGACAGGTCACTGAAGGGAGTCCTGCTAAAAAGCTGATTCATCTTACTAGGTCTGAGGTGGGACCTGAGATGCTGTATCTCCAACCAGCTGCTAAGTGAGGCTGTTGCTGACCAAGCTAACAAGCTGCAAGGGCTTGGGCTACTTCTTTATCACGGCTTCTTTATTCTATCTACCTATAGGCATTTCCATTCGGAAGTTGATTGAATATTATTATTGCACATACACTGGACATCTTCAACATGATTGTGCTGATAAACAAAAACCCCATTCACAGTTCCAAATCGAAAATTAACAGGGAAACAGCGATGAAGCCAAAGAGTAGGGAAAACAAGCCATTCCTGCAGGTATGGGAGCAAGTTTAAAATAACCCACATGTCAGTTAGACTTCCTGACGCTGCCCTTGGGAAGACAACATGAGGGTTGACGTACAAAAAAGCAATGCGATTGGTGTGTCACTGAACTTCTACAAAACAGACCTCCCACTGGGTGCTCACACCCCCACGCTACCCCAGGACTGTACCTCTGCACTCGGTCCGGGTCAGCGTGCTCTGGTAGCCAGCTCGGCACTGGCAGGTGTAGGAGCCCTGGTTGTTCACACACGTTCCTCCAACACAAGGGTTTTTCTCACATTCATCAACATCTGAAAGACACAGACAGTATACTTTAGGGAGATCTTGGATCGGAATAACTCATAATCCTAAGACCAGCCTATTGGTCATTTTGACACAGAAACAACAATATCATCTTAATACATAGCCTTATGGAAGCGGCTCTTTTTCCTTCCCACAATACATCATGCAGCTAGCCGCCTGAAGACTAGTTGAACAGTTCAAAGGCTTGGTTTCAATGTCACTTTCCAGAGAAAAAGTGCCAAACTCAAAGCAAGTGTGACACTCCACGCTCACAGACATTGTCCCATCCTTGAATCTAACCGAGGAGAGTCAAACAGACTAACGTGTGAGAAGTTGCATCTTGATGCGATTTTGATACTCTCTTGAAGTTCTATTTTCCCATGCTGTCTAAGTATCTTCGGCTGAGTTCCATGAAGAACATTAGAACAAAAAATAAAGTGATTTTCAAGATCAGTGCTCACCCACCTTAGAGTCCACCTCTGTTCCCAGATGTCTTCCACACCGAGGCTCTCACTCCTCTCACAGTTGCTCAGCACTATCCTTATACTTAGCGGTCAACTGATCTCTCTCCCCTGCCTAGTGAAGATGGCAAAATGGAGGGGAAGCACAGAGAGCCCACTGACCCAACGTCTCATCCCTCCTATTGCCAGAGGCAGATCTAACCTCACATCACCCAACCGTAGGCTTGCATTCCCTGCTGTCCCCCGGTCTGGACCAAGCTCTGGAGCTGTGCTGCTGGACGGGATGACCGTATCGACAGGAAACTAAATAATGGAAGACAGCAAGAGAGACTGATGGCTGCCTGATTCAACACTATAGAACTCGGATTTGTAATAGAATGGACCAACGGGTGGGTTTATTCCAAAGGACCTATATGTGAATTGGGTGTCCTTAGTTTAATCCAACAATTGGTTATTTTCACATGTATTTCCTCTCTGTATTGGTTTAAACGACTTGTCAACCATTAGAAGGGGCTTTTTTTCTTTTAGGTCCGAGGGGAAGTAGGGGAGGGAGGAGGTTGTCAGATTTGAATGGTGATCTAGAGAAAGTTGGCAAATCACCTATCTAAAACAGTCAAATGTACAGATTGCCATTGTTGGGGGATTCTTTTCATCATCGGGCTTTTGGTAAAAAGGTCTAAGTTGGAAGTGCACTCAATGACTTGAATGGTTCGCACAAGGAAAGGAAAGTTCGAAGTCATTGTCGTACGCAGAATACTGAACCCTAACTAGGCTTCCGTCTCAATCCCCACAGGTCACGCACATGTTACATGAGGAAAAGAATGATGGTTACAGATGAAATTAAGGTTGCTTATCGGCTGACCCTACAGAATGAGACAGGTGGGCCCCCGTGGAGATTAATTGGGTGAGGGAAGCCAAAAATCAGTCTTCCATATGAAGTTGTGGGTTATTTAAGATGGAGAAAGGGACCCCAAGCCAGAAGATGCAGTAGGAGATAAGATTCTCCCCAGAGCCTTCAGAGGAGCCCAGCCTTGTCAGCACCTTGCCTTTAGCTCAGTGAGAGTCCTGTGTTGCACTTCGAATCTAGGGAATTGTAAGACAGTCCATCTGAGTGGTTTTGCGCCACTAACAGGAAGTGATGTGGTACGGGAGCGTCAGAAAACTGCAGTCACAGGGCAGAGCTGTGCCAGCCTGGAGGGCACCTACCGATGCACTCCCCACGAAGATCCAACTGGAAGCCCTTGTTGCACTCACACCGGTAACTCCCCGGAGTTGGGATGCAGCGCCCATTTTGACAGAGATACCGGAACAGCTGGCAGTAGTCAGTGACATTGACAGACAGCACCCCTAGAAGAATAACAGTGACCCTCTTAGAAATGACCGCTGACCCCCCCTCTGATGCACATTGGGGCCTGATCTAGTTTTCAACATTTTCTGGTATGGGGGGGTTGTTTTTCATATTGGGGTTTATCTCAGATGTATTTTCTCATTAGAGGTAATCCTCTTGAAGTTTTGCTCTATGTTTTTGGGTATATGAAACCCAAGACTGATGAACCCACGGAAACAGAAAGTAGAATAAGGGTTCCTGGGTGGGGGGAGGGGAAAGGGGTAAAGTGTGAGGTGAGGGTAAAGGGGAGATGATGTCAAGGAGTTCAAGAAGGAAAAGTAAAAAAAAAAGAAGGAAAGGACTGTTCTGAAACTGATTGTAGTAGCAATTGTGCAATACTGTTTGATGTGATTGAACTATGGAACAATCTATGCATTAGCTCCCAATTAAACGGGTTTTTTGAGGGCGGGGGCTGGGAGAGATGTTTGTAGCTAAAAGAAACAGCCTACATGAAGGGTCTGTGCTGGGAGGAGTCGCTGGGTGGAGTCAAAAAGCGATGTTATCACTGAGAATGTATTTGCAATGTATAATGTATTTGTAAATGGAATGTATTTGCAATAAACTTGTAAATTGAAAAATTAAACTTGGGAACTGGTAAATGGCTTTCAATGACTGAAGCATCACAAAACCACAACAAAAAGCTAACCTGATTAAGGCAAGAAAGATAACAAAAAGTTTAAGTACTTACGTGGTGGTTCCCGAGACGGGTAAGGATATTCCAATGGGGGTCTCGGGATGGAGATTTGAGGTCCGGGAAAGCCAGGAGGCACTCCAGGGTGTACCGGAGGGACAGGGCCAACAGGTGGGAGAGGATAGTCCGGTCTCCCCGGAAGTACCATAGGGACGGAGCACAGCTTGTTGAAATCCTCTGGAAAAAAAACATAAGCAGGCACAATACATGAGCTGTCATTTGTGTCACAGGCCCCAGAAGTCACCTTTATGGTTGAGAGAAAGTCTGTGAATCCAACAACTCTTCAAACCAGAAAGCTGCGTCCGAGCACCACCATTCGCGGATCTCACGGACGGCCAACGGGCAGAGCTTGCTGAAGCACAGTCCTCACTTGTAGATGCCACGTCATCACTGTTGCTTAGATTTGGACCACATTTTCTCTCCGGGTTCCCGGAGCGATGCTTTTAAACAGTATCCCAGGTTTCCACTGATGTATTTGCTTCTTCTTTTTCTGGTTTCACTAACTAATGGGCGCAATGAAATAGCCATATGATTGTTTAACTTCTTTTTTCCTTCCTTGCCACGATGTTGAGAATTTATCATGATCACCTAACGATTCGCCCATAAAGACTTTCTATTCCAGTTCCTTCCAGGACTAGAAATTAGGTCAGCATATATTTTTTTCACTGTGGACTAAACTTGGACTTATGTTGAGACAAGTAATGCTTCTTATTGAAATGCATTCACATTCCAATTTCATGGGACATTCTGCCGATTGCCATGTGGCTAAAACTATTTGAAGGAGCCCTAGGAGCATAATGAGCAAGCAGTCAGCAAGGAACAAACAGACGAGTGGCCTGAGCTCAACACTGGCCCCGAGGAAGGAAGGCCTGGCTATCTGGCCAGGGAGGTCCCATGGGGCAGTTGTACCCTAACCTGGAGGTCACCAAGAGCAAGAATCCACCTGATGGCACAAAACGACGTGACAACAAATATAGTTGACTCCCGTGTACCCTCTTGTTATTTTCTGGTCCATATCTAAAATTTCTTTGATCATATTTGACCTCCCAGCTCAGGTTAATGCGATGCAAACAGAAACTTCTATTGCTACGCTATGATTTATGTGGACTTTCACCCCATAGAGATTCTGTAGTACGTGTTGGTCAGTGAAAAGGTTTATATATTGTTTATGCCTCCCTGACATGGGTTGCCACAATCCCCCTTCTCAAATCACAGCAGATCTTTCCTGTAAGAGCGATCACCTGGGTGTTCTTTGTCCATCACTTCCTGGTTACCTGCTTCCCACCAAATTTCTGCCACTAAGACTACGCAGTCCTTAAAGACAAGAATCACAACAACTCATGATTCAATTCCACTCTCCACCTAACCTGCCCAAAGCTTATTCTACCAAATGAAATCAACTGCCACCAAGTCAATTCCAACTCACAGTGACCCGACAGGAGAGAATGTAAAACTGCCCCCTCGGCTTCCTGAGACTGCCCATCTTTACAGCAGCAGCCAGCCTCAGTAGTCCCTCTAAGAGTGACTGGCTGGCTCAAACTGATGACCTTGCAATTACCAGCACAATGCACAGCTCACTATGCTACCATGGCTCTCTCCAATGGCACATCAGAGGAATTAATCAACTGCATGTTAGAATGAATTGCATTATAATTATAGTCTGGAGCTCACTTTGCCTACATGCATTAATTCAGCCTTTCTTTTTAAGTCCCTTACGATTTGTATAAAGGCAGCTAGATAGCCCATTGGCCCTTCTGCTAATTCAGGGGTCACATTACTTTACGCATGCTGTTAACTGCATCTGACTCTCTCTAGGAAAGTGTGTCACACCGAGTCCCGTGTTCTACTCCTTCCCTTTTTCTGCAGCTTTATAACTATCCCATGACCCACTTTACCATTCAGGATCAGCAGTGTGAGGTGAACTGCATTCAGCTAATGTCCATCTTTTGATCTAGACACGTTCTACCCCAGAAATGGTGTGTGTGTGTGTGTGTGTGTGTGTGTGTGTGTGTGTGTGTGTGAGCAAACAGTTGATCAATCTAAAATAATCCTTTTTCAGCATCACTCTCGGTAAGTTTACCAGCCCCCTGTAACACTGGTACCAGAATCGTTGAGCAAACAAACAGCTACCTGCAAATTCATTCATTCTGTCCATCTACTTGGCTTTGGGTCTCATTTCAAGGTGTGTGTCTTTCAGTCGTACCTACAGGAGAGCAACGCTCCGCCAAGCCACACAGCACAACTGTGCTCTGTGCTCCTCTGCTCCACACCAGGCCCTCCAGTGGCCCCCAAATCCACCCCAGCCCCCCTCTTCTCTTCAAGTCTTCAGCACAGGCAGAAGCCAGATCAAATGCTGCTGGCCCCTAGGTTGACACACACTTTAAAAGGATGGTTCTCTTGGTACCCAAGCCACATGTCTCCGTGGAAATTCGTGTCCCTGCCAACAGGGACCTACTCAATCATTTCCTCGTGAAGCAAAGAGCCTGGAGTATATTTTTAGCCCCTCGACAGTGAGCGAATCAGACAAAATATATGACTTGCTATATGGGAAAATATATTGAAAGCTTCTTTTATTGCTTCTTTAATCCCCCAATGTAATTCTCAGCAATAAACAGAAACTTTATGGCAACATCTGTGAGCAGGCCCCTGACCCACGTTCTTTTTGCGAACAGCACACGCTGCAGCGTCACACAAATGCCTTGATCCATCTCAGATTCATTTTCTCTCCCAAAGTCCCCTGATTTAAAGGTACTTTGGAGGAACCAAATGAAGAAATGAGATACAACCCCAGGTTCTGCTACGTCCCGTGCAAGCGTGACAAGCATTAGGAAAAGAATAGAGATCTGTAACGGTGCCCGCGATCTGCCAGGAGGGGTATCCCCTAAAAACGGAGCTACACAGGACACCCACAGCCACCAAACCCAGCAGTGGGTGAACAGTACCAGCCAGCGCAGGAGAGCCCCAGGGAAGGACCTTCCAGCTGTGGTTACCCCGGGATGTCCCCGGATTAGGCCATGTCTGAGCCAGTCCTTAATGGACAAGACAGTTCGGAAGAGACAAGCAGGGCAGGGATGGGGAGGACAGGGGAAGGAGCTGAAGTGGGAAGACATGAAGACTTTTTTTTCTTTTTTTTTCGGGGGGTGGTGGTGGGGCATTTTCGTTAAAAAAAAACAAAAAACAAATTTCAAAAGGTCAAAGTAGGTTCAGGAATCGCTTGATAATGTCGTTTAACTAGAAAATAAAGCTCCCAGCATGAACAAGCAGACCTGGGGTGATGTGGACCACTGGGCAGCTGTGCCCTGTTCATCCTGCGAAGATTTTTGACGGATATCGTTTTTTTTAAAATATTCGTGAGCTATAATCTTCAAACCTGAACTTTGACGAGCTCTGCCTGGAAAATGTTGGAGGCGCTTAGGATGA
Source organism: Echinops telfairi (assembly GCF_000313985.2). Classification (NCBI taxonomy): domain Eukaryota; kingdom Metazoa; phylum Chordata; class Mammalia; order Afrosoricida; family Tenrecidae; genus Echinops; species Echinops telfairi. The sequence continues at coordinate 6,912,263 of NW_022103905.1, forward strand.
GAAGACATGCAGTGAGGCGGCAACCTTAATAATGCAGCCGAGGGAAAATGAGCTGGTACACCAACACGGAGCAATAGTAGAAATGCAAGGAATATGACAGATTAGAGAGCTGTTGTCATGAAGAGGAGGAGGAGGAAGATGAAGAAGAAGTAGATGGAGAAGGCAGTGAAGGCTAAGAAGGAAAAGAGACAGACTTGGCTACAAGAAAGACAAGAGTCCCATGTCGCGGAAGGAGGAAATATGTCCTCAGAATAGCTCACCCAAAGGTTCTGGGAGAGCCGCGCTAGATCCTATTGAGCTTCTGAGAACGCGATGAGAGCCAAGAGAAATACCACGAGAATAGGAAGGAACATGTACTTCCTGAAAAGATTGCTAATCCACAGTCATAAGCCAGCTAAGTAAGAAGTCGGACTTGGAAACAGCATTGTTCGCATAGATGCCTCCCTTTTCCCTACTCCTTTTCTGGAGAAAGTCCCTCTTCCAACACGTATTTGTTGCCGTGAGTGCCCATGACCTGAGCCTCATGCACACTGAGTGTCCTTGGGGCAGGAGGATGTTGGACTGCGATCCTCTACAGGCAATGGGGGTGCAGGGGGAGGGTGGTCTTACCTGTGGATCTGATGGGGCACATCTCAGGGGCGACAGCGACCCCTGGAGACCAGCACCGGCCAACGTCACAGCAGCACTGCATTTTGGTTATAGACTGTGGCAGCTGGTTTGAACAGCGGCCATTGGCCAGAGTCGTGTAACAGTATCCTGGGCGAACATCTGGGAGCACATGGAAACACAGGCACACCCCACGTCAGTGAGATCAACCTTTTCACCACACCCTCCTGCCCCGGCCCCTCCACACTCCACACTCTGCACCCTGGAAGGGAAGTTGCTGGGGAACAATGCTCCATTAGAAACCCCCTGTCTCACACCTTTTGCCCCTGCGCACTGGTGCACTTGGCTCAAGTCCCAGATTCCACACCCAAGGTGGGAAGAAATGATTAAAACCACATGCACGGTAGGAAAAGAGAGACTAAGAAAATCACTGGCGGTGACAGTTAATTATTTATAAAGACGTGTCTCCATGCGGCAAAGAGGCTGGGTTGGCCTCGGTTTCAAACTACTTAATTTGAGCCACTTTAGGCAAATATTGATATAAATCTATTTTAAAACAACATTAAGTCTGTGCTATAGTCCACATTTTGAAAAAGAACTTTCTTATTTTTCTGTCCGAAACTGTGAGTCAGACTCGTTAGATTTTCTTTTCTTTTCTCTGTAAAGGAATGAATTACTTTGCAGTCAGATCCAATGCTTGTTAATCAACATTTCCTTTTGTTTTCAAGCCCTCGTGGATTTTCGAAGGAACGAATTACTTACAGGATCAAAATGTACATGATCCTAAGTTCTTAGGCCAATAAAACCCAGCAGGTCTTGAAGAATTCTTTGGGGGTAGAAAGGTATCTTCTCAAAGCAACATGTCAGAGACAGTTCCATACATCACTTTTATTGGATTACGTCATGTCTGACTGTCAGGACAACACTTGACATATTACAGTACAACTCTGGGCTACCAAAAGTGTCCGTGACAAAGGAGGCATGCATTGTCTCTTGAGAGCACTTGATAGATTTCTGAGAGATACAGGAGGCAAGCGGCACCATACAAATAACAAATAAAAACTTGATCTACCTGACAGCCTATCTCTCTATTGCTCTCAGTTAAATCTATCGCTGTGTAGGTAGAGTAAAATAGAGTTCTGAAAAGTTAATAGGAATATAGCCGTAAGTCTTTTTGCAAAGTGGAGGATATTTTTTTTTAGCCAAATATCCATCCCTCTTGTAAGTCTGAATACTAGACATCAAGTTGGCTCACAAACGCTAATGTCGAAAAGCTCGTCAACATCACACCTAAAAATGCAGAGCCTGCAATTGAGAGCACTTTAATTGATAGGAGACACCGTTACTACACCCGAAAAGCTGAAGATCCTTACCTTAAATGCTCATTACCCTTGAAATTCGTTATTATGGACATCTTCACGGAATGAATCTACGCCTACTCCTCACTTGTCTATGAGCTCATTATCTGACAGTGTAAACTCAAAACAAATTTGAAAAATTTTTCTCAGGCAGCATCATTGAGGGTCCAAGCCTTACATGAGATCTGAGCATTCCCCAAGGGCCACCCAGAGTGATATACCCAAGACCCCAGAAATGGCAACGGACCACTCACAGGATGCCATCTCTTATTGGTCCAGGCCATCTTTGAACAGCATTAGAGAAAGTAGGGCAATGGCTGACTGACGCCAGGTTGTGGGACGGTAATGAGAGGTCAGGGGAGGGCTCAAAGGGGCAGAGGAGATCAGCAGGAGGAGGTGGGAAGTAGAGAGAGGCTTCGAGGGGCTATGAAGCAGGGACAATGGAGGACAAGTAGGGTGTCTGCCCAAGCAGGCAGTGGGCAGCAGGAATGACAGGTGGCGGATGAGTGGAGTCCCTCTGGCCCCCACGTGGGCATAAGGAGGTGCTGGGTTGAGGGCAACACTCAACCACCACTACCACCATTCTCAACCACATGAGCTCCACCACGCTGAAGTAAGGATGGGACCACCCACAATCATCTTCAGCTCATCTGTGAGCCTTCTGGAAAGTGGGAACTGGCACTGAAGACGGGCACAGTTACCAACTCTGACTTAACACTGATTTTGCATAATGACCTGATACTTGGAACCTAACCATGTTGCTAAGTGAGGACTGGGTGCATTGAAATGTGACTATCCCACAGTGTAGTGTAATGGCTGAGAGTGTAGACCGTAGAAGTGGGGCACCTGGGACACTACTGTGTCAGTCTAAGCTATCTTAAGCACCCTTTCCATGACGCAGTTTCTTCCTCTGTAAAATGGTATGGATAACATAAGGGTTCCCCTCTTACTGGGCTGTTTTGAAGATCAAATGAGACAATATTCATAAAATGGATAGAGCAGTACCTGTCACAGAGAGAGTCCGGTAATTTTAGTTTTAGCTTTTATCCTCATTGCTATTAATTTTAGGTATGAACACAGAACAACGTTCTCATGTATAAGAGAGAAAAAATATATAAGAAATAGAATTCTGTATATCCCAAGTCAGAAGCATACAACCAGATATGGAAGATCCTATGTTTTGCACAAAACTAAGCAAAATATTGCAAAACCAAGCTGTTATTGACTTACTAGGAGTAACAGGGCCTGGAAAGGTGTTGGGTTTTTTTAATCTTTCATTTACCAATCAACATGAAACAGTGCACAAAAGCATTTTTTAAACAAGGAGTTAAAAAATAATAAAAAAAGACTTAGCAGTTGATTGTTTTAACCAGTCTAAAATCTAAGCTTTTGACAAAAACATGAGAATAACTATCTTCTATGTAATCAGCGCATAATCAATTACAAAATAAAAGCGAGATTCATTTGGAAGTATTCAAAATGCTAGCACCCAGGGAAGAAGGCTAACGCAAACCTAAACAAACCATAAAATAAAATGATGGGTCAGCTTTGAAGGATATAAAATCCTTTCTGAAAAGTACTTAAAACCACGAGCAAGTATAAATGTGCTTTCCCCCCAAATGTTTCTGGTTCAAGTCCCTGTACTTCTGGTCAGACTAAAAGTCTCAGCGAACAGGTCGCCGGGTTTATTGCAGCCTGCTCGGGACACCTGGGCTGGAGGGGCGGCGAAGACCTGGTTTCTCTGTGAAGAAGGCAGAGGAGTGGAAACTGCAGCGCCCTCTCCCTTCGAACCTACATTTCTTTCAAGCTGGTAATGTTTTATATACTCAAAAAGGAGTAAACGCTGTACGTATTGAACGCCACAGTTGGTTGGAATGGGAAGAGATGCTCACAACTGGCTAGAGTCCCAGCTTCCAATGAATTTTGTGATCACAACCTAGTGCAGACACTGAGGCAAATCATGAAACGTGTGCATATGATTTTCAGCACAAGCGATCTTTCAGAGGACCCAAGGACTACGACTGCCCATGGCAAATTCTCCAGGGGCTGATAATGGCGATTATTTAGCAAACTGGCGATGTCCACTGTTTTACTAAGGTGCTTTGGTGGCACGGTGGTTAACAGCTTGTGTCGATGGAAAGGTTAGCAGTTCAAACCCATCCAGTGCTCTTTAGGAGACAGATGTGGCCCTCTGCTTCAAGAAAGAGGACACCCGTTGCCACCACGGCTTCTTAGGGTTTCCAAGGTGGCCTCACCTTTCTCCCACAGAACGGCTGTTGGTTTGAACTGCTGATCTTTTGGTGAACAGCCTAGTCCTTATCCCACACACCACTAGAACTCCTTTAGGAAAAATATATTGTGGATTATCCAGGCTTTCAAAGGTTATTGCAGCGTATCCACAAGCTAACCAATCACTCACAGTCCAACCATGAGCTAGTAGCTCTGGGGGCCCAAACTAGGCACAGGGCATCCTGATGGATCTTCATAGTTGAAATGAAAATGAGTGATAATAGGAGGCTAAGACCAAAAGGATTGCTACAAAACCAGAAATATCATCATTGAATAAAAACATCAAAAATAAAGTTATGATTTCTTGATACATCCTCTATTGAGAGCTATACAGTTCTGAAAGTGGTGTCTCTCTCACCTTTCCCTTCAAAGAATCCTGTGTGTTCAATTTATATTACAGAGAATCAAGAGTTTGGGCATCTACGGGGACCTCACATTGCACGCCTTTTCAATGTTCTCTGAGTTTGGATGTGAAAACTAATTCTGAAGGGGCAAGATCAGGGCCAGGTAGATGAGGTACGATTTCAAACCAATTCTCCCAGGGCATAGAAAACTTTGTTATTTGCAAATAAGGAGCAGGTTCATTTTCCTGATGGGGAAAAGAAATTATTCATCATAACTTTCCGGGCCTTTTTCTCACAGATGCAGTTTTCTATTTTCTGAAAACTTCTTCATCTTCAGTTCCCATGGCCAACTTGGATCCCGAGAGAAAAATCTATCAACATAACTCACTGGGAATCCCCAAAGGCAATCACCATGGCCTTCTGAGCGGATCTCACTGCCTTGAATTTAGCTGGCACAGCAGTTCCCACCAAGCCACATTTTGATTGGACCTTTTCGGGAAGGCCCCCTAATTAGACTAAGATATGTATACTACTAAGAGAACTTGTCTGTGGCCGTCGATTGATCACAGAGATATGTTTAAATTACTTGTGGTTTGGCATAAAACTGTGAACCTATTCACTAGAACCCTACAAGCAATACTTTTTTGTGTGCCATCCTTGAATAGCTAGTGGCATGTGATAAGAGTTTCTATTGTTAGATCTACTAATAACCCAGACAACCAAGGGAGACACGGGCCTCAGATTTATGCCTCTATGGGGGACTGAAAGTGCTTTCTTATCAATAGGGATAAATAGGGAGTTGGGGGTCTCTCTAAGGAAAAACGGATCCAAACATATCAAAGACCATGAAGACAGAGCCAGACTGGGCAATGTTTCAAACCGTGACCAGAGCCAAATCAATGGTTTACTACGGCAGAAAAGTGCACCGGGGAAAGGAAGAAAGATCATTGGGATCATTTCATATGACAAGATGTTCATTGTAGTCACACACACACACACACACACCAAGGAAAGAGAAACAAGGCTTGCCTGGGGGCGGGGGGTGGGGTGGCAGCAAGAGTTGACTGCATCCAGGGTGCAGTTTGGTGGAAGCAATGGAAGGATTTGGGACAGTGGACTCTGGCAGCGCAGGCTGGCACCCCAGCCCCTGCTCCCTTACCTTCTCCTCTTTGCGTTCGGTAAATGTCGATCATTTGATTTCATGCAAATGATTTTCTACAGGTGCTCAGTATTCACTGGTGATGCGGTTTATTTTAGGACCCAATTTATGATTTAGCTGAAAATCGGCCTCTGAGAGTTTCCATTCCAAGTTTAAAGGGTGTCTTAAATGATAGTCTTCAGGGTCCTTCTCGTCCCTACTATTCCTGGAACTCCAGAGTAGAGCTGTCCCTGTGGGTTTCCGAGACTGTAACTCTTTATGGGAGTAAAAAGCCTCATCTTTCTCCCGTGGAGCAAGATTATCAAGTTAAAGGAATCCTTAACAATCATTAAATCCAGCAACTGTCATATCCATTTTTCAAACAAGAAGACTCCTTAGCTAATGAATGTTACACATGGAAACCTAACATTCACAGCAGATGGGAGTGGAATCGTCATCATTGGAGTGAGGGAGGGGAGCCTGAATCTATTCACCCAGCCCTCCCTCCCTCATTGCCCCTCTTCAATCCTAGTAGGCCTGGAGGCTCTTTACAGCACCTGGGGGACTCAGGGGACAGATGCTTAACACCATGAACTTCTAAGTTCTAACGGAAAACTACCAGAAGTATTTGAGCAGGAGTTATTGAATCAAAGCACTATTTTAGGAAGATAAATCTGACACTGCATGGCAGCAAAGGCAGGAAACAGAGAGACCAATGAAGAGATTACTGTGACATTTCAGACCCATATGAACACAGGAAATGAAAGGAGGGAGTAAAAAGAGAAATGTTAGGGATGAAGGTCAAGGTTCGACACACATGGAACTATAACGTTAGTTGATAGGCAAGGATCATTGTGGAGTCTCCTGGAACATCCCTCTTTTCAGGGAAGCAAAAATCCCTAAATAAGACCACAAGGTGTCTCTATTCCTGAAGAGAAGGCACAGCCATTTAAAATTCACATTTCTTTTTACGTCAAGCCCTCCCACCTCCCCTCCTCCCGACCCTAGCACACTTGTTAGAAAGATAGTCATAAGGGAAGGGACTTACACAAGCTGCGCCCGTTTGTAATCAAACTCACCTACGCATCTGGTGCCATCGGGAGAGGTGTAAAATCCTGGAGGGCATTTGCAGAAGTAGCTGCTGACTGTGTTGGTACACTCGCCCCCATCACAGATTCCAGGAACAGTGGTGCATTCGTCAATATCTGCAACAGGAAGAAGCGATTGTAGAACACAGTAGGAAGCCAATCATCACCACCAGATGCCGATGCAACCACATCCCTGAAGCAGCCACCTGTACAGATTCAAAGCTACACGTACAATGGTCAATCCCAAGAAGGTGGTGCTGCTTCTTTCAACACAGATTTACCAAAGGGGGTTACGAGGCTCCAGAGCTGAGAGCTGAGTGCAAACTGCCCAGAGGCTCAGCCAGCTGAGCACTCAACCTCTTTCCATGGGAGCCAGATGGTGCACCAGGGGGCTTCAAAAGTCTGTGGGAAAATGGAATGGGAAGATAGTGGAATATTCCCACAAACTTTTTGAAGCCCTTTGTATTAAGAGCTCCTGATACTTTGAAAGCAGACAAAACTTCTATTGGTAGCTGAGTTTCCCACTTCTGTGCATCCCACTCTTAGTCATTCAGGCTCACGAAGAAATTAAATATTGATGCTTTTACTGTTTCACATTTCTACTGTGCGTCCAGTTAGCTGGTGATTTTCTGTAACATTCTCATATAAATAATCTCCCTAAAATCGAAATGAGCGATAGCAGGCATAAAAGCACAATATAGATACCAGAACCCAAAAGTTTTTAAAAAATCATATTTTAATATTTCAGATGAAAAAATCCAGTATAACTCTATAACCTGAATAAGCAAGCTGAATCAAGATGTCTATGTTACTATGTTGAATACTACCAACCCCAAAGTTCATTATTTATGTCATTGTCAAAATAATGTAAAACAAAATACAATTCAAGTACGAAACCGAATTCTTAATTTCTTTAATTAAATCTACTTGAAAAATAAGACCCGCTTAAGTTGATGAACTGACCCTCCTTGGTGTGGCACTAGGCTAATTATGTGTTGGTTATGCACAGAATCTTAATTTTTTCCACCGAAAGTCTTGCCTAGGAGAAAAGAGGGCTGTAGCGCCCTTAGTCCCACGTTTCGTGTCAATGGCACCAGTGCCGCACAGAAGAGTCACAGAGGCGCCATCGGCCGTCTTTCTCATGGATGACTTCAGCTTAGTGGGCTGTTACCTCTTGTTCTTTTGTTATTATTTCATCCAACCCATGTAAACTGCACTTTAAGTGACTCGTACATATGAATAAAAAGTATGCTTTTGCCTTGTCATCTCTATTAATGACTTTACTTAAGGTCACTTAATATGATGGGCAAAGAGTGCTGGTCATTCAACCTTCTCAGGAACCATTCCTTATGCAACGTAGCCAACCTAAAACTCATCCAGACTCCTGAGTGATTGACGTGGCCAAGGTCCTCAGGGAAGACCCTGCAGGATGAGTGTCGCACAAGACCTGGCCAACTTGGGTGAGCACCCTAAGGGGAGGAAGTGCCTCCCTGGTGCTCTCAGCAGCTCTGAACTACTGTCGTGGTGGCTTCCTGTGGGTTCAATCAATGACCTGTGGGAGACACTGGGAGCTACGACACAGCCTTGTCTTCAAGCAAGGACTTCTGGCCCCAGCTGCGGGGAGCACTGACAACCACTAGCCACCAGCCCCTGCACCTCCGTCCCTTGGGGCGTTGCCTCAGTTGAAGAAAATTAACTGTGGGGTCCTGCGACACTGCCTTTGGGATTTTCTTCTCTGACTGCATATCCCTGCTCCTCCTCTTTTCCCTGCAGGTGTTGCCCCCAAGGATAGCCCCTCATAAGTACCAGAATTCTGTGAGGTTTTCCCTCAAGCCAGAATTCACTGGTTGCCCCTAAGAAACAGAAGTCCCCTAGGACAAACCTGAGTGTTTTCTGCAGGGAGAGCTTCCCCAAAACAGATTCAAACATTGATCCCTGTCCATAAATGCGGCCCTAGGAAGGGAAGCCTAGAAACTTCCTGCTGACACGACACTTGATTCGGGGTCCAGGTGTTCTGCAGGGGCTCATCTCTAAGACCAAGGCTTTCTTAACACTGCCTTAGGGTGAGGTGAGGTCTGGCCCACGCCTCCTGGGAGTGTTACAGTGGCCTGGCTGGCTTTGTTAGAACGCTGAAGGACTCACGCAAGACTGGGGAACAAGAACAGGTCTGCTTCCATCTAAGTATTGCTCTTAATTTGTAAAACAAAATGGAGTATCAGTGATTCAGATTCAAGTATCTTCAGACTCAAGTTCACCCTGTTAGTCACAGAAGGCAGCATTGACACTGTTTACATGCAGTTTAACCACTTTAAAAGCCAAATCCTCACTCTTCTCTCCCAGGCTTGAGGCTAAACTAAACAAGAGTTCACTGCATACATTATCGTCAACGCGAACATAAACAGCATTGTCATCGTGAAGTTTGTAATGGTAAAGGTGCATATTCTCTTCTGACAGCTATAAATCTCACCGCAGTGAGGGAAAGAGTCAGGGAGAGAAGCAGCCAACAAAGAGAGGCTACGGTTCTGGAGTTCACAGAGCATCCGGAGACATATTTGAAGAGAAGCCTTTAACATGAAGCCTGGTGGCACGGGGCCTACAGAACTGGACATCCTACTTCTATATATATATATATATGGCAAGGGGCCTACAGAACTGGATAAGGAGCCTTGGTGACACAAATGGGTAAGTGCTCAGATGTTAACTGGAAGATCAGTAGTTCTACCCTACCCAGCTGCCCCACAGGAGAAAAGATCTGGTGGTCTGTTGCTCTACGCTCACAGCTTAGGACACCCTGTGGGATGGGAGCACTCTAAGTCGAAATAGACTCTGGGGTCCCTAACGACATCAGGGATGGCCAGCCTAGTTAAAGATAAAAGAAGCTACAAGGGGACTTCAAAATGTTCTTGGAAAACATGGAATTAAATGATAATGGAATTTTTCTACAAACTGCTTGAAATCCTCTCATATAATGATAAAATAGAGAGATTAAAAAGAATGGACCTTTCTGTAAGTATCTCTAAAATTTAATATTTGGACCTGTCAAGGATCATGCAAGACGATGCTGCTAAAATCCTTTCTCATCCCGTTAGTATAAATGACGGTTAATATCTTTATTAGCTTTTTAACGTATATCCATTGGCAACGGTCTTGGGTCTTGGATAGTTAGGAAGCAGTATCGACCAAAAGAAGTTGTCCTGAAAACCCAATCAACTTTCGGAGGATGGGGGAGCATCTTTCACACCCTGTCAAGGTGGTCGCTGTGCTGTTGGGTGCTGCGCAGTTGGTTCCAACTCACGGTGTACAACACAATGAAGCCGGGCCTGGTCCGGCACCAGGTTGGACAGGCCCTTTGCTAAGACCCTCATAGCAACAACAACAAGAATCACAGCAAACACGGGTTGAGTGGCAGGCACTGTCTAAATGCTGCGTAGACATTAATTCCTGGAATCCTCACAGTACAGGCATGATTTTGAATCTGAGTTCTATGCACTGGGCGGAGGCTGGCACAGACCTGGCCTGCTGCTGAGGCCTTCTGAAAACCAGTCTGGGTAACAGTAAAAAAACACCGGATCTGTCCATTTAGAAAAACCGAGCAACAACAACAACACCTCATTGCCACTGAGCCCCTGCTGACTTCTGGTGACCCTAAGTGTTGGAGACTAAAACTGCTCCATGGGGTTTTGTGACTGTAATCTTCACCGAAGCTGATCGCTAGTTCTTCCTTCTAAAGCATTCTCTGGTGCGTTTGAACTGCTAATCTTTCAGTTCGTTAGCAGTAAAGTACAAAACATTTTCACCACCCAGGAACCTTATAAAATGGGGTTAAATCCAGGACCCCTATTAGCAAGGGTTTCAGGGAAGGAGACGAAAAGCATTTGTACCTCGCTGCATGCCCTTAAACCCAAACAAGATCAGGAACTACATACTAATTTTCACACAATGAAACTAGAATAGACCAACGAGGTAAATTTGAAGAAGCATATCTGATGAGTTGGAATTGCCCTAATGTTCCCTCCTCGAGAGCATACCCTTTTCCCTTCAGGGGTCTACTTCTCCTCTACTTTCTTGAACCCCCCGTCTCTTGGTCCTGCTGCTTGACCAGCAATGAAAGCAGGCGCTCCGATGCCATGACCATGTTTCTGAGAGGAAACCCGTACAGTTGCATCTGCCTCCCCGTGAGCCCATCAGGTGTCAGAGAGGATCTGTGCTCTGAGGGCTGTCAATGGCCACGATCTTTCACAAGTAGACCTTTCTTTCCAGATGCCTCTCGGTGAACATGAACCTCCAGCCTCTTGCTTGGTTAGCGGATGATTATGAGAGCTGTTTGCTCATAGGAAAAGGCTCACTCGGTCAATGCCTTCAAATTGATGCCGACTCATCGCAATCCTTCTAGAGCAGGGTAGAACTGCCCTGTGAGTTCCCGAGGTTTACATTTTCACAAGAGTAGAAAACCCCGTCTTTCTCCCAAGGAGCAGCTGGTGGTTTCCAACTGCTGACCCTAAACACTAAGCCCCAAGTGCTCCTAGCACAAGGCTAGCCTCTCCGACAGTAAAAGACCAGAACATGTTCTCTGAAACTCATTCATACTAATTTATTGCTTCTCCATACCCTTACCACTATGTACTTGTTTCCTGTAGATAGAATTCCAGGAATCCAAAGTGAGAGAAAATGTGAGGCTTTCTCAGTTTCTGTATGTCAACCTGTGCCAAATGCCAGTCATAAATATTTATCTGTTTGGGAGAACTGGTGGGGGCTGCATGTTGGCTGGGACGTGCTATCTATTTCTGCACTCTAGAAACCTCCTAGGAGCCCTGATGGCATATTGGGTTACACATTGGGCTGCTAACCACAAGGTCAGGAGTCTGAAACTGCCGGCCACTTGGAGGAAATAAAATGAGGCTTTCTCGTCCCATAATGATTTAGAGTCTTGGAAACCCACAGGAGCAGTTCTAGCCCATCCTACCGCTATTTCTTGGTAGCTGTTTGTGGCTTCGCCCACTTTCTGAGGGGACCTTGGGCCACTATGCGTCCCAACAGACTTGACAGCAGGAGGTTTTTGGTTTTTCAGTTGAGAAGAGGCAATGGTAATTGGCTCCCTTTCCCTCCCTGTGAACTTGACTTTATTGATTATAAACACTAAATTCAGTGTAAAATGTGTGACTTGACTAAAAAGAAAACAAGCAGATTGTTCCAATCATGTACAGAAAAAACGAGCGATATTATTTTACCGTCGCAGGATGCGGGCCAGCGTTCAGAGTCACAACTTGAAAAGAATTCCAAATATAAAGATGGAGAGTCTGGGTTGTAGGAAAGGAAAGAACCCTAAGCTATCATCTTGTTGAACTCATTTGGAAGTTGAAGCAACTCGGAGATGACGACTGCCCGGCCCGAGTTCGCCCAGAGGACAAGGGGCATTGCCAAGACTAGGTAAAAAGCCCGCTGCCATGGCGTTGACTCCAACTCAGAGCTACCTGATGGAGGGCAGAGGACACCTGTGTCCCGGGACTGCCGAGACTCAACCTGGGTGGAAGAGAACAGCCTCATCTTTTCCCTGGTGGCTTTGAATGGATGACTTTGGGTTTAGCAGCCCAATGTATAACGTATACGCCACCAGACTAGCCCTCCTACCCCCAACCCCTGCACCCTTCCCCCCTCAAAGAAACCAAATGCCAACAAGCTACTTCCAACGCAGGCCATATTCCATGGAGACTAGGGCCAGGTTCCTGTCTCCCTTTCTTTACTGCCTGCATCAGAGTTTGTTGTTCAACCAAGCGGCTACATCAGTGTGAGCTGAGGGTCTACAAGTGGTTGCAAAGTCTGGCACCCCAGCTGTCGCAAAGGGTTAAAAGTATCATAGGGATTCTCTTGGGTGGCTGAGAGGACAAGGGCCCGAATAGCACGTAGCCTTTAGATAAATACACCGCTATTCTGGAAGAGGGAAGGACTGAAATGTTTCCACTGATATGTTAGTAACTTCATAGAGTGAAGACCTACATCTTTTTTCTTTTATTTGTTCAAGGTTTTTGTATCATGCAGTCTATTATAATGGCTAAAGCTAGGCTGGTGATCATCTAAATCCCAAAATGTTTGTGGTTAATTAGGAATCCAAGAGACTGCTCCATACATAAAACTTAATCTCTTAATTACACTTTTTTAAAATTTCTTCATTGCCCTCCCCCCAGAGTAACCGAGGCAAATATGAGTCTGATTTTCACCAGGAAAAGGGCAATTGTGGTCTTTAGGTGTGAACTCTCTACAGGCATGGGAAACATCAACCGCAGAGGTGGGTCGTGAACTCCCATGCCCCTTTTCTCAAATCACAGCTGTACGTCTCCATCTTTTTCATCTTAAATTTACCAAAACTTCATCATTGGTATTTAATCTCTGCTGCCTTTTAAATGCACCTCACATAAATGTATTTAAAACTTGGTCCACACCGGTTTCTGTTTGTTTGTTTATTTGCTTTTAAGTTTTGTGCAAAACGGTACAATTTTAGAAAGGAAGAGAAATGTCTGAAAATGGAAGTTATGAAAAGCACTTTGAATAAAACCTTACATCTGAGGTTAATATCTTATAAATTTGCTAGAACCAATTTGGTTGAATGTTCAACAAAACCAATTTGTTGTTGTTGTTGTTTACAGGGAGTATGTTCCTCTGGGTACCTAATTCCTTTGTCTCATAGTCAGGAGGGTGACATATTCTTAAAGACACTGCAGTTAATAGCAGAAGGGTCAGAACAATTTCCATGCAAGCACAGAGTCCCATTGCAGCCTGACCAGCTCCCTAGGACACAAACACAATCTTTTGATTCTCTGGGCCGTTTGCAGCAGATTTTCTGAGATTCCTTTTATCCATCGTCTAGAGACTGTTTTCTCTTCCAGAGTTCCACATTTCCATAGAGGATGCCAGAACTGAAAGAAAGCCAAGGAGCTGAAGGAGGAGGCTCAACTCACCAAGAGTTCTCGGAACACTGGCTGATGGCATGCCTACTACGACAGATCAACAAGACCCAAACTAACTCCCAGGCCAGCAGTTCGTACTAACAGGTCATGTTCTTCCAATGTCAATTTTGCATCGCAAAATGGGGGAAAACCATCATCTGACTTTTATATAACACTAGAGGACAAGGGAAACCAGTCTAAGCAAATGTATTCTTTAAAAAAAAAATCTTGCTATTAACTTCAGAGGCCAACTAAAAAAAAAATTAAGGTATTTATGGGCAAGAATGATAAATAATTGTACCTAAGACCATATTTTTGGTCCACTGTGTGTTCCACCAAAATCAATTTCTTGGCATCAATAAAATGATTTTAATTTTTTTCCCATTTGAGCACTGAATCTGTGTCTTCTGTGTCTTCACATGCATAGATGGTGAGCCTTCCTGATTGACATAACTACAAGTGTGAGCCAAACGAGAGAGGCAAGGAACTAATTCAAGGTCATGCTGAAGGCCATCTCGTTCCAATACACAAAACACAGGTGAGCCAAATCATATGGACCATGCTGCCGAATATAACTCTTCATGCTGAACCCTAAAATTAAAAGATGCAGCAACCATTGATGATACAGATGTTGCATGTGATCAATTTAATAGCTTACTGAGTTTATGTCATAAAAAAATTTCTGGCAATGCCTGGAAATCTGTGTGTACATTTAAAATATTTCGAAATATCAGGAAATAGTTGTTAAAACAAAAGTAGAGCTAGTATCTGACAAGCAGATACAAAGACAATGTGCTCTAAAAGAAAGAACTCAAGAAGGTGAGTCAAAGATGGGAATTTTAGCACCTCTTACAGGGTGCTTCACATACCTATGAACAGTGCTTCAACTGAAAATGTGAAGGCAAAAAAAGTGGAATTAGAGGAAATTCTTTGGCCGTTTCTGTATCTTCTGCTTCTAACTTAGATTTCAAGCAAGCCAAAGTACTCACTGTCAGCCGGTTGATTCTGACTAGATAAAGTTTCTGAGGCAGTAACTCTGTAACCACTACCCCACAGCACCCTTGGGGGTCCTCATAATGTATTTTAAAATCCAATAAAATGGTAAATTCTCTAGTGCTTCACAACCCCGAAGCAACCCCAACTCTAAGTTAGAGTCTACAGTGTCAGGGCACACATACATGCACTTCTTATAAGTAATTTACTAATTGCAGTTCAAATTTAAAACCATCGTGTATTGCCAAAGGTAAGTCAAAAAGTCTTGCTACAGCAGCATCGCAATCTTTATTAAACAAAAATACCAAAGCCTGAAACAATCAGTCCTCAAGATAGGTCTTCCCTCTAGCCCTGCACACTTCTGAAGAGGTTTTCACTTCTCTTGCCCCAGCCTCAAAGCATTCTGGGCTCTTCCATGTGCCTGGCAGCATGTCAAGAAGTTGTTCCTGCAACCTTAGGAGACTTGCACAGTCTTCCCTTTCTGTGTTCTTTGTGGTTGGGGAATAAAAGAAGTCTGAAGGGGCAAGGTTAAGGCTGATGGGTAAATAAGGTAAGAGTTCCTTCCCAACAACATTCTCCTAGGACTGTCCTTGTTACTCTCGAAGAATAAGCAGGTGCATTGTCGAAAAGACTTCCATCTTTCGTTCACCAATGCAGTTTCCTGCTTTCTTAACCCTTCCTCATAATAAGGCCCATGGTGTTCCTGGGTCCTTCAAGAAAAATCTATAAAGATGACCCCTTGGGAATCCCACCTGGCCCCCGCCCATGCACCCAAAAAACCCCAATCACCATAACCTTCTGAAGTGACCGCCCTGCCTTGAATTTAATTGGCCTAAGCAGATCCTCTAGGAAGTCAGTGTTTTGATGAGACCCTTTTGTCCAAGGCATCCTGTAACAAGAAGAAGGCAAATGCATTCCCAGAGACCTTGTCTGCAGCCATTCCCTGACCACAGAGACAACTTCAGACACATTTTGTTTGGAATGAACTCGTGGCTCTATGAGCTGGAACCATCGAGGCCATAGTTTTGGACTCACCACAGTGGTCAACCAAGAAAGATAAAGGAGCCAAACCCACGCACATGACCTTGAAAGAAGGGCTCTTTGTTGCTAGAGTCCAGAATCAAAAAGTGGACCCTGTTTCCAATAAAAAGTGCATTCAGTGAAATGAAACCTCAAACCACACTCACTCGAGTGGAGCCTGAAAAAGGTTTCCTCTCTGAGGTGCATCAGAGATGCAGCCCCCAGGATGCTGCCACTGTACTGCCGAACATTCCACATGCCAGGGCCATGCACTCACCCAAGAAAAGAGTTCAGTAATGCCCACTTGCTCCCTGGACATCCCCTCTCAGGACGAGATGACTGAGAGCACTTGGGAGCCAGGCAATTTTAGGAGGATGGGAATGGGGTGGGGGTGGGGATGGGGGTGAGGGAGCAAACCACAATAGTGGTGACTATGAGCCTGTCCTCTGTACAAATACCACATTGTAAGCAGCTCGATCTATCAGCTAAGCGCGAACACAAAAACTCACCGCAAGTTAGCTTCTAATGTGACTAACAATAAAAGGTTTCCATCTGATAGGAATAGATTAGCCCCAGAAAAGAACTTCACAAACTGGCACCAAGAACACCCATATAAGAGATAATAATAGATCTCTCCTCACCAAAAGCAAACATTCATTCCAGCAAGAAAAGACAGAAGCATCATTCTGAATGATATTTAATGATCAGATTTAAATTCGTGTCGCTAAAGCTGGGCAGAAACATGTGTCTTGAACATTTTAAACCAAATACTGGTTGAAAAATATTTCTTGTTTTAATATTTAATTTGCTTCAGATGTACCTCTTATTTGGGGCCTATAAAAGTGGAAAAAGCTGCAGGGTTTTTCTGGTTCAATAATACAAAGGCATATTATTCCTGGTGAGAGTATTATATTTAAACATCCGTGGATATAACAAAGACAGAAGCATCTAGAAACAGTTTGCGAGCAAGGCCTGTTGTGGATGGTGAGTTTTTTCCCTGCCTCCCTCCATCCTGCCCACAACGAAACAGCATGAGATTTCTTACCTTCACATTTCTGTGACACTTCATTAAATTTGTGTCCAGCAGGGCACTTGCACTCAAAAGACCCAACAGTATTAATGCAATTTCCTCCTTGACAGAGTCCAGGGATGGCCTGGCATTCATCCACATCTGTCAGATTTCCGGAGAGAGAGAGACAGACAGACAGAGGGAGACAGCAATTTACATAAACTTCATCACAGAAGAAAATCGGACTTTTAGTCCACCACATATAGTGTTCATATTAATAGGTTATGTGTCTATCATAATATTTGGAGCGTGATGAGAGCAAGCACCTCTCAGGGCTGCATTATGCAATTTATGAATTATATGTGCATACTTTATGCAAGCGTCGATAGCATATAATTTGATTAACATAACGTAGTCAATAGTTTCCTATAAGAAATCAAAGCTGTGGTTTGTTTTTCCATCTTCCATCTTCCCCTATAGAGAAGAGAATATTTTCTGAGTTTTTACTATGGTGCAAAATTATAAGGATACGATGGGGGAAAAGAGGATTATTTTACTGCCTCATTAATGGTGGCACAGGGATATGCTTTGAGCTGTTCACCGCATGGTAAGTGGTTGGGAGCTAGAAGCCACTCTGCAGGAGAAAGACAGGCTTTCGGCTCTCATAGAGTTACAGGGTCGGAAATCCCCAGGGGCAGTTCAACTCATTCCTATAGGCTCACTGTGAGCCAGTACTGACCCAATGGCAGTGAGGTTGGTACTTTGGTTTGATTTAATTTCCAGCTTGACAATAATAACCCAACAGAGTTATCCAAGAAATCTTTGGAATCGAATGCCACACACACTGTCCTGTTTTAAATAATTCTCTTTCAAAGCTTCATGGAATGGCTCAGTAGAAACAGCATTTATTTAAAGATCACTGAGTCTACCTGAGGCAGTTAATGCTTTTGAACAAAGATAATAGAAAATGACCATCTCTCGTTCTGTAGATTTGCTTTGACCCTCTTACATACCAGAGAGTTTGCTGTCACGCAGTAAAATGAAGCAAAATAGAAAATGAGGCCAAGTCGCGATGTGTCACTTCAGCTGCAGACTTACCTTGCTGGCAGCGCAATCACCGAGGGGAACCTTCTCAAACGGAAGTCAGATCAGTTCCTCCCAGCTCAAACCCAATTCATGGAAGTCCTGGAAGTTTCCAGAAGACCCACCAACCCCCTGATCTCATCTCCTAAAATCTTCCCTTCTCTCACTCCACGCCAGCCCATGGCTTCCTTGCTGTCCCTCAGAGTCCAGACTGGACTTGTCTTAGGATTTTGGCCATGATTGCTCCCTCTGCAGGGAAAAGAGCTGCTCGGATGGCTCACTGGGCCACATCCTGCTGTGTCCCTGGTTCCAAGGACACATGGGCAGCGGGGCCTCTCTGTCCAACTTAACAGCAACACTCACCCCTAACACTTATCACCCTCTTAGCCTGTCTCCTTGTCCCCCCTTAGGGGCACCGGTGGGCCATTCCAAAGCAAACCCCCACCCCAGTGAGAGGTATCACCCACTTTGGGAAACACTAGTCTAAAAAGGAATGCCTTCTAGCACCTTCTGTTCAGCTAGAAAGACTGTCAGGGTCCATGGATAGTCTCTCCAGGTCTTCCTCGACATCCTACAAAAGTGTGGCTTGGTAACAACCAGGCAGAGTGTCTCACTTTTCTCTACTTCACGTATTCTTTAGGACTTGCAGGGAGCTGGTGTGGTGTTTACGCGGCTTGTGAAAACTCCCAGTCGCCTGAGTTCCGAGGGAAGTCAGCAAACTGGAAAAGCGGTCCGAAGGGAACAGCGATTGATTTTGCATGACAGTGTCACTTAATGCTGGAAATGGCGTCTCCCAACCCACAAATGGATGTGAAGGATAATGAGATTCTGGCTTTTGGCTGATTTAAAATTTTGTCTTGCACTGGAATTTTCCATTCCCTCGATATGCTGAAATTACACTTTTACTTGACTGCTTAGTGGCCATTAGCATATAAGCAAAACTCGGTGGGCTCCTTGATCAGGCCTTTAAGTCAGTAGGAGACGCAGGTGAGAGAGTGCTTCCGGAGAGCAAGCTCCATACGGACCGATTCGCCCAGAACCGGAGCACCCGCAGGAAGCACAAAACCCAGCCTGCTGGGAGGATCTCCAAAGCAAAACAAGCATGAACATTTTTTTCATTTAAAAAGTGTTAGTAATGTGTCATTTTCAATGTATGGGCTTTTTTTTGGCAGGGGGGAGGAGTTGATCTTTTTAATTTCATATTTTAAAAAATTCTTCTTGGATGTTGAATAGCAGCAAAACGTTGTCAGGAAGCAAAATGCCAGAAGTATGCAGCCTGTCTGAAGTAAACAGCACAACTAAAGCGAAGCAGCTCTCCTCCCCTCCTGTCCACCCGCTCCCTGTAATCCTGTTCCCACCTTGACCTCTGACAATGGCTCGTTGATGGGCAGCTGGGCACCCAAAGTCTGGCGCTCAGGTCACTGTCAGTGAGCTCTTGGGCATCGGCCAAGTTCAGGGCACCAACGCCAACACACTCTTGAACAAGACCCACCAGGAAGACAAGGAGGCACTGAAGCAAAAGAGGCACTAAGTGTAATCTTTATATTAT
Source organism: Echinops telfairi (assembly GCF_000313985.2). Lineage (NCBI taxonomy): Eukaryota > Metazoa > Chordata > Mammalia > Afrosoricida > Tenrecidae > Echinops > Echinops telfairi. The sequence goes on from NW_022103905.1 coordinate 6,931,681, forward strand.
AAAATCCTCGAGGCCAACTCTTTAGAATTCTAGGACTTCAAAACGACTTCGTACTGTTCTTGACATTCAGAAGGCTAAGTTCAGGGTCATGCAGAGAACCACGGCAGACGTGGTAGCCAAGGGCCAGAACCCACGTGTTTATCTGAAGTGGTATTTATTGATGTGAGACTTGACGGAGACCCACAGAACTGTGTGATTAAGCTCGAGTTATGTTTGACTGTGTATTATCCTTAGGATGAACTTGTAAAAGGAACACCAAACTGTTGTTTGTTTGCCTCGGGAAAACACAGCCTGCATTTTCAGAGAACAATGGACCTCGCTGAAAAAGCACCGAAGACGGCTAAAGAAACAGACCGAGCCTGGGAGTTTTCAAGCCCATCAGTTTAGTGAGGAGCTGCCTCCGTACACTTCCTCCTGCTTCCTGCCAGACAGCCAGACAATAAAAGAATTTGTACAGCTGGAAGAACAGGAGTAAAAGCCAAAAACACAGTCAGGCTTTCTCGGGGAGGCAGGAGGAGAAGCAAGCAGGCGACATCTGGGGCTATTTAAAACTGTGAAACAAATCCTAATTTATTTCTGACTTGTTAATAAAAAAAATGCAAAGGGTTGCATGTTAATGGTGAGAGGAACAATTTTCTTCAGGTCAGCTAAGTACAACGCAGGAAACAAGGGAACTCCACCAGCCGGGCTTAAAGAGGAAGGGACAGAAAACGAGAAAAGCATAAACTCCCGTCTTCATCAATGGGTCTGCATGCTCAGGCACAGAGTCACTGTAAGACACAGTGCTGTGGTCCCCAGCATCCCACCACCCTGAAGCCAGAGGTTTCTGAAGCTCCCTCTGGGGTCCGTGGGAGAGCTGCCCACAGGCCAGGAAAAGCCCAGTAAGCCCCTGGCTACTCGCCAGTGTGCCAGGTTCCTAATGCCTGAGTTGGCTCTCATGGCCAGTCAGCGAAATGGTGAAACTTGCGCCCCTGACAGGGCTGCTGTGAATCTTTCCAACGTCGATGGACCATAGTTCTGCACCGCCAATAAGATTAATCCACGGATCATTCATGCTATTGGCTCAGCACTTACCTTGACATGCTCCTGTGCGGATGTTGGGGATGAAGCCCCTGCGACAAGGGTGAGGCTGGGCGGGGCACATCTCACAGGGGTGGCCCCAGGCTCGGCCCACGGTGGCACAGCAGAGCGTTTTGGTGCAGACGATCCCACTGAGCTGTCCCTGGCACATCTGATTGCTGACCACGGTAAAGCACGGGCCGGTCCTGTAATCTGCCAGGAGAGAACACGGTGCCGTGAAAGGCCAGAAAACCAAGACCCAGCGAGCAGAAAGCAGCTGTGCTCCATCGTGCCGGGGCTCCAAACTGGGAAACGGTCATTCGGGAGAGAATCACACGTGATTTACTCAGATGATGTCTTTGACAGTCTTCCTGGGAACCCCATTTTCTTTTCTTTTGCTTTAATCATTTTACTGGGGGCTCATACAGCTCTGATCACAATCCATCCAGCCAGCCATTGTGTCAAGCACATTTGTACATAGGTTGCCATCATCATTTTCAAAACATTTTCTTTCTACTTGAGCCCTTGGTATCAGCTCATTTTCCTCCTCTCCCACCCTCTCTCCCTCATGAACCCTTGATAATTTATAATTATTTTGTCATGTCTTACACTGACCTATGTCTCCC
>NW_022103905.1:6934083-6936053 GCF_000313985.2 Echinops telfairi
TTATTAGAACAAAGTGTTCTTGCATTGAGGGAGTACTTGAGTAGAAGTCCAATGTCCATCTGCTACCTTATTACTTAACATAAATATATGCACATAGATCTATTTCCCTATCATTATATGTATGTATATTTCTATATATACATGCCTATATAAATGTCCTTTGACTCCTAGTTCTTTCCTCTATTTCCTTTTACTTTCCTCTTGTCCCATTATCATGTTCAGCCTTCATTTGGGTTTCAGTAATTCCTCTTGGCTACATTGCCCTTGATCAAGCCCCACCAAGCGTCCTATAGCCACCTCGCCATTATTTTAGATCACTTGTTGGGGAACCCCATTTTCCTCAAAAGACACCAGTTCCTATCCACTTTGAGGATACTTTGGGGATTAGATGAGTTTGTGAAGAATTTTTTACCACTGAGAAGTCCTATACAAATATATGCCCCTGGTCAGTCAGTCACACACACACACAGAGAATGTGCTCAGTGCCTTAAAATCAAACTGGATAGGTACCTACTGTGAACCAATCTACTTCAGATATGCATGCCTCAGACATTTTTTAAATGACCAAAGTCCTGCCCTCATGGTTGATTGTTAATTGAAGTTTTGATGGTTAATTGAAGTTGGAGAAGGTGAAAATAAATTAAAAAATAAAATTTTAAAACAACTCATTGCCATTAATCTATGCCCCCTCACAGTGACCCTACAGGACAGGGTATACGTGCCTCTCTGAGTTTCTGAGACTGGAACTCTAAAGGAAGTAGAAAGCCCCTCTCTCCCCCAGAGGGGCTGGTGGCTTCCCGCTGCTGACCCTGTGGCGAGCAGACCCACCCCACCCCCAGCCTGTTAACCACTGCTCCACAGAGAAAGGAAGGAATCTACAAACTGGCAGTGCATGAGTCACAGCTTCCGTGAAAGTTCTCCTGGGGTGAAAGAAAAGGCTACTGGTTTTCTTTGGACTTTCTCCAGCTTATTGTGAAGCTTAAATAAGCAAATAGCACACGCACATGCATGGCACACTTTCTTACACAGAAGAGAGAAAGTCTTTCATATAGAGCAGTGGTTCTCAACCTTCTCATGTTGTGCTGACCTCCAACCATAACATTATTTTCGTTGCTACTTCACAACTGCAATTTTGCTACTGTTATGAATCGGACAGCCCCTGTGAAAGGGTCCCCAAAGGGGTCGCGACCCACAGATTGAGAACTGCTGATGTAGAGTGAAGACAATGGTCTAAAATCATTGCAATCCCAGGAAGGAAAGGATGACCTCCGATCACATAAAAGCAAGTCACGTGAAGACACCCTTTCTAGCATACTGCTATATTATCTCCTATGGCGATGTGGAGGGGTGTGTGTGTGTGTGTGTGTGTGTGACACATGTGAGCTTTATTTTTCACTTACCAGAGAGCGTCTATGCATCTGTAACTGAATCCTGCTGGGTAGTTTTTTTCCCCTTCGCAGCATCCCAAGCATCTTCCCATGCCCTTACATATTACTCCAACATATCATTTTAATTTTAATTGAGCACAATTTTTCATTGAATCATAATTTAGTCAATAATTTTCTTACATGGGTCATTTAAATTGCTTCCACTTCATTACTACACACAACTTCGGTGTATATATATTAATGAGGGTGCCTTTTTAAGAGTGAGAAAATGTTTACCCTCAAGCAGAAGCCACCAAGACGAACTATACATGTTTTATATCTGAGAGTAGAAAGAGCCTTGCAGCACCATCTTTTATTAAAAATAAATAAATGAAACTGCGCAGGTTCGGTGAAACAAGGAAGGAAACGTGGGTTTCTTCCCTTTTGCCTGCTCTTCTTAATTTATAAGACAAATATAAATGCTTCCATCAACTTCATGTTGACACTGAAAATTATACAACAAGAGCAAAGAAGACTCCTTTATCAGGGGACCAGAACTAGATGGTGCACGTAAACCATTACTGAACATTTTTATTACAAGTG
>NW_022103905.1:6936910-6938795 GCF_000313985.2 Echinops telfairi
CAGGGACCCATCTTTGTTTCTTTGTTTACTTACTGAATAGGAGGTCTTTTTTTTTTTTTTTTTTGGTGAATGCATGTAAAAAAACACAACCAATTCATAGTTCTAAGAATATACTGTATTATATAACCTTGTCAGTAGCTAAAATCTGAGTTAAATCTCAAGGAGCCTTGTTAGGCTAAATTTCTTTTAAATGATGTACAAGTATTTCTTAAATTTTCTAACCATTGTACCTATTAGAACTTATTGTACCTCCCCACCCCCACTTTTTAAAAATAATTTTTTATTGTGTTTCCAGTGAAGGTTTACAGAGTAGTTTAGGTTCTGATTCAATAATTCCTATACAAGTTGTTCGGTGACTTTGGCTACATTCTTCACAATGGATATTCTCATTCTTTCCATTCTAGTTGTTCCATTTCCATTGATCTAGTTTCCCTACCCCCTTCCATTTCCATCTTTATTTAGAATAGGTGATCTCCTACAGGGGCCTTTTTCATGGAGCTCAGTAGGGCCTCACCATGATTATATGTACTGAATATTTGGTATGCATAATAGATCTGTAGACTTAGCACATTTCCACCACAGATCTTTCTCACTTGCGAAAAAAGTGACTTTGGAAACAAAATAAAAGATAGAATTCATTTGATAACATAGATTAACAAAGAGATTTAGAGCGAGCTGTATAGCCATATTTTCAATAAAATGTGATGACCACAGAGGGAGAGACATAATCTACATGGAATAGATTTGGAACTAGGGCCTCTTGGAAGGTCAATGCTGCACTAATATAGCTTTTAAAAGTCATCTCAAGTTGGAGATGAGTGCTTTTTGCCCTGGCCTTCACTCAGAATGGCCAAAGGTCTGCTGTTTTTAGTCCAATACTTAACTGGGCAGGGGGGTGGGGGTGGGGTGGGGTGGTGTGTGTGTGTCTACCCACACTCTCAACTCTTTACTTATAATCCAATTATTTATAATACTCCCATAGCATTTACATGAAATTAAGCTAAATTTACGTACTTGTTTTTTTCCTGGAGAGTCTCAGCACTAGACAGGGAATGTGCCCAATCCAATGCTTGTGTAATGTCTGACTCATTCCTGGCCTCATTATTTCTAATGCAACTAAAATATAGCATTAAAAATACTTTCTGTTTGCAAATTGTTCGACAGTCACTTTCTTTTAAGACCTCCATGAACTAGAGCAGGAGGCCAAGTCTTTCCAAAATTAAAACGCTATTTTAATTGTGTTTAACCGGCTGACTCTAATGTGGCTAGTTCATGGGAAATTCTGCCTCCACGCGTTCCCATTCTGCGAGGTTAAGGCTCCAAGATTATTCCCCAGTCCCATTAGATTTGGCCTCAAGGCAGCTTGGGATCTGACCAACACGTCATTTCGGCCTCCCACCCCCAGCCCTTTCCCAGGGCTGCAATATATCACTTTCATTTGGGATGCGCCTTCACCTTGAAGCCAACCCATCACTGACAGGGAAAGAAAGCCCTTTGGTACAATGGATTCTTGTCACTCCTGCCCAGTCACTCGGCCACAAACTGCAGGGAAGGCACAAGGATATAATTTGGGGTACTAGACTCTGATTATTTGAAATCTTTCTTTTCAGAAAAATGACAAGCAAACAGAGATGGCAATTTCTTCATGACAGAGATCATACGCAACACACACTTCCTTCTCCCAGGTATGCTGCCTCCAAAGAGAGAGAGAGAGAGAGAGAGAGAGAGTGTGTGTGTGTGTGTGTGTGTGTGTGTGAGATTTTAAGAGACGTCTCTGAGGAAGGAAGTTCAGAGAACTTTTAGTTCTGAGGAAAATGAAAGCCAAGCCATTCCAGTCCCCTGACGGGTCTCAGAGGGGCCGTGGTACCACGCAGGGGTGCGGTAC
>NW_022103905.1:6939470-6948357 GCF_000313985.2 Echinops telfairi
TCCACTGTCCTAGCAGTTGGCTGAATTCACAAGTCCAAAGTCTCGCTTCCAGTTTCATAAAGCACATTCACACCCAGGACATCACAGCATGCCCAGGGGCTCCCACTTTCCAACTTCCCTGCTCAGTGCTAGAGATTGTTTGTGAATGGAATTCCAGAGAACAGGTTCTCCAACTGGAGGCCCCGGACAGCAGTCAAACTTAGGGGTTATCAGTAAGATGAAAAGTTACTCTTCATTTTCCCTAGAATTCCACTCACTTCAAAATCCCTCCAGCTTCATGGTATGATAAGATATGATTTGTCACAGGGGGTCCCTGTGACTAAAAACGGACGCAACACCTGACAACAATATGCACTAAAGGACTTCAAAAAATTCTATTCTGTTTCATTCTATGTTCCATGAACTTCTTGAATCCCTTCTATGTGTCCACATGCACACATGTATCTGTGTCCATAGGCAGACACTCACACACAGAGATGTCCTGTGCAGCCACATGGGAACATGTTAACAATGACTTAACCTGGGCTTATAGTCCCTATAAAATTTATATTATCCTTTCAACTTTTCCACAGGTCTGAAACGTTTTAGAATTAAAATGCTGGAGGAAACATCTCTTCCAGCACTACTTTTCCTGTGCAATACTGCGACTTTCATTTCTTTCATTTCATTCATGTTACGTGGGTTTATCTTTTTAATTACTTAAGAACGTTCAAACATATTCAATCTCATCCCATTTATTTCAAGAGAAGGAAATACGCAAGATGACTGATTGAACATGGGCTACCCAACATTGCAGGAGCCCTGGTGGTAGATTAGTAGGTTCCCTGTTGGGCTGCTAACCACCAGGTCAGGAGTTCGACCCCAGCAGGCGTGTTCCAGGGAGAAAGATGAGACTCTGCGCCTGTGGAGTTACCACCTCGGAGAACCACAGAGGCATTTCGACTGCCCTGTAAGTTTGCTGTGGCAGTGAGTTTGCTGTTGCGTGTTCACACAGCATTGCTTCAAGACTAAACCTTGCTGCAAAACGATGAAGCCCCACGATGGAAAATGTGGATCTTCAAGCGGCTGCATTGGGGTTACAACTTGACCTTAACTAAATGACTTTGTCAAGCCTTTCCCCAAAATCGGTGGACAGGAACACACATAAAACAAAGTCAATGCCACGCATTCCCCCAAACTTTTACTTCCTTCCCTCATAAGTGAAGAGGCTTCGTGTTGTAAACTTAAACGTCAAGATCACTCAGAACTCTAGAAATGAGGAGGCTCCTTGCACACCTCTGCATTGACCCGGCAGACGAACCACGTCAACAAAATGCAGGCTGAAGTCCCTTGGGACTCGGTTCCTTACGTGTGGCCAGGATTCAGCCCCAGGAACCGGTGACCATGTTTCAGCTTGGTCCACAATGAAGGAGAGAGCAGGGGACCTTGTCGAGGGCAGGAGACGATCTCAATCCCAAAGAAGCATTTCCCTGCCACTACTCGTCCCTTCGCTGCAACCCTACAAGCTGTTGCTGTCATTTCCCTTCCCCAAAGCGCTCGCTCAACAAACCTGCCTCTGCTAGGAGAAACACAGGAGAAAGGTCAAAGTCAAGTGCTGGTGTAAAGCCGGAGTCTTTTCATTTGCAATAGTCTGAAAATTCCACTGGAAAGAACCAGCTGGCTCTGATTTATTCGGTGCTGAAGTGGCTCCTCTGAGGCATCACCTGGCATGCAGACCTGCAGCTGCACCCACAGAGCTTCCCTACTGAGCACCAAGGTCAAAGCAATAGGATTCAACAACAACCGGATGGATGGGTTCGTTTTTCATTGTCTTCAACGCTGCCAAGTATCCCCTCTGCAATCCAAAGACAAGAGTAAGGACACAAGTGTAAAGGGCCCTGTGATCAGTAATATTAAATATCTATCTTGCCACTAGGGTCAACATATGCTGAATTCAACCCCTACACCTCAGAGGTATCCTGGAAGATCGTTTCACTTCCAAATGTCACTTTTGTAAAGCTGATGGTGCCCGGCTATCAAAAGATATAACATCTGGGGTCTTAAAGGCTTGAATATAAACAGGCGGCCATCTAGCAGAAAAACAACAAAGCCCACATGAAAGAAGCACACCAGCCTGGGTGATCACGAGGTGTCGAAGGGACCAGGTATCAGGCATCAAAGAACAAAAAATCATATCATGTGAATGAGAGGGAGTGCAGATTGGGGACCCAAAGCCCACCTGTAGACTACTGGACATCCCCTTACGGAAGGGTCACAGGAAGGAGACGAGCCAGTCAGGATGCAGTATAGCAACGATGAAACATACAACTTTCCTCTAGTTCCTAAATGCTTCATCCCCCCGCCACTATCATGATCCCAATTCTACCTTTCAAACCTGGCTAGACCAGAGGATGTACACTGATACAAATAGGAACTGGAAACACAGGGAATCCAGGATGGATGATCCCTTCAGGACCAGTGGTGAGAGTGGTGATACCAGAAGGGTGGAGGAAAGGTGGGAGAGAAAGGGGGAACCAATTACAAGGATCTACATGTGACCTCCTCCCTGGGGGATGGACAACCAGAAAAGTGGGTGAAGGGAGATGTCAGAAAGTGTAAGATATGACAAAATAATAATTTATAAATTATCAAGGGTTCAGGAGGGAGGGGCAGCGGGGAAGGAGGGCAAAATGAGGAGCTGATACCAAGGGCTCAAGTAAAAAACAAATGTTTTGAGAATGATGAGGGAAACAAATGTACAAATGTGCTTGACACAATGGATGTATGTGTGGATTGTGATAAGAGTTGTACACGCCCCCGATAAAACAATTAAAAACATTTTTTAAGTCACCTCTGTAAAACGTGGTGGATTCAATTGGGAAAGGTCCCAAACTAATGTTTTTCCATTAAAATGGGAAAGCCATCATTACAAATGGTAAATTCTGTAGCAGGCCCTTGTCTATTTTGAATGCTGTGTAGTCGGCAGGTATGTCAGTAAAGGGACGGTAAGAATGATTGGATTAAAACAGCCCACCACATAAAATAAAACTGAACAGCCCAGCTTCAACGTTCAGCCTCAGCAAGTCAACTTTACAAGTGTAAGAGGTAAGCACGGGTTTCTTTATTCATATATCAAATACAGACCAACTGCTGTACACCTGTGTAGGACCAGTGAAGTCCCTGGTCACATGGTATTTGACAGTCTTCCAAGGGAGGGCATTGATAGGCAGGTAAATGCATCTAAAACAATTTAAAGTTTGAGGTTGTCATGAAAATAAAACAAGGATGTGGTCTCCATCAAAAGGCTTTGGGGACACCTAACTCAATAAAAGTTATCATGAAAAGCTTCTTAGAAGAGGTGTCATTTAAAGAGGAATAGGGAGCGAGAAAGACTGGTTGAACACTCAAGTCCACCCACAAGGAAGAAAGAGTTAAAACTAACTCTTTTAAGAGTTTTAACTCTTCTAAGGTTTTAAGAGTGAGCATAAGACTCCCATCATCTCCCCGCCACCCCGCAAAAACAAAAACAAACCAACAAAACCTAACGGCTACCGAATTGATTCGAATTCACAAAAATACTATAGGTCCTATGGGTTTCCAAAACTGTGAATCTTTACAGGAACTAGCCCTTCTCTTGCAGAGTAACTGGTAGGTTTGAACCACTAACTTTGTGGTTAGCCGCTCAGTACGTAGCAATTTACACCACCTTTTAAGAATAAGCTAGCTGCTTGAAAATGGGCTAAGGGTTTCCAGGTAGAAGAAACAACAAGAGCTGTCTGAGCTGGGAGACCACCCAGCATGGGAAACGGCCACTGTGATCAGAGTTCGGGGAGCAAAGGAAAGGCGGATGGGAGTGCTCTGCAGGGACTAGATGATACAGCACAGGCCAGACCATAGTAGGGAATTTGGATTTAGCTTGAGTAGGAAGAATGATGATTCCCGCATCCCATGCAAGAGCCTCCAGTTCAATTCCTGTCCACTGCACCTCACGTGCAGCCAGCCCTCATCTGTCAGTAGAGGGCTGTGTGTTACTATGATGTGAAACAGGTGTCACAGGAGCTTCCAGAGTTAGACAGACAGCAAGAAAGGTCTTACAGCCAGTTTCTGAAAATCAGCTAGTGAACGTTCTATGGATCATAATAGCCCAATCTCTGGTCTAATGCATTACCCATCATGAGATGGTACAGGACAATGGAGGTCTGTTCCATTGGGCATGGGGTCCCATTGGGAAGGTGACTAGATAGCAGTGAACTGCAACAGGCAGCCTCTGAGAACAGGATTATTATTTTTGAAAGATATTGCTTGGAAGGCTTAAGAGTGGAACGGGGAGGCCCGCAGGGAGGATCCTGAAGCATTGGTGATGAAAGGGGATGGTAGCTTAGCAAAGGTGTTGAAATGAAGGGAAGCTGACAGGTAGGGGATGTCCTCCAGCCAAAGACTCAACACCACAGGCTGATGGAGTCAATGGCAAGTGCGAGAGAAACCGGAAAGGCCAGGATGGCCCCTGAACTTCCGGGTTCCATGGCTGGATGCACATGGCCAGCCAATGACTGGAGTGGGGAGTGATGGAAGGAGGCCTAGATGCTAACTACTAAGAAGCAGTGTTGAACTTCCCGTTTTCTCAAGAAAGTCCGCCCTAGGGTGCAGGTGACCTGAATTGATAAGGCTCGCCCTGCATGAAGAAATGAATCTTGATGCTATCAAAACAAAACCCCAAGCTTATATAGAATCAAATTAAATTGTACTCTGGCCCGTGTATTTTAGCTCTTTTCTGGACTTTCCTTCTTTTCCTCTTTGTGAGCAAGCATTTACTTGTCTCGGATATTTCTACATAAAGGTTACGGTTGAAATTCTTACTTCAAACACATTTGGCCAATTCTCACAGAAACCTGAGTGTTAAGTACACACATGGCCCAAACCAGTAATATGTGACTGAATTTTGGCATGGCAAGTGGGATTTCCTCCAGAACCTTACTGCCGCTTCTACGAAATGACAGAGCACTAGATCCAAGACCACTGGTGTTCTAGCTGCCAGCCGCGAGCCCGTGCTACAGGAAAGCGATACACACCACATTGCTGTGACCTCGAGTCAGTCCGGAGAGATCGGGTGGAACACAAGGGGAGGACAAAAGTTCGGTCGTTTAAGCGCAACAGAGCACTCTGCCCTTATAAATCTGAGCTGTCCACACTACTCAGGTAGATAAAAGGCAGTGAGATAGTTTAGATACATTGGTTGGCAAGCGTGAGGTGTAGAATTGGCTTTCTACCAAATATGCATTTTTGAATGAGTGTGTTTTATATAGATCATTCCATTCATGTGTTCCTTCTATCTATCAATCAATCTATCTATCATCTATCTATCTATCTATCTATCTATCTATCTATCTATCTATCTATCTATCTATCTCTCTATCTCTCATACAGACACTGAGGTATGTTAATATACTACAAACTACTTCTCACAGGGGCCCTTCTATTTTCAGGATTTTTCCTTGGAAGAAAAGATCTGATGAAAAATGTGTATGATTCTCTCTGGCTCTAGGCCTTACGCTGAACTCAGCAGAAAAAAGACAACCCAAAACTCCAACCAATCTCGCAGCCACCAAGTCAATTCTGACTCAGAGTGGCCCTAGAGGCCAGAGGATAAATGTCTCTTTGCGTTTCCAAGATTAGAAATCTTTATGGGAGAAGATAGCCTCATCTTTCTTTCACAGAGAGGCTGGTGGGTTGGAACTGTTGACCTGTGATTAACAGCCTGACACCTAACCCCCTGTGCCATCATGTAGGAGAAAGACACGTAGGAAGAAAATACAGGTATCTCTCTGAGCACATGAGTAACTTGCACACAAGACGAGCAAGAAAGCTGAGGTGATGGAAAAGGCAGCCCCATGGAAAAGGAATTATTTATTAACCCAATTAGTGAACTCCTGATAAAGTGGTCAGACAACAAAGTCTGGTAGAAAATTGATTTCTGATGAACCAAAGACTTTAGACTTTAGAGCCCCAGAACTGGGTGTATACTGTCATTTTCACTTGCATCTATTTTTAAGAACGCGTTCTGTGCTCAGAGCATGTCACTAACTCGGCCATCATGACGGCTCCTTGGCAGCTTCACCGTTAATATACAGATTTGGATGTTCTGGACACAAACATGTTTTGTGGGTGACAACTGTTCTGATACATTAAGGAGCCATTATGCAAATGCACATGGCGCTCTTTGGAATTAATAATTATACCCACACATCTTGAGAAAATGATGTGAACACTTAAGGATGAATAATCCTATATGAGTCTATAAGGGACCACAAACCCACCAGCCGCTCTCTGCGCCCATGAAGCTTTCCGGTCTCGGAAATCCTCAGGGTGTAGTTCTGCTCCATCCCATAGAGGGTCACTATGAATAGGAATCAAATTCACGGCAGTGGGTTTGGTCTCTTTTCAGTTTACACACGTATATAGTAACATGATACTACATAGGTAGACCTACCACTTATATGTCCGTATGTCATACAGCCATGGTTTGGATGTGGTAGGAAGGCCTGGATATCTCCGTCTGAGACACCAATGATCCCCTTATGGATCATGACAGAATTTCATCTGCTACGATGCTGAAGATGAGTCTCAAAGTACACGGTGGAAGCTCTCAAATCACTAACTCTACCAACAACCCTGCAGAGCATGCAGGCCTGGACAACATTCGAGGCCACTGCACACGGGGTTGCCCTGAGTGGGAGGCCAGCGGATGGCAGCTAACAGCAGCATGTATTCAAACAGGCCAATCTAGTTAGAGCAGACTTTTCCCCACGCAGCCAGTGGAAGAACGAGGCTCACCTTGGAAACCTTTTCTTATAGAACTGGAAAAAAAACACCTAATGCTGGGCTGAGGGAAAAAGAGCCGAAAGCTCTACAACTGTTCATTGTGCATTGCCTGAACATTCAAGGGGCACTGTTTCTCCTACCACTTGCTAGAGATTTACATAGGCTTGGCCAGACATTGGAGTTTCATCCGAGACAACGAGTTAGATGTGTGTGGAAACTGCATCTGGTTAGGAAATAATAAAAGACAGCATTAAAAGTGGTTTAACATGCCCCAGGAGGCAAGCCCAACACCACAATCTTCTCCAACTGTGGAATAAAAAACAACTTGAGCCAGAATTTGGCTCCCTGGACGTATGAACAGGTCTACACTGTATTCCCTTGGATATTTACGAAGCATGTTAACAATAATGAAAATTGAATTTTCCAAACCTTGAAGGGTAAAAGTTGGGAATATAATATCAATGGTGTTGGAAAACACTATAACTCAATATACATCCTATACATCATCCAGGGATTAACTACTGATATTCAAAATGTACAACTCCTGAACACAGTGAATGTTCTTCGACTCTGTGCTCGGGCAAATGCACTTTACTGAAAGGTGTTTTCAACTTTCCGTAGTGCTTTTGTAGCTAAAAGGTAAGGGAGCTTGTTTGCCAGCATTTAAAATGCCTCTGATGCAGATCACATTTAGGATGCCCTGAAATTATCTCAGAATCACCTAAGAAAGCATAATAAGTCTGGACACCGTTAATTAGATCAGGGAGGTGGGTCTTCTCTTCCAGGAATTTCAAACATTGCCCTCCATCTTCACCTAAGGAGCCTGGAGATACTGTGGGTTAGGCATTGCACTGCTAACGACAAGGCTGACCTTTCGAACCCATGATAAATAGGAGAAAGATGAGGCTGTCCGGTCCCCTCGAGAGTCACGGTCTCAGAAACCCTAGCAGAGGTTCTCAGCCTGTGGGTCACAACCCCTTTGGGGGTGTGTGCCAAATGACCTTTTCATGGGGTCGCCCAATTCATAACAGTAGCAAAATTACAGTTATGAAGTAGCAACGAAAATAATTTTGTGGTTGGGGGTAACCTCAGCATGAGGAACTGTATTAACAGGTCACAGCATTACGAAGGTTGAGAACCTATAGGGTCATTATGAGTCAAAATCAGTGGCAGTGGGTTTGGTTAGGTTAGGTTAGGTTGGGTTGGATTGGGTTGGGTTGGGTTAGGTTAGGTTAGGTAAGGTTGGGTTGGGTTGGGTTAGGTCAGGTAAGGTTGGGTTAGGTTGGGTTGGATTGGGTTGGGTTAGGTTAGGTAAGGTTGGGTTCGGTTAGGTTAGGTAAGGTTGGGTTGGGTTAGGTAAGGGTGGGTTGGGTTAGGTTAGGTTGGGTTGGGTTGGGTTAGTTAGGATGGGCTGGGCTGGGCTGGGCTGGGTTGGTGTTTTCATCTAAAGAGCCTGGTGGTAGTGATTAAAGTGCTTGACCTCTAACAAAAATGCCCCCAGTTCGAATCCACCAGCTGCTCCTGAGGGAGAATGATATGGCGGTCTGCAGCCTGCTGCTCTACAATTGCAGCCTTGTAAACCCTAGGTAGCAATCCTACCCAGTGCCATTGAGGCGGCTTCAAGACATTTGTGGAAAAATCTATTATCTGGTAATTCCATCTTTCCACGAATTTTTTTTCAACAGTCTCCTTCCTGAAGCCTCAGATAAATTTCCTCTATTTTTTTTTTTTGGTCCCCCATTAGTTTAATTGGCACATAGTTTACATATCATACAAGTCAATAGTTTGATCATTCAATCATATCAAGGAGAATAATTGTACAATCATAACCACCTGAATTTTAGAGCCTTCCCCACCCCCTTTGGTTAAATCACCTTTAAAATGAGTTATGCAATCGCAATCTCTTCTAGTGCTCCAGGAACTTTTTGAAGTGCTCCCATACAGTCACTATGAGGCAGCATTAATTAGCGGCAACAGATTTTCTTGATTTAGTTTTCTTCTCTGTAGGTGGCTGGAACCAGGTGATGTCACCTCAGAAGCTGTAGGGCAGTGTGTGTGTGTGTGTGTGTGTGTGTGTGTGTGTGTGTGT
>NW_022103905.1:6948554-6992160 GCF_000313985.2 Echinops telfairi
GGCTCCAGCTCATACAGACCTTAACGTGCCATAGAAACACTGTCCTTCCCCATCCTCACAATTGTTCCGCTTGAGCCCACAGTTGCCGTTGGAGTCAAACCACCTTGCTAAGCGGCTCCTCATTCTCGCCGCGCCTCTGCTTTTCCAAGCGTGTATTCTTTTCCAGGGACTGGTCCCTTCTGAAAATACGTTCAGAGTGCATGCGATGATAGCTCACTGCCTTTGCTTCAAAGGAGTTCTGGTTGTACTTCTTCCCAGGCAGATGTGTGTGTTCTTCTGGCCATCCGTGGAGCATCTCATATGCTTCAACAGCACCAGCATTCAAATGTGATCAGTTCTCCTGCAGTTTTCCGTACTCGCTGTCCAACTTTCAGGTGTACGAAGTAAGTGAAAATACCACGGCTTGGTCAGGCGCACCTGAGTGCTCAAAACGACATCCTTGCTCTTCAGCAGAGGCCTTTTGCCGATTTGCCCAGGGCGATGTGTCATTGGATTTCTTGACTGTTGCTTCAACGAAGCGTTGATGGTAACTCCTTGGTAATCTTGGTAACTTCAATCTTCTCACTGTTTGTTGTGCTGTTGTTTACTGGTCCAGTTGTGAGGATTTGGGTTCCGTTTACATTGGGTTGCAGTCTGTACTGAACAGCGAAGTCTTTGATTTTAACCACTAGTGCTCTTAACTACAGTGCCACCTCCATAAAACTTAAAAAAATAAATACTCATGGTCATCAAGTCAATTCTGACTCACAGGGACCCTCTAGGTTAGGGTAGACCTGCCCTGTGGGTTCCCAAGACTGGAAACTCTCTATGGGAGTAGGAAGCCTCATGTTTCTCCTAGGGAATGGCTGGTGGTTTTGAACTACTGACCTTGTGGTTAGCAGTCTAATGCATTATCCGCTGCCACCACGACTCACTGCTATGGGCTGGATTCTGAAACTCTACATCTTTACAGGCGCAGATTGCTTCATCTTTCTCCCCCAGAGTGGCTGGTAGATTTGAACAGCCAACCTGGCAGTTAGCAGTCCAACACTCATCTAGCAGTGCCATCAGGGACCCTTTAGATCCCTTAAGCCAGTCATTATTTGCAACCAAAAAAACCTGCCCCAATATAGTGTGTGCATCTGTACATTTCTGGAGGAAGGGAGGCCACAGTTTGCATTAGATCCTTAAAAGTGTCCTTAACTTAAAACAAAACAAAAAAAGATAATGATCCTCGGTGTTAATAAAAGCCAGTCCTGTCAAATTGTCCTCGGTACGATTTAATGAAAGCTCATGCTGTCCAGTTGATGCTGACTTAGAGTGGCTCCATGTAGCCAGAGTAGAACTGTGTCCCATACAGTTTTAGAAGCAGACGGTTAGATCTTTCTTCGACCGATGAGTCAACATGAACTCTGACCTTTTACTTAGCAGCCAATGATGGCATTCATTCGGAGCCAAGGGGCTACACACTATTTAATAACACATAACGACAACCCCCCCGGGGCATTTCTATCCTATAGTGGCCCTAACCATCCCAATGAATTTAAGGGTACTGAGTTTGGTTGGGGCTTACTAAAAATATGCTTAGGTAACCTGTCCAGATTGATCACAAAGAGAGTTTGGTTTGGGTGGTTGGTTTCTGTTCTCTCAAAAAATTAAAATCCCCCCTCATTAGTATCATAAGTATAAAGGGGCTTTTAAAAGCTTGTGAGAGGGAAAAAAGGCTCCATTACCTTTCCATTCCATTTTTCCACAAACACAAAGGCCACCCCAGATATCGTTTTACAAATTCTAACTCAAAAAACAAATAGACGTACATCACAGTTTTCAAAGTCTTCGTTAAAATAAGTAGGTAATCTTTAGTAGGATATAAACTCCTAGTACTGGTTTTCTGCAAACAGCAGCAAACATGTACTGCTGGTTGTGCCTTCTCTTTAGGGCAGACCGCATCGAAAAGGTAGATTTGAAAATGAGAAGACCTACATTCCAGCCCGGTTCCTAACTTGCTGAGCTTCCTAAGTGAACCATTCAACCTGTCTGGCAGAGTTTGTGCAGTTGAGTCTGGAGCCATCCAGTCTCATCTCTTGTCTTCAGAGCAATGAGTGAGCCTGAGGCACCAACCCTATGGTTGGCACGCCAATGCTTCCCCATCAGGGTGACCAACTTGTGCTCCTAAGGTTAGATCCTTCCACTAAAACAAACGTACTGCCTGTGAGACAATTCCGACTCATAGCAACCCTAGTGAACGGGGCATATCTGCCCCTGTGGGTTTCTGAAATTGTAAGTCTTCATGGGACTAGAAAGCCTCTTTGTCCTTCAGAACGGCTCGTGGTTTCGCATGGCTGGCCTGGCGATGCACAGCCCACCGTGCAACCCACTACGCCCACAGGATGCTGAAAAGAAAGACCGGTCTCCCTCCACCTAGATTTCCAAAGGTACTTACGAATATTAGGTATTGGATTCGTCACTGGAGCGATCATAAAATATTAAAATATCTGTGGTTGGCATCTGCAACTAATGTAAGTCTGGAGGCTTTCCCAACACAGTGGCGATTGCAAACTATATGTCAATAAGAACATATTGAGCAAACACTAAATGAAGAAGTAAGTAAATCCCCAGGAGGTTTATGTGTGAAAGAGACTGGAATGATACAGAAAGACGTGTGCCATTCCCGACACCATGGGAGAGTTCTCCAGCTGTAAACAGAGCAACAGTAGTGATGCTTTATGCAGACACCAATGGTAATCAATAGGAACAAAGTCTTATCTTGATATAATCTATGACTTTGGCTCAGGGAAGAGAAAGGGTGGTAAATAAACTTTTAAATTATTTTCTTTTCCCACTCTCTTACCCTCACCCTTTGAATGTGAGGAGACTGGTTTGTTGTTTGTTTGTTTGTTTGAAGTCCCAGATGGCAAGTCTGATTTGAGAGAAAAGCTTAGCCCTTTAACCATGCTGATGAGCTGGTTGTGCTTGAACAGCGGATGTTTAAGATGAGCACGGGAACCTCTTGTTTTGGAACGGGGCAGGCCTTTGTAAACGGGAACAACACCCGCTCATCGTAACGGGGGCATTGCCTGGGCACCCCTCCGGGCTCTCACACTGAACGCACACAATTCTCTGAGGAAAGACGATATGCCCAGGATTTCACCCAAGAGGAGATTGAGGTGCTGAGGAAAGTTTAGAAACCTGCCCAAGGTCATACAAAGAGAAAAAGGAAACAGAACACAGATGCAAATGTGGGTCTGTCCGATTCTAAAACCTGCGCTCCCTCCCCGCCCACCACTCCCCACTATACTAGGCTGCCTTCCTCAAAGAGAGTATACAATATACAGGGTCAATGAAGACTCAGAGAGGTATGATAAGTCTCGCATACCTAAATGTGATGCTGCTAGTAGTTTTCGAGTCGAATCCTACTCATGCAACTCTAAATGTGCCGTGTACACTGCTCCAAACCATTTTCAAGGCAGCAGACTGCCAGGCCTTGCTTCTGAAGTACCTCTCAGGAGGTGTGAACTGCCACCCTTTGTGGTTAGTAACCCGGCGCTTAGTCATTTCCCCGCCATCCAAGACCTGAATAGGCATCCAAACCAAAAACTCGATTCTGGCTCATAGTGACCTTAGAGGGCAGGGCAGAACTGCCCCTGTGGGTTTCCAAGACTGTAATTCTTACCCGGATTAGAACCACATCATTCTCCCAAGAAGCACCTGGTGGTTTCAAACTGCTTACCTTGTGGTTCGAAGCCCAACTCATAACCACTGTACCTCTGCAAGGGTTTGGTTTAGTTTTATATAAGACTGCTGCTTATCTTTGAATGTAGGTGATTGGGGTATGTTCTGTTCGGCTAACCTATTATGTCCTTGTTTAGAGCCTATTCAATGGAAGGAGAAACGAATCAAATGACGAGTCTCACATAAGATTTCCTATACTTGCTGCAGCATCACCATAGACCAGTGGTTCTCAACCTTCCTAACCCCGCGACCCGTTCATACAGTTCCTCAGGTTGTGGTGACCCCTAACCATAAAATGATTCTCATTGCTTTTCATCACTGTAATTGTGCTACTGTTATGAGTGGTAATGTAAATATCTGATATGCAGGATATATTTTCATTGTTACAAATTGAACATAAACCTAATTAAAGCATAGTGAGTAATCACAAAACAATATGTAATTACATATTGTAAAATATTTATGTGCTTTCCGATGGTCTTAGGTGACCCCTATGAAAGGGTCATCCGACCCCCCCCAAAGGGGTCACGACCCACAGGTTAAGAACCACTGCCATAGGGTAATAAAGCCTATAATTAGACACAGTCTAGAGTTCTTTCCTTTGGTTACACATAACTGCTGAAAATATAAGAACTATGGTTACATAACCGGCATCATTTGATTAGTTTTTCCTATCTCACAAAGAACCGATCTTAATTAGTACAATAATTGATATTAGACCAAGTCTAATAAGTTCCATTAATATGTTACTAGGACAAAATAATGCCCGCGTGTCCTAATGACACAATGGTATGTAATGATGACACATATGGCTACTTCTGTGCTCTTATTAGCCCCTGCCCTGTCCGCTCAAGTGCAAGGCCTCCCAGCACTGTCTGCCCAGTTAAAGGCTGCCACCACGCATCCCAGCTATTCCCAGGTGCCTCTTTTCAAAGAACCCCACAACTTCCTTCCGCCCAACATGAACTTCTAGAGCTCAGATCCACCCACCCCTCGTCTACACATAGCCCTGAAAGCCAGGGAAACTATTTAGCAATAGCCATGCTACCCAAGAACATGTCAGGTTGCTTCAGTTCCCAAAGCCCTACTGCCATCAAATATGTTTTCCGAAGACTAAAGACATCATTTTGAGGGAAGACCATCACACTTCATCAATCAAAATGAACATCTTCATTTTATGACTTTCCATGGTGTAGTGCCTATCCATTGGTGTCTACCCCATAAGGCACTGACACCGTCTTTTATTTATTTCTGAATTCTCACTCTTCGTCTCCAAGGGTCAGGCACAAAAAGCACTCACTATACAGCTGTTCAACCAAACTGTCAACCGTGGACAACAATTAGTTCTTGCTTCCCTTGGAAACACACACAACCACCAACAATGATACACATTCCTAAAATGAGCTCGAGTGAAGTAAATTAGACAAGTTAATGAATCTCCAACTCAGCAGGTTAGCAGAACTGAACGTACCCACTGCATCAAAACGAAAAGATAATAAGCAGGCTTTTGCCTTTGACATTTCTTATAGGGGTTTCTGGGAAAGATTTCCCACTAACTGCAGAACTCAAGTCTCACCCAAATAAAAGATTGTAAAACAAAAATTTGTTCCCAAGGTAGTAATATTTCTAATTTCCACAAATACCTTCTCTCAAAGACAATGTTGTTGTACACGGTTTGGTGGGGAGCACGGCATCTGTGAATGTACTTTTCCTCTCGCAGGGTACAGCCATGCACAATTCAACAGCTTAATGGAAGTAAGGCTGGAGGAAGGTGGCTTTTTTTTAATGTAACTAAAATCTTGATGGAGTTTTAGAAGCGTCTTTATGACTCACCTTCAATTTCCATCCACCCAGAGGATGAAACCACAATGAAACAGTGGTTAGAAAGACGGATTTAAAATGAAGCTTCAACCATGGCAGATTCAAAAGCCAGCCAATGCCAGCCAAATAGGAGTGCTCCTAAGAAGAGACTGCAGTTTATGAAAACAATCCTCTGATGAGTTAAGTCAAAGTGAATCAGAACCATGTGGGTTAAATTCCCCTTGAAGTACCCATGGATTTAAAATTAAGTGGAAAAGTGCTTGGCAAGGCATAAACCCCAACCATCTGAATTGCAGCGAGAACTCATTTTCTCTGACATTTCAACAAGAAGACTTCCCTAGTGCACGAATATCAGGTACTGCTCATAGCCAAGGCAGGTACTTCCCAGAACAGAGGCGCAGCCATGGTTGAGTTCAGGTTGCAGACACGGACAAGTCTGATGTGAACTCTAACTCCATCACCATTTTGCACTGTGTTCCTGTACAGGTCACCTAGTCTGTACATATCACATAACATCAGAATTGAATCAGTGACCCTAGAGGGCCCATTGGGCTTCCAAGGCTGTAACCTTTACTAGAGCAGGCAGGCCATCACACCTTGTTCCCAAGGAAGGGCTGCTGCATTGCTAGCACCAATCTTTTCCTTAGCAGCCTTGGGCTTTACTACTGAGCCATTAGGACTCTTTCACATCACCCTAGGGAGCCTCGCTTCCATCAATGTCAAGTGCAGGTAACAGTTCTTTGTTCAGGAGTTCCTGAATAACATAAACAGTTAAGCACCCCAAGAGTGTCTCAGAAGAAGGATCCAAGCACGTACCTCCCCAAAGTCAGCCATTCAAAACACCTTGGGGCACAGTTCTCCTCTGCAGGCCTGGGGTTAACATTTGGGTTGATTGTGTAAAACACCTAGAACTGACCCAGGCACAAAGTATTGATTAATAATACTTTAAAGCCTCTCTCAGAAAGGGGTTAAGAGGTGCTTTAAATGCACACTATGAGACTACACTAGAGACGGCCTGGGTTTGGGGGAAGAGAGACTTCAGTATGTAGCAAAAACAATGTGTAGAGTCAGTCTCTATTCGTGCAAAAGTGGTTGATGTTGTGAGGAGGCTTCAAAAAGTTCATGGAAAAATGAAAAGACCAGACCATGAACTTCAGAAGACCCCACATCCTTGAATCACTGACTGGGAGGGCCGGGAAAGCCGGAAAACTGAGGCTAGGACCATAAAATGATTGGCCCAAGGTCACACCGCTATTGAAAACCAGCCAGACCCAGTACTTGAGTTTCCTGTGTTCTGGTCCAGTACTATTCTCACTAAATCATGTTACTCCTCTGGATGCAGGCCTGATAAACTCTGGTGCCAAGTGGTCCCTCATGGAGAGCAATGGAAGGGGCGGCAGAGTCTTTTGCACCGTGGGACATGCCAGAGATGACGTCAACAAAGCCAGGTTTGAAGCAGGTCAGCCAGAAGGGTTTGTCTAATGCACAGCTGAGCAAGCTCCGGTCGAGCCAGGATTCCGTCAGTCCCACGGGTGTGTCAACAACAAAGTGGAACGGACGACGTATTCAGCCAAGTATTCATTGAGAAGGTTCGAAGAGATGCATCCACGTTGAGGCAGGGCAGAGAAAAAGGATCAGGTGAAGGCTGACGGAAAACAAGATGGCTAGGTTTCCCTCTACAACATCTTTCCTACACTGGGGCTGCTCCGCACACAGAGTTGCTATGACTTCATGCACTGAATGAATTAGCAAGCTTCTCCGCTTGAAAAGAAAAGTAACACATATTAAACACAATACTCAAACTGTAACTAAGCTACTACCAGCAGCGTGCTCACCCACCGAAAACCAAGGAAGATACATCAAGGTCAAGCCTTTGAGGACCGAATACTTGGGTTTTCTTTTTAGTGGCTAAGCCAAAGAGAGTGTGGGCACTTTTCCCATTTCTCATCCAACGATAGTTTTCCTACAAAAGAAGACCTATTAAACAAGCTATCTATAGTAACAGCACCCCAAGTCTTCTCAGCCCAAACACCATACCTCACAACCCAATTTCTGATCTTCCTATTTAAATCCTCTTGGTTCTAGCGAAACTGTTCAATCTTGGATCCTAGCACACATTCCGCATCCTTCCAGGTCCATCCCTTGGCTTCCAGTGTATCTTCCTTGGCATATCTCAGTATATCTTCCTCAGCATAAACAGCTTAGTTCAGGATATAAAGACACAGAAATACTTCGATATCGCTTCAACATGATTTCAACATTATTCCCATGATGGTTGGTTTTTGGTATCCTGGTAATTCCAAGAAGAAGAGTTCAAATTATTAGACCAACTCCAAACTAGGAAATAAAGTCCTTTCCAAACAGGTATTCCCTCAAGGATGCCAAAGGAAAAAGCATAAAATCTGTAAGTAAGATATGGTTGCTTTGCTAAAGTAAAAGCTATTTTGGCACACTGACAAGAAGCTTTGGAAATTCTATAGCTACAAAACTGTGCAAAAATTACAAAAATGAAAATCATATAAATTAGTAAAACATTTGACTCTGGGATATATTAATACAAATACAGCAATATATGAGTATCAGGAGGTTCAGATTCAGAGAAAAGATTGACTAAGAATGGATAACCAATATGTTTTCGAAGAAACAGATCCACAAAGAATGAAACGGTCGGATCTGTTTTCTCTGGTAGCTGATTTTTATTAAGCTCCGATGACCTTTGAAATCATGTGGAAGTAGCTACTGGTCAGGGCTTCAAACCAGTTCTTCCCAGTTTAATCATAACCGACAAAGAGTTAACCAGGGCACATCTGAACCTGCAAATTTTGGATGCCTGGAATAATAACCAGAACAGAAAAAACTATGGGTTTATTCCCTGCTTGTAACTTACATCTCCCTCTAAGGAAGCCAGAGCAGCATCCATGTTGTATTGCAACCAAACCTCTTGAACTACAGAGTGAGATGCAACAGGGCCGCGCTCCAAGATGGCAGCTAACCACATTGCTTTGCAGATGCGTCATTCTCCACCGTCCAGCCAAGAATCCAATTTTCTGCATCGGGCTCCTCAAAGAGCTTACAACACCTTGAGTTTATCCTCCATTCCTGGAATTTGATCCCTTATTTTCCCCATTCTCATTATTGTTCCGCTTCACCCAAATTTCAAAAACCCAGGTACAGGTGGACTTCATTTTACTGTGCTTTGTTTGAGTGCACTTTGTAGATACTGCACCGCCCACCCCCACCCCAAACTGCCTCAGGCAAGTCTACTGACACCGTTTTTCCACACACAGCACATGCTGACTCTGTGTCGCTGCATCGCATTCTGACAATTCTCAAAATACGTCAAACTGTTTCACAATGCCTTTTGCACTCTTAATAGGCTAGAGCATAAAGCATAAGCATAACTATTCTATAGACCAGTGTGCTGGTTAGGTTGTATGTCCACTTGGGTGGACCAGGATTCTCCCAGGATCTGATGTAGCATGGTGTGGTCAACTTCTGTGTTGCAGCCAAGGAGGTGTGGAAAGAATAGGGTGGGGCACCACCTCCCTAATCTGGTCACCATCTTGGTACAATTGCGAGAGGGTTCGTTTAGAGCAGGGGTCCTCAAACTTTTTAAACAGGGGGCCAGTTCACTGTCCCTCAGATCCATTAGAGGGCCGGAGTATAGTTTAAAAAAAAACAATGAACAAATTCCCATGCACACTGCACATATCTTATTTTGAAGTAAAAAAAAACCAAAAACAAATGGGGCAAAAACACCTGGCGGGCCAGTTAAACGTCCTCAGTGGGCCACGTGTGGCCCGTGGGCCGTAGTTTGAGGACGCCTAGTTTAGAGTGTGGTGGACTGTTGGTATGAATTGACAATGTGCAGAAGCTAGCGCACTTCTATTGCTGGATCTGGAGTCTGCGTCTGGCTCATTGATTTCCGGTTACATGCCCTGATGATCCCAGGAGTTATCAGCAGACTGCTGACCTCGGATCCATTAGGCTCAACATCTTCCAACCTGTAGCCTTTCACGGCTTCATCAGCCCCTGCAGCGACCCAAGTGGGGAGCAGCCTCTAACTTCCATCTAACCCACAGACTTAGACTGTACTTAGCCAATTCTACAATGGGGTGAGACCTTTCTTGATATAAATCTCTTTCCGTATCACTGGTTTTACTTCTCTAGCGAGCCCACACTAACACAGCTAGGAAACAAAATCTATATATCACGGTGACTCCACTGTCCTGCCATCACTGCCTTTATTGCAGTGGTCTGGAACCGAGCCCACAACATCTCCAAAGTAAGCTGTATGGCCTGACTTCACTTCATTGGCTATGACTGACCTAGGTCCAAGCCATTCTGAACCTTACTGCAGGTGCTCTATAACTCTGCCTGCCTGCCTACAGATGATGCCTGAGCTCTGGATTACTACCTAGACCTTCGCCTATACATCCTTATGAAGAAATGCCTCTTCCCTGATTTTCCACAAAGAAAGCTCTTTGCATTCACACCGGGAACACAAAGGGCCCATTACCTGACGTTCACACTAGGAAGCAGGTGAATAAAAAGGCCTGCCTGAACTCAACACATGTCCCAAGAGCTAGGTAAATGCAAAGAGCAGAAGTCCGGAGTCTGCTTAGAAATAGTTCTTCTTAAAGTTACGGGGCATAGTGAATGCCAAGCCATAGAAAAGGGAATGAGAAGAGTGTACACTATAAACCATTTCCTCTATCTTAGGTATGTGTTCATTTGACAATTTATTGGCTGGAACAGCCTGATTCCTCTCTCAACAAGTTGCAGCCACAAGTATATGTCCAAGGAGCTCTGAGACCCTTTGGGCAGGGAGCTCTGCGCAATTCTCGGGGCTCTCGGCCCGGCCCGTTCAGCCGAGCACTCTCCAGGAAGTCTGGCGGGTGAAGGCTGGGTTCCCCCAGACTGAAACCCAAGAACACTCTCATTAGAGGAGTCTGGCTCAAGCGAAAGGCCCGCTGAGGACACAGACCAGGGACAGGCTGGCTGACCTTTGTGGGGAGCCAAGGCCCCAAACCAAGCACAAATTTTATGACCATCAAAAAATACTCTTCCAACCTAGGCAAGTCATGTTCTTTGCTTGGGCCCGGGAAAACTAAGAGACAAAGTACGCCTCCCTCACTTCCCAGATCAAATAAAAGTTACTGTTTTTAACCGCCAAGCAAAAAAAAAAAAACGAGCCGATGAGCGATTAAGAGGAAAGCTATTTTATTCACAATCCCTTCTTCGATGGAGACAAAGCTGGCTGCATTGCTTCATTTGCCCGTCATTAGCTTTTAAGAATAAGCTCCTTGGAAACTGATCGGGGTGGCAATTGTACAACACAGCTTGACGTGATTGAACTATGGGATGATATGATCTGTTAACTCCCACTTAATTATTTTTTTACAAGAGTACGTTCCTCCATTTCTATGCAGGATATGGGAGGGCAGCGAAGAATCAAAGCAGAAATCCCATTAAGTACCAGGGACTGCCAAAAGAATAAACCGATCTATCTTGGAAAGAAGTACAGCCAGAAAGGTCATTAGAGTCAAGGATGGCAGGACTTCATCTCGCATATGTCGGACATGTCTGGAGGGAACGGTCCTTGGAGAAGAGGCAGGCTCTCAACCAGACGGATGGACACAGAGGCTGCCACAATGGGCTCAAACATAAAAACAATTGTGAGGATGGTGCGGACTGGGTAGTGTTTTGTTCTGCTGTACACAGGGTTGCTATGAGTCAGAATGGTACCTAGCAACAACAACAACAACAACATGTGAGATGGAAACCTAGGTAAAAGATGCTGCGTGAGAGAAGCCAGCCTCACACAATAAAGAGTTTTCAGGTAAGTATGCGCAACGCATGAGTCCTGTTTTACTGTTGGACCCACGAAAGGGGACAGAGTGTCATTATGTGAAACAAAATGTGCCCAGAGGTCGTGAAGCTTCTCCCTTGAGCACAGCTTGATCTGAAACCAGACTGCGTTCATTCTAAACAACTGGAGGTAAGACAGACATGGGGGAAAGTTCATACATCCAAAACCAGCTTTACAAAGGACAACAGCAAAGAGAGTTGCCACCAAGTGGACCCACACTCATGGAATGTCAGAGCAGAGTTTTCAATGGTGGAGTTTTTGTTAATAGATTACCAGACCTTTCTTCCGCGGTACCTCTGGGTGGACTCATCTCTCTAGTCTTTTGCTTAGCAGCCAAGAAGTTGAACCATTTTCACCACTGAGGGACTACCCCAGAGTAGTAAGGGACTCTGATTGTTCATGTCATTCGAAGGCTAACTCTCGGTTTTCTTATCCATAAAATTCAGTTAATAATGCCTTCCTCGAAGGACTGTGGTGAGGATTAAATGAGATAAAATATAACAAATGCCTGCATCCAGGGGAGCTCAAAGAGTGATTGATATTCTTGTTATTTATGGAGCAGAGGAAACAGCTGAAATGTCATGAGGTGGCATCAGGATTCCCACCCTCTTCGTAGGAAGATACACAGTTTGAGCTTCTCATTTATTTGGAGTCTGCATTTTGATGTGTATTGGGTTTGCAAGCATTCCTTGGTCTTTTTCACCTGCGCATATTCTGAATCACAGTGTGAGTGCTTGAAAGTGAGCACCCATGGCTTCCATCTCATTGGGATGTCTCT
Source organism: Echinops telfairi (assembly GCF_000313985.2). NCBI lineage: Eukaryota > Metazoa > Chordata > Mammalia > Afrosoricida > Tenrecidae > Echinops > Echinops telfairi. Next base: position 6,960,737 of record NW_022103905.1, read on the forward strand.
AAAAGATGTCAACTAAGATGGGGCCAGCTCTGACTAGCTCATGGATTCAAGAATGTTAATGCTTGAAAACAAACCCAATCACGTTGATCCTCACCCCTAGAAACCCTAGGCAGTACAGAGCAGCATCCTTCCTCAGGGTTTCCAAGACTGAATATTCCAGGCAACAGACAGCCTCGTCTTTCTTAGCCCAAAGCACTACCAGGGCTCTTTTTAAGGCTGGAAAGAGCCTGGAGACTCATACACTCTACGCCCCTTCAGTTCACCGTGGAACGAGTCCAGCATTGCAAATCAGAGGCTCCCCCCCTCTAGGTGAGCTTAAACCATTTAACCTCTCTAGCTGTCATTTCCTCATCTGAACAATAGAAATGGTCAACCTTCTCCACAGGGTTGCTGTAGAGGTGAAACACAATGCAAATCGAAAAACAGTAGGTTTTCATCATTATCGTTACAGGCTAGAAAACTAAATCTCACAGGGATTGAGCGGTTTGCCCAAGGTCACTTGCTAGGTCACAAGGCCAGGGATGAGTGTTCTGCCAGGAAGGAGCTAGAAGATCTTGGGTGAGCATGGAAAGTCACAATGACGTTACTATCTTCCGAAGCCAGTGAGGGATTTCCTTAAAACTCGCTGATTCGGTTCTCATCCCCTCCCGGGTCCTGGCCAGTAGCACTGAACCTGACCTTGCAACCACAGAGACATCCACATTCTGTCATCCATGTTCACAGAATGTGGACAGAGTTAGTGCACTGCGGTGTTGCGGCACATGCCAACCTTTGAAGAATCCCCATGATTTTTAAGTCGGTGAACAGGCGATACATTTACACAGCTCAAAAATCATGGGGAAGGAACAATTCATAAAAGGGGGGAGAGGGAGGTTGAAAAACTTGCAGGGCATAATTAATGTTACCGAATTGTACGGTCAGAATTGGGGATACATCCTTTCGACAACCCAAATATAAATAAATAAAGTGAATGTATTATAAAACAAGTCACATAGAAAATGTTCCAAATGAAAAGTTACAAATGAAAAGTCTCCTTCCTTCCAGGTCCCCTCTACCTAGATGCTCCTACCAAACAGGTACCTCCCACTTTGTTAGTACCCCCACATGCTCACCCAGAGAGGGCGCCTCTGAAAATGCAGGCATATTTGAATATATTAAATCGTAACTTAAATTCCCTATAGTCAGCTCAACTCAAGCTTCTAAAGAGTCACATGTATACTTTTAGATTTCCTCAATGATTCCTAATTGAGCCAATGAGTCTAACTGGTCTTCAAAGGGAAAGTTACCTACCAGTACACTATGGTAACATAATCCTTTCTAAAGGAAACTTCGCCTCTTTTTAAAAATTATTATTAGTAGTAATCATTGTATTGGGGGCTCTTACAGATCTTACAACAATCCAGAAATCAGCTGTACCAAGCACACACTTGTACATATGTTGCCATCATCTTTTTCAAAACATGTTCTTGCTTTCTACTTGAGCCCTAGGGATCAGTTCCTCTTGGAAACATCGCCTCCTGACTAAAGTCATGATGTTCGGTGATCTAAGAGCATCTCTAAATGGTTTACCCTGTCAGCCAAACCAGAGGACCAAAGGGGAAATCTGGCAATGGACAGGGGTTATAGTTGTCCAGCATGATAAAATGTCTTGTCCCTAACATTCACATGTAAAAATGCTGACATGACAAGTTCTTGTTAGCTGTATGGTCACCACCGCCCATTATTATTATTATTATTATTCTCTGAAAACATTTCAAAGCAGGACATTCCCCTGGGCAAGAATTTGGGAAGACCTACTGAGCACATGCCTAAGTATAAAATCCACGTTTCAGTGAGCATAAGAATCATTGAGGAGTTTATCAAAACATAAATCCAGACATTGACCCAAGAAGTCAAACTCCACTCGTGCTCACAAATCACATTTTTTTTTACTGAGAAGCCCAGCAATGAGAATGAAAGTGGTCAACAGACCATATTTTGGGAAATCTAATGGAAGTTAGGAGAATCCATTCAAGCTCGGACTCTCAATGAGTGGTGTGACCCCTGGCAAGTGACTTTGGCTCACTGGGCCTTCTTAGTGCCCTCTACAAATGACAGAGACTTGGGCTACCCTTCCTCTCGAAGGGTCCATGTTGCTTTGCGAGGTAAGTCTCAGTCTAGTCAACATACACCACTGAGCATACACCACTGATGTATTTTTACCAAATGGTGGCCAGGTTATGAGGGAGCTTCAAAAGGGCTTTGGAGAAATTCCATTAACTTTTAATTCCATTTGTCCCCACAAACTTTTCTGAAGCCCCTTCACCTTATAAACAGGGGGCTGAGTCTGTGCTAGGGGGACTCTAGATGGAACAGCTCTGTATGTATGGACATGAAAGTTTTGTTTTCTGCCGTCAGCGATGGGAAATGTGTGTGCCTTTAAACTAATCCAAGCCTTGGATTCATTAGAAACAGAAACATATTTCTGAAACCAAAGCATGCTTCTTTTCAAGGCTAAAGTTCTGCTATTTTTAGAGATGGCACGTTGTTGCTGATGGCCCACTGGTAGATCACCATGCACACATAGGCACACCCACACGCAAATCGGCAGAAAGCTGTGCCCATGGTTAAGGAACGCATCTCCCCTGAAAGTGGGGGATCCCATCTTAAGTCAGACAACCAAAGAGGCCCACACAAGCCCATGCATTATTATCTCTCTGATGACGACATTTTAAATAATTGGTGGAAAATGATTTGATGGGTTAGCAAATCATTGGAAAGACAAAAAATGTTAACGGGGCATTTAAAAAACCAGTACTCATTAGTCTGTCCCTTTATACAAAAAAATTATGTTTCATGACATCTAGATTTTTAAAAAAAAATCTATTTGCACATTTCTGTAGAGCAGGGACCATGTACACAGTACTTAGCACTAACGTCCAAGGCACATACCAGATCCCCAATCGACACCCTGAGGAAATGAATGAATGTCCAAGTTGACCAAGAAGATGGTATGTTCCTCCTAGTTCTGTTAGAGTTCTTTGTGGGAAGGCCTGAGAAGCTACAGCTAAAAAGCCAGCCATTCAAAACCTTGCATAATACACAACTCTACTCTGTCATGCATGGGGTTGCCATGAGTCAGAATCATAGCAGACACCTGGGCACGGATGCTATAAGCTCCACACTATCTTAGGCACAGTCCCAAACAGTCCCAACTCCCACTTTCCTGAGGCTAATGTTCTAGAAAGTGAAGCTGTCACTCAGTAAGTAAACAAAGACATCGATTTCAGGTAAAAGCATTTAAAAAAACATAGTAAAGTGACAGAGAGGGGTCGGGGGAGCAACAATGGACAGGCTAGTGAGAGAAAATAATAAATAATGAGTCTCATATGAGGAAGATCCATTCTTATAAAATCAGTCAGCTGTGTAGGGGAGACAAAAAGAAAACCACAGCTATGAAAAATAACTTAGATAAACTATTGCAAAGTCTTGAATCATCAGCTGAATTACTGCAAAGCTGCCATGTGACTGAAGTTATATATATATATATATTCACTTCCAAAGGATGGATGAAATGAAGCATTTAAAAAATTTCTTTTCAAGCAATTTGGCCTTAAACCCTACTAAAGTTATCTGGATTTAGCCAGTCCTATCCTGTCATTTTTCCAATGATGTTTCAGTGCTATCTGGTACTTTCCTCATAGTCACCCATCTCTCAGGCCTTCTCACTCTCTAAACCCACTTCTAGCTCAATCCGTGTGCACCCCCTACCACGTGTCCTTCTTCCTTTCTCGGGGAAAGTCTGAAGAGAAATGCAAAGCCGCGAAAGGACAGAGACTCTTGAAATCAACTGCAACCTTCTAACACAACTGTCTATGTTTGCGATAAGTTTTCATCCCCAAATACCTCCACTGTTACCCTGAAAGGGGACTCAAAGATGAAGCTTGATCTCACGACTGAGCCAGCTATCTAAAAACAAGGCTCAAACTCTACCAGGGCAAATGAGGAGGTATCAAGCTGCCTGTATGCTTCGCCCTTTCTCTTTCCAAGCATCTGGATCCTCTTACCCACTATATTGTTACCGTGGGTGGTCTGGAAAATTTAGGGGAAGACTGTAATGCTTGGTATGGGAGGCCGGCCTTCACAAAGCTCCCTCCAGTGACGCTGTTGCTGCTTAACTACACTAAACCTGTGATTAGCTTAGCTGTCCTCACCCATCAACTTCATCATCACTCAGGCACCAACACCACACCGACCAGTCAATGGTCGCCCGAGAAGACTTTTTAATGTATATGGATTGCTTGTTGGACAGCACCCCTCAGAAAGCCAGAAAGCAAATTTAGGACAATCATCTGCTGGGCCAGGGAAGCATTCCTGTGACAGAGAGCCAGTGGGGTTTGCTGTGTGCTGGCTTATGAGGTCAGAGATGCTTTCCAGGGAAGAGAGTGGAAGTTTCTGGGCTTCATCTGAATTCCTTTAGGTGATCCAGCATGGTTTGTTGGTGTTGGTGTTGGTGTTGGTGGTGGTGGTGGTGGTGGTGTTTTGGGGGGTGTACAACGTTCTTGTTCTATCTCTTTGTCTTCGCAAATGCCTATCCTCTATCAATTGTATGGAACGGATTTCACGAATTAAAAGGTGACTCCTCACACACCTGTAAAAGAAATCTCTAGTTGCATAGTTGCAAAAGAAATCGTAGCTTTTCATGTAGATGAAAGAAAACTAAAAGGCAAGCCCCCAGAGCAAAACCCAACAGAAATCTGACCAGGACAGTAGGAAGGGGCTAGCCAGAATTGATATAAACATCCTCCATAGAATATTCCAGGTTGTGGTATTTCAGAAGTGGATCACCAAGATGCCTCCAGTCTCCCACCTTCTGGCTGGTCACTGAACACTGAAGAGTTTGTACCACCCGCCCACCTCCAACCAGCAGCCATATTTACAAGGTTGTCGGGTGGAGGCTGGAATACACTGACAGAGAGGCATATTTCACCTGAGTGTAGGGGCTCCCTGTCTCCCTGAGTTGCCCATATCAGGGCTGAGAGTTTGGATATGGACTCCAGATAGAATCAATCAGAATCTACGTCTTAGCAAGATCCCCAGGTGATGCAAGTATAAAGACTATTTAAATATCTATGAAAAACCCTGAATCTGAATCAATCATTAAGATGCCCAAGGCTTGAGAAGTAAAGTCTTGACCCCAATAAAATGATTTAAAATATATATATTGAAAAAGGAAAAAGAAACAGTAATAAAAATGACAAAAAATAAATATTAAACCTTGTGAAAAGCTGTGATAGTTAAAGTTTTGTGTCAATTTGCCTGGGCCAAGAGTCTCATCGGTTTGGCAGTTCATACCTAGCAATCCCCCATGATGATAGCTAACACAATGTAATCACCTCCGTAATGGGATCTGTCCTAAGCAAAGCAGCCAATCAGTTAAAAGGACATTTCATTGTGAATGTGGCCTGCTTCTGATATAAGTGGATGCTGTGGAAAAGTTCACTTGCTTATTGCTGGGTCTGGATTCTGCTTCTAGCTTGTCAGTCTCGGTTCTTTGGACTTGAACCAGCAGCCTGCTATAAAGCGTGCCAATCCTAGACGGTGTCAGTGTCTGCCACATGGCTCGCCAGCTTAGATGCATTTGCCTCTGCAGCCACAAGCCCGTCATCTTCCTAACAACCCTGGATTGGTTGCCTCGGGTCCCTCAGCTCCCCGAGTCAGGAGATACTTCCACCCTAACATCTGACCTGCAGACTTGGAACTTGCCCGGACATGGAAACTGCCGCTTCTACAACCGTGTGAGCCATTGTCTTGATATGTTGTTATGTCAAGACACGCACCTATCTAAGCTGCATGGATTTTGCTTTTTGAGAGAACCCAGCCTGAGACAGAGGCTAATACAAACATTGGAATCTACTCAAATGGAGTAAAAGAATGAAGAAAATCAATGGCTAAGAGAAGAAATTAGTCCACGGGAATATTAGCTCACATGAGCTAATGAAACAAAATGAGTACTATTTCTCTTAAAAATCCTGAACAACTACTTTAAGAAATACCTGGGGCAGCTCTGTTCTTAAATAGCCTTGATTTCCATTTAATGCATGATGTATATTTGGGTCTGATGAATTAAACGAGTTTAATCAAGGCGCTCCGGTGGCGGAGTCCGTTACATTTTGGGTTGCTAACCACAAGGTCAGCAGTTCAAAACCACCAGCTGCTCTAAGGGAAAAAGACAAAGCTTTCTACTCCCATAAAGAATTAGCCTCGGCAATCTATGGGGGCCAGTTCTACCCTGTCCTTCCAGGGTTGCAATGAGTGGGAGTCCATTGGATGGCAGTGTGTTTGCATTTTGTTGACTAGAGCAGTCATTCATTGCTAGACTGGCAATCAAAAGGCTAGTGGTTTGAGTCTACCAAGTAACTCCTCAGGAGACCTGGTAATCTGCTCCCATAAAGAATGAGCAATCACTGTCATCATTCCAATGGCACTTACCAACACCTGACGCACTAAAGCTTTAATACAGCAATTGAGTGGTACAAATCTTTCGGGAAGAATCGGAAAAGGGATGTGGACTCTCGCACACCTCATAAACTATAAGTTGTGTTTTTCTTAAGCACATGTTCTTCATGTGCTCTGCATATTAGGTCAATGATTCGTCACTTTCTTTGGAGGCTGACCAAGCGCCTACACCCTTTAATGCAGAGCTTGTTGGAATCACCTGCAATCGGACTGGCGGAATCATGGTCATGGGATTTGAAGGCTAAGGTTACAGGCCCCGGAGATTTGGACACACATTTCCACCACCATTTTCATTTGCTTTTAAACGTCAGGGATGGGCGAAAGCTTCAAGTCTTTTAGTAAACAAAATTAAAGATAAAGGAAAATGAGGGCATTTCAAATTGGCTGAGACCGAAGCTGATCAGCTGTTTTTTGTCAACTTAAAATTCAAAATACAAAACTCTCCTTTTACTTGTCTCTCCACAGCTTAAGAAAGCCGATTATTGTTTAAATTGGATTTCTAACAAGAAGTTTAAACAACACGCATGGCCTTTTTAAAAAACTTCAGCATGGAAAAATTCCCTGATTTCTGATTAACTTTACATTATTATCCAAAATTTAGGAAAGAATGTCTACAGTTTTGTTATTGTGTTTTTAACATCATGCTAAGAAATGCTGTAAGACTCTACGTTCCTGGTTCCCGTTTTATTAAGTCTATGCAGGGTTGCTATGAGTCAGAATTAACTTGTTGGCAGGGGGGTTGGTTGGGGTTTGGGGTATACAAAAGTCAAATGCTATTGCAGCCATCATTTTCCCTTGACCTCAATGCGTAAAGTCGCAGAGACTGTGCAATCTGAGAGAGACTTCCGAGATCTTCTCGCTCAGCCCCCTGATTTCATAGATGAACCTTCCGAGGCTTAGAAATGTCAGAGGGCAAGCAAAACAATAAAACTGATACCCAGAGAATCGTGACCACTGACCAGCAAAACCGACAGCCTTTTGTAAGCCAAAGCAGATCTCAAAACAATTTATGACTGACTTAGAATGACTATCGGATTTGTTTTACTGTCTGCGAAACGTTTCACCACCTTAATACTCCAAGAGGGGTCTGTGGACCTGCAATGCCAGCATGTGACCTCGCAAGCCCTGCTCCAGACCTGCTGAATCGGTTTCTGCCCTTGAACATGAGCCCCAAGTGACTTCTGTGTGCACTTCCAAATTATCAAGGGTTCATGAGGGAGGGGGGAGTGGGGAGGGAGGGGGAAAATGAGGAACTGATGCCAGGGGCTTAAGTGGAGAGCAAAGAGAATGATGAGGGCAATGAATGTACAAATGTGCTTTATACAATTGATGTGTGTATGGATTGTGATAAGAGTTGTATGAGCCCCTAATAAAATGATTAAAAGGAAAAAAAAGCGTGGCCCATCAGTGGCACTCAGCATGGCTATTCGATTTGTGTTATTATAAAACTGTTGGCTTCCATTCTGTGATGAGGTATATGCAGAAGTAACTTTAGAGATTTTTGTATCAATTTGCCAGTCATTTAACATTGGCTAAGTGGCTTTGAAATGGGCTTGCATTTGTATATTTGTGTTATAGTTTAAGTGTTTCTAGCGATGCATTTTCATTATATTTTAAGGTATCAGTGTACAGTATATTGAAAATGATTCCATTTACATTGAAGCTCATCATCAAGTAAGGAAACTGTTCTACACAATCCTTCCCTCCCACGAGCTGGCACTTGTTAAAAAGAAAGTTCATTAGCTTACTTCTCAAGTTATTGTAGGTGATCAATACACTGGTCCCAGAGCCTCATATTTCCGCTGCAGAGGGACTGGTGGTTTCAAACTGCTAACCTTGCAGTTAGCAGCCCAGCGTATAACCACTATGCTTGAACATGAGCCCATGGTGAGGACGGTCCAGGGCTGAGCAGTGTTTTCTTCTGTGGAATTCAGGGTGACTATGAGTTGGAATCAGCTTTATGGCACCTAATGCTAACAATCACCAGGGCCAGTTGGGGAAAACACGGACGGAAAAATATGGGGAAAAGTGTGATTGGAGAATGGGAAGTTATCTATCTCAGGAGGTTAGAACTGCAAAGCTTACTTATCTCAGAACTCAAACAAACCAGAAAAATCGAGTAGCTATCTAACTATAGATGTGTATCTGTAATTGATGCTTTTCTTCAAATCTAGGAGCAGATATTCTTGATTTCATTTCTAATTGTTAAAACAGCCAGTCTACAGGTAATGAATAGGCTACTTACATACAACTTCTTATGAACCAGCCCTGTAAAACCAATTGTATTTAAATCTGGGATCCATACATTGGTTCCTAATAAATAATGGAAGCAATTTTGTGGTATGCATCAAAAAATTATTATTGATAGTACTGTATTATGTTAAATACATTTTGTGTACCTAGAAATGTTCCTTCAGTTATTGTTATACACTGTATACTATATACTAAGAAAAACATTCGACTACTTGATGTTAAATACAAATCAGACTTTAGTGTTCCAATGCCTTTGCTGCTTCCACTGAGATGATCACATGGGTTTTGTACTCATCCTATTAATACAGTACATTATTGAGTTAGTTAATTGTGCCAACTGGCCGATAATCACATGTGGGGCTAATTGAAAGGCGGAGGGATAAATGGGTGGTGAGCCTCGCCTTTCTAGTTCTCAGGTCTCTTGCTTTGTGATGGTCGCACCAGGGTGCAGCTGCCTTAGCAGCTCCCTGCTTCAGCTTGCAAGATTGACTTCTTACAAGACATCCCCAAGGAGAAGCCACATGGATCTATCCCGATGCAGCCCTGGGTGCTGGAGCAGCTGTGTGGAGACCCCTGCTAGTGCTGAGATGCTTGTTCGTTCACTGACTCAGCTTTCCTCCTGCAGTCGGCATCATTGCCTCTGTTTTGTGAGGTGGAGGACTTTGTGGACTGGGGTTGGGTTAATGGGTTAATGTTGGACTTGTGGGCTTGGGCAGCATTGGGTTGGGATGTTCTCGTGATACACATTTTCTTTACATAAAACTCTCTTATACATGAGTTGCTGTGGATTTGTTTCTCTAAAGTACCTAAACTATTACAATTATACACTAGTTGATTTTCAGATGGTAAACCAAACTTGCATTCCTGGATAAATTCCACTTTTTCATGTGGATTTGTCCTGTTTATAGGTTTTTGTGCTTGGTTTGCTGCTCTTCTGCTGGTAGGTTTTGATATTCCTAAAGCTCATCTGGTTTAAACTCACTTCCATGAAGTCAATCATGACTCACGGTCACCCTATATGACAGAGTAGAACTGCCCCTGTGGGCTTCCCAGGCAACAAAGGTTTATGACATCAGAAAGCCTCCACTTTCTCCTGAGGAATGGCTCATCTGATTGAACTGCGGCCCTTGCAGTTAGCAATCCAGCTCGTAAGCCACCAAGCTACCAGTGCTCCCTGGCAAAGGACAGAAGGTGGGCTGAGGGGAGACATCAGCTTTATCCGAGCGGTTCTGGTTCATTTGACAGAGAGGCAAAAGCCACTAAATGTTAGCACTGGTAAATGCCAGGTAAAACCTAGGAAGTTTCACATTCTTCTCCGTACTCGTGTGCAGTTTCATTTTCAACATGGGTCAAGAGAATGAAAGTAGACAACACAGACTGGCATTCATGAAGATCTGCAAGTGGAAAGGAAGCTTATGGGTCTTCAGGAGAACCTGAAGTTCAGCAGTTCGAAGCCACCATTCACTCCATGAAAGAAAAATGAGGCTTTCTACTCCCACAAAGAGTTATGGTCTCAGAAACTCACAGGGACAACTCTATGCTATCATACAGGGTCACTTTGAGTTTTACTGGGAGCAGAAAAAGTGCACCGGATGGGTACGCAGGGTCCAGATGACAGACTTTGTTGGCTAAGTTATACAGTTTGAATATTATGTTAATATAAGCTACACAGTGTGAACCTAATGCTAAAATAGAAAGTTAATATAATTTTGCAGGGACCCAAAGGCCATATGTGGGCAATTGGACATCCCCTTACACAAGGGTCTTGGGGAGGAGACGAGCCAATCAGGGGGCAGTGTAGCAACAATGAAACATACAACTTTCCCGTAGTTCTTAAATGCTTCCTGCCCCAACTATTATGATCCCAATTCTACCTTACAAATCTGGCTATACCAGAGGATGTACACTGGTACAGATGGGAACTGGAAACACAGGGAATCCAGGGCAGACGATCCCTTCAGGACCAGTGGTGAGAGTGGTGATACCAGGAGGTTGGAGGGAAGGTGGGGTAAAAAGGAGGAACCGATTACAAGGATCTACATATAACCTCCTCCCTGGAGGTCAGTCAATAGAAAAGTGGGTGAAGGGAGATGTTGGACCATATAAGATATGACAAAATAATAATGACTTGTAAATTATCAAGGGTTCACGGGGGAGGGGTAATGGGGAGGGAGGCCGGAAAAATGAGCAGCTGATACCAGGGGCTCAAGTGGAAAGCAGATGTTTTGAGAATGATCATGGCAACAAATTTGCAAATGTGCTTGACACAATGGATGGATGGATTATGATAAGTGTTTTATATTTATATAAATATATATATACATACATTGCAACCAAGGAAGAAGGTATTTCTTTGAGATGTAGCAAATATGGTAGTCTCGTGGTTTTTTAAAAAGGTTTTCATTTTGTAGTTATAAATACATGTAAGAGATGCATATATACATATCTGATCTGAGTGTGAGTTAAAGCCCACCATATACAATGCAACTCAAATTATACATTGGAGCTACATCTCTATAGCTAGGGGGTGATGGTACACTTTAGTCTCATAGGACACAGAATGATAGTTATCACGTTTCTGTAGTAAACACCACCATTATCTCATTACATCTAAACAGAACATAATTCATTTTAAACAATATGGCTTACCATATAAGTAAAGAGAAATACAGAATTCCAAATTAGAATATTATTATTAATAATAAAGCATGTTACAATGTAAAATAAAAGGGCAATTAAAGATTTAATAAGCTTTGGCAAGTATAAAGCCATCATCCTAAGGAAACCATCTAAATTATGCTCCTAAAACATGGCTGTCAATTATGATTTGCGGTTCAGCTAGGAGATGCTGGATCATTGTCAGTCCCTTGAAGGCTGTCATACTGCCTTTACCAGATTCCTGGCAAACCACTAAAGGAACTGTCAGAACTAGACTTTGGGTTTCTAACTGATCCTAATGTCTCAGGAAAGTCTCTGCTGGCAAGGAACCAGGACCGACCCCAGCCAAGGGCTCTTCTCCACAAACAGCTGGCTGAGCAAGTCAGGCAGGACCCAGCTGTGCAGACAGGCCAGAACCCCCTGGCTTTCTAGAGGCTGAGATGCTTCCTTTGTCTCCTGGCCGCAGTCAAGTTCCAGATTAAATTCAGCCTCAGGCATGGCTCTGGATCCAGGTGACTGAGGGTGAGGCTGCTTAATCCTCTGCACCCTCCTGCCTGCTTGGTCCCAACTGGAGAGTCCCTAGCCCCATGGTTTGAAGCAAGCGTCTCACTTTTAGGCAGTCGTACTGGTCTAATCACCCTATGTATGCATTCAAAACACATCACTTAGCCTAATTCTGATCACCGGAACAAAATTAGGCACGAGGTGTCTGTTGAGTAAACAACCAGTTATGCAGATAAGCACATACAGTGAGATAACCCAATGTGACGTTATCACCGAAGTGCATACAAAATTCATCAGATGGAAGGAATGGAATGAGCACAGAGTGATGAACTCTATTGCCTACTAGCACTAGATTGTGAATGGCTGGGCAGCTCTTACAAATAGTCAGGAATTTCCTCCCCCCACCACCCCACCCTACCCCACCCTGAACGGCAGAGGGAAGCATCTAATGATCAAATGTATGAGGAGGCATCAGAAAGTTCGTGATAAAACAGAATGAAAAGATCGTGGAACTTCCCACACATTTTTTGTAGCTCACTGGTGGGCTTTCAAAATACACTCCTTACCCATTAACTCAACGAATATGCATGAAGCACCTACTTTTCATGAGCACCCTGTGCAAGTATAAGTTTTATAAGTCACCCACTTACAGATAGCTGGGACTTGCCCTTTAATTTAACGTTGCCCTCACTGTTGGAAACCACTGAGCAGATCCCTACAATAAATTCATCACAATCACCTTCGCTTGCTACACCTGCAACTTTTAAATCAGTAAGACCCATATCAATTCAGTGATTCTAAGATACCTTAATAAAAGATTAAGAGCATGGGCAACAGTGTATGAATAAAGATCCATAAATAGTATAAAGCACGGGGGCAGGGGACACAGTTATGTGAAAAGATAGTTCTTAGAATCAAATACTTCACAGTATTGAATTCCTGGGTGAAGGATTAGGACCATGCCCTCATAGAACTCCTCAAGCAACTGGCATACGATAGTTCATAAAGTTATGCTCTTCCTCCTACTCTGGTGAGTATGAGCTGGAGTCGTAAAAGCTTGCAAGCAGTCATCTAAGACACAGCTAATTGCCTCTACTTGTCCAGAGTCCTTATCTGTACCAGTGTTCATGCTCTGGCTTAGCCAGATTTGTAAGATAGAACTGGGGTCATGATAGTGGGGGGAGGAAGCATTAAAGAACTAGAGGAATGTTGTATGTTTCGTCGGTGCTGTACTGCACCCTGGCTGACTCATCCCTTCCTTGTGACCCTTCTGTAAGAGGATGTCCAATTGTCTACAGATGGGTTTTGGGTCTCCATTCAGACCCCCTTATTTGCATCAAAATGCTTGTATGTTTTAGGTCTTCTGATGCCTAATCCCTGATCCCACTGACACCTCATGATCACACGGGTTTGTGTGCTACTTTCATGTGGGCTTTGTTGTTTCCCTGCTAGATGGGCACTTGTTAAACGTCAAACCTTTAAGACCCCGGGTGCTCTATCTTCTAATAGCCAGATACCATCAGCTTTCTTCACCACATTAGCTTATGCACCCATTTGTCGTCCTCCAAGCTTGGTGGGCCAGGATGCTGTCCTCTCTCTCTCTCTCTCTGTTTGCTCCTGTGCCGTCTGAGGCAGATCCGACACTGTACCTCCCCAGGCTGTATCTTCAGTGCTGTCCTCTGTAGTGCATTCTTCTGGTGGGGGAGGTCCCGGCCCCACAGAGCAGACCTCTCAGTCAGTTCACTGCTTCATGCCAGCATGTTGCCCTCAAAACTTAGTGCACCAGATTGAGGTCTGGTCTATCTCTCCCTTTCCTGAACCCCCCTCTCGGACTCCTAATTGGTGAATTTACTGATCACCATGGAGCTGCCAATGCCAGCTGCATGCATGGGTGCCGTCTTGCCAGGGTCAACACTATTCCCTTAAAGGAGTCTTGGTGGCATAGTGGGTTATGAGTTGGGCTGCTGGATAGACCCATATTTTCAGAATGAAGGTGGAAAATAGGCCATGGATAATACGAAGTATAAACTCTAGTAAAGTCTACATGGAACACAACACAATCACTGATAGCACAATTAGAGTAAAAGGGCCATTGTCCTACCATAGACTTTACAGCCGTGTAACCCAATATAGGAAGTGGACATTAAAGTCTCCACCCTCCAAAGAACCTGCTGGCAGGAAGATGGCAACCTGCCTTACAGGTGTGTTTAATTCTAAGCTTAGGCTACCAAGCACCGAAGAGACAAATTGGAAGTTAGAAAATGGGAATAAGGCCAAATTCATATTGAACGGTCTCGTCTCATGTATGAAATATAGTGAAATCTCAGTATATTTGGCTCACTCAATTAAAACATGAAAACATTCTTGAAAGCCAATGACTTTTACATTTCTATCCATTTTGCCTACCTGCAAAGTCATCGTCTCTCTCCATTCACAGTGAACGAACTACCTGCAGTTTCCCTATTAGTGCTGTTTTGTTCTTCCACACCTTTACTTCTTTCCAAGTCTCATTCATCATTAGCTCTTATCAATCCACCTGGGTTCTACAAAGCTTTAGTTTTCCATTCCTCCAAAGGCTCTTTCTCGGCTTCTCCATCTGATCTAAGCCCTTGTTTCTATACTCTCGTGGCACTTGGTAAGAAAGCTTTCACATCCTTATCACCCAGTACTGAAATCTCCCATTTGCTCACAGGTTCGCCCCAGTCGATTGAAGCCAGGAATCATGCTGAAGCATCACAAGTAGTTGAAGAGGTCAAGCAAATTATGTATAGCGTGCTGGAGGGCTTAAGCACCTGAGGAAGGTGGGTGCGTGGTCTTGAAAGAGGAGGTTCTAGTGAAGAAAAGGGGTAGGTGAAGTGAGGGAAACTACTGAGCTTCCCACCTAGTGGCTCACCAGTAATCTTGATTATTTTTATTTTCCTTCCTATAAGGAATCCATGCTTTCTTTCTTCAGCGTACCTTCCAATGGCAATTCTTTTAGAACTCATAATTCTCAAGTCTTTTTATATTAACCTCAGCCCTTTTTTTCTGGTGCCCAACATCAATTGGGCTATAAATCTGTCATATACTACTACTAGCTTAGGCCTCTCCAAGTTATAACCCATGTAGTCCAGCCAAGAGACAGAGATTCTCAAAAATGCTTTCATCACATCCCAGCTGGAATCTTTTAATTCATTATGTTCAGGTCTAGCCAGTACCTCCTATGAGAACTTGCAGTACAGGAATAACTGGGCCCCAATCATGTTCTCGAGAACGAGAATCACTAATTATAATTCTCCCATCGGAAAGGAATCTGTGTACCAATTTATGAGTACTAAGGTTTTTCCTTTCACAAGTCAACCAATATTTTCTTCTATGTAACTTGAGTCAGAAATGCAGTTCTTGAGATTTTTAAAAAAAAACCAAGTTTATGAACCCTGGATTAATTCCGAGGGGCATTCAAACATTTACCGCCACACTTTCTTGGCCCTTGTAAATTACACTTCATTTTTTTCTTTCCATTTTATCCTTTGTAATACACTCTGGCATTTTCACAATATGAATGCAACCAGGAAACAGATGAACGAGTCTCTTAAATAAACAAAGCCTGTTCTTTCTTGAACTAAGAGACGATGTTCATTGCCCCTCCTTCCCTGGGGATTCTACGGTCAACAGCTAGTGATTACTCAACAGTGTCATTTTTACTTTTACATTTCATGTGTTGGTGACTCTCCACTAAGCACGAATGTCCGTGATTTAGGAAGTGAGCTAGCTAATAGTGTTTAGT
The DNA here is from genome assembly GCF_000313985.2 of Echinops telfairi. NCBI lineage: Eukaryota > Metazoa > Chordata > Mammalia > Afrosoricida > Tenrecidae > Echinops > Echinops telfairi. The sequence continues at coordinate 6,976,416 of NW_022103905.1, forward strand.
TATTCCCATTGCACGCCTTCACATACGTGTGAAACATGGCATACACCATGAGCACCAGCATATTCATGGCATCTCTTTTGTTGTAAAAGTGGTCATTTGTTGGTGCCAACTGGTGGGTGTATGCACTTTTACAATTCAATTGAAAAAGAAATTCTTGAGTCATTTCTACATTCTTGTTACTAAAGCACCATTTCCCTTTAATACCCATAAGAAAGTAGTCCTGGTACGTGCTGTCTGCCAGGACCAGAAGATTTGAATGTATGTATAAATGAGAGGCGTGATCAAAGGTGGTTCTATTGGCTTGAATAATTAAGTGTATGATAATTAAAAAGAGATGTTAGAACCAAGCACCCTTATGCTGGCAAATGACTCAAATTCATTTTCAGTTCATTCATAAAACAGAGGAAAAAACAGGGAAGAAAAATAATACTCTCCAAGGTGAGGAACGCAGGGCCCAGCTACTCAGAGAGTGCGCTCACAAGGATAATGGCGGGACACCATGCACAACACAGTCCTGCCTGCCTGCAATAATTACTGCCCGCAGTAATCTTTTTTCAAGCTTGTGAGGCAACACTGTGATTTTGGATTGACTTTAAATGTTTGTGGTTTGACATGTCCTTTATTAACGTTCCACTCCTAGCCATGCGCTCTCCAAAGTATGTCCTGTGATTTATTCCAACGTGAAAACTGCCAGCTACAAAAATGTCTCTCCAACTTACTAAGGCTTGGAGACCGGGTTTAGTGACCATGTGCCTGAGTGGTGAGCAGAGGGGCAAAGGCAGGGAGGGAAGATGGGAGGGCTACGTTTTTCACTGGGAGCGTGGAAAGCTTGTTCTAGATCATGTTTATCATGTAATAATTATGGCCAACAAATGCTCTTATCTGCATGCTTGCAAGGAGCAATTTCATTAAAAACTTTAAGGCCTATAAATGCCATGTTAATTGAATTTAATAATAATTGCATTTATGAAGAAACATTGGGGAGTTATTAATTATGAAGAAATATTGGGGAGTCATAAGAACGTCTAGTCTATTAATTAATTTTGAAAATAGTTATTATTGCTTCTTTCTAATGTCATAGAGCTTCAACTCCATAACTCCATATATTTTCACCACCCTCTCCACCCAAAATAAGTCAGGAAATGAAAAGAGGTGCTATTTTTTATATTATTGTTTGCGTGTTATGTAAAATTTCAACTCTGGAGAAATTAGCTCTTTGAAATTTACGGCTGTCTGGAACAACTTAGGATTCTGAAGTAGGCGAGGGAAGATATTTCTTGGCAGTCTTGACTTAGATATGCAGAGCTTTCTGAAGTAATCTTGAAATCGCATCTCAGTCTACACTGATACACACACACACACACACACACACACACACACACAAAGAACTATATAAAACAAGAAGATTCGTATTCTATTCCTTTATGACCTGTTAAGGGACAAAAATTAAGTCCTAAATCAGGTCCTTTTAGTAACCCAGGTGGTGAGTAGTGTTCTAAATCAAGGCATATTTCTTACATATTTACACAAGCCCTTGCACACTCTTATCTGAGTCATCTAAACTGTCCCCATCGAGGTAGGGTGAAGATTTTTTAGCAAGCATTAGTATTAAAGAAGTTGGCATTAATATTGGCTTCCAACAGTTTTCTTTTATTGAGAATTCATTAAATAAATAACTTATTTCAAATCAGTTAGTCTATTATATGGCACATTTTATTCTATTATAAAATGGAGTGGACAATCCAGAGGGGTGAACCCAAATAAATGTCTGTGGATGTATGTGTGATGAGAAAGGGGCACGTTCCTGCTTGTCTCTCCAGAGAGTAATTGACCGGCCCCACAATTGCTTTGAAATATTTTGGATCAGAAAAACTTGCTGTGATAGCATAATCTCATGTGAACACTTTCCACTTATTTAAGGAGGAGGAAGTTTCTCACATACGTTTCATACAGTGTCATTAGTTTGAAAAATGAACAGGGGCCAGTGGATAGTTGTGAGATGAAAATTTTCAAAGGGGGGGAAAAAAGGGGGGTGGTTCTGACATTCCTGGGGTTTTATTGTTTTTTTGGCTCTCTGTGGTTTTCTTTGTGCAGTTACTGAAGTCAAAAGAGAAAACTTGAAATGTTCACCCTCCTCTGTTCTTACTCAACCCAACAGGGTTCTGTGAATGTACTTGCCTTCCTCTTCCCATCGAAGCGGCAGTGAGACCTCGCCAACCAATACTCTCCCTTCCACACATGAAGAATTATCAGAGAGCACCGTTCCACAAGACACGCACCGTGGCTAAGAGCGAAGATACCGTCTGTAGTTCTTGACAAGCTGACAAATGTGTAAGACATTTGGATGTGGGGGAGTCATTGGAAAACATCGCTAAAGAGCGCAGTTTTCTAACGCTAAGAAACACGTCCTTGAACGACCACCCTACAGTAGTGCAATCATTCCCCCACTCTTTTTGTGTCTCTCCTCGCTCTGTAAACTCCATATAAATCTATTCGCTCTGACATTTGCTTTTTGAGCTCTCTAGGATTATATTATTATGTATTATATGCTGCCCCAAGGGCACCCCATAAACTAGCTTCTCAGTATGACTACCAAGACGAAACACAAGCTATCGACGACAGATAACCGAAAAGTCAAGAGACCGGGCCTTTCTGAGCAACCGGTGTGTTCCTGTGAGACATGGGGGGGGAAAGAAGTCAAATATCCTTTAGACCATTCCAATGATGCAAGGCGAAGCCAAAAGCCACACTCCCAAATCTGAATTTCTTCTGAAAGCCAGATCTCTTTGTGAACAAATGTTTCTCAGGGGAAGAAAATCGATAGCATAATAATCCATGTCACTTCAGGCTACCCAAAGCAATCCACTTTAATTCTTTTCATTCTTGACCCCTATTTTCAGCCACAGATGATTGGCTACAGTTACTATTCTGTCTTATTGAGTTAAACTAAAGCCAAATTATAAGTTTATAATGAAATGTAATGAGTCAGAGGGGTAAATACGGTTGCCAATATAGTGCCCTTGTGCAGTGGGACAGACAAAGTTCAGATGGAAATTCCAACTTGACTTGCACTTGTCTCTAAGTTCACGTGTGGCAGGGTTAGCTGGGAGCATGGTTACAGCTGTGGCACCCAGTCAACCATCAGATCCGCTCTGAATCCAGCCTTACCAGTAAGGTGATTGGAAGAAAGTCCAATCTGATTAGATAGTCCAAAATCCCTGTTCGATAGAAAAGTTCTATAGAGAAGACTGTGATTCATATGCCAAATTCTTGGTCACTGTTGCAAATCCTTTGTCATGTGCATTAAGAAATGGAATGTCTGATCCTAAAAGGCAAACCAACGTGCAACTTTTTCCCAAACACCCCCCATCTTGCCCCAAGGCCTGGTCTAAACTCACACTCACAGACATTGCACCCGAAAGAGTTCTTGAACAGAACAGCAGAGTAATGGTGTGCTGAGACCACCACAATGTATTCTCAGGTAGCACAATGAACACATTCTTTGCCTCTTCTACTCATCACTCCATTGCAGTTGAACTCCACATCCATCACTACAGTCACCATGGCCAAAACACTTCATGACCCTTGTGATTCAAGTCACTCTCTTTGACAAACTCAATCCAAAAGATTTGTCTAGTCATCTAAAGTTCAGAATTTTAAAAATGTATATTAATGCTCAGAGACACAGAGAACGGAAATGGGTAATGTCAGAAAACACAGTTGGGAATCAAAGATGTGTAAGATGGAAAGGAAAGAAAAGATAATTCTAAAATTAAAAAATAGAGTAAGATATAGTGCTAGAGGCACCTGTGAGCTCTCAATGCAAGGTAAATATTTGTTAGAAAATACGGCATCCACCACATCTCTGCAAGACTACGGTAGTGAGTTTACAAGATCTAAATGTGATTCCTAGACACATGCTCTCTCCATCCGAGTTCCCAGAGAAACAGGGAAATGGAATCAAGAGGAGAGATACAGATAGATCAGCCACCATCCTGGCGGACACTGCCCTGTCTGGTACTACCAACTAGCTGGTGCTGTAACCTCATCTTCAAAAGATCATTCTAGCCTTCTACCAAGCTAGCAACTTCAAGATAACAGGGAACATGGGACGACCAATGAATTATATGAGCATAGGCCCATGGCCATATTTCATTTGATGTGAATCAAATTTCTTCATCTGAGGCAGTGCAGTGTGGAATACCATGATGGGGGATACGGCATTCTGAAAGGCCACAGATGGTAGTTTTGGCAGAAGCGTTGTGTGCAGGGAAAGCAAATCCACATCGAGAGCAAATATCTGCTCCAATAAAAACAAATGTCTAGCCCTTTCATACCAAAGCTGTCTATGTAAGCCACCTGCCCCCAGGTAGTTGGCAGATGGTGGAAGCATGCCACGTCCAGGACGTGGTCTTAGTTTTCGCGGTTGGTACACTGGATATTCAGGAGTGGATAGAGCCTTGTCAGCCTTGGTGAGGGAAAGCCCTTGTTGCTGAACCCCTGCATAATTCCCATCACTATCACCATGGCAACTTTGCTCCTGAGTCCTCTGGGCAATCATAGGAGTGAGTGAGGGAGGAGGCTAACTGGTATTCATGGAACAGGTTATCCTAGATACTTACTTCTTTCTCTACTGGAATTGTTTTTTGGTGACCATTCTCATGGAACCCAAACTTCTTCATATTATCTGCCAATTCAGAGGGGTAAATCCATCCATCTCTTCCCTACACCTACTTGCCCCAACTCTTTGATCATAATCCCCTCAAATTCCTTGACAGACTCTCTAAACCAGTGGTTCTTGATCTTCCTAATGCTGTGACCCTTTAATACAGTTCCTCATGCTGTGGTGACCCCGTATGTGGGTGGATCTGCACGTGGGTGGACCCGCCTGGAGATGGATAGAGGAGTGGTGTCTCGGTTCCTAAGACCACCGGAAATAGGGTCTTAGGTGTCCCCTGTGAAAGGGTCGTTCGACCCCCAAAGGGGTCGTGACCCCCAGGTTGAAAGCCGCTGCTCTAAACCATTCCCCATCGCCTGTGAATCAGTATACAATCACACCTCTGGCCATTTTCCCTGTCAAGCAAAAATAACAACCAAATTCACTGTTCAATGTTCTGCCCCCTGAGAGTTCTGTCCTTCAGAAAGAACAGCAGTGCTTCCGCCGTTCTCTCTCGAGTAGACAAATATCATACACACATCCGTACACTTCACCCATGTTTTCTCTTCCTGTCAACTGATTGTAGGGGACATCCCATGGAAGCCGGAGGTGTGGGATAGGAGAAAGAAGAAAATGTAGCAAAAGTGGGAACTGTGAGCATCTGGGCTACTTCGTCATAAAAAACTTAGTTGTACCTTCAGAGCCTGCTCAAGTCCGATCGCACAGCCCTCTTCCATTTGTCAACAGAATCTTGCTGTGCACATCAAGCTTTCGGGCTCGCTGGACCAAACAACACTCAGTTCACGTGAGCAGCTCAAGTCACATGTAATTTGATGGCCCGTCGTTCAGAATTCCATCGGGACTAAAGGCCTAGTTCACATCAAGAATTGCTTCTCAAAAAAAGGGGCGTAGCTATCTTCAAAGGATGTGATTTCAAATGGCATTTCCATCTGATACCAACACTTTAGGTGCCATTGAATCTGCTAGATTTTACAGACCAAGTGGTAGAACCATTTACAGCAGCCTGGATCTCTTGCTTATTCTATACTCTCCCCCAAAGTATCCATTGTTCCCATCACTCAGTCAAGGAGTCAAAGTGGTATACCCAACTGAAGAGTACATTGTGTCTAAAATCCAAAGAGTTTCACTAGATATCTGCCTTTGATGATCATAGAAAAGTCCGGCTATAATGTATCCTGTCTCTCAACATGTCCCATACCACCATACTTTTCATTGATATAGAAGGTCCCTGAATGTTTAATCAGATTTGTTTTCTGATTCAACCACTGATTAAAAATTCAGATACGTTATCTAGAAGTTGAGAGTACTTACCACTTCTTGCTCTATCCAAGCAACACAATGTTCTCAATAGACTAATGTGCTATCCTGTGAAAGGGAAGGTTGCTTTGAACTAAATTGTGATACATCGTTGAAAAGTTGATATACTTTTGGGGTAGGACAGTGGAAGTATACTATTGGTCTTGTCAACTTTGGGGAAAAAGCAAAAACTGCCTCTGATGGTGTTTACTAACATGTATTGGGAGTGGGGTGGGGAGGTCGCATTTGTCAGAACAAGAAGCATACATCACATAATAAATGTATTGATCTGCTGAAGCAATGAAATGGCATCTGGGACAGCAGCTGTATCTGGAGCCACCACAAGGTTAAGTTTATGATAACCCACTGTCATTTTCCATGATCCACCTGCTTTCTGCACTGGTCAAATGGGCGAGTTGAATGGGAATGTGGTGAAAAATCACTACCCTTGCATCCTGCAAGTTCTTGATGGGGACACCAATTTCTAAAAATGCCTTCTGAAGTGACATATTGCTTTGGGTTAACTCATTTCTAAGATAGAGACAATTCTAGCAGCCTCCACTTAGCCATTCCTAACATAATAGTCATACTCCACAGGCCAGGGGGTAGGAATGTCTATCTCAATTTTATATTCCAGAACTGGAGAAAAAAAATACAGGGTGGGTTCAAGGCACCACTGGATTTAGTGTGAGGCAAGTATGACCTAAATCTCCCACCTGACCACTGTAAGCCACTACTCAAACTGGTGAACCACAGCGGCCTTTGGGCTCTCTAAAAATTAGTGTCCGTTCAGGGCCAGTATGGAGAAATTCTCCCCAAACACGATCATTTCCTTTTCCCCAGGGCGCAATGATCCAGGTAAAAGAACATACATCACTTTAGGGAAGAGAAGGGAACTACCCACAATATCAATTCCTGGCCATGTAGCTAGGTCCTTCTCCAAGGGGATCCAGGTGCTGCTCATTCAAAGGGTGCTGGTTCTGTATACGATCTCAAAAAAGAGAAGGAACGGAAAGGCTATGACTCCCTGTTTGGGTGATTCTAGGTCACTTGACCTAGAACTCTCCCACTTACGCAGATCAAATAAAAATGGAAAATACTGCGCACCCTTGGAGAGCTCAGCAGGTAGAGTGAAGGACTGTAGAAAAACACACTATTCCAACTATACGACACCATGCTCAACTTGCCACCACCACAGGTCGGAGTCCGATTATTTGGGTTACAGCTTGACTCCAGTGTGCATCAGGGGACCGACACTCGCCTTGGCTCCTGCCATCCGGAGCCAATCATCACTCAGGCATTAAAGGATCCCAGTTCAGCGACAGCAGTTTCACTCGAAAGGTCACCAAGCTCTTTAAGGATGCTCAGACATCCCTCACGAACGTATTCCTCGTAGTGATGGTTAAAGGACAACTGCTCTTGACTATTCATGTATTCATTCATCCATTCAACAAAGACTAGCTACCAGGCACTCTGAATAAGGTGCCAAACAGGACAGATGTAGTTCCTCTCTCCAAGTAATAGAAGAGTATTAATAAAATGGGGAAAACCTATGTGTCAGTCTTACGAAGAGTCACATACCAGACGGGATTATTTCATGTATTATTCATAGGGAGCCTCCAACATGATTGGCTGTTTTATTTCCGAGCTCTATTAGACACAGTAAGAATGCATCCTCCCAAAGCCTACAAAACAGCATGTGGTATTATAAAAATGACATGACCACACAGTATGTTGCTAGGTGATTGTTGTTATTGTTCACATAAACCATTACAAATACATCTAGTGACTGAGGTGGTGGCCATGGCTTGTCCAAATAGCAGATGATTTATTGATACCAGAATTGCTATTATGACATCCAAGGGCGTCCCCTGGGGACAAGTCCACATTCGTCCGTGCAAAGGCATGCATTATCTCAAAATGCTTGATAGCTGAACAAACAGTTTCCATGCTGCACTGGTCTTATGTATTTTAAGAGCATTGGGACTCCAGTTTAATAACTTTCCAAAGCTAAGGGATCCAAGAACCTATAGGCACCCAAGGTGTAGAGAAAAAGCAACATAAATGACGTGCCACTCACACTTCTCTGGTTTGAAGGGCATTAGAAACCGACGAGAACTCTCCCAGCTTGGCTGACTCAGCAGGTGTGCTCATGTAGGGATGATTCCCTGGAGCCACCTGAGTCTCCGGTCTCTCGCGGAGGTGCACCGGTTAAGTAGATGACTGCCAACCAAGACGGTGGTAGTTCAAACCCATGCAGCAGCTCCACGGGAAAAAGATGCAGTGACCTGCATCTGTAAAGGTTACAGTCTAGGACACCATATGGGAATATTCTATTCTGTCACTGAGTCGAAAACCAATTCGATGGTCCCAAGCAATGATCAAGTGCTTTAGCAAATCCATATGCTTCTCTTATTTCCCCGTGTGGGCACCATGGTGCTAAAGTATATGTCTCGCTGGGCTGCATGTGGTGTTCCCTATGCACATCTTCTGACCACTGCTTCGTCACACCCTATCACATTCCCTTCCTGAACGCGGGCTGAAATGGTTAGCCTGTACATCCCCACCCACACTGGCGTTGCCATAGTCCTCCTCCTCCCTAGGAAGCTTTCCCCTTGTGCTTCACGTGGCTGGCAACTTCTCATCCTTCTGAGAGGCCCTCCTGACCATCTGTGGACAAGCATCTTAAAGCTCTGTCTTCACACCATCTGTCTGTCCTTTCTCTCCACGGCACTTGGGTGTTTTGTGTTTGTTGAATGGCTGCCTTCTCAACTGTGATGCCGCTGACCTGGTGACGCCTGGCCCAGTGCTTAGCCCACCCAGGCACCAGCAAGGCTCCTTCAGCAGTCAGCCCTCTCTTCTATTTCTCTGCCAGCTTTCTATGGAGAGACCAGACCACGTCCCCTCGGCATCGGTGTCAGGAGAAGAAGCCGGAAGTTCACTGCTGTGCGGACACAGTGTGTTTCAGGACCACAGCTGGCCTCCCATTGGCTGGGCATGGTTGCAACTTTCTCCTTCCTCTCCTCTGATTCGCATCACTCAGACTTTAGCCCGTGTGACTACTGCAACAACGGAGCGTGCAGTAAAGATGATTCCATGACCTTCGGTAAAGAATGTAGGGCTCTTTTCTACACGGGGAGTAGATAAAACGTGCCACATTCCAGCAAAATAACAACACTTCTGAGTGGGGACAAATAAACAAGCCACAACGAGGTCTCTGCGTGTAGCTGTGACTTTGGTAAGAGTTGGAAGTGCTCAGACCTTGTTCACGAACCAGCCTTTTTCAACCGAGCTGACTCTCGGCTGACTGAGAACAAGTAGTATGTAGCAGGCCCTGTGCTTAGTCAGAACCTTATGGCTCATCGCATGGAGTCTCCCCAGTACTTTCAGCTCCTCTACCAGCTGCAGGGAAATCAGTCCCACGAACACGGATCCCATGCTGCATGAGGTGTTCAGGAAATAGAGGGCCCAGGCTCTCTTCTGAGGCACCTCTGGGTGGACTCCAACTTCCGGTCTTTGACTTAGCAGGGAGGTAACCATTTGTACCCTGGAGGGACTCTGAACGAATGCCCTCACAGGTCCTGTTCGTACCCCACTGTCTGGATAAGGAAGTGGTGACCTCCAATCACTAGGCTCCACAGTCAATGAATGGCAGGACTCCTCTTTAGAGTCTGTTCTTAGCCATTTTTCTAGGAAACAGTCACCCAATTACATTTGTATAAAACACATTTCCTCCTCTTTAGCCATTTTAAATGAAAACGTTAAAATGATTGCCGCATGATTCTGACAGGTGGAAATAAGGGTTCCTTTGGGATAGAAATTAGTTGTGAAAATAATTTCTCGATCATTTCCTCTCATTCATAAAAAGCAAAGAGTAACAGTGAAAGAACCATAGGCATGGGGAGCCCAGGGCACATGTCCCGTTGCCTCAGTAAATGGCTGCAACGGCCCCTCGGAGTCCTTGCCTTTTGTTTGGTTTTGTGATAACTTGTTCTGCTTGGCAAGTAGAAAAACACTCTTGAAAGAAATAAAGCCTCAATAAGGCCTGGAAAGAAGTGGACCTGTCACACACCGAGCCATACTACTCACGAAGAGAGAGAGGCAGGGGGCGAGAGCTGATCGTCTTCTATGGTGTTCCATGGGTTGTTTTGACCTTGAAAGAGGGTAATCCAGGCTTGTGATCCACAATGCTTCCACAGCCAGTTTTATAACATATGTGACGATATTTCATATCACATCAATCCATGAAATACCATGTATGCCTCTACCTTTCCATCTTCCAATAGTACAGAACAAGAGAGCTTTTCATCAAAGACCCAGAACAAAAAATCATATCAATGTCATTGAAGGGGAAGGGCAGAGTGGAGACCCAAAGCCCATCTCTAGACAATTGGACATCTCCTTACAGAAGGGCCGCAAGGAAGAGATGAGCCAGTCAGGGTGCAGTATAGCACCAATGAAACATACAACTTTCCTCTACTTCTTTAATGCTTTCTCTCCCCCACTATCATGATCCCAATTCTACCTTACAAATCTGGCTAGACCAGAGCATGTACACGGGTACAGATAAGAGCTGGAAACACACACACACACACACACAAAAAGAGCTGGAAACACAAGGAATCCAGGACAGATGAACCCCTCAGGACCAATAATGAGAGTGGAGATACCACGAGGGGAAGGGGAAGGGGGGTGGGGGGGAGAAAAGGGGAACCAATCACAATGATCTACATATAACCCCCTCTCAGGGGGACAGACAGCAGAAAAGTGGGTGTTAAGAGAGACATCGGTCAGTGTAAAACACGAAAAAATGATAATTTATAAATTATCAAGGGTTCGTGAGAGAGGGTGGGTGAGGGAGGGAGGGAGAAAAATGAGGAGCTGATACCAAGGGCTCAAGTAGAAAGAAAATGTTTTGAGAATGATGATGGCAACAAATGTGCTTGACACAGTGGATGTCTGTATGGATTGTGCTAAGAGCTGTAAGAGCACCCAATAAAATGATTTTTTTTAAATGTCCCTGTTTTATAAATAAAGTTTAACTTATAAGTCATTATATAAGAAATGAATCAAAACTTACTTCTGGAGGGCCATAAGTTTTCCTCTGTGTTTTTTTGAGTTTGCGCACTTGAATTTCAAGACTATATCACTGAAATCTCAAACAAAGTAGGAGTTTTGACATTGGGATTTTAGAGAAGAAATGACTCTGAAGAACTCATGTATGTACATGTATGAAAAGAACACTTTTCATTTGGACCTAAGTTGTGCCCCACCTCTGTTTTATGTCGCCTGGCCCAGTGTCCTGCAACAGTGAAGCGGAACAAGAAGGTGGGAATGGGGGTCTCGGGCTCCAAAGGGAGAGAAATGGACACAGCTTGTTAATTGCACTGTTAGAGCATTCTTTAAACTACTTGAGGAAGCAAATACCCTGCTTTATAACTTTTAAACTTTCTCCAAACCAGTTAAGGGGGACGGAATGATGGCTCCCGGAGTGCAGTAGGAAAGTTGGGGAACACTTCCTTTCCTACGGTCACAGAATTCACTCTCCACACATCCCACTCATAAATATCTATGTTCATCTTTCCAAAGGAGATAGAGATGGAATTACATGTGCTACCGTTCGTCACCTCTCTTTTAAACACTAAATTTAGCAGATGTGTGTAATGACTTAACATTGCCATAATGCTCAAGCTAGTACAGGTCAATCAATAGCTATTGATTAAATAGCTCTTCTCTTTGCAGCGCTGGGTTTGATATTCAAGTTGACAAAGGATCAAACATAGGTTTTAAGCGTAGGGGGACTACCACAGTTTGGCTGGGATGACAAGGTGAAGTCAAAAGTACTGCCACCCTGTTTCCCTGAAAATAAGACAGTGTCTTATATTAATTTTTGCTCCCAAAGATGCACTAGGTCTTATTTTCAGGGGATGTCTTATCTTTCCATGAAGAAGAATACGGTACACATTTATTGTTTATTGTTTTATTAAACGAGACCTCGCACTTCCTGTCTGCTCTGGATGTGCTGCGGCCAACAGTGAGCTGTGTGGCGGCGCCCGCTGCTACAGTCCAGAGTCCAGAGTTAAGGTAGTTTCGGGGGGCTTATTTTCGGGGAGGTCTTATTTTCGGGGGGATGCCTTATATTTCAGCAAGAGGCAAAACTATAAGTAGGTCGTATTTTTGGGGGATGTCTTACTTTTGGGAAAACAGGGTACTCAGGCTACCCTTCAGGTCTCCCAAATAAAATGCATTTAATCACCCCAGCAATCAGCTGATAGCCGCAGATGCATTTTCTTAGAGATACACTAGCCTTCATCTTGTGAGGGTGCCTTTTTCAAAGGGCTCGATCAACACAGTGCATTCTGGGAGGATGTGTTGAGCCAGTTAAATTCAAGGCAGAGTCCAGCACACACGGTGACAGCTACTGCTCTGTTGTTTTATTTTGTTTTGTTCTTTTATCTCCAAAGGAGGGATCATGAGGGCTTATTAGGAAGAAGTTTGGAGAAGTCTGAAAACTGCATTGGCGAGGAAAAGTCCAGAAGTTGTGCTGAGGAATCGTTTCCCATCAGAACGACGTGCCTGCGGTTTCCACACGAGCAGCAAGATCAAAATGCGAGACCTGACGTGAACGGTTAAAACCTCGTTGGTTGATCCCCTCCCTGATGCACGTTAGGCCTGATCTGATTTTCAACATTGTCCGTATTACGCTGTTGATTGTTCATCTTGGGGTTTATCTCAAATGTGCTGTCATGGGGGGCTCAACCTCTTGAGTGTTTGTTACGTGGTTTTCAATGTTTCAGTACATGAAACCCAGGATTGATGGCCCTACAGGGACAGCAAGTAGGGCAGGGCTGCAGGTGGGGTACAGCGGTGGGATCGGGAAAGAGCTGATGTCAAGGAGATCATGAAGGAAGAGAATGTTTTGAAAGTGATGAGGGTAGCAATTGTGCAATACTTCTTGACATGGTTGAACTATGGAATGAGATGATACCCGTATTAATGTCCAATAAAATGATTTTTTTAAAAGAGAGAGTGTAACAAGAATTATCATTATGAAATTGTATCCTGTCTCTCCAACATCCTTGACCTTTTCCCTGCCGACTTCTTTTTGTTCCCCAAACTCGCAGAGCATTGAAAAGGAAAGCAATATGGGTCCCTTTAGGGTGCCAAAAGGGTTGCTTTGACGTGGTACAAATCCAAAAGGGTCAAATTCTTCAGGAAGGCTTCAAAACACTGCCATTAGAGGTGCGATAGACCGAGAGGGAGTATATGTGGAGAAAAAAGAGTTTCGTGTTTGATATTTTTTGTGTAAATGGGTGTCTATTCTTTTATACCAAGAACTTTTGACTTACCTTCCTATAAATCAGCATGGATCCCAAAATATAGATGGGAAATTTTCTAAAAATTCTATCTTGGGGTCTGATAGGCCAAATTTACATTTTTTAAAAAGGGAAAAAAATAGAGTGTGGAGCTACTTCATTTTTTAATTTTAATTTTAAAATTAATTTATACTTCATTTAGAACATAAAGTAATTTTTAACTTAAAATATTAGGATTTAATTCTAAGGTCTGTGAAAATCATGAAGCAAGATTCTAAGCATGTTTATTCTGACATAAGTATTTCAACACAAGAATCTATAAATGTACATAAAAATTGTTTTGCAATAAGGTGACTATGGCCGTCTCTTCTTTCTTTGTAAACACCACTCAAAACTGTTAGTATATATCCCAAAGGGCAAGACTGGGTCACCCAAATATTTAAATATGTATTAAAATACAAGAAAAACAAGAATTTAGTAATGGCTGATGTAATCCCTAAAGAGAATGACAAAGACCAAAAGTTTAATGGATACATTTTTGAACAAACGGGAATGTGGACGGGGTCCAGAGGGGGTGACGTAAGTGAAGCTGCATGGAAATTGATGGGGCTGGGTGGAGCACTCCCTATCATCTGGAGAAGCTTCGGGCGAGAATTTGCTCTTGAAAAATGTTAGTTAACCAGCCTCAAAAGAAGAACTTTAGGTCCAAGAAGATCGGACACTCATGGTCCCGGGAAGCAGTCCTCCAGCAGCTGTTTAGAACCAAAATGACTTACACACCAACCACATCAAACCCTAAGAACCAGGGATTCCTGTCCTTGTGAACAGAGCCCTGCTGAAGAACCAAATCCCAGGAAATGAGTGAACCATGCTGCACTTCAGCTTATTCCTGGAGCAACACAACTGGTGAATTACAACTATGGCTCCTCTCCAGACATTGTAGACAAATATTCTTATTAATTTTCCGAATGGACAGTAGACGGATTTAAAAGACCTATCTACAACGTGAAGATTTTATCACGGAGATGGCAAATGGCTTTCAAAACGGGTGTCCAAGAAAATCAGAATCCAGGCAGATGAATGGATACATTGGATGTGTTAGATATGGGGGCGGGGGAAAAAAGGGATAATAATAATATTTAATATAATAACCAGGGTTCTTGGGGAGTAGGGTGGGGGACAGCAGGGATAAAGGGGAGCTGATACCAAAGCGTGCAAGAAGAAAGAAACTGCTTTGAAAATGATGGTGGTAACAACTGTAAAATCATGCCTGATCTCATTGAACTATGTATGGGTGGTTACACTATCTGTCGAGCTCCCAATAAAATGGGGGGAAAATAACAATTAAAAATTAAGAAAAACATAGAAAAATCAGAATCTATACCTTGAGGATGAGGATGTTAAAAGTGTTGAGCAAGAGGGAGGAGGGGAATGGAGCGCTAAGGTAAATAGCTTTGGAAACGCTAAATTAATCTAAGTCCACACAAGTTCCTTCTTGCAAGACTCTGAAGGGCTCCCATGCTAGAGTGCTTAGTGCCTCATCAAGAAGAGGACATGGTACAGTGTTTCCAAAATCATATGGACCATGGAAAGAAACTTCACTTTGTGGAGCCTGCCCCCCTCCCGCGCCATGGGACTAGTGTTCTACAGAAAGCTCTTTGGCACATCTTCTGGACCATGGAGGCCCATATATTTTTTTGTCCAATATACATTTATAAACTCAGAATTGGTACAGACTCTCAGAGGGCATAGCTACTAGAGAACATCCGTACTAAGTGTGCTGAAATACTCCCCATTGGGCATGTAAGATGGGTAAGGCTCTCCAGAGCGCTACACATAGGGTTAAGCAAAACAGTTTCAGAAACAGGCTAGTCTGCCCAAGGATTGATAGAAACAAAGTTCTGGTGTGTCCCCACCCCCTCCAAATCCCCCCTGATATAGAAATTATGCAGAAACATTAATTGAGTAGCATGAATAAGCTCCACAAAGACCCTTCCTGCCTAGAAAGTCTACGGGTCCCCAAGGGAAGGTGGTGAAAATGGGCACAACAGGGTCTTCCCTTTCCCCCCAATTATTCCAGCCTCTGCATGTTTGTACTGTTGCTTCTATTTACTTTCCCTCAACTTCTCAGCCAACGAAATCATCGCTGAATAAATGGAAGAGGGGGAGCTGCAGCTAACCTCTTCTGTCCTCACATGGGGAGGAAGAATCCAAACCAACAGCACACGGCCAATTCCCACAAGGTGGAGGTCAGGCATGCTTCTTTGAACCCATTGTGACAACAGCCATTCCTCTATGGGACTCTCCACTTTTCAGTTGCATTCGATGATTTCTTGCAGTGGCTACACAAAACCTAGACCATCCTCACCGCCATGGGTTTATTAATGAAGGAACAGGATCTAAAACATTCAGGACAGTGTTCTTGAAACAAGACTGGCTCATCTCTGTCATGCCC
>NW_022103905.1:6993927-6995903 GCF_000313985.2 Echinops telfairi
GGTCCCAAAGTTCTTAAAGGCTCACACATACCAAGAGTACCTGAGCGTGTGACGTAGTAAGGCTCACACATACGAAGAGTACCTGAGCGTGTGACGTAGTAAGGCTCACACATACGAAGAGTACCTGAGTGTGTGACGTAGTAAGGCTCACACATACGAAGAGTATCTAAGCGTATGATGTAGTAAGGCTCACACATACGAAGAGTATCTAAGTGTATGACATAGTAAGGCTCACACATATGAAGAGTACCTGAGCATGTGACGTAGTAAGGCTCACACATATGAAGAGTATCTAAGCGTATGACATAGTAAGGCTCACACATACGAAGAGTACCTGAGCGTGTGACGTAGTATGGCCTGCCTGGAAAGCAGGCTGACTTAGAAAAGAACTAGACTGTCAGTCCTTCATTCCGGGGTACGAGTGGTGGCCCACTTGACTGATGTCCAGTCATGAGAAGAGCTTCACAGAGATTTCTCACAGAGCATGTTTGGAAAACATTGTAGACAAGGAACTGGCTAATGCTAAGAGACGTGGTACAAGAGATAGCTCGCCATGTCAAAGCTGGTTTGCATTCTGGGAATATATTGTGGGGGCGGGCGAGGGTTCAAATGTTTTCCACCAACTCGTTGTGGGTCACTCAAAAACAGGCAGCTATGAGACTGAGTGACATTTGAGAATTCCCTGGGACTATCACCCAGAAGTACTCCTTAAACTCTGAGTTGAGACTATTCCCTGGAGGTACCTTTTAGTGGAAAAGAAGATTGGCTCGTCAAAGAAAGACGACCACCAATGGGGACTGTGTTCCTTCTTAAAATTATCCACAGGAGACTAACCACCACTCACTAGTCTGTTAGTCTGTCACCCTGCCATGGCTGGTGTGTTGTGATGCCGGAAGTTATGTTGCTGGTATTTCAAATGCCAGCAGGGTCACCCAAAGTGAACTGCTGCCAGCCGAGTTTCCAGAAGAACGAACGCCAGAGCAGTGTGGCCACTTCTGAGGAAACCCTTCTGGAGAACATGGAACACTGTCCGAAACTGAACACCTCATGACCAGAAGCGGAACATTGTCAGAGACGGAGCCGGAAGCTGAGCCCTCAGGTCGGAAATAAGACTAAGGAAGAGCTGCCTTCTCAGAGTAGAGGAGCCCACACCTATGCAAATCAATTAGGTGTAGGGTGAGGCGCATGGGAGTAAAGCTGTCTGGATGTTCCTATGCTGATGAGGCACGACTGCAAACAAGACCAACTGCAGACACCAATTACTACTCTGAACTTGGGCTGTGCGAGTATGAATCAAAGACAATTGGAAGTTATCAAAAATAAAATGGACTGCATGAAATTGACATGATTGGCATCAGTGAGTATGATATTGGCCATTTTAAATTTAAAAAATTGTATGGTTTACTATGCCAAGAATAAACGACTCCAGAGGAATTAAAACAAGAACATTTCAAGAACTATCTTGAGGTACGACCCTGTCTGTGATGTAATACTGTCATTGATAACTACTGGTGATTTGAACGCACAGTTGCAAACAAAGAAGGTACGATAGTAGGAAAATATGGTCTTGGTGATAAAAACAAAGCTGGAGATCAAAGGACAGAACTCTGCGAGACCAGCAATGTCTTCATCGCAAATACCTTTTCTCAACAGCACAAGCAGTGGCAATCTATGTGGGCTTCTCCAGATCAAATACACAGAAATCAAATTGACCACATCTGTGGGAAGTCCTGAAGGAGAAGCTCAAGAGCAGCAGCTAAAACTAGGCTAGGACCGAGTGGTGCAGACCATCAATTGCCCACAGGTAAGTCCTGGCTAAAGCTGAGGAAAATTAAATCAAATCCATGAGTGCCAAAATACAACCTTGAGTATAGCCCACCTGAAATTCAAAAGCATCGCAAGAACACAGTTGACGCAGCGAACACGGATGACTGAAGGCCTGATGCCCATCAAGAACAGCCCACTGGTAGAAAGCA
>NW_022103905.1:6997589-7015957 GCF_000313985.2 Echinops telfairi
TGAAATGACCACAGACTCCCCAAAAGAGGAAATTAAATATGTCCTTGAAGAAGTACAGCCAGAAGGCTCCTGATAGGCAAGGATGACAAAATTCCGTCTCAGCTACTTTGTCCATGTTGTCAGAGGAGACCAGGCCGTGGAGCAGGACAGTATGGCTGGCCAAGTTGTGGGGCAGTGAACAACAGGAAGACCCCGGACACAATGAATGGAACGGGTGGCTGCAACAATGGGCTCAGGCATCAGAACCACGCAGGGGATGGCACAGGACCAGGCAGTGCCTCGTAGTGTTGGAGTCAGGGTAACTGAGTCAAAACCAACTCAACAGCACCTATCCACAACAGCTCACGAGACCAAATTAATCTGCAGCATTTAACCTAAAACAAAGATCAGCACACAAGCCAGACCACGGGCTACAAGTGGAATAATAACCAGAAACGTAGCCAACACCAAAGGACAATAGGTGTAGAAAATTGTTAAATGGGATCCACATTTGCTTTGTCAAATCTCCCCAATTAAACACAATTAAAAACTTGTAAAAGCTGATGTGAGGGGCCTTAAATCTCGCGCCCCCGCCCCAGGTCTGCCTAGTGTAGCAAAGAGGGTTCCAAGAGGAAGATGCTTCAGGTACTTCTAGATGCCCAGGAGGTTGAAGAAGGAAACCGAAGCAACTAGTAGCATACCTTGGCTTACGTTTAGGGAGCTGCGAGGGAAAATCTCTGCAACTAGCCAGAAAATTTCATCCAACAGCGGGAAAAATAGTAGCCCACAGAATCATCTGAGGGAGGCAATGGGAAATGAAAATAAACGTGCTTCATGCTTACATCTCACTGACTCTGCTTGTTCATACAAGGCACATGCAACCTTACAAGACATGTGCTCCCTGTGTGCATGCAGGTACCCAGCCACAAGGCCTGGATGCCAATTCCAACAGATGTGTTTCCTGGAACTCTTCTAGGAAAATCAAGTTTATTCCATGATAGACCAGCTGCCAGATGTTGCAAGACCATTGAGGGCACACGACTTCTGCTAGCCACACACTGTTTTTTCCTTTCCACGTAGGCAGGCTCACAGAAGGTTCGCCATGTGTTTGTAACAACAGTTTACCTTTAGAAAGAAGAAATGAGGCCTACTACACGGGCTATGTCGTACAAACGCACTTTGAGAATGGACAGGAGCCCTGGTATTTACGCTGGGAATTTTTAATCACAAAATCCCCCAGCCCACTAAGTCAATCACGACTTCTAGCCACCTGATCTAGGTTTCCTAAGCTGGAGAGCCTTCTAGAAAAAGCCAGTCTTGTATTTCTCCTAAGGAGTGGCTGGTAGCTTTGAACTGCTAATGTTGCAGTTAATAAATCCAATACTTAACCTGACACCACCATCAGGCCACCTACATTTTTTTTTAAATTATGTACAACTTTTGCTAGAAATGCAGCATGGTAAAGTTAACTTCCAAACAAAGGAGCAATGAATCTACACTTCATTAGTGCCTGAGATAGTTAAAGTTTATTGTGCCAGCCTGGCCAATAAACACATGTGGGGTTAATTGAAGGGCGGAGAGATAAGTGGTTCGGTGAGCCTCGCCTTTTGAGTTCTCGGGTCTCTTGCTTTCTGATGGTCGGACCAGGGTGCAACTGCCTTAGCCAGTTCCCTGCTTCAGCTGGCAAGGCTCACTTCCTGCAAGACATCGCCTAGGAGAAGCTGCATGAACCTACCTGGATGCAGCCCTGGGTGCAGGAGCAGCCGTGTGGAGACCCCTGCCAGCGCTGAGATGCTTACACATTCACTGACTCGGCTTTCCTTCTGCAGTCGGCATCATTGTGTGTGTTTTGTGAGATGGAGGAAGACTTTGTGGATTGGTGTTGGACATATGGGTTAATGGGTTAATGTTGGACTCGTGGGCTTGGGCAGCACTGGGTCCGGATGTTTTCTTGAGGCACACTTAACCTTTCTATAAAACTCCCTCTTATACATGAGTTTCTGCAGATTTGTTTCTCTAAAGTACCTAGACTGACACAGTGCCTTTCAGAAAACTTCAGGAATAAAACAAGAAAATGAGCCCTGGATCCTACCGAGCTCTGCAACAAGGTCCTGGCTTTATTTTCTTTATAAGAAGTGAGTGCATCCAATATAAGCCACCGAATTATAACATATTTGAACCATTATGTGTTGTTCCTCCCATTCGCTCTATACACTAGAGACAGTGCTTTCCTGGATTTTCTGAACAAATTCTTATCAGTTGCTTTCGGTGATAAGTTTTTGAAAATTGTTAAATGAAGTCATCAAAAAAAAACACCCTTTTGTACAACATCTTCAGGGGTAGTAGTTATTGCACTGCATTTATGGGTGTGAAGGAATCTACAATGGTGCTTGATTATGATTGTTCCTCCTAGCTTTTTATTGGGAGTTCAGTGAAGGTCTACAGAGCAAATAAGCTTTCCATTCAACGATTTATACACATTTATATCACTGATTGAAATTCTCCCAGTGTAGCTTATCATGTATCCACTTCCTCCCTAGGAAGAATAGTAGAATACTTCTTGTTACTAACTCTAGGTTTTCAAAAGGTTTGATCTTCTGGTTTACATAAACCTTGACATGAAAATATGAATGCAATTCCATGTGCTTCTAGAGTGAGTCTGGCAAGATAATTCTTTTAAAAAAAATCATTTTATTGGGGGCTCACATAGCTCTTATCGCAATCCATACATATATCCATTGTGTCAAGCACATTGTACATTTGTTGCCATCATCATTTTCAAATCATTTTCTTTCTACTTGAGTCCTTGCTATCAGCTCCTCATTTTCCCCCTCACCCCCACCCTCACGAACCCTTGATAATTTATAAATTATTATTTTTTCATGTCTGACACTGACCGATGTCTCCGTTCATCCACTTTTCTGTTGTCTGTCCCCCTGGGAGGGGGTTATATGTAGGTCATTGTGATCCTTTCTCCCCCCAAACTTCCCCTTCCCCTCCTGGTATCACTACGCTCAATATTGGTCCTGAGGGGGTTATCTGTTCTGGATTCCCTGTGTTTCCAGCTCTTATCTGTACCCATGTACATGCTCTGGTCTAGCCGGATTTGTAACATAGAATTGGGATCATGATAGTGGGGGCGGGGGAGCATTAAAGAACTAGAGGAAAGTTGTATGTTTCATCGGTACTATACTGCACCAAGACAATTATTTTCACTGCTTTGCAAAGCAGCTAAAATATTTACTTATTCCTTGTAGTATTTATAAGTATATGTATATGTCAATGTGTGTATGTGTGTGTGTATTTGATGTGGATCCCTAATAGTATAGAGGTTACGCATTAGGCTACTAACTACAAGGTTAGCAGTTCAAAATCAATGGCTGCTCCAAGGAATAAAGATGAGTCTTTCTACTCTTGTCAAAAGTTATAATCTTGGGAAACCAGAGGGTAGTTCTACCCTGTCTTATAAAGTTGCTATAAGCCAAAACCTATTCTATGGCAGTAAGTTTTAGCCATTAGTATTTTTAAATAATTTATATTTGTTTCTGTTGACAATATATCACCAATTTGATAATTTTCACATGTACAATTCAGTGACACCAATGGTATAATTTGAGTTGTGGAAAAATTCTCACCTTCATTTGCCAAATTATTCTTCCACCATTAACATAAACCCACTGTCCCCTTAGCTTCCAGTCTAACCGCTCTAACCTTTCTGTTGCTGTTGTCAATTTGATCCCTAGATGGTTTTTTAGAAGAGCACAGTGCTTAGGGCAGACACTCTTTATAAGCTAAGTTAAATGGTTTCATGAAGAGTCGTCACTAGTATTTGATAATTTCAGGATATTTCCAAAAACGCAAATACTTCCTTGAAAGGAAAAAAAGTAGCTACATACTCACTTGAAGGTAGAGCTGACTCTGTAGAAGCAATTAGAAAATACAGATTCCAAATATTTTGATTAATTCCAATGTCATAGAAAATGATATAGTTTTCCATGGTTAACAGTGCTCAATGACAATATTAATTTTAATTTTATACATGTATGTTGGCGCATGTTGGTTCAATCCTTTGCATGTACTGCAGGCCATTTGCATATACAAATAGAAACCAACCTCTGCTCAAATCCTGGAATGGGCTGTTCAACAAAATCTAAATCCATCAGTCAGAAGAATATCCTCAAACCCTATAGGAGATCTATCCAAGTGATATTCAAGACCGGAGATCCCCTTGCAGAGGGGTCTCAGGGAGGAGACGAGCCAGTCAGGGTGCAATGTAGCAACGATGAAAAATACAACTTTCCTCTAGTTCCTAAATGCTTCCTCCCAACCCCCATTATCATGATCTGAATTCTACCTTGCAAGTCTGGCTAGACCAGAGGATGTACACTGGTACAGATAGGAACTGGAAACACAGGGAATCCAGGGTAAATGATCCCTTCAGGACCAGTGGTGTGAGTGGCGATACTGGGAGGGTAGAGGGAGAGTGGGTTGGAAAGAGGGAACCGATTATAAGGAACTATATGTGGCCCCCTCCCTGGGGGACGGACAACAGAAAAGTGGGTGAAGGGAGACGTCGGACAGGGCAAGATATGACAAAATAATAATTTATAGATTATCAAGGGCTCATGAGGGAGGGGGAATGGGAAGGGAGGGGAAAAATGAGGAACTGATGCTGGGGGCTTAAGTGGAGAGGAAATGTTTTGAGAATGATGAGGGCAATGAATGTACAAATGTGCTTTACACAATTGATGTATGTATGGATTGTGATAAGAGTTGTATGAGCCCCTAATAAAATGATTTTAAAAAAATGTTTTAAAGCAACTTAGTTCAACTCTCTCACAGAGGAAACCTCCCTGCCTACCCAAGTTTATTGAATTTTTAAAACTCTGTTGCTTCCATTCTAAAAGTCATAGATGCTTGAATTCTTGTCATCAGAAACTTCGGTAAAGTTATTAACCCCTTCTTGGTGAGATCAAGTAGAACACTGAGGTTATATGCAGGGGCTCATGAGAGCCACACTGGCTAAGTTCAGATCTGGCTTTTACCACTTAGAAGCATTTTGACTTTGGGAAGCTTTGTAATCTCCTTCTTTTTGTCTCTGTTCCCTCCTCTATAGAATGAGACTCACAATAGGGCTTTTCTCATAAGGTTGTCAGAAAGAGTAAGTGAATCATCCCTAGAACGAGCTAAGAACACTGCCTAGCATACATTAAGAACTACGTACTCATTGCCTGTTCTTAATGATAAGCAATTCATGATTCTCCCTCATTCTCTCTTGTCCTTTTTATGAATCTAGAAACCACCAAGCCATTTCTGATTTCCTTGCCTTTTAGATTCGTTGACTCAGTATGCTCCTGATTCTCTGGCTTCCCTTCCCATCTTCTCAGGTGCCTGCCCTTTGTCTCTCTCATCCTCAAGCCAATCCATCAATGCCCTCGCATTCTCTTCTTCCTTGAGAATGTTGAGAAATCTCTCCATGCTCACGTTTCACTGCACTTACTACAACAGCATTTAGCACGATGTAAACTGGCCTGCGTTCTGCAGCAAGATAAAAGGAAAAGCACGATTCCACACGTGATTCTTTGATGGAATTCTTTTGTTGGCAGTTCACTGTGGTAATGCACAACTAGGTTGTGTTGTCACTGCCAAAATAGGCACTGACCTCACTTCAATATTCTGATAACAAACACTCACATAAACTGTACCATTGAGCTAAGGAAGCGCTAAGGTCTACCGGCTGCTCAAGACCCAAAGAAAGAAGGCAGAGAGTGGACAGAAAGGCAGGGGAAGGGTACAGACTGGAGGAAGAGAGTCAGGAGAAAGCATAAAGTGCACTTACAGAAGAAAAAGAGTATATGATGAAAACATGTGATTTAAAGGAAAATACAAATAATTACAATCTGATTGAAAATACACACAGCAAACTCAACTGCCCACAAGGGCCAAGAAACAAAATGAATGAACAAATAATATAAAGTGGACAGCACGTAAGACAACAGTGAAAACTGCAGCACGCTGAAAAATGTACCCAAAAAAGTAGTCACATTTAATTTCTATAAAGTAAATACTACAAGCCACACGCCTTCATTTTTCCCTCTGAGTGTCGTGGGACAGTCAATATTATACTGTATTATTATTGCTCCCTGTCCATGAGGTTGAGTAATCAGGAATTTTTTTAAAAGAGCTATTTATCTTACTAGATATAAGATAGAGTTAAGAGAAACTTTGCTTCATAATCTACATAATCTAACGCGTTTGCTGGATGATTCAAATTCTCCTTCACTGCTTCTCTCCACTACGTACCAAAATAGCATAGACATTCACTTCTTTAACCGAAAGTGATCCAGATTCTGCCAGCAGTTCTCCTCAAAGGGTATTCCACACTTATACGGGGTCTCTGACGTAGTCACAAGGAGCCTTGGTAGTGTCGTGGGTTACCCAATAGGCTGTTAATGGCAAGCTTAGCAGTTCAAAACCACCAACCACTCCAGGGGAAAAATAAGGCTTTCTACTCCAGTACAGATTTGCAGTCTCAAAAACCCACAGGGGCAGTTCTAGTCTGTCTGAAAGGGTCACTGCCAGTCAGAATTGACTCAGTGGCAGTGAGAGAGAGTTAAAGGTATAGAAAAGTTCTAAAATCTCTCCCAGGGACCAGGCTGCTTATCCTGAGAGGTAAGTGTAACTGACATTCTAACGGTTTCCTTCCATATTACATCATGATCAGAAGTTATTTTTTAGTGTCACCTGGTTTTGGTCAAAATGCACCTCCTTTTCTACATCCTTATTAGCTGAAAAATGATAGCCTGAAAGATGCGGTGCAAGGTAATTCAATTAGACATCAACACTGTGATCATCTCGGACACCAATGAAAACCATCCAGAACTGCCCATAATGAAGCAAACAACACTTACTACCTGCAGACATCTGTCCATATCTGATCGTCCTATCTCGCGATTCTCTGATGCCTTAGAAAAGAAGCCCAGTTCAACATGTATGGAATCTCCTACGCATCGGGCATTGACAACTTTGGTATGGGAATGGCAAAGATGCTTAAACCATAGTTGGAGCGGGAGGGATGGCAACTTGCGGCTTCAATACAGTACACGATTGTAGTGATGCTGACTGTTGTTGCTAGGTGTTGTTGAGCGGGTTCCAATGCACAGTGGCCCAGCAAGTGGCTGCCAACTCACCCAGCCCGTGTGACAGGGTCGACCTCGTCTGTACGATTTTCTGGGCTCCAGTCTTTATGAAGCTGATCATTGTGCCGTTCTTCTGTGGACACGCTGGGTAGGGGTGAACCACCAACCTTTTCCTTAGCAGCCCAGTGCCTAACCATTGCACCACCAAGGATCCTTCATTCACTACGCTACCTACCTCCTTGATGGCCATCAAGTCAATTCTGACCCATAGTCACTCTGCTGGCCCTAGAAGCACTAACCCAAAGGGTTGGCAAGGCTGCCAAGTTGATAGAAGCTGACTGGCCCGTCCGTCTCCCAAGGAGATGCTGCCAAGTTGGAGCAGAGGACCTTTCAGTTAGTAGCTGAACTCCTAACCACTGTGTCACACGGGCTCCTTTAACATACTAACATACAACATCGCTGCCAATAAGACAATACCAACTCCCAGTCACCCTCCATGCCGGGTTCTGAAGCTGTAAAGTTTTCCTGGAATGGACAAACTCATCTTGCTCTCAGCAAGCAACGGAGGTGGTCTCAAGTAGACCACTGACTCTGTGGCTCGCAGTCCAATATGTGATCCGCTCTGCCAGCAGGACTCCTTTCACAATGCACCAAGGGCTCTGAAAAGAGGGGTGCCAACAACGATACAAGAGAATGCAGAGGGAGCACCCAGCTCAGCCTGGAGCCAGAAGGCGTAAGGAGCCAAGGCACTTTGGAAGTCCATTTTAAAACCACACCCCGATAAAAACAGAGTGCAAGTAGCGTAGGCACCGTCTCGATGATAAACAATGTGATGACTAGGTCTAGTCTGTGGATGTCACACAGAATACTTTCCTGTGCTTCAGGATGGTTTCTTCCTGATTCGGTGCTACAATTTTATCCATCACTCTTGAAATGTAAAGCATACATTTGGGCAAGAGGACACAGGCTCTTTCATCCCAGATAGAAGTAAGCAGGTGACTTTCACAGAGCAGAAACCAGGGAAGACTCTAAATGGAATACAATTCTTGAATCAAAAAGATTCTCTTCTCCCATATGGTGGGGAAAATTTTACTCACATTTCCCTTCTTCCATCAAAGGCTTTTTGATTGTGCTCAGGGGTAAGGTAGACTGAGGCAATGATTTAAAAGAGACGGCTTCTCGGTCTCCCACTCCACCCCCAAAGTTCTACTACCGTAAGTACCAGAATAACTGTCATTTGGGGAATACTTGGTTTTAGATAATCCTTACTGAGAAGATCCTACAGGACTCAGATATATACACCCACAGCTTCAGGGAGATTTCAGTAAAGTCTTATTGTCGCAGGAGAGCAGTAAAGGACCCCTCCCACCTCCGAATTTGGAGAAACCCCTGAATGTTATACCAATTTGATTAGTAGATTACAAGTTCAGCCCATTCATGCCTTTTCTGAATCTTGGACACATGTCAGATCTTTGAAGAAAGAACTGTGGAATGTTCAATATCATGCCCTCTTTATGAATTACCACAAATCAATGCCTGGAATTATAGATATTAGCATCCTTTGGAATAAATTACTAACTGTACTTTGTTAATAATTTAATCAAAACTTCACCTTATTAGTGATTCTTTTTGTTTAAAAAAAACAAACTCAGAACCTAGAATTTGTTTCTGAGAAATTGTTTTCCCATACCATGGCTCAACTTAGATGGTACCAGTTTAAATCTTCTGCATCTTCATTGTGAGGATGCTAATAGAAACAGTTGTCTTTGTTAATCTGGATACCATTATATATACAAGCAATCCATCCACAGTTCTAGGGAAAATTCCCTTATCTTTTAATTCCATTTTCCCACAAACTTTTGAAGGCCCCTTGTGTATATAAACTTGTGTGCACATTCACGTGCATTTGTGCACACTGTACAGAAAAACAGTTCAAATTAAGAATTCCAAAGAGTGGTCAAAATGCAATGTAAACATAATCCACAATTCATCACACATCGGTATCATGCAGTGGTCTGATTGCCACAGCCACAGCATAATTCATCTGGTAAGAATAGCAACTGATCGACAGCAACTTTCTAAAATATGTTATTATTTAATTAACAAATCACTGGATTTAGGTGAACTTACAAAAACAGAAGCATAAACCCAACATTTTCTCACATCCCACACAGTCCTCTAATCTCTACAACATATCTGTTACTGACTGTCTTCATCTCAGAGAAAGATGGACAAAAGTGATGACTACAAATAAAGTCCATGAGTCTCTTTCCAGTTTAGCCAAACGACCCCAACCCTCAAAAACTTCACTATAAAACCAGGAACTGTGGGGAAAGGCTTTACATGTGGAGATCAAAAAGACCAATGTTTAGAGAAAACAAAAATATGAAGCATATACGGATCCATGTATACTCAAAATCATATTTGTATTTACATGCAGATAAATTGGGTCAAACACTTCTTTGCATTACAAACAGCAGTAAGCACTGGGCTTGAAAACAGAGACTGCCACTCAGATGAAAGATTATTACCTGTGTAATCTTCAGGAGATTGCTCGTCCTCTCTGAGCATAATTACACCTCCTCCACTGGGTGGTGGTAAGTACTGAATAAACCATGTATGTGAAAGCACTATTTCTCACCACTCAGTATTTCCAGGGAGCACCGTGAGTGCTGAGCTTGTAGCCCCCTGCAGCCCTGAATGGGAGCTATCAGCTCTGCAGGTGGATTCAGGTACATTCATTGTAAACCTTTCCTTTTTTTAATATGAAATCATTTTGTTGGGGGCTCTGACAGATATTATAATAATCCATAAACCAATTATATCAAGTGAACTTGTACATATGTTGCCATCATCATTTTCAAAACATTATCTTTCTACTTGAGCCCTTTGATATCAGCTCCTCTTTTTTCCTTCCCCCTCCCACCCCACCACCCTCATGAACCCTTATAAGTTATATAACATCGCTATTTTTCATCTCTGACACCGACTGCTGTATCCCTTCTATACCATTGTTTTGTCTATAGCCATGTCCCCAGTTTCCTAGGGTCACAACAAGCTCAATTCTAAATCTTATGGAAAATTCATTTTTTCTGTCTTGATGCCAACCAGTACTTAGGCATACAATGACTTTTCAGTCCCGGGATCCATGCACAAAAATTGCTGAATAAGATAAATGGATTTGGAGCCATTTCTTGTCACCTTAAGAACCTACCCAGTGGTACCTCTGGAGATTGCTTTGAAAAGTTCAACCAACTGCATTTTAAAATCTCCTTTTATTTATTTTTAAAACTCTTTATTGTAACTTAGATGCATGTTTACAGAATAAACTGATATTCCATTCAACAAGTCATAGCACATTTTGTTTCGTGACACTGACTGTAAGCCCAATGCCTCTCCCAATCAACCCTAGCTTCGGGCCCGGGCACCTTTCTATATAAGATGATAAGAAGCCATTACCTCTTTCGCACTGGGGTCCAGTAAAGCCGTAAGTGCAGGCACATCGATTTGGGGCCACACACCTCCCTCCATTGAGACAGCCACTTTCACAGACAGCTGTAAAATAAGGAACAGAGAAGCTGAGACGCTTAACCTGAAAGCAGAAGAAAGTGAAATGGCATTTACATCCCCTGAAAAGACCATGGGCAGCAATCAGCCTGGTAATGGCTCTGTAGGTCCAATTGCGTTCTTGGTGCTCAGTCAACTCTCAAGTGGTGCGACTTCATAGAGAATGTATAACTGCGCTGATGCCGATGGTTTGGCTCCATGAAGCATCCAAGCAATGCTTTCAGTTTTGCATCTTACAAGGGCTGTTACCAGGTACTTCCCTACCCAGGAAAAGCATGTTATCCGACTAATTCTTGGAGAGCTCTCATGGGGGGAAACTCTATCACTCCAATGTCCCCTTCGAAGAAATGCAGCATGTAAACCACACGATTAAATGAAAACAACAAAATATTATCACCGGCCTCTAGTAACTTAAGCACCATAACCAGAACTCAAATGAGTGTTATAACAGATTCATTGGAAACTATTTGGCGAGATTAGATGAGCGGTGCTTGAGGGAGGGACACTTTGGTTACTTTAAAAGGCCATAAAACAATAATTGAAAGCTCATGCTTTAAACAACTCTTCTTGGTTCAATTTCCTAAAACTCTTCCATGCATAACTTCTCTGAGCATCTGTATCACAAGCGATAGGCTCTGTCCAGGTTCATCTACTGATCCCACTCATTCCTCGAAACCTAGCCCACCCCTCCACAAGGCTTCCCTAATGCCCCTGGTTAAAATGATTCCTCTTTTCATGTACTTTTCTCTCATGTCAGTGATAGTCACGGTGTTGAGCCGCTCCCTTGCCTATACAAGGAGCTCAGCTGCCAAACATATCCAGCTGTCAATCTTCAGATCTGCTGCAATGGCGAAACCAAAGATACCCTCCTCAGGTGGTTCCCAGTCAATCCCTGAGCACAATGAACCCTAGAACCTGGCCAAACCCAATTACAGTAAACATCTGAGCTACAGAAAAACGGTTCCCCCAAAACAAATGGGTGCCACATTATGACATGCATCAAATGATGATTACCACTGCGTTATCGCATTAAAGATGCTTTTCTGTTTTCTATGCACGCACAGGTACGCCAGAGGCCCCTAGTACAGACTAAGACAAATGGGTGACTCACTGACACTGGACATAAGCTGCACCTAACTGTGGTGACGTACAGACACATTGAGTAAAGACAGACTTGGGAAGAGGACCCATTCGTACTCCAGAGGCTGCCTGTGCTTTGAGACAGCTTGAAAATCCAGGTGTAGCTGTTCATCGAGCTAACAGAAACTGTCCATCTAGAAAGAAAGTGAATGCGTCCCTCTGGGTGGTGATTGGGCAAGCAGGAGGGGAAGGAAACTTAAGGAAAGTGACTGCAAGATCCATTCCCAACATTCCACATGGAAAACCAGTGCCAGGTGTCTGGTTCAGTTATCTTGTCCTTGGTGCAAGACCACCGGACAGCTAGGAAAATACCAGACCAAGACTAATCAAAGGCCATCCATCGGCATGCATCTCTTAATTCTGTGCGCTCCGTAGGTTAAACGTTAGAATAATTATAACCCTGATTTACTTACGCTGTCCACAGTGGGTCCCGGTGTATCCTTTCTGGCAAAGACAATGATCATCGCTGCAGCTACCACCGTTCATGCAGCGGATATTACAGTGTTGGACTTGAAAAGGAAAAAAACAAAACACGGTGTTTAAACACAATCGAGGCACATGGTGTGCGACAGTTCGCTAGCGTGGCTTTGCAGTTCATTTCAAGAAAAAGGAGGTTCTTTCTCGGCAGTCACAGATTGATGAAGCCATAACTGACGGTGTTAAGTCGGTTCTCATCTGCATGCATAAAACCAGGTCAGCTCGGGGCGCTTGTTTAAGCCCATATTTTAACAGTGCTTGCTCGGTTCCCTAATTTAGTAGAACTCACCAGAGTCATTTCTGTAACATACCAACAAGAAAATAGAGCCTTGACAAGGTGACGGTGGCAACACTTCTCCTGTTAAAAGCTTTACAGTCCCAGGTAGGTAGCCAGCCAGGAAAATAGTCATGGTGACAATTTTCACAGCATTTTCTTAAAATATATTTGGGAGGGCGCAGAAAAGAAAAAGATCCCTTGAAGGGCGTTTATTAACAAGACAGCCTGAGAATGGGAATGGGTAGAAATGGCTCTGAAAGAGCTGCTTGTTTCAAATGTAACCTTAACCACAAATAATGCCCTTGGGGCTTGACGTACTCGCTCCTTCAGCTTGTCACCGACGACGGAAGTGGGAACTGCAGGAATCAGGGCAGAAAGCACCGGCCAAACGGCCTCAGCCGGTGAGAATGATGACTCAGAGGAAGGCGAAGGGAGCAGATGTCTGGGCTCAGGGATCAGATAACACACACACCTGTGGCCTCAGTGCTCTAGAGACTAGGCTCACTCTGTCCCAGGGATCTCAGCACCCTATTAACACTTTTGAAAGCCCCCAGCCATTCCCTAGGCCCCCCGAAAGCAGTAACTATCCTATTTGGAGAAGGTTCATGGTTTGGCTGAATTAATAGATCCCTGATTCCGATTGCCCTAGTCCCTAGACAAGGAGGCCAGAACTAGGCACTGGGAGCTTGGCTGATTCTGCCCTGACCTCTAAATGGCGAGAGGAAACCAGGAGGGGAAAAGTCTCAATATTTACTTAAGCAGAGAGAATCTCTGCTTTCCAGGCACGCACCAAAACCCCCTCCTTCTGCTCGGTCTGCCTGGTGCACAGGAACCAAATCACTTCCCAGGGGCGGGAAGGAGACTTCTCCTTGCCTCCACCCTCTTAGTACCACGTGTTAGGGGTTCCTGGGGACAGGAAGGGAAAGTGGCCGCTATTCAGGAGAAAGGCCGAGGGAATGAGGACTTGCAGCACAGCAACAGGAAAAGGAAAGTGCCGGAACGTATGGCGTCCCATTTCCTCTTCCACCTCCAAAGAGGTTCACTCAAATGGAAAGAGAAACACCTTTTCAAGAACATGTCACAACGTCTCCCTGGGCCTGCTGAATGCAGAGCGATCCCCATCTCGCCGCGTGCAAGGCCCCCTCAGCACGGCCCGTGCACCCTTCAGGGGTCCTTTACACTCTCTCAGGGCAAATCTGTCAGAGCGCCAGGGTGGCACACACAGTGAAGTGCTAAACGTAAGGTTAGCAGCTGACACCCCCACTCAAGAGATAGCTCAGATGACAGATGTGCTGACCTGCTTCAGAAAGAAATGGCCCTGACGGCTGGCCGGAGCGACTCCACCTGCACACACGGGTCACCGTGAGGTGGAACTGGCTTGACCACCATTAGCAACAACGAGTGTATGTTACACGACACTGTCCCTTGATCTACTCATCGCTCAAATATGTCTACATACCTACTACCTGCCACCCAAATGCCGGGCACTGTGCTTACCAGTCTTATGGCTCTCTTTGTTCTGGTCGCTCTGCATGCCTTCTTCCCTTTTCATCTGATGTCTCCTTGCTCCTAACTACCCAGTACATGAAACAAGAGTGTTCCCTCAAAACACTAACATCCTGCCTATCTCCAATAGCCTCTCCTCTCCTTCAGTCTTTTCTGATTTCATTGCCCCTTCACCCCCTCTCTGAGGCCGGAGCACTTTACACATCACTTTGAAGCATATGGTATATACGCTCATCATTGTGGTCCTTCATCCTGCCTTGAGTCCTTGGTCCAAAAGCTTCATGAGAGTGAAAGTGTCACGACTATAATTTATTTATAGGGCCATTCAATGCCAAGTACGTCATAGAGGTACCTATATGCAGATGATGGCTCAAGTTTTACCAAGTTCATTTCTATTCCCTTAACTCAGAAGCTGTTGAATGACCTTAAAAACGATCTATGTACCATTGTTTGAGGGGACCTTGGGGGAGGGGTATTTCTTGAGCCAAGAGCCTTGGCATCAACCTCCTAAATTGCCATTCGCTGAGCAACACCGCTTCCCCTTTGTGTCTAGCTTCTGGGTTGTGCTCTCCTGGTACCCACCAGATATTCTGCTGAGTGGAGAGCTACATGTACTCAACCAGCTCTTGACCCCCCTCCAAAATGAAAGCAGTTACCTTCAAGTTGCCTACTTAAGATTTTTTGTTTGGTTACTACTAATAGGTCTTATGGAAAACCTTACTGTTGACAGGTTTACCTGCTATGGAGATGTGTTTATTTTATTTAAATTTGCTACTTTAAATAAAAAGGCAAATTAAAAACTATATATATTGAAATATCACACTGAGTCCAAACAGTTGCCCACAGTGGCCAAAGTACTAATAGGTCCCTAAGTAGGTTGCTGTTTAAAACGTCATCATCTTTGTTCCACAGTGAATTAAAAGCAACATAACTCCTCTGTTGAAGCACAGTTAACGATAGTAGGCAACCTAGGAAATTGATTGAAACAGACTATTATTTTAGGCGCCCATGATTCTAATAAAATCTCTTAACCAAACTACTTTGTCAATTTAAAAATAAGTTTAAATATACAAAAGAAATGATTTGGTGAACTTTTCCGATGGTATTCTAAGTAGGTCAGGAAAAGGACTATCATTGCTTAAAATCTGTAGTTTAACTTAGCTTCATCCTATCTTAGAAAAACAGTCGGGATTAGGAAAAGCACAGGAAATGATGTCATCAGTCAAGCAGCATAGGAACTCAACCCACAAACTGATTTCAATTAGTGTGGTTCATGCCAAGAGCTAATTTCCATTCCCACACAAGCAACAAAGCCATGTTGCCAGTTGTAAGATAAAAAGGCTAACAGTAGTTTTAATTGTGACTTAGCTTGAGAAACAGAATGCATTCTCCTTTCTGAGAAGAATGATCACCTCACTTTAAATGCCACAGAATAATAAAAAAATTTTAAAAAAATAAAACTTTCCTGATATCCATTTAGGTTTTCCCTGAACTGTCTTTCAGCTGAAAACATTTCCAACATTCAGTGTTACTTCTCTTTTAAAAAAAGAAAAACACGCCACCAGACATGTGGACCATGAAGGAAGGCTTATCCCAGTGGCCCACTTAAATCAATGAGCCCTGACTCCTTGGGCTCTTCAGCAGACAGCAGGAGCTTAGTTACCTGCTTTGCCACAAACACGTTTACCAATTTTTGTGAGTCTTAGATCTTTGGACAAAACAAAACAAAAATGAACAGAAGATTTCTTTCAATATGGGAGTCAGATTCAGGAATTCTGTGGGGAAATCGAGGAACTAGATAGGAATTTTTGCTATACTCATAGGAAGCAGTTGAAAAGAGGGGGGGATATATATACATACATATATATATATATATATATATATATACACACACACACACACACACACACACAAACACACGGGTTCTGAGACCCTGGGTGAGTGCTGCGGGTTGGGCATTAGGCTGCTACCTGCAAGGTTGGTGGTTCAAACCCACCAGGAACTCCTGAGCAGAATGATGAAGCTATCTAGCTCCCTAAGATTTACACTCTGGAAAACTCTCTAAAAGACCACTGTAAGTCAGAATCAACTTAACGGCAGTCGGATTGGGATGTAAGTCCTTAGCTAATAACTAAAAAGTTAGCAGTTTAAATCCACTCCAAAGTGCCTTAGGAGAAAAATGTGGTGATCTACTTCTGAGCAATCACAGCCATTGAAAACCCCACGTCACGGAATCCTACTAGGAAACACATGGGTTCTCCATGAGTCAGAATTAACTTATGCAAACAAGAATTTCAGAGGCCAGGCAATTTAGGAAAGAAAGTGGTATGTCTCTAAGGGAGCCCAAAGAAAACCCGAGGTTCCACTTAAACCCTTAAGGAGATTCTAGAGCCTTTACTCAATGCCCCAAATACGCAACCTCAGAATATAGTCTGAAATTCAATCTGTGCTGCTTCCAGAGAATAAAAATACTACGGCACTCAGAGTGTCCACATGCAAACATACACGGCCACATATTCCTGAGGCCCTGTGTTTCAGGGAGAATGTCCTCTCAAAGATGGACAAGCAGCTCAAAGGATTTCAACTAAGGTTCAAGATCCTGGAGTTAGCACGAGATGCTGTGGTTTATCCATATCCCTACCGGATTCCCAAATGAATTTTGTTCCAGAGGATAATTCAACTAAACTCACTGCCATCGAGTCAACGCCAACTCATAGTGACCCTATAGGACAGGGTAGAACTGCTCCAGTGAGTTTGTGAGACTGTAACGCTTTACAGGGGTAGAAAGCCCCACCTCTCTCCCAAGGAACGGCTGGTGGTTTCAAACTGCTGACCTTGGAGTTAGCAGTCCAACACATAATCACTATGCCTCAAAGCTTCTTACAGCCCAGCAATAACACTCCTGGGTATTTTAGTCCAAAGAATGAAGACCCAACTGTGATCAATGAGAGAATGCTGCAGGCTGTGCAGTGAGCAGAATTCCACCTAATTGTTAATTGGTTGCATTTCCCCCAGAAGAAGATTCTAAGATGAGAATTTGAGTAGAGGTAGTTTGTTTTGGAAGTAATCCCGGAAAACCCTGGTAAGAGAGTGGGAAAATGAGACACGGTAGAGAAGGAAGCAATTACCACTGTGGGCAACTAGAGCGCAGGCCCATGAGCGAACTTCAGGAAACAGCGCAGAACACACCTTTCGGTTATACAAAAGAAGAGGCAAGGCAAGGAAGCTGGGGCATTCATCCAACAACCCCCCTCTGTTATTAGTGCAGAGATGTTTCTCAGGCCATTTGAGCTCCAGCACTTCCAACATACCCTACGCGCAGACCTGGCACATCCGCTAGCCAGGAAAAATGTTACAAAACTTTCAGGTGGTCATCCTTGTCCACCCATGTTTGCCAAGGGATGTGAGTGGGCACCAAGAGCAACTGCTCCACAAGACCACTAACTTTATCCTGGCTTATGAGAGCCACTTGCCGTGCGAGGGCCCACTGAAATTTGACCACACTGAAGTCTCTACTTGCAAGAGATAAAAGAAGATGCATTTATTACCCCATCACTCTTCCTTAAGACCTTGTCAAGACAGAATCGACTGTAAGAGGCCTGACTTGTCTCATTAGAAATGGAAAAGAAACCTCAGCTGGTTTTCCCCTTGGTTAGGGTTGAGGCATTTCGAAGCTGTGTATACAGACTTGAACCTCAACTTTCTAACAACCAGCCTATGAGGACTCACGTCCTTCTCAACAGTCCCCTTGAATCACTTCTGAGGACTCTCCATAAAAAATAATAGTGGGAGTAAAAGGAGCCTCCTTAAGAATAAAATGTGTATATTCATTTGACTTAGCAGAATGAACAAATGTTTTAATTATGAAAGTGCTTCTTGATTAGTCTCTTCTAGAAACTGCCTAAATGACGCCTTCCATTGACCTGCTTCCAGAGGTAGTAGATCTGCAGTTTCAATAAGCATTTAATCAGATTCATGCTTCAGTACCTCAAGGAAGAATGACTAGTTTCCATAAGTCAAAAAAAAAAAGAGTTTGTTAAATAATCATTCCATTAAGCACCTTTTGTGGTGTTTATCCTGGAGATACAACGATGAATATACAGTGAAACCTTCATTAAAAGAAGCATTGGTAACCTTTAGATTGTTCGTGTTAACTATGCCCATAGGTTGACTTCCAACAAGGGAAGACGAGAAATGAGAGGCATGAGAGAGGAAAGACATCCCGAGTATTTGGGGTAGAATGGAGAAGGCAGATGTTCTAGTGAAAGAAAGTTGGCAGGGCT
>NW_022103905.1:7016057-7034481 GCF_000313985.2 Echinops telfairi
TTGTACAGCAAGCAAGAGAAAAACCAAAAGCAAATGTAGGAGAAAATAGGGCATAACCACATAAAATAATATTATATATAATGACATGTTATACTCACTGGATCTGGAGCCACAGGAAGGAGATATCTGACCAGATGGGCAAGTGCACATATTTGGCCTCGAACAAAATCCATCTCCACAGGAATGCCGGCAAATGGCTGTCAACAAACCAGAGGGCCGTTAGCACAAGAGTCGGACGGAGCCTGCCACTCAGGGAGCTTTCCTCCTGCTGAAGGGCACGGAGGTCCGGTGCTGAAGCTCCTGCCTGCTAACTGGAAGGTGGGTGGTTCAATCCTGGCCGTCATTCCCCAGGAGAAAGATGTGGCAATGTGCTTGCACAAAGACTTGCAGCCTTGGGGACACTCCTTCAGGGTCTCTACAAGTCACAAGCAACCCGTCGCCAATGGGTTAAGTTTAGTCTGGGTCATCTTGATAGGGACCGAACAGGAGGGCTTTTCTCCCAAGGAGTAGCTGGGTGGGTTCCATTAACAGCACTTAGCACGGCCCCTTTCCCTAAAGAATGCCCCCCCCCCTCCAAAGGATGTTTTGAGCCTTTTGATTGGTTGAACCCTGGTGGAAATGTGAGGGAAAGCTGAGAACAAGGGATAAGAGTCACTGAACTCTCAATCCAGAGTTCATGTACCCAGGAGACTTGTTCTACAGATGCATGACCGTGAGACCTAAGGTCAAACATCATCATGACATTGTCCATGATGAGCCTGAAAGCCCATGTCTCCTAGTCAGCTTGTTGCTGTCATGGTTTCGTGTGTTGTTTAGTCTATTTTCAACTCATAGCTACTCTATGTGACAACACAGAACGGCCCCATAGCGTTTCCAAGGCGGTCCATTTTTATAGAAGCAAACAGCCACATCTGTATCCCATAGAGCAGCTGGTGGATCCGAACCACTTACCTTGTGGTTAACAGCTGAGTCATTTACCACTGCACTGACACGGCTCCCGTATAAATACTAGTATAAATGCTAGAAAACCCTGTGTAGTTCTATGCTGACCTTCTGGGTTGCTACGGGTCTGAATCAATGCCACAGCGATGGGTTTGCAACCTTTTCTTCAAATCCCTACATACCTTGCACGAGAAACATAAGCAATGCTAAAAGACTACTCTGGACAGAAAGCGCACTGAACTCTCAAAGGCTCTTAGGATGCAAGTTGCAAACCATTATGAAATAAGCTGTCGGAGGATCCGAAAAATACTGGTTTCAATGCAGGCAGGCCGTGCTTCCCAGATTACCCTACAGGACACTGGAAGAAGTGGTCATGTTGTGGGGTTAATTCAGAGAACCCCGAGAGCCCTCTCATAGTCTCTCGCGTAGTCGCTCACCAGCAAGTCTTGAAATCAATCCCAGCAATCCAAATGAATAAGTTGCGTTCTGATCACAATCGAGAAATACAGAAAGGACGAACTCTTTCAGGTCGACCAAAACAAAAACTGGCTGAAATACACTCTTGTTCCCCATCCGCCTCTCCTGGCCAACTTAACGAGGGTGGTAAGAGCCCTTTATGGATATTCATATCTAAATTTTACCTATTATGCTTTTCTGAAGCCTGGACATGATTTGGTAGATACAAAAACTCACTTCAATTCTATAGCGACTTATAGGACAGAGGAGAACTGCCCCCGTGAGTTTCCAAAATTGTAAATCTTTATGGGAATAGAAAGCCTCCTCTTTCTCCCTCTCAGCCATTGTTGGGTTTGAACTGCTGACCTTGCAAACAGCAGCCCAACACGTAACCTGCTCCACCACCTTTTGTGGGTACAAAAGGTACAAGAGCTCCTTTTGTGGGTACAAAAGTGTATGGCGGACATATTCCTCAACTAGTTGGACCTGGTATCCTCACTAATTACATTTACAGGAGAGTCTGGGAATCTGGAAGTCTGCTAGAGCAGCAGACGCCATATAGGAATCTCTGGTCCTGCTGGGGTTCTTCTATGGTCTTCTAGAGAAGCGCGGATGGCATCAACCACAAGGTGAACAGTTCAAAACTACCACCCATCCCTCAGGAAAAAGACAGGTCCTTTTCTCCTTCCATATAAACGTCTAGTCTCAGAAACCCACAGGGCCAGTTCTCCCTGTCCTATAGGGAGTCAATGGCAGCGAGGAAGTCATCCAGCCCAAGTCCTCATTTGGTGTTCCTTTCCCTGTGCCGAGCAGTGAGAGCTGATGTTGACCTCAACCACCCGAATCCA
The DNA here is from genome assembly GCF_000313985.2 of Echinops telfairi. Lineage (NCBI taxonomy): Eukaryota > Metazoa > Chordata > Mammalia > Afrosoricida > Tenrecidae > Echinops > Echinops telfairi. Next base: position 7,018,304 of record NW_022103905.1, read on the forward strand.
GTCAATGTACCAGATACGGGCAGTCTTGCCAATGCAGCTAGAAAGTACCATAGGGAAAGCCTATTGCAATAAGATCCAGGCACAACGTACTCATATGTACATGATACACAACTTCTAGAAAACTGTCCCTGGGACTCTATGCCCTATAACTCAAACAGCTTCTAAAAAGGAAGTCATGTCATTACACTATGATAGTGGTTGGACCAAGCTAAGGTCTTCTCTCATCTGGATTCAGAAGAAGTGGGACAGTTTAGAGCAGGGAGGTTCGCTCTTCTATGAACATAGGCATGGAATGCAGCTCCCAAGGACCCAACTATTAGGAGTCACCACACCACCAAACCCCACCAAGGGAGAAGATGCGGACTAACTGCTGGTCTCTACTTACGGACAATACACTGGTTCCCGCCAGGTAAGGTTTTCCAGCCAGGGCAGCAGTAGGCATTATAACGTGATCCGCAGACATTGGGTCTGAAACAAACAAACAAACAAACAGAAGAGTTGAGTTTTCAAAGTTTCTTAAAAGAAAAGGAAACTAGCCCTAAGTTAAAGGAGCAGAAAGAATCTCTGCTGATAGAGGAAAAGTAAATTCTTGGACTTGATGCGGACTGTGTACTTTGGGACGCTTAATGCATTGATAGCAAAAAACTAAACCCATTACGGTCAAGTCAACTCCAACTCCACATATCGGGGAGTAGAACTAAGCTCCTTGGGTTTGGGGTTGTTTGTTTTGTTGGTTTTGTTGTTGTTGTTGTGTTTAGCTTTAAACTTCACAGAAACAGATTGCCAGGCCTTCCTTCCACAACACTCCTGGGTGGGTTCAAACCATCAGACTTCTGCTTAGTCGCCAGAGAAGCTCATTTATACCACCAAGGGAGCATCATGTCACGACACCAAGAGAGAGAACCCCGAATGTCCCCTGTTCACATAGCCCACGAGGAAAGGAAAAATCAGAGATGCAAAAATAAAGTATATTTGATCCCAAAGCACAGACATTATAAAAATGTGTGACTCTACTTGAGTCTAAATGAACAACAAATAAACTTCATCCAGCATGGTTAAGAAATATTATAACATAATCTACTGCAACAAACCAAACCAAACTCACAGCCATCAAGACGATATCATCTCAATACGACCCCATGTATTTACTGTACAATGGATGTTAGGTTTCAACTCTGAAACGGATTTGTTTGGGTTTGGGTTTTTTGTGGTGTTCTTTTTCTACTCTGTCAGTCCACCTCCAAAATGTCACCACATTCTTCTTTTCACCAGAATGACAGGAATGCAAACTCCGACTTCAGTCAGAAAAAAGTACAAATATGTAAATATTTCCTTAACACATGTTTGGAAGCACAGTTGATACAGGCAGTCCCAGGAAAATCAGAGCAATGTCACTCTGGGTTTCTTATTTGCAGACATTTCGCCACATGGCTTGGAGCAAAACCTCCATGCAGAATCCAGATGATCGGCATTGCACACCGGACCAGGGGAAGTGGGTAAAGATCTAGCAACTTCTACACTGAGACATGAAGATGAAACGCTAGAACACACAAAGACCCAAAAGAAGCCGTTCGTTTCAGTTGGCGAATGCAGAGAGCCTACGCACTGCTGCGAGTTGCTAGACTTCGGGAGCTGATAAGAGAGGTCAAAGCAATTTCACAATCAGTCCCAGGAACTGTGAGCTATAAATACTGTAGTCCCGCTGCCCTCTGAGCACAAGCCTTTGCAAACAACTATACACTAAAGTACATTTTCATTGGGGTAGTACACACACACACACACACACACACACACACACACACATTTTTTCTCCCTGTGTATGCAGGCTGGATAGAACAGCCCAGAGCCCTCCTCCACCTCCTCTTAATCCAGTGCAGGACACCAACCCCGTACAAGACTGAGTACAAGATAAGGTCACTACTCTTGTCCTTCTCTCCTGCCAGAGAACCCAGACCCTTTTTCTAGGCAAAATGTATACGTCAGGCCAACTGATGCTGAGGCCAGAAAAAAAATAAATAAAAAGGAAACAGAGAATGAGTCCTATGTCGACGATGTCCAATCGTTCACGTTCTTCTCCAAAGCCAGACAGAAAGCGACTAGACAGAGGCTTAATATGTGCATGAGGAGGGGCTTCTCATGTAGTGTATTTCTCTATGGCTGGCCAGGTCTGCATTGTGTGTGTGTGTGTGTGTATACACACATGGATAAATCAAAAAGTATTGCTACAAACTCATAGAAATGTTTATTGTCCAAAACTCAAAATGTGAAGCTCTTGTTCCTCAATAGATGCCCCTAGGTCTATACATCGCTGAAGGTAGTGTCTCCCTCTAACCCTCCCACGAAGAATCTTTTGATGGTGATCTGGAGACCCTCCAAGGGCTCAATCACGATGCTTTTAAAAGTTCTCATAAATTCTAGGAAACCAAAAGAGGCTTGAAGCGGCAAGGCTTCCCTTGAAGCTGAGGCCTGTGAGGCGGACGGACTAAGGTTTCCCAATGAAATGCTCATCGGACAGCCCAGGCTACCCTTGAAGAATGAACAGGTTTATTGCTGTGCTGGGAGAATTAAAAACAAAACTCCTTGGCACACAACTTCTCTGATCTTTTTTCACCACTTTGATAATCTTTAAAACGTTTTCATAATAAGCCCCGCAATCCTTCAGTGTTCTTCCAGAAGATCCATCAAGATTATTCTTCTGGAATTCCAAAGTACAGTGACCATACGCTGCTGAGCTGACCTCTCGACCTTGAATTTAACTGGCCCAGCAGATCCCTTCAGAAGCCAGTGTTTTGACTGGATTGTTTTGAAGGTACTTTAATGAGACCAAAGGGAAAAAAAAGTGGATTACTGAAAGAACAACTTATCTATAACTTATCTGCAACCATCCACTGATCATGGAAACATGTTTAAAGATCAAAGTGTGTATGAATTAGAAGTCATAGCAATACTTTCTGACTTAACCCCTTTGTTAGTCTGGGTAGAATAGAGAAACAAATTCATAGACACTCATATGTGTATAAGAGAGAGTTTTATACAAAGTGTAATTGTACATTAAGAAAGCATCCCAACCCAGTCCAGTCCATGCCCATATGTCCAATACTGACCTATAGAGCCCTCTTCCAACTCACGGAACACATGCAATGACACCGAGTACAGGACAATCACAGGCCAGTGGTAGAAAGTCGTTGGATCCAGTGGTAGTATAAGCGTCTCAGGGCTGGCAGGGGTCTCCACATGGCTTCTGTAGCACCCAGGGCTTCATCACAGTAGGCCCATGTGGCTTCTCCTCAGGGATGTCTTGCAGGGAGTCAGCCTTGTCAGTAGAGAGTCTCCACGGGAGTGAACCAAGAGAGAAGTGTCTCCCGCCTCCAAGGAGGAAATACAGGAGTTCCCAGAATTCTCAGGAGAAGGCCATGCCCACACAGAGGCCTCATTGGTTATATCTTGGCTGACAGACTAGACTCCACCCCTTCACCCTTAATCCTCTCAACTCCCAAATTGACACCAGATTATGTAACTACCACAACCCTCCTGTACATACACAGGCATACACATCCCAAAGATAATGGGCACAGAGATCTCCATTCATGACAAGGGTGATGAAAATACAAGGCAACATGGTTATCATCATGATAGAATCGGTCTCTGACCTAAATTAGCTACTTCGACAAAGGAAACATGAGATTGAGAAAGAAGGGAAGACTTTGCTTGAACTTATTAAATGGAACCTAATTTTTCTGTGTAAAATTTCACCTTACACACAATAAAATCTTACTTAAAAATTAAATAAGGTCTGGAGAATTGTATTACATATGTATGAATTGTGAAGTGTATTAAAGTAAGTGGTTATATCCCTGAGCCAAGAGAACACTGGGAGTTAGTTGTAAAGGCTGCTGAGATTGAAAGGGGGCCCTTGGGAGATGCAAATAATAAAGCATGTAACTACTAATCAAAAGGTTGACAGTTCAAATCCATCCAAAGGTACCTCAGACCAAGATGTGGCAAGCCTGGCCAAACACAGGCTGGGATAACAGGCAACTCTGGGTTCCTCCTTTGAAGAAGCCAGCCAGCCAACTTCTCCAACCTACTTCACACAGTTCTTAATACAAATAACCTCTTAACAGGGCACAGAGAATGACTAGTATGCTGGCTTGTGACAGCTTTATGTTTTCTCCCATCACCGGTGATTGTGATTCCATCCTGTTTTTTCTCCAAGTGTCTCTGTGTCTCCCTTCCACCATCATTGCTCTTCCCCACCCTCATTACCTCTCTGTCCTCTCTCTTTTCTTTTTGCCTCCTCTCTTCTCTCGCTTTCTTTATTCTCTATTTTCAGGTCACTTATAATCAAATATTCTACTCCCATCAGTCTGAAAAGCAATGTTTCCAAGATAGCGCAGCTCCCTTTCCTGTGTAGCCAGTAAATCCATTGCTGGTGTCCAACATAGTACAAGACTAATCACTTTATCCTCAAGCACAAACGAGTCCTTATCCTCAAGCGCAAGTATTGTAGCAGGTAGCCTGCTACCACACACGTTGGGCCCTGTGTTAGACAGAAAAATGAAAGTGACTAATACGGACACACCTGCACCAGAGGGTAACTTCTAATACCATCCTCCAATCAATAACGTCAGCGCTGGACATGGCTGATTCTAGGACCAGGACAGGGGAAAAACAAGATGAGCCTGGAGCATCTTGAAATGACACAAAGAAAAAATGCGCATAAAACTCACAAAACCCCCACAGTGATCTAGTACAGCCAAGGGACACAGGAGCCCACTGGAAGGGCTCCCAGTGGCAAAAGCTAAACAATTCAAGCAACAAAAGTCACAAAGCAGTGGTTAAGACACAGTCTCAGGAGTCCTGGTGTGTAGTGATTAGGCCATAAGGTTAGCAGTTCTAAACCACCAACTGCTCCCTAGGATGAAAGTAAGGCTTTCTACGTGTGTGAAGACTCATACCCTTGGAAATCGCCAGGGGCAGTTCTACCCTGTCCTATAGGATTGCTATAAGCCAGTCAGCTTAAGGACAGTGAGTTTATGTAGGGTCAATACCACAAGCAAAATGCTTAACAGCAAGGTATGTCCAGGCCCTAAAGCAGTCCAGAACCAGGCCCTTTAACTTCACCATGCAGGGCAGATGCCAAAGGACACTGCCAAGGCATTTCTCCAAATCTCAGAATCCGTTTTAGACTGACAGCCAATTTACGTGCAATGGGAATCTTTTACGAGTGGTTGTGTGTGTGTGTGTGTGTGTGTGTGTGTGTGTGTGTGCTGTGTTCTTTGAAAGGGAAAAGAACTTAAAGCTCAGGAAGCCACAGGATGCACTGCACAGGGAATTCAGCACGGCACCATACAGAGCAGAAGTAGCACCGGAATTTACAGTCTGTCACTGTGAGTAGCAAGTGCGGGTTCCTGTGAATCACTGGGCGCTTCCTGTTTCCGAAGCTTACAATCCAACAATACTACAAACACAGGAGAGCCTTGGGGTGGCACAACATGTGAACACACTCAACTGTCAGCCAAAAAGCTGAGGGTCTGAGTCCACCCAGCAAAGCTTCCGAAGAAAGGCTCGATGATCTACTCCAGGACACCCGACAGAGCACCGTTGTCCACTAACACATAAGGGAGCACAAGGAATCAGAATCGCCTTGGCGGCAATTACATCAGAACACAGGGCTTGGCCCAGACAATTAGACTGCCCCTCACAGTTCTAAAGACAGTGACTGTCCCTGTTGCTTGCAGTCTGCAGTAGACCGCCTTCTCTCTAACAGAGGCAATCTGAGTCTGGCCTGCTGGCGTCACAACCCCGGGCCAGTTAGAATAAAAGGGGCTCCCATCTGAAGCTATAGAAGTAGGCGGGTCTGTGTATAAAGTCGGAGCGTTACTGTTCTGTCCTGTGAGGATGGGTGTTCATGGCTGAGGAGACGATTCCAACCTCATGGCAACCCCATCTGGGCAGACAAGAAGTGAGTTTTCAAGATGGTGATTTTGGGGAGCAGAGCACCACACTATTCTTGAGACAGCCCTTGATGGGTTCAAGCAGCCAACTTCTCAGCTAGTGGTCAAGTTCACACCGCCTGAGACGTCTTCTATAAGGGTTGTTGTTGTTGGTGGTGGTGGTCTATTGAGTGAACTGTGACTCACATCAACTCAAGGACAGAGAACTGCCCCCAGTGAGTTTTCCAGGCGATCATGTTTATGGGAGCAGACTGCCACATCGGTCTATTGCAGAGCAGCTGGTGGGTTTGAACTATCAACCTTTTGGTTAGCAGCTAAGCACTTAACATTACACCCCCAGGGCTCCTTGCTCACAAGTAGTAAGGGTTATCTTAAAATAGACATACACAGCCTGCTTGCACCTCAGGAGCCATGGAGAGGAGGTGGGCAAAGATAACACAGAAACTCAGGGAGCTTCCAAGGAGCTGCTTCCTGCACAAGCTCAAGGAGCATCCTGGCATCTTGTGGGATTGGGAGAGTCACTCCATTCATTCAATCTGAAACCAGGCTGTACCAGAAAGAGGTGACATTAAGATATCTCCAAAAAAAAAGTCATTCTGATATTATAATTGACACTTGGATGAATTTTATTGAATCAATAATTCATTCCTTAAAGTATTATCTAACCCATGTGACGTCACCCAGTAAATGCACCTGGCACACATATACCTGAATGCACACATATGTCTCAGAAAGAACACAAAACTCTCAGAAAGAAGCTCCTGGGACACTTCTTGACTCCACATTTCTCTCAGGAGTGTCTGAGTGTTCCACTGCTTTTCAGAGTCTTTCCTGAGTAATTGAAACTGAACTTGTTCCCATTGCTTACATAAAACGAGCATTCTAGTGGGGAGGGAGGGGGAGGGGAAAAAGGAAAATGAGCTAATTCCAGGAACCCAAGAGGAAAGCGAATTTTGAGAATGATGAGGGCAACAAACGTATAAGTGTGCTTTGCACAACTGATGTATGTATGGATTGTGATGAATTGTATGAGCCCCAATAAAACGATTAAAAAATAATAATAATACAATTTTTAAAAGAGCATTCTTAATAAAGAAATGCTGAAATGAAGATATAAACATTCACTTCTGAATGTTAAAATATCTGTAAATATTTTCCGCTTTCCATCCATGATCCAAAAATTGGCAGACTTTCCCCAAAGGCCCTGCCTGAAACTCCTTACTCTAAAATAAAAATAACAGAGTGTCTCCATCTGGATTCCTAAAAGGTGCTAGAATGAGGGCAGAAGAATGGATATTTGCATAATTATATTCTCTCCTTTCTGCTCCCCACAATCTCAGGCTCCTTGGGTGTGGATTTTGGACTGTGTTACAGCTCACATCCAAACCAACACACACGGTCATCAAATTGACTCCGACTCGGGGTGACCCTGTAGGACAGAGTAGAGCTGCCTTTTGGGGTTTCTGAGACAGTAACTCTTTATGGAAATAAACAGCCTCATCTGTCCCCCATGGAGCCCTTGGTGGGTTCAAACTGCTGACTTTGTGGTTAAGCAGCTCAAATCATAACCCACTATGCCACCAGGACCCCTTAATAACCCACATAGTTCATCTTCAATATTAGATAATTTCCCCAGGATTCTCAAAATCATAAAAACAGCTTAAAGCGGTTCAGAAAAAGCCGTCTTGGCAGCCTGACGGACATCATCCACTGTGAAGCACTGCGTATTCGAAACTAGGTGTACATCCTTCACAATATTCATAAACAGAAAATGAAAGAAAGCATTATTCCCATTTTGCCATCCTCACTAATTAATGAATCTCACCGATGGTTGCCAATGGTTACTAACGTCACAAAGAGCAAGACAAGCAGACATAACAGGTCTCCTTTGGGAAGTACACATAATACTTACAAAATCTTGCCAAAAAAGGAGAGTCTAAATTGGGTGAAAATTCTACCTCTAACTACCTATTCACCGGAAATAACAGGGCCAGATGAAAATGATAAGTGCCAGTCTCTTGAAATGTAGTCATCACTAGGCTGGGAGAATTGGTACAGCACTTAATTCAGTGTGGTCCAGGCACTGGCCAACTCCGGCACATAAACTATGTACTCCTGGTTTGTAATGATATAAGGAATGTACATCATCTCACAACCTACTTCGCTGAGAAAGGCTTGCAATGCAAAGGGTAGGGAAGGGTGTTGGGAAATAACCAGCATGCTCACTGGCATATGGATTTCCATTCCGGCACATGTTGCGCATCGTATCACCGACCGGTAACAGGCGGTTTGTAAACTGGCATTTTTAGTAGCATGATGTCACAGGAGATGATCTAGTTCTGTCAATAAATAAACTTCAAGGGGAAAAATGATAGAGATGCCATCTATAGCCTAAAAAATAATTAAGAAGCATGCAATGATAGAGGCTGTCTGTACATTAAAAATACTTGAGATCAATTGAAAAATGTGTCTCTTATTTGGACTGATTAGGATAACTGCCAAAAAAGTAATAAATATATGATCCAATCAAAGAAACAGGAACACAGGCGAGCTATTTTAGAGATGAAGAAAATAACATTGGTTTTAAATGGGACCCTGCGATTGTGTTTATGTTCTTTTATGGGTCTTTGTCATTTCGAGATACATACTGAGATATTTGCAAATGATGTTTCAGCAATTTATTTCAAAATAATCTGGCAGCGAAAAGAAGTAAATAAAACAAGATTGACAATTGGTAAGTGCTAACATTAGGACTTTGTTGTATTAGGCGCTCGAATTTTATATATATTTTAAATATTCTATAATAAACACACAAACTAACAGCAATAAGCTTTGCAGTAGCATCTGGCCTGTTCACCCCAACTCTCCTACAAGCTATCATGACACATTGGTATGTCCCTTCCCCTGACGAATCACCTCCATTAGTTACGCAACTCAACATTCCCGAGTGGCATGGGCCCCCCACCCCGCCACCCCGTTAGAGATTATGACAGTCCATCCCATCCCCAACACGCTTACCATTTGAAACAGAGACAAGCGGTAAGAACTCACCAAAAACGTTATGAATCTCCGGTATCCAGCTACAAATACCCTGCTTCCCCGAAAATAAGACAGTCTTATATTAATTTTTGTTCCCAAAGATGCACTAGGTCTTATTTTCAGGGGATGTCTTATTTTTCCATGAAGAAGAATGCGGTACACATTTATTGTTTATTGTTTTATTAAAAGAGACCTCACACTTCCTGTCTGCTCCGGCTGTGCTGACCAACAGTGAGCTGCGAGGTGACGCCCGCCGCTATGGTCCAGAGTCCAGAGTTACAGCAGCTTCAGGAGGCCTTATTTTCAGGGAGGTCTTGTTTTCGGGGGATGCCTTATATTTCAGCGAGAGGCAAAACTGTCAGTAGGTCTTATTTTGGGGGGATGTCTTACTTTCGGGGAAACAGGGTAACAATAATGTTCATTAGACAAGGATTCCAAGAACAAATGACTTAAGCAAAGCTAGGCAAATCACTAAGCATCGCACCTGGGAAGGATGGGTTCCCTCGGGCACAGCCATTACTGTTTGACAAGTTCATTTTCAGTGTGAGAGCTGCTCTCTCCCAGGACCGACACAAACCCAGAGACGAATGAGAGGGAGAGGAGAGGGCTGCACTCCCAGTGAGTCCTCCCCACAAATGGAAGCCTTCTCACAGTCATGGGAAACATAAAGAGACAGAAGGGAGTCATTGAACAAGAAACCTTGTACACAGTCAGACTCTTCCATGGGTGAGGATGTGTGGCTTAAAAGACTTCTTTTTAAAGAAGGACCCAAATACAAACAACTAAGAGAACCACCCCAAGGTCAGATCAGGCCTCATGATCTTCCTGTCAAAAGTCTGACAAAGTCCATATTAAGCTGGAATCCCTTAAAAGAAGAAAAACATTGCTTGCATGTTCTTGTAAAAATCGTGGAACTATTTCGAGACTTTAAAGAGAAAAGACGATGTTCTTATTGGAACTTCGTGTCTTTTCTCAATCAAAAGCAGAGGCGAAAACGTGCACCTGAGTTTTGTTTAGGTGAGTGGATTTATTTGTGTTTGCTTGCTTGCTTGTCTTATGTATTTGTGCTGTTGATTTTTAAAGTTTAACCATTTTAATGATAGTGATGGTAGTGTGGTTTATCCCCTTGGCCTCTTATCAGAGCCACCAGAGATAATAGGTCATATGGAAGTTTTTAATCATGAATAAAAAAATAACTTTTATCCATTCAAACCATTAATAGCATATATACCCATGTATACGCCAAGTTTTTATGCAGTTTCTGTGGTAAAACTAGGTGCATTGGCTGACATTCGGGTCGGCTTATGCTCAAGTGTCTATGGTACTCTGTTTGGGATACGGCTGTCTTAATTCTTACATTCTGGAAGCGAACAGAAGCAACCTCAACTCGTCAGCACTTATTGCCAATCACTTAACCAGAGGCTGGCATGTACAGAGCCATGGTAGAGGAACTTTATCCCAGGGTGGCCGAACTTACGATAATGCACACTTTGTTCCACTCCCCTAGAAGTTTGGTCGTTTAGCATCTTCCAGGGAAGTCAACTCTCATTAAAATCAAAAAAAATAGAAATCACTAAAAGGAACTGAAAAAATAAGATCTCCAATTTATGAAGCAAAATAAGTCATGGAAGCAAAATAATGTCTGAGAATCCCTTTGTACTGAGCATTATGCGCTGCATGGCAGGAGGCCAGAGGAGAATATTCGCTTGAGAAGCAAAGGCCAGGGCTCTTCCCAGCAGTGGCCAATCTGAGTCTGCCTGGCCCCAGATCATCCAGTGATGCCGTCCCAAAAGAACGCAGAGCAAACGGTGAGGACAAAATGAGTTGAAAGAGGGCTACCCCATGGCCACTGAGTTGATTCTGACTCACAACAACTGTGTTAAGACACAGCAGAACTGATCCTTTGGGTATTTGAGACTAAATCGTTATGGGAATAGAAAGTCTCATTTTCCTCCCTCGGAGCACATGGTGGGTTCAAACTGCTCATCTTTTGGTTGGCAGCCCAATACATAACCTGTTCTTACCACCAGAGCTCCTAAAGACGGGCTGGCCCTAGGAAAAAGGGAGCCCTCTCAATCTGGGTACAAGTTATTTTTCCCACCTGACCTCCCTCCCCCTTCATGGCTAACCAAAACTCTTTTCCTTAAGTATTCATTGGACATGGCTCAGACGAGGCTGACACATAGCTCAGCTCAAGCCTGGCTGCTAGAGAGTCCCAATGAATTGGCCAGTTCTTTGGCCAAAATAATGAGCAGATGACCATTAACAAGGTCAGAGCCTTCCAGATCCAATGGGAAAGAGTTTCTCTCTTGTCCTCTGCGATCCTGAGCAAAAAGGGTGGTGTGGTTTAGAGTTGCCAGTCGGCATCCTGTCAACCTGATCGTAACCAATTCCTCACTCTTGAAAGCGGCAATTAAAGCACATTTCAATAATGGCCAACCACCTAGCCACAAAACAGCCCCAACTCCAAAGGAATTAGGATTACTGCCAAAGAAAGTGGTTTTCCAGGCCGTCCTTCCACTTCCTACGATCTAAGAGCTTGTCACAGGGCTCTTAGAATAAAAGTGTTCACTGGTTACAGGAATATTTGCCAGATCTAACCATTCAAAAGAGAAAAATGTGATTTATTTTTTAAGGAGGAGTTGACAGACATGTTGTTGGGCAATAATTCTTAGCTTATTTCCCAATATAGGCAATTAAGGAGAAGGGAGAATTTAAAGAATAAATCTATACACAGCTTCTAGCCCTAAGCTCATCTTCTTGGGCAAGTTTCCATAAAATTGCATTTTAAAAAATGTTTTATGAAGTTCAAGTTTGCTTCCTACTTTTTCTGGAAATACAGTGAACCCTCACCACTTCGCGCTTCGACTTCCGCGGCTTCACTCTATCGCGGTTTTTGCGTAACAGCGCATGCTCTGTCATTACTGCCACTGATTGGCTCATACTGTACATGCTTCTGTCTGCATCGCTACGTATCGGAGCTACGTATCAGATGCATTTTTGCTTTTGTACAGTGTACTGTAATTGTTTGTGATTTTTAAGAAATTTTTATCTAAGCCCCATGATGGCTCCTAAACGAGCTGCTTCTTCTAAGCCTTCTGACAATAAAAATAAGCGCCAGAAGAAGATGCTCACCATCCAGGAAAAGGTAAAACTTTTGGATATAAGGAATCCTACTTCGCGGAATTTCATTTATCACGGTAGGGTCTAGAACCGATTAACCGCGATAAACGAGGGTTCACTGTCATCAGTTCCAAGAAGTGAAACTAGAGCCTGTGGTATCCAGATATTAAGTATTATTTAACATTTTGCTCTGCCATCAAATGGCAGTTTCTTTGTCAGGCTCCACTCCTCACTTTCCTTGTCTATAACAGCATGATCATCATTCCCATCATCCTAGCTAAGCATACCAGGCGCTGCATTAGGAACGTGTCTCAGGGCATCATCCTAGCTAAGCATACCAGGCGCTGCATTAGGAACGTGACAGACACTGTCTCAGGGCAACCTATAGGAGAACTAAATCTTAGACCATCCCAGAGAGGTGAGTATTATAATCCCATTTTAACATGAGGATGCTTAAAGTCCTGAAAGGTTAAGGAACTAATGCATTACAGGGTTCTTTCTCATAGGCAGAGGTACCAAGACTTGAACCTAGGGCTGTCTGTCTCCATGCTCCTAAGGCTCCCTGAAAACATAGCCAATGGTTGTGAGCATTCATTGACAATGACTGCTTGGGTCTTTTAAAACTATAGTCCTACAAGCAAAACCACTCTACACAGCTGCCCACAACCAGACTCAAATAGGAAACAGTGTGAGGTAATTATAACCTGTGCCCCAGCCACTAGAGCTCTGGGTTTTTATGACTGAACTGCCAAATCTCGCCTAGCCAACTCTTCAGGAAATGTTCAAACACTTTCTCAGATTCCAGCTAAAACATCAACTACGTGGCCCTGGGGAGCGCGGAGCTCACATGGTGGTAATGGGATATAAAATTTGCAAACTTGAGGTCAGTGGCCTAAACTCTGGGGTATGGAGCTGCCGCAGTCCATGAGAGATTAAAACATTATTTGTAAACTTGAAGATAGCTGTCTAGCATGTCCTTCCTTGCAAAGTCCTCCTTGTGATCACCTCAGACATTAATCTCATCAGAAAAGGGAGATGAAGAGATCCCAAATGGTAATCCTGCCTCGTAGGAATCGAAGAAGATGCTGCCATCCACAGGCGTGCAGGAGTGTATTCTGAAAATCAGGCAGTCCTTCCCATTCAAACACAGCTAATCCTCAAGGAACAGTGTCACTTGGATTCGACAGATATGGTATCGAATTATTGGGGAGAGGTGATATAGAAGAAAAAGCAAGCATCTGAGAAATGTTTTCATTTTCATGTTCATTATACGGAATCCAGATATTTAAATCAGAAGTTTAGGTAAGCTGAGTCAGCAAGTGACAAACCAAGAGTCCCTGCTTACTCAGGGCCTAGCGTTGCCATGCCCCATTCCAGGACACTCTAGCACCTTAATTGCTAATCAAATTGGAAATGGGGGGTGTGGGTGCAAGTTATCCTTCAAACAGCAAGAGAATAATCCTGCTCCTCTCTCTCCAACACTGGAAACTATTTCCCATTCAAGATCTCCACCACACTCTACCCAAAACGAAGGCTTCCAATGAGAACAGGTTAGTATCAGAGGTCTAAAATTCCAGCAGTCTCCAATCAGGGTTTACCAGTGAGTGACTGACCACACTGCCTATGGCCAAATATGTGAGAGAAACTACAAAGCCCATGCCTGCATTTACCGTAGGTTTGTTTATTGGCATAACTGGTACCAGGCATCGACTCAAAGAGGCTGCACAATTTCCAATCCCTCAACATCCAACCTGTTGCCCTCACGTCTGTATCAGACCTCCCCAGACCATTTCCCAGGATGTAAACCTTTATGGAAGCCGACGGCTACATCTTTCTCCCAGGGAAGTGGCTGGTAGGTTTGAACCACTGACCTTACATTTAGCAGCCTAGCTCTTCGACCACTGAGACACCAGACCTTTCTCCCAACAACACACCTCTATTGTGATCAGTTCTTGCCATCCTGTGACTCAGTTTCCACACCTGGGAATGTCCAGAAGAAAACCAAGCCCTTCTCGAAGAATTTCCTCCAGCCCTCCAATGTAGCATATCCACCAGCCTTTAAGTCTGGCCCACTCCAACTCGAATTTGAAATCATTTTCTAAAGACGGACCTTCTGGGTCTGCAAGAAGATCTGAATTTAGAGTTCATTTGCATTGAGAACATTGCACACTTAGAACAGCCTGTAAGGGATTTTCATTAAAAGCACAATCTATTAGTCTGATTATGCAGTCTTCTAAATTAGCACTAAATGGCTGGGGAGGGTTAGGTAACAAACCATTATCCTTGGGGACGGGGGAGTGTTGCCAGAGCACACAAAACCTTACAGCTCCATGGTGCGTGAGTAACAGATTGCCCTGCTTTTCAACTGTGCTCCTTTACGTTTTCAGACATGTCATTGTAAAGATATAAAGAACGGAGTATTTGCCAATTCAATACATTTTCACATGCACAATTCAATAAAACCAATTACGTCCGAGAAAAGTTTTTATAGAAATGCTTTTTGGCATCTGAATACCTGTCTCTCTCCCATGCCCCCAATCACCTCCCAAAGCCCTCTGTCCCCTGAAGAGTCTGGTCAGGCCACAGGTCATGTCCTACCAAATGCTGCAGGGGGGAGCGGGGAGCAAGAGAGCTGTCACCAGGCAGGGGGCTTTCTGCCCAGTCCACGTCACTGGCTAACAGGGTTTTTCCCTCCAAAGTATTCCCCTAGTTCCCAAGTCCTCCCTCCTTCTCTAAAAAAAAAAAATACCCTTCTGTTTTTCATTGTTTTATTGTTGTTTTTTCCCCCCTGCTTAGCAATTTAATCCTTACTTGATATTCCTACCTTCCCTATTTAATAGGTGGCTCTGCTTATGAAGTCACTAAGGGGCGGGGGGGATACAAAGGAGTAGGAGAAACAATTACCTTCCTCTGGAATACATTCTCCTTATTTCTTAGAGTTATTACCAAGCTTCAGCTCAGAACTACGAAATTTAACAGCCGACATAATGTGCCCAGAGGGCCGACAAAAACCCTGTCTCCCCACACCAGCATCATAAAACGGTTGTACTATATTTGGACTTCTATGTGTTTGGATACTTACATTTAAATGTATGTATGACTGATGGTCTAGGAATTCACAACCCTTCAACACACTGACCCAAATCACTTGTCTAATGGAACAGTTCTGCCCCTCGGAGCCTGCTTGCTGTCTGGAATAGATCTTTGGCTAGGAATGGTGGTGACAGGGAACTTTCCTCGCTCCCTCCCACCTCTGAGGGGGCTGAAGAAATAGATTCAGTAAGAACTTTAGCAACAAGTCACGGAAATTGAGAAAGTGATAAGATCAGAAGAAATGTACAGCCAGGATTTGATACAGAATCAGGCATCCACAATCAAAATTTAATAATATTCCCAATCCAATTTGATTCTATTAGCATGAGACAATCTCATGGATTTGGAGTCTCTGGGTCATGCAAACGCAGCTGCTAAGCAAAAGGCGAAGTAAATGTTTAAGCCCACAAGTGCCTCAGAAGAGGCAAAAATTCAGTCACTGAAAACCCTATGGTTCTACCTTGGGGTTGCCATGATCATTATTACAAAATAATAGACCTCAGCGCTTTGCAACACCAAGTCTCTTCATAACGTCACTGCTACTTTTGTGTGTTCTTTATAACAACTGATTCCAAAAGGTTGTTCACCTACAGATATAAAAAATGTATCTCATAGAAATTGACATTGAAAATAAACTCCATAGAGCACAATGGCAAAGCATACCGATTACATAACCTAACAAATCCGAGTGGTGGTCGAACAGCAGGTCAAAAGTATTGCTACTGGGGTTTCAGCTCAAACGCGCCTGGGTTTATGCCTATCGAACCATGTTGAAATAGGTTCTGTGAGCAATGGATGGCTAGAGACAAGTGCTCCCAATAATCTAGTGGCCTTAAATTCATTTGGGTGCCTGGAGAAAAATTAATTAAAGAAAAATGTTTTGAGGTCAAGGCTAATATCATATGTTTAGCTCAACTCAAGTAGACACCTTCCCAAATTACTAGAACTTTGCAACAAGCTTACAGA
>NW_022103905.1:7034919-7036355 GCF_000313985.2 Echinops telfairi
GAAATGTCACCCCCATCCACCCTACAGCCCTTGTCTTGTCCCTTCAGATTTCTTTTTGTCCCCAAGATTCAAAGACCATTGGAAGGAACGCACTCCGAATCCCATGGAGGATGTCCAAACTGTGGTTTGGACATGTGTAAAGTGAAGAATGCAGAATTCTTCAGGGAAGGGTTAGAGAGATGGAAACACTCTATTTATTCAGTGTATAGACCCAGATGGAAGACATGTCAAGAATCAATAGCCTCACCTTTTGATATTTTTGTTTAAGAAAGTTTTCTATGACTTCATGACATTACTGTTTTACTTTCCTTCATACAACAATGTTGTCCCATGGTTTCTTAGAAGCTAAACTAAAAGGGAAAAAAAGTTGGGGTTTTTCTCATTCTCAATTTCTAATAAAACAGTATGTGATCATTTATTAGCACTATAATCTTACTCCATCCCCCCATCTATCCGTTTGCTGTACTGTGGCAGCATCTATGCTGCTGTGATATTGGGAGCTACGCCCCTGGAACACCAAATGTCAACTGGGTCATCCACAGGCTTTGGTGGAGTTTCCAGACTAAAACTGGGGGTCTGGCCATCTACTTCCAAAAATTAGCCAAGGCAACCATACAGATCACAACAACACATTATCCGACTCATTGACTTTGGGCATGTTACAAGAAGGATCAATGCATAGAGAAGGGCTTCATGTTTGGTAAAGGATAAGCTATCAAGAGCATGGGAGATGAACAGTGAGGTGGATCAGCACAGCAATCACAAGACTGAACTACACACTTCTGGCAATTGTGAAGGCGATGGGGTAACAACCACTTTGTTCGACAGCATTATTCCAGACACTGTATATAGAGTTCCACAACTCAGAATCAATCAATAGCGGTTAACATCGATGAAAATAAGCTTATTCTTGGTTGCAGATGGACATTGGGCCTCAACTCAAGTACTCCCTCCACAAAAGAACACTTTGTTCTAATAATCTGGCGTTCTGTGATGCTCACCTTCCTGACAAGATCGATGAAGACAAAGCAGGTGCATAAACAAAGGTGGTCAAGAAAGCTGATGGTGCCCGGCTAACAAGATATAGCATCTGGGGTCTTAAAGGCTTGAAGATAAACAAGCAACCATCTAACTGAGAAACAACTAACTCCACATGGAAGAAGCACACCAGCCTGTGTGATCATGAGGTGTTGATGGGATCAGGTGTCAGGTACCAAAAATCCAGAACAAAATCATACCTGGGTGATGGGGTAGGCGTGGAGTGTTGACCCAAAGCCCATCTGTAGACAATTGGACATCCCTTCACAGAAGGTTCACAAGGAAGAGATGAGCCAGTCAGAGTGCAGTATAACACCGATGAAACACACGACTTTCCTCTAGTTCTTTAATGCTTCCTTCCCCCACTAACATGACCTTAATACTACCTTACAAATCAG
>NW_022103905.1:7037267-7053258 GCF_000313985.2 Echinops telfairi
ATTGCTGTGTTGCTATTGTTTTAGCTGCCCTGGAGCCCTTTCTGACTCACAGTGACCCTCCGTAGAACAGAACGAAATACTGCCTGGTCCTGTGTCATGCGCACAAGCACTGTTCTGAGCCCATATTTGCAACCACTGTGTCAGTTCATCTCCTTGTCGGTCTCCCTCTTTTCTGCTGACCTCCCGGTGCTCTTTTCCAGGGACTGATCTCTCTCTCT
Organism: Echinops telfairi; assembly: GCF_000313985.2. NCBI lineage: Eukaryota > Metazoa > Chordata > Mammalia > Afrosoricida > Tenrecidae > Echinops > Echinops telfairi. The sequence continues at coordinate 7,037,486 of NW_022103905.1, forward strand.
TAATAATATGCCCACAGTACATGAGATGAAGTCTCACCATCCTCCCTTCTAAAGGGCAGTCTTCCTAGACTGCTTCCAAGACAGACTTGTTTGTGCTTCTGGCAGTCCATAAGACTTTCTTGGTCAAAACCATAACTCAAATGCATCAATTCTTCCTTAGTAATTATCTAACGTTCACATGCATGCGAGGCGACTGAAAATATCGTAGCTTGTGTCTGGCACACGTTAGTCTTCAAAGTGACATCTTCGATCTCCAACGCTTTAAATTAGAGGACTTGTGCAAAGGATCTGCCCAACGCATGGAAGTGACACTAGGCTTCAATTTGAAGAAGATCTTGGAGCTTCTACTTCTGTGCAATTTCTAGTGAGCCGCCCTGCAAAACAGGTTGGCTGTGCTGCTGGAGAGATCATGTGGAGAGACCATATGAACAAAGAGATGCCCGGAAGCATGGAAGGGGCAACCCAGGCAACAATGTGCACAGAGACCGCAGACAGATGAGTCCACTCGAGCCATTCCGGCTCCCCAGCCTTTCAAGTGGGGAGATGGCCCGCATCTGGGGTTACAGCATAGGAAGTATGTGTCAAGAGACTGATGCGCGAACTCCAGCGCCAACAGATACTCAACTTCCATGAGACCTGGTTCTTGCACCTGAGCCTCAGTTTCCCCATTCAAAAAAACACACTCCATGGCACCGCCCCTGGGGGCAGGCCCACGCAGGAGACGGCAGGGGAGAGAACAGTAAAATCTGGAAAGGCCTGAGCTGAGCCAGACAACTGGCTCTTTGTTTCCTTTATTCCCTCCTCCGTCTGTCCAATTAGATAAACCACACCAAAGGGGAAAGGGCTGCAGGCACCAGTCCAGGGACACAGCCCCAGATATATACAGGAAGAAGTCCTATTGCTCATGGCAGTGCCAACGGAATTGTGAAGAACAGAGACAAGATTCCCTGTAGTTCCTGCCGAAATTTCTGCCCCATAGGGTCATGAGACACAGTAAAATGATCATGGTTTTAAGAAACTAAGTGTGGAGCACTTGGTTACTCAGCAACAACTTAACCAAAAACACTCACCGGTGAAAATGGCTTATTTCATTGTAGTATGGAGACTATGAATGGTCTTGATTTTACGTAGTTTCTCATGAATGGTGCTGTCAGAACCGCTGAGAAGCCTATGGATCATAAGGATCTGACCCACACCCCGTCCCCAGGATGGCCCAGGACTAGGCAGCACATCCTTCTATTGGACCTAGGGTCACCATGCGTTAATAGCCGCTAACAAACTGCTATTATGTATAAATTATAGTGCCTGTGGAGGGAGCGATTGTTGGCTTATCTAGTTTTCATTTTCTAGTTTTTCTCAGAAAATCCCAGTTCGACTTAGTCCATGTCCTACCACAGAGGACATAGTCCATTCCCCCAGTTCCTAGAGTGATTCTAACTGGTCCAAGGGTTATCCCCTCTAGTAGATTTGCCAGGGATTGATGCATAATGAGCAAGAGATGATTCTGATCAACAGAGTTAAGGAAGAACTTTACCCAGGGCTTTGGGAAAAGTTCTTCCTTGGTCTTAAGACAGTGTTCTGAGAAACCACGCTCGCTGGGTATAAGAATGGCGTGGGGCTGAGTTGACCTCTTTTGACTTCATAGCAAGGAAAGAGACTCAAACACAATATCAGCCAAAGTCAATTCTTATCAAGTGGATGTCAGACATAAGGCCATCCTGCAACCTCCTTATCAATTCTGACACCCATGGCACGCTCCTTACTGTTCTGCTCCATTCAATAACTCATCCCCACCGCCTCAAGGAACTCACAGACCCTCGGATTTATGAGATTTATAAGAGTAGTTAACAGGTTACAATTCAGGATCAGAAAGGTTCATTTTACAGTTCTTTGGCCAGGTCAACCTCTTCTCAGCCATGTGCCCAACCACACCTCTTCCTGGTCCAGCCATACAGCCCATTGCCCGATGTCCTGCTCAGACAACTTAGAAAGCTCTTAGCACTGCCCCAAAGACAGGCCACCCTGCCTAATCCTCAGCTCAAAGGCACTCAGATCTAGTACCCTGAGTCAGTAGTCTAGCTACTTCAAAAGAACATTTTCTTTTAATTGTGTTAAGCAATAAAGACAGAATGTACTTGAAAAACAGTATCTATGTAACTTTGAAATAGAACATTTTACTTGGGAGATAATATAATTATAAACAAAATGTCTGTTTCACACACACACACACAAATGCCTAAACCACTTTCCTGTTTTCAGAAAGCGTTTTTTCTTTTTTGTTAAGTGCCAATGTTCACTACGAGCGTTCCCGTCATCCATAGGAAACGAAGCTAGTAGCCACTGGACAACAGAATCTGAGAACTGCACACGAAGCTAAGGGGAGATTATTTAACACTGCCATCTCTTGCTCGCTCTTTCTCTCTCTCTTTCATGTAAGTGGTCTGTTACAGAAGTCAGGGCACAACTTAGAATCAGGAAGTGTGTAGGCCAGGTCTCCCTTCTTTAGTGATGAACAGCTCTCTCGGCTTCTTTGGCCACGCAGGGCTTCTCTGGGCGCCTGGAGGTTGGGTTTCTCCCAGTCCTGACGATACAGCGCTTCAGGGCAGGCTCCTTTCAGTGTCTTGGAGACAGTCGCCAGCAGCTGCCACAGGACCTCTTCCCGGCTTTCTTGCTTTCTTCTGCCTCTCTTTTTACAGATGAGAGAACTGGGTTCCATGGAAGTGAATTTGCTGGCTTCAGGTCGTGCTTTTTATTAGCTGCAAAGCTACAATTAGAACCATGATTTCCCTATCCAGACTCAACTTGCCAAAAGCTAAATTCATTTTCTCCCTTGCACCAGCCACTTGTACGTCCCTCCTGTGAGGCTCCTGGCTTGGCCTGGGCAATCTGTCCATACGATGTTTCTACATTGCCTCCCATTCATGCCATCTTTCTCTGACAACCAGACTCCTAGGTTACTATGAGAGCCTTCCTTCTGCTCAGACCACCGGTTCATCTGAGTGAGACTCCCTTCCCTGCCACCTCTGCTCGTGGCCCCTCTGTTTCTCTAGTATCTAAGACAGGAAAGAGGGAAGCATCCGGCATGCCTCTTCTCTACACCTCCCAAACCCAATGGATTGGGTACTGCCCGTGTTACTTTGCAAATGCTTTTATTCGCAGCATCACCACTCTCACCTTAAAATCCATGCGAACTTCCCAAACCTCTCCCACTATAGGCTTCCCACCCTCTGAGCCATACACTCTTCCCACCTCACGCAAAGTGGAAAAATCTCATCATGTTCCTATCTTGGAATACTTGAGGCGTCCCTCTCCTCACCGTCTGAGACCATCAGATAGCAGCTTCGGTTTCCTTCCATCCTCCCATGTCCCTGACAATGCCATGAGCTATGCAGAGCCCACAAGGTTATGCACAGCAGGGGACTGGTTTCATAGAACAAATGACAAACGGTGCTCCTGAGAGCCCTGCCCAATGGCCCTCAGTGCCCGGGGATCTCCAGCACTTCATATTCTTCTCACAGCTATTCTCCCCAAGGTGTCCTTTATTTCTCTCCTCTACGCCTTCTACCCTCCAATTTGCATCATTAAGCTTTCCAAGTAAATCGATCAAAATTGGTCCGAGACAATCAACTGAAAATCACTTACTGACCATTTCCCACGTGCCCAGTCCCTAGAGATAGAGAGGTAAATCAAGCAAATACGATCCCTACCTTGAAGGAGTCCTCAGTCCTCGTGGTCACTTATCACATAGACCAAACCCAAACTCACCACCACTGGGCAAATTCCAGCCCACAGCAACCCGGAAGGGCAGATTAAAACTGCTCCAGAGGGTCTCTGAGCCTATGAATATTTATGGAAGTGGTTTGCCTCAATTTTCTCCTGTGGAACAGCCAGTGCATCCCAACTGTGGGCCTTTCGGTGACCACCTAATACCTACCCTTTGTGCCACCGAGGCTTCTTGTCACGTAGACATGGGATTGCCAAACTTTTCAGTAAAGGGCCAAACAATAACTATTTCGACTTTGTGGGCCACATGGTCTCTGTTATAATGACTCCAGTCCACCATCATGATGCAAAGGAGCCCCAAGTAGCACAGAAACAAACGGATGTTCTGCTGAAGCAGGCCACTGGAGGTGACTTCCCACACCTTGTTGGACTTTGCCATCTTAATTCCACTCTGATGCTTCCCTTGAGTTATCGCTGCATCCACCTTCAGGCAATGCGGAGGTAAGAGCGGGACTCTGGGAAAATGCTTTCATTTTCATTCAGAGTATGTGGAAAGAAGAGAGAAACTTCACCATGATAAAATGTATGATAATGAGGATGACTTAGAAGTCTCAATTATAAAGCCAGATCTCCAAGCTCTGCCTCTTACGAGTTTAGCTCCCTGAAATAATTACTTAAACTCCCCGCCCTTCAATTTCCTCATCTGTTAAATAAGTTTTCCTCATAATGGAGTTCTATATTGCTTTTTAAAAATTCATTGTATTTTATTTCATTGATTATAATAGTTTTGTTCATCCCCTCCTCAAAGAATCCTGCACACTTCAATCTACAATATGTCCCAATGGCAGTTTGGGGACCTTCGAGGGACTCAAATCCTGTTCCTTTTCAATGTTCTTTGAGTTTGGAGAACAGAAAGAAGGCTGATGGGGAAAGACAGGGGCTGTAGATGAGATGGAGTAAGGTTTCCCAATGAGACACTCAGAGGACAGTCCTTGTTACCCTGAAAGAAGGAATAGTTACATTGTTGTCATGGGAAAAAATTCGTTGGCACAACTTTCCTGGCTTTTTCTCCCCAATGTAATTCTCAATTGTCTTAAAAGTTGCCTAAAATTAGCCTGCATCCTTTGAGGACAATGTATCAAAATTACCCCTTGGGAATTTCAAAAAATAATCTCCATAAACTTCTGAGGTGGCCTCTCTTCCTAAATGGTCCAAAGGATGCCCTTAGAAGCCACTATTCTGATTGGACTTTTTTTTAATTTTCCTTTTTTTTCCCCCAACAGTAATTTACATATCATACAATAATAGCTCAATTGTTCAAGCATGTCAAGGGACAGTGTATAGTCACTACTACATCACTCTTAGAGCATCACCCCTCCCCCCATGGTTAAATCGCCTTTAAAATGGGTTGTGTAATCACAATCAGTTTTATTGCATCCTGTCCCCTCCCACCTTTATTATTTACTCCTGAAACTCCCTATTGCCCATCCCCCCACCCCTGCATTCCCTGCAACCCCTTGTATCAGTTATTCGTTCTCATTATACATCCACTCCTCCTGTGCTTCACAGCTGGGAAAGCCAACAGAAAACAATAAAAACAAAACCACCCTAAGGTGGGAAGGCTAAAATCATAAGCGTATAAAGAAAAAAATACAAATAATGCATACGAAGGAAAGGACCCCCACCAACATTCAAAAAGGCCAGGGAGGAAGTTTCTGTCATGGAACAAGTAAGAGATACGTCTCCCCAGTACGAATTCAGGTTGTGTCTATGGGGGGTGGGGGGGGGTGTCAACTGACCAAGCATGGAGTTCGATACAGCATAATCAAGATTACAGTGGTCTCTACCCAATAGAGGCTGTTCGAGACTCTTCCCTTTAGTTAGAACAGACCTGCCAGCAGCTCAGTCCAATACTCTGCGGATGGAATTTTGGGCACCCACTGCCTTCTACAAATTGGGTGTTCATAATATTAACTCTGATATGTTTCTCTTCACCATATTTGAATTTTGTAATTGCCATCTTTGGATCACACAAACCGGTGCGTTTCTTCCATGTAGACTTGGATGACTCCTCAAGTAGAGGGCTGCTTGTCTGAATACCAGCCTTTAAGACCCAGGCACTATTCTGCTTGGTAGCCAGGCACCATCTACTTTCTTCACCACACTTGGCTGTGGCACCCTTATCTTCAATGATCATTTCTTGAAGGTGAGTTTCCAGCAGAGCCATGATGCAAGAACTAGTTGTTCTTAAGTTGGAGCTAGGATTTAGTAGGAGCCTAAATGAGACTAAGGTGCCTTCGACTCCAGGCAATGAATCTGAATGAGATTAAAGGAACGCTGGTGGTGTAGTGATTATGCATTGGGCTGAGCACCTCACTGTCAACAGTTCAAAACCGCCAGCTGCTCTTTGAGAGAAAAAGGAGGCTTTCTACTCACATAAAGTGTAAGTCTCAGAAACTCACAAGGGCAGTGCCACCTTGTCCTATAGGGACATTATGAGTTGGCATCAACTCAATGGCAGTGAGTTTGGTTTGGTTTAACGAGACAGGTAAGTACATTACTGAGAGAACTTGTCTTCAGCCGTCCACTGATCAGAGAGACATGCTTAAACATACTTGTTTTGGAATAAGTTTGTATGTGTATAAACTGGAACCCTAGTAGCAATAATTTTTAACTTACCCCCAAGGTTCTCTGGTCCTGACATTGTATGACTCATTCTGTGTTTGATCACTGACAGCAGAAATGGTAGAGAAAGAATTTTCACACCAGTTATCACTTTCTGGGAGCCTATAGTTCGGATTTGTGCCCTAGCTCTCCACTCACTGCCACCGAGACTATTCTGATGTCTGTGGACTCGGTTGGGCAGAGTAAAACAGCCCCTGTGGGTTTCTGAGACTGTAAATCTGTACAGGAATAGAAAGCCCCATCTTTCTCCTTCAGAGCAGCTAGGTGGTTTCGAACTGTTGCCCTTGTAGTTGGCAGCCCAACTTGTAACCCACTACACCAGCAAAACTCCATGTTGTGCCCTTGCACACAAAAAATATTAAGAAATTTTTTTGTTGAATTTTTCCAATGGCTAGAGTTCTGTATTTTTGTCCAGTGATGTAAAGAAACAAAAACATAAAAATCAGTGTAGAAATTTTAATGTTTAAAATTTCTTTAGATCTTTCACTTCTGTGTGCCTCAACTTCTGTTCAGCTACAGTGCAGTTGTAAAATGAGGCTAATAAAAAGACCCACTTTAGAGAAATGTCGTGAAGGTTAAAGGATTTAACTAAGTATAAATGTAAAATACAACAGAGCCTGGCATATACATGTTAGCAACCACGCCTACTACCGATATTATTTACTTTTACTAAGTAGGAGACTCCCCTTGAGGGCTTCAAGGTGACCCATTGGATTGATACACACAATGCCCACGGCTGGAAGTCCCCAGCCACTGTAGGAGTGAAGAATGAGACTCTCTGTTCCCATAAGGATTTACAGCCTCCAAAACCCACTGGAGCAGTTATATTCTGTGCCAATCAGTATCAACTCAAATAGCCATTGAGTTTGGGGTTTTGGTTATTTTTAAGGCTCCCCTACCTACTAAACTCTAAGAACTTCCAGGCCATGGGCCGTAGTACCCTGGCGTTCTACGGAGCCAAATTCAGACTGGCATTCTATTGAGGTTTACGGAAGAAATGAACTCTTTGAAGCTTCATCTCATGGCAAATTAGTGTTAAAGCCCTTAGGATAGAATACTGGCCTTTGATGACTTACAAGATAATGGAGAAGTCAACACTAAGCTCTCCCGAGCCTCAAAAGTCTACAGTTGGTTTTCAGTTGACATGGACTCATGTCATCTGACTTATCAGAGCAGAACTGTGCTCCGTAGGCTTTCCAACGGCTAATGTTTGGAAGTAGATCTCCAGGTCTTCCTTTGAAGTACCTCTGAAAACACTCAAACATCCAACCTTTGGTTAGTGGCTTAACCATTTGCACCACCCTGGGACTCTGGTACATCACTCAGGTCTGGTGCAGACATCGCATTTTCAAGCTGAAAACGAAAGTGAAAATACCAAAATTCTTAAGACTAGTTGATTGCTTACTGTGAATCACAATACTACTAATAATAGAGGGACACACTAATACTTTCTTTACCATTTTGACTCATTAGAATCATTAGCAGAATGCTATCGCCTTCTTAAATATGTGCTACACAATGCAACAAAGGAACATTTTAATATTCTTTAAATTTTCAAATAAGCGTGGAGGGATACCTATGTTCCCTGTTACACCAGCCCTCGCCTCATTTCACGGGAGGTCCGGCCGATATTCCCATTCATTTGTAATGCCCATTTGGTGGAAAGAGCCTCTATATCCTAAATGTTATAAAATTCATTGAAAAGTATTTTGTCCACCATCTGTGTTCTAAATATGAAAGTTCTGGAAGTTACGTAAGAAGACAAGAGTATCACTGGAGACAGGGCAGGAATTGTACCCAGGCTGACAGCCCCAACACCGGGCCAAAGCATGAAAGGAGTGCCACAGATCAGCAAGGGGAACAAATCAATGAAGTCCCTGAGGAATCCCCCAAAGAGACTTCAGGCTCGGAGGGCAAGGTGTAGCACCTCATTAGACTCCATTGTAAAACACACATAAGGGTCAGCAAACAGGCTTCGAACTATTTATAGATCTCTCTCTCTCTCTCTCTCTCTCTCTCTCATGCCTATCTATATAAGATAGGCAAAATAAACAACCGAGAGGAGAAAACAGGACCAATGGTTAGAGGGAAGGGGGAGAGGTGGGGGAAAGGAAGCAGGGAGCCAACAAACTAGGGACAAAGGAACAACAAGAGATCTAAAATCAGTGGCAAGGAAGCTGTAGACCACCTGGTGGGGTTTGATCAAGTGCAATGTAGCGGAGAGGAATTACTGAGCACCTAATGAAGGCCAAACCTGATGGTGGGACAGGAAGAGAGTAAAAGGAAATAGAAGAAAGAACTAGGAAGCAAAAGACAGTTTGTAGAGGTATAAATATAGGTATGTACATATATCAATATATTAATATATAATGATAGGGATATAGGTCTATGTACATATATTTATATGTTAAATATCAAGGTAGCAAATGGACATTGAGCCTCTACTCAAGTCCTCCCTCAATGCAAGAATACTTTATTCTAATAACCTGGCATTCTGTGATGCTCACCTTCCCAACAAGATCGCTGAAGTCAAAAATGGGTGCGTAAGCAAATGTGATGAAGAAAGTTGATGGTGCCCAGCTATTAGAAGATATGGTATCTGGGATCTTAAAGGCTTGAAGTTAAACAAGCAGTCATCTAGCAGGAAAGCAACAAAGCCCACATGGAAGAAGCACACCAGCCTGTGTGATCACAAGGTGTTGACAGGAGCAGGTATCAGGCACCAGAAGACCCAAAACAAACAATCATATCAATGTGAACAAGGGGGTTTGGAGTGGAGAACCATCTGTAGACAATTGGACACCCCCTCACAAAAGGGTTACAAGGAAGGTACAAGCCAGCCAGGGAGCAGTATAGCACCAATGAAACATACAACATTCCTCTAGTTTTTTAATGCTTCCTCACCACCACCACTATCATGATCCCAGTTCTACCTTACAAATCCAGCTAGACTAGAGCATGTGCACTGGTACAGGTAAGAGCTCTCAACACACAGAATCCAGGACAGATAAACCCCTCAGGAACAGTAATGGGAGTAGAGACATGACGATGGTAGAGAGAAGGTAGGGGGAGAAAGGGAAACTGATCTCAATGTCTGATGTATAACACACACACACCTTGAGGGGGATGAACAACAGAAACGTGGGTGAAGGGAGACAGCAGATGGCATACAATATGAAAATATTAATAATTTATAATTTATCAAGGGTTCACGAGGGTGGGAGGGTGGGGGAGGGAAGGGGGGAAAGAGGAGCTGATACCAAGGGCTCAAGTAGAAAGAAAATGTTTAGGAAATGATGATGGCAACATATGTACAGATGTGCTTGATACAATGGATGTATGATGGTTATAAGAGCTGTAGAGTCCCCAATAAAATGATTTATTAAAAAGAAGAAGAAGATAAACCATCTCATGGTGCCCCCACTATGTTGACTTAGTCTTTCGAGTAAGTACAGAGATAAGTATGCCACTGTAGAGCGCTTTTCCCGCCATTGGATTATTAACCTATTTGACTTCAGAGGAAGTCTCAAAGTCTCCTTTGTGAAGGAAATGGCTTTATAAAGCCTACAAAACATCTTCGGTGTGTTCTGTTAAAGTTCTTCATTTTAATAACAGACGTCTGTGTAATTAATCCTTCAGAGTTTGCCACGGCAAAATCCACTCTGTGTACAAACTGTTCCGTGTGTATTTTTCTAGTTACAAGACCTCTGGGGAGAAAAAAAACACACAAATAAACACAGACCAAACGCAGTCGCACACATGGGGACAAACTGTATGAAATGCAACTGCTCTTATAAGTCTATAAACCAGGCAACCAGGCCAGACGTTTTCAGTCATTCTTATCAGAGATTTAGGAAAGGGGGTTTCACTATGAAGAAATGTTCCCTTTGAAAGGAAACCGTACTACTTCCTTATTTGGGAGCTAAAGCCATAAGGCAATCATAAATAAATGATACATAACTAGGGCTGTTCTGGGTCCATTTTTTTTTTAAAGATTGGATTGTTTCCCATCCTTTTTAGCCTAATCCCAGAAGTTCAGAGCTGATCCGAGAAAATTTCTCATAAACTGAAATTCAGACAAACTTAGGAATTTTTTTTTCCTCCTAATCATTTCAAAGGAGCCCTGGTGATGCAGTGAAGATATGAGTTGAGCTACTAAGCCCAAACTCATAGGTTCTAACTCACCAACCACTCAGAGCGAGAAAGATGAGGCTTTCTACTCCCACAAAGATTTATAGCCTTGATTGTAAATAATTAATAAAACCCAAGACCAGAGGAAGGAATAGTATTAGAGCCTAAGTCTGAGCACCTGGTTTGCAGAGGGCTAGAGAAGGCCGAGGAGCCCCGAAATCAATTTGTAGAATCCCTGGGGAATCCCCTCTGACCACTGACCATTGAGCAACAATGTGAACAGCCGTGTTATCAGACAGAGTGCACTGGAATGTGGACTCATGCAGATGAACACAGTGACATCTGTTCTCCCTTTTATTCCATTTTAAATGTGTTCTAGTTTCTGCTGTTTTCTGCTTTCTTTTGGATTAAGGTGTTTCTCTGTTCTATTTTGTTATTTTTGTTGGGTTTGGGGTTGGCTGGTTGGTTGACGTTGTTGTTGTTGTGGGGGTAAGGGGGGTCTTTATATGAAATCCAGGGTAGATAAATCTATAGAGACAGTAATTGGATTAATAGTTTCTTAGGGCTATGGCAAGGGAGGTTGGGGAGAAATGCTAAACTAACAAGTACAAGAATGTTAAACTAACAAGTACAAGTAACAAGAATTATAAAATGTATTGTGGTGATAACTGTAGAACTTTTTTGATGTTCAAACCATTGAATTGTATGATATGTGAATTATGTCAATTTTGTTTTAAATAATGTGCTACACCCTTGGAAGCCCACAGGGGCAGTTCCACTCGGCCCCATAGGGTTGTTCTCTTGGAATCAGAATCAAATCTGTGGCCCTGAGTTTGGTTTGGGTTGATTCCTTTCATATATGTTCAGTAATGCCCGGGCAAAGGAAAACAACCACACATTTATTATGTGAAAGGGCTTTAGAACTTTTCAAATTTTTCATGTTAAAATAGAGCAAAATCCAATTTCTGCAGAGTGCATGGGGATGACGCTCATTCTACTAACAGAACAGAAACTGGCCATTCACTCAAAGTAAACACTGCAAACTCTGGGAAGAACCTTGAGGATGCTTAAATTTCCACTGTGGACCACCATCTACTATACGGTGGGGAGGCAACAATAAAAGAAAAGAGGGGGAGTCACTGCAATCAGCTGAGAGGAAAGAACAAGAAGACAAGCTAGGCCCATGTACCCAGAGAGGACAGACCAGGCAGGGTCCTACTCTGTGAAGACAGGGTACTGACAAGAAAGGAATATACAAAACAACAACAACAACAGAAAAAAGCTCCACTGGAAGGAGCGTTTGTAGTATGAATTTTTCCTGCTAGGGGAGCATCCAGCAACTCGCTCTGAGTTAGTGCACCCAGTGGCATCACCTGGGAAGGTTCTCTTGGGTCACAGTGAAATTTTTCATAGAAGCAGTTTCACTCAAACCTCATTTTTTTTGTGATGGCTGATTTAAGAGAACAGCATGCGGCTGTGAAATTTTTTCCTGCTCACGAAAAATGCCACAGAAACTGTTGTAACGTTGAACAAAGCTTACAAGGACAGAGCTATGGGGAAAGTTCAAGTGTACGCGTGGTTTTCTCATTTCAAAAAAGGCGAAATGTCAATTGATGACAAACCTCATTCTGGATGTCCATCAACTTCCCAAACAGATGAAAATGTCAGCGCGTAGTGCATTTGGAATTCGTTTCACCAAGTCAGACTGTTAATCAAGCTTCCTATTTAGAGGCTCTAAAAGATTGCATAACAGTGTGCTACAAAAAAGGCCCCATTTGTGGCACACAGGGGACTGGTTTTGCTACCACAACAATGCACCTGCACATGTAGCCATCTCAGTGCAATAGGTTGGGGCAAAAAACAGCATGCCTCTCTTGCCCCACACACCTTACTCACCTGACCTCACTCTGTGCCATTCCTTTTGTTTCCATGAATGAAGAGGGACATGAAAGGACAATGATTTGATGACACAGAAGAGGTGAAGAGAAAAAACGAAGGAGGTGCTGTCAGCCATCCAAACAGATGAGTTGGAAAAATGTTTCCGGGAATGGAATTGCAGATTTGAGAAATGCATTGAGTGTCATGGAGAGAACTTTGAAGGTGATACGTTTGTTGTGTAAAAACATTCAAATACATAGCTTTGGAAAAAAATCCGTTTGGGGGGGATACCCCCTCGTATATCCCCCAAAGAATACCCAAGCAAATGTCATAGCCACCTGTCACATCAGAGAAGTGATGACAAGAAGCCAGTGCTACTCAGGGAGATCAGACCAGGGCATAGGATCCCAGGTGGCATAATGGGTAATACATTGGGCTGCTAACTTCAAGGTCAGGAGTTCAAAACCACCGGCCCCTATGTTGGGGAAAGATGAGGCTTTCTACTCCTGTAAAGAGGCAAAGAGTTAACTGTCTCAGAAATCCACAGGGGGCAGCAGTTCTACCCAGTCCCACAGGGTGGCTGAGTTGGGCTTGACTTTAGTTTAGATTGTTGAGACCAGGGCACCGGGGACTTTGAAGCACCTTTTCACTGGAGGAAATATTAGTGAGGCGCTGAAAGTGATTGCCACAAACTGGGCATCAGGCAAACTTTCGGGTTACAAATCACTTTCACTTCATAAACTGTGCATTTCCATCAAAATGGTAAACAGGTTTTACTGTCCTCAAAGAGGTTAGTTTTGAAGCTGGTAATATTTTAACTAGCAAAAATAGAAAATTTAAGCAATAACTGGAAAAATGTAATGCATAACTTCTTTTCCTGATGATTTATACAGCAGGGCAGCGTTAAAGGACTTATTCATATGAGGCTGTAATGGCAATCAGCAGAGAAAATAAACTTTAAACGCTATTCAAATTTAACAGCAGGATTTATGTTTGTGTAAAGCCTATGGAAAAACCTTTGATGCATTAATTTCTATTTTTATTCATTTATACCACATATAAACTTGCATATGCATACACACAGATATGTAGAGGAGTACCTGTAATAACAAAAGATTAAATATTATTTTAATACCCATCATTAAGGAACTATTCCTGCCACATCATGAGATTCTAGATGCCAAGAAATACATGAGGTATATCAATATGGGTTGATATATGGTACATTAAAGATCCATAAAGTTAAAGTTCAGAGCATTATGTACAGTACATTCCATACATTTTATATTATAAATGTATATTTATACACTATCATCGGTTAAAAAGGATATACACACATATACACTCACACATATTTCTGAGAATATACATGAGACTGGTTTCTAGATGTAATGATTGGGTAGGTGGCAAATACTTTTGATTGTGTATCCTCTGGAATAATTAGTATTATATAGATGCAAAGATAATTACTTAGGAAAACTCTAATTACTAGTCTATTAACACTGTATTTTTATGAATCCCTAATAAATAGTTTGCAAGAGGGTTGAAGAGTCGGTTGAAGAGTCCTGGTGGCACGACAGTTAAGCACTCAGTGGCTAAATGATGGCAGTCCAAGCCCAGAGAGCCAGAAGGCCCGGCCCTCTGCTCTAGTACAGATCACAGCTTAGAAAACCCCAAGAGGCAGCCCTACTCTGTCCCACGGGGTCTCTGCCAGTCCAAATCGATTAGAGCGCCACATCAGAATCGATGTGGCAGCAAAATCTGTGGTGTGATCAAGTTGTGTAAGAGCTCTCTCTATAAGCCTAAAAAAATGTTAAGCCCGACAGGAAGAAATACCAATGTGAGCAGAAGTGTGGACATCCTGTTGAGCAATGAAATGAAGCTTATTTTTCATTTTCACACGGGGTCTCTGTGGCTCAAGGCACCAGGCTCATTAGTGATAGCACTTACAGACGAGACGAAATGTCTGGCCAGGCCGAAGGCAAAGACTGAATCCTCGGTGATATTTACTCACAGAATTAAGGCGATCACCTTGTCTGAGTCCAGACGTTAGCTGCCTAGTGGATCCTGACAATGCCTACAGGGTAGAACTGTTCCATGGAAGAGGGAAGGCTCAGGTCTTTCCACTTCAGATCCTCGGGCCTTTCTCCCTGGTCTTGAACCACCAACTTTTGGGTTAGCAGTTAATCGCCACGCCAAGACCCCTCTGGGGTGTTTCGAATGCCAACATGTGGACCAGTAGCCAAGCACTTGACTCACTGTACCTCCCAGGAGACCTAATCTAGAGCAGGACTCTAAGAAGCTGGTCAGTGGGGTCTTCCCAGCCCCTGGACCACAGAACACACATGACTACATACAGACGATGAACACAGCAAAAGAGGGACACAGCCATGTTAAGCCCCCTATCCAGAGGGACGCTGTCACTCAGTCCACGTTACCAAATTACAGAACCACTTGGGAAAAGTGACCAGAAGAATAAGAACCTCACAGAAACCCTCTGGATCTGAACTCTCGGGACCCATGTATCAGCCTCCACCTGGGAGCTAAAAAGGATGGCTGACAGACTATTTTATTGCTCCTCTGGAAGCTTAAATTGAAACAGTCTTAGATTTCTCGTTCACTCTGAAAAAGTACATCCCCATCCTCTTCCAATGTAGAGAACTGACAACCCTTATACAGTCGGCCTGCCTAATCGAAATCTTTCCCCGGAAACATTTTCTGTAAGAAGGGCAAGGAATGCCACGGAAATGTGGTCAATTGCATGTAAATAAGAATACACCTCTGCAGGAAACGCCCGGTTTAAAGTCAGAAGAGGCAGCCACTGCCACCAGGAAAAGCAAGCAGCCTATGAAACTATGCAGTTATTTGAACGGCCGGACTGCCCAGAAAACAGCCCATGGTTTTAAATGTTGGAGGCTTTCATTTTTTGTTGTTGTTGTTGGGAGGGTTTCATTTAGAGGCGGCTTGGCCATGAACTCCGGGAGCCCCTGTGGCTTCGTGGTTACGCATTAGACTGCTCATCACTAACCATAAGGTCAGCAGTTCAAAATCACTAACCGCTCTGCCGGGGAGAAAGACGGCTTTCTATTTCATTTACCAAACGCTAAACTGTTACCGTTCAGAAAACCCACGGGGGCAGTTCTACGCTGCCCTGTAGGGTCGCGATGACTCTGGATCGATTCGATTCGATTCGATGGCAGCGAACGGCCACTGCGTGTGTCTTCTCTAACCATCGGACCTTAAGACGCCTTCCTTTCCTGGCCCCTTTACAGAAAGCGCATCTCCCAAGGTGCCCCCAATGAAAGTACTTGCTCTCCCTGGGAACACAAGTGAAATTGGTAGAAAGGAAGGAATGG
>NW_022103905.1:7054885-7056268 GCF_000313985.2 Echinops telfairi
TGCGCTCCCGATTAGCGCCCAGGGAGGAGGCAGGGGTGATGGGGGCTGCCTGGCCCGGGACTTGGGCTCCTGGGCCAGAATGGGGGCGCACGGAGAGTTTAGTCCACTCTGCGGCGCGGAGGGTTCGACCCGGGATTAGCCTCGCCCGTGGTCCGGACAGCCCGGCCCGCCAGGCTCGCCGTGCCACCTGCACGGAGAACGCAAGCCGGAGGAGGCCCCGGCGGTGCCCCAGCCAGAGGAAGCGGGTCCTCGCTGCCCGCGCCTGGGGTGCCGCCTCTCTGCGCCCCCACTGCCCCGCATGGAGCAGCGGCGGGAGGCTGCAGGGTGAGCCTAAGCGTGCTGGCGGAGTAGTGCTTTAGAGGCTTCAGGCCACCGCTGCTGAATCAGGATGCTCCTGGATTCTGAGCCCCGCTCAGGAGCCTGTGCAGTGAATGCTAGATAGAGGACAGGTCTTGAAAGGATGGATGGGCCTTGGCTAAAGTTGGGGTTTCTTTGGACATCCCGATGTGGCCTGCCCAGACACACAGAAAGAAAGTGGGGCAGGGGAGTCGAGAGCGACCTCTCCAGATTTGTAAAACTACCCTCAAAAAGGAGTCACCTCTGACTCATAGTGCCCCTGTACAAACCAGACTCGCTGCCATGGAGTCGATGGCCACTGTAACTACCGCTGTAGAACAAGCTAGAACGCCGCTATGAATTTCCAAGAAAGACATAGCTTTCCATTCCTGTCAACTTTGCAGGCGCAGAAACTCGCAGGGGCAGTTCGACTCTGCCCTAAAGGGTCGCTCTGAATCAATATTGATAAGATGGCAATGAGTTTGGATTTGGGGGGTGTTGGGGTTTTTTTAGCTTTATTTAACTCTTCGTGGGAATAGAAAGCCCAGTCGTTCCCACTAGTGGTTTCAAACTACTGATCTTGCAATTAGTCACCATGACACCAGGGCTCCTAGTAGGGCAAAGTAGAACTTCCCCAGTGGGTTTCTGAGACTAGAACTCTGACTCCAGAGAGTAGAAAGCCTCATCTTTCCCTGCCAGAACAGCTGGTGGTTTTAAGTGCTAGCTTAGGGTTAGCAATCCTTCTAGTAACCCTCTACCCCACCAGGACACGTGAAATCAAAAACCTCACTGCCATGCAGTCAATGGCAGCTCACAGAGACCCTATAGGGCAGGGTAGAACAGACCCTATGAGTTTCTGAGATTGTAACTCTTTTTTTTTTCTTTCTTTTAATCATTTTATTAGGGACTCATACAACTCTTATCCCAATCCATACAACATCAATCGTGTAAAGCGCATTTGTACATTCATTGCCCTCATCATTCTCAAAACAGTTCCTCTCCACTTAAATCCCCGGCATTAGGTCCTCATTTTTCCCCTCCCTCCCC
>NW_022103905.1:7057539-7082333 GCF_000313985.2 Echinops telfairi
CTTTCTCCAGCTGAGTGGCTGGTGGTTTCAAACTGTTGCCTCCAAGATCCCAGCCCAACACATAAGCACTGTGCCAACAGTGCTCCTAGGCCAGCACATGTAAGTCACAGTGAATTTGTGACTTTGAGGATGTAGTATTACTGATATATTTATCTGCATAAGGATGTAGTATTGCTGATATATTTATCTGCATAAGGCCTACACACAAGAATAACCTGGAAAGGTAAGAAATGTTACCCTGGCCCTAATTGCTAGAATCAGAGAAGCCCCTGCTCTGCAAACCCCATGTGGCAGCCACCAGCTGTCAAGCCAGAAACAGTAGCTCAGAACAAACAGGAACCTTAGGGAGGCATCCCTTTCGAAGGATGAAAGGTTGTAGGCACAAGGGCAAGTTAGTCCATTTCTGTGTCCAGTTGTAAACTGGGGGTTTCGGTGTCCACACACAGCTTTATAATGGAGCTGATGAAACTGCTGATGTGTTATAATAAGTGACTGAAAGTTGCAAACAGTGAGGCTAATGGAAATTTCAGCAGATTGAATGCCCTGTAATCCTGTAACTATAGTCACCCACAAAACAATCTCTTAGCAGATTCATTAATTGGATCCTGGATTACACACACAAGTGAATATTACATAATCCATATTACAAAAATATTTTTTCATCAAGCACTATGTACCTAGTAGCATAATATGTGGGCTGCTAGAAAGACAGGGCTTTCTACCTCCGGAAAAAGTTACAGTTTCTGAAACTCACAGGGACAGTTATCTGTCCTATAGGAGTGCTATAACTTGGCATCAATATGATAGCCGTGCGTTTTTGAGTTTATGCACCATTTGGAAGACCCCCGGTGGCATAGTGGTTACATGTTGGGCTGCTAACTGCAAAGTCATCAGTTCGAAACCACTAGCCACTCAGCAAGAGAAAGACGGTGCTATCTACTCCTGTAAAGAGTGACAGTCTCAGAAACTCACAAGGACAGCCTCTACCCTGCCCCACAGAGTCACTGTGAGTAGGCATCAACTCCACGGCAGTGGGGTTTGGTTGTTTTGTTTTGTTTTGTTTTGTTTTGTTTTGTTTTGGGTATGTACCACTTGGTGCCTGGTTGAACCAGGCTCCCTGGTGAGCAAGGCAAAATGTTTCTCCTGCCACATGGCAGGTAATCTACCAAAAAGGACACACTTAAAGCAAATAAATGTTAAGTGTGAAAAAAGGAGAATCACTAATTGATTTTAAAACTCACAGCCATTGAGTTGATTCTGACTCGTGGGGACCTTATAGGAAAGAGTTGCACTGCTCCTGTGGATTTTCTAGACTGGAAATCTTTATAGAAGTAGAGAGCCTCATCTTTCTCACTAAAGCAGCTGGTAGGGTTCAAACTGTTGACCTTTCAAGTAGCAGCTCAAACGTGGAACCCCCTACATGCCGAGGGCTCCTTCAGTGGTTTCTTACTTGAAGTGTATATTAACAGGGGGTTTGACCTAGGTTGGAACTGATCAGGGAATGCTTTCTTGAGGAAGTAGCATTTGACATAAGTCAAAATCCATAAGTAGACTTTATTTAGGGTAGTGGTTCTCAAGCCTGGCTACACAGAATGACCTGGAGAGTTTAGAAAGCATTCTGACTCTGTGGTAGTTACATAATCTCTCATCAACTTGAGGGTATTAAAGAGGGGGTAGAGCCTAGCCTGTCAATCAGGTCACAGCCTGATGATGCCTCCTGGTGAACCTGACCTTCTCATGAGAATTCTGGGAATGTCCTCTCCTCGCTGGAGGAGGCCACACTCTCAGCTTCACCTTCCTGTTGAAGAGCCACACTCTGGGAGCTGGAGGAGCCACATGAAGACCTGCTATTAGGCATCATTGCAAGTGGCTACGTGAGTCTGAAGAGGAATTTATGGACGAGTGCCGGACATATGGACTAATATCAGACATATGGACTGGACCTGGACCAGGCTGGGATGTTTTCTCAATAAACAATTGCTCTTTGAAAAAAACCTCTCTCTTACACATATGAGTGCCCTTGAATTTGTGTCTCTAGTCAACCTGGCCTACCACAGACTCCAAGACCCAGTCCCCAGATGTTCTGTTTTAAATGACATGGAGGTGAGCCCTGACATGGGTATTTGTTTAAAGATCCCCAGGTAGGGAGGAGGATACAGTATTTCAAAAACCAGGACCACATGGATGGAGCAATGCTTTCGGGACCTTCATTTGTTGATAGGGCCCCACACACCTGAGAGGAAACAACTGTATGTATCCTTTAATAAATGTAGAGGATCCTTTAAAATGAGAAGGTCCCTCGATGAAAGGGATTGCCACAGTGACTGCAACAATACAATGGTGAGGATGGCAAAGAACCGATTGTACATAGGACGGATACGCATCAGGGCCAACAGGACTTCGGCTCCAAGGGCAGGATATGGGTTGAATGCTTGGATCTGGCCTCTGCCTTTTTCCTTCCCTTTTTATTGGATCCTTTCCCACCAGTAGAGGAAAGATTTTCTACTTCCTTTTTATATCGGATGATTTCTATATGCGATATACCTCTTTTCAATTAAATCCAAAAGAAGGGGGGTTGGCCTAATTACCGAGAGGTTAAATTCATTTTAAATATGTAATAAATATTACCTAGGTAATCAGCTGGTGTAGCCGTTACACGTTGGGCTGCAATCCGCATAGGGAGCAGTTCAAAACCACTAGCAGCTCCTGGTGAAAAAGACTGGGATTTCTATTCCCACAAAGAGTCTCAGAAACCCAGAGAGGGGCCCTGTGAGTGAGCACTGACTCCCGGGCAGTGAGATGACGGGAGCATCTGTTCGGTTCACAGCATATTAGAGCTTGATTCGAGATCAGCATCTCTTCAGTTAGCAGGTGGTATTCATTGTTTTCCCTTGAGGCAGGCCCAACTCATGGCAATTTTGTGCATAGCTAAACAAAACCTCACCCCTGATACTCTGGGCTCGGATGTGTTTGAGGCCATTGTTGTGGTTCCTGGGTCAATCGTTCCATCCTATGGCTCTGCTTTTCACCGGCCCTCTACAATACCAAACTTGATGATCTTTTCTAGCCATGGATCTTTCTAATGAATGCCCAGGGGCCCTGGGTGGTGTGGCGCTTCCCTATTTGGCTGCTAATCGCAGTCGGAAGTCACCAGCCGCTCCAAGGGAGAAAGAGGCGGCCTTCTACTCCCATAAAGTTACCGTCCCATAAACCCACAGGGGAAGTTTCACCCTGTCCATTAGGGCTGCTATGGGTCGAAACCAACACAGTGGCATAAAGTATGGTTTTGGTTTAAGGACATGGCCACAGTACGCGAGGCACAGTCTCATGATCCTCGCTTCTAAGGATCATTCTGTTGGTATTTCTTCTGTGATGTGTTAGATCTTCTGGCATATTCAATAGGCTTCCCCAGGGCCACAATTCAAATTCACCAATTCTGCCTCGCCCCTTCTTTGATTGTTCTGCTTTCGAACGTTTACAAAGCAATTGAAGAGTTGGCCTGGGTCTGGCACACTTAGTCATCAAAGTGACATCTTCCCTTTCCACGCTTTTTAGAAAGGCCTCTTCACAGCGCATTTGCTAGATGCAATCTGTGGTTTGATTTCTTGACAGCTGCTTCCACAGACATGGCTTGTGGATCCCAGCAGAATTAAATCCTTTACAACGTCTTTTTTTCCCTCACTTATTGTGATGTTGCTTATAGGTCCAGTGGTGAGAACTTTTGTTTTCTTTAGACTCGGGCATAGTCCATACCAAAGGCCGTGGGCATTGACCATCAGTAAGTGCTTTAAGTCATCTCCAGTTTCAGCAACAAGGCTGTTATCTACATATCGAAAGTTGATGAGTCTTCCTTCAATCCTGATGCCACATTCTTCCTCATACAGCCCGGCTTCTCAGATTATTTGTCAAGAATACAGGCTGCCAATCACAAGCCCAGATTTTGAACCAGGCAATATCCCTTTTTCTGTTCAAAATAACTGCCTCTTAGTCCCTGTACAGATTCAGATGAGCACAATTAAATGTTCTGGAATTCCCATTCTTCACAATGTTTTTCATAATTTGTTCTGAAAACCTAGATAAACATGTTTCTGGCATCCTCTGCTTTTCACCAACATCTTTTGAACATGATCTCTCTCTCATTCCAAGTCCTCTTTCTGGCTCCAACTTGAACTTCTGGCAGTTCCCTGTACATATATGGCTGCAGCCACTTTTAATTATGTGCAGCAAATTTTTGCTAGCATGCTAAAAAGTTCAGTAACAAATAATGAAAATCCATGTCTTAGCATAAGATTCCTTGATGCCAGATGACTCAGGACTTATCAAAAATTCATAACATATTTGCAAAAATATGTCCATGGGCTGATTTAATAATATTCCCTTGTCCCTCTGCTATACTTCAAAGAAGAGATTCTGCTCAAATTCCTCCCTGTTCATAAAGTATTTTAGCTCACACCCTGTCTTCTTCTGAACTCGTCACACTTATTAGGTACATAATTCACTTAATAAGCAATTTGTTTTAATACATAGTTATAGCATGCCTACTAGGTGCCAAGCACAATGTTAGACAGCAGCTATTGTGATGTATACTATATTGCTAAATATTTTTCCTATAATTATTGTGTTTATTCTCCCTGGTTGAATTATAAATACAAACTTGCATTAAGGACAAGCTTGCATTCCATATTCAAGCAAGCTTGCATCGTATTCTGAAAACCTGAAGGTAAATAATTTTTTAGCTGTTTGATTAATTGGGATCTTCTAGCATTTTCGCTCCAGGAAAATTGTCCTTGTTTTATATGAAATGCTTCAAAAAAGTTCATGGAAAAATAGAATGAAAAAAATAATAGAACTCTGCCATGAGCTTTTTGGAGCCCCCTAGTATTATCTGAATTTATGTATGTGGCAGCTAGGGTTCCCCCTCAGCAAGCAAGAATGCCACGCCGCTCAATTTAAGAAAGATATAAACAGATATTATCATACATTATGAGATGGGTTAATGAATGTGATTGGGGGTGGGGGTGTTGTCACCATTCCAGTGTGGAGGAAGCAGGAAAAAACATGCAGGATTTCCCATGTGTGTGTGTGTGTGTGTGTGTGTGTGTGTACACGCACACCATTTGAATGAATCAAGTACAACCACTTGGGTCACCCTGCCATCTATTTCCCACTAGGGTCAAATTCCAAGACAAAGGTCATACGAACTTACCCAACTCAGGGAATCTGCCCATCCTCCTGGCCAGAGGATGGTGGAGCATCTTGATATCAAACTCACTGCCACAGAGCTGATTCTGATTCATAACAAACCAATAGGATCCCTGGTGGCATAGTGGGTTATGCATTGTGGTACTAACTGGAAAGCCATCTGTTTGAGTCTACCCACAGTACCTCAGGAGAAAGATGGGGCTTTTTGCTCCCATGTAAACCTACAAGGGAAGTTCTATTCTGTCCTACAGGGTCAATATGAGTCGGAGCATCTTGATAGATGGCCCCAATAAGAATTCATACCAGGGAATGAGATTATTTCATAGAACTTTTGGAGCTGTGCAGACCTTAGTAAACGAAAGCATTTCAAGAGCAGAAGAAATACTCTAAAATAAGCTTGTAGTTTCTGTTGTAAATGAAAACATGACTTTATGAAATGAGTTAACTAGACTCTCGTGCATTCCTGGTTCCTTCTTTTAGTGGTGACAAACCAACTATTTCACCCAAACTTGACCTTGGTGACCCCTGCATAATTTTCTAGTTACAAAAATATAATGCATACATGACAGTTATCAGAAACCAAACATACTTATAACAGAAAAACAATACTTTCACATATATCACCTCATTTACTGCCTACCACAACCTGCGATAAATGGAAAGCAAGCAAGAAGAACAAGGTTGCAGCATTCTACAGTGTTGGCCATTTTGAACCAGACAATCATTTGGTTTAATGTGCTATGAATAACAAATTCAAGAGAAATGGTGTCACATCATACTCAAAAAGGACATTTCAAGGTCTACCTTGAAGTTCAATGCTGCCTTTTATAAGGTAATATCTATATTCATACCAGCAAATTCAGTCAATACAACTTAGTCAAGTTTATAAGCCACTCACTAACACCAGTGAGGAATACATTGAAGAATTCTGTACACTCTTCAGCCTGCAATTGATTAAACATGCAATCAAGATACATTACTAACAATTGGCAATTGGAATGCAAAAGTTAGAAACAAAGAAGAAGGCACAGTAGTTGAAAAATATGGTCTTGGCGATAGAAATGAAGCTGGAAAAACCATGATAGAAATTTCACAAGACCAATAGCTTCATCATCACAATATATTTTTTCAACAACGTAAGCAACAGCTGTACACGTGAACTTCTACAAATGGATTACACATAAATTAAGTGTACTAAATTTGTGGGAAGAGACAATGGAGAAGCTCAATGTCATCAGTTAAAATAAAACCCGGGGCTGACTGTGGGGCAGACCGTCCATTGCTCATCTATAAGTTCATGTTGAAGTTGATGGAAATTAAAACAAGTCCATGGGAGCCAAAGCGTGACTTTGATTTCCACTTGATTTTCAAGAACATCTCAAGAATAGATTTGCCTCATTGAACACTCATGACAGAAGACCCGAGGAGCGGTGGGAGGACATCAAGAACCTCATACATGAAGAAAGAAAAAGATCATTCAAAAGACAGGACAGAAATAAAAGAGCAAATTGGCTGTCAGAAGAGACTTTGAAACTTGCTCTTCATCACAGAGCAGCTAAAGCACACAGAAGAGAAGATGAAGTAAAAGAGGTGAACTGAACATTTCAAAGGGCAGTTTGAGAAGACAAAGTCAAGCTTTATAATGAAATATGCAAAGACCCAGAATTAGAAAAACCAAAAACTAAGAGCAATCTTAAGGTGGAAGAAATGAAGGGAAAAATTAAGGCATGGGTCCCAATATTAAAACGATTCTCTGGGCAAAATATTGAATGATGCAGGATATTAAAATAAGATAGAAGGAATACACAGTCACTCTATCACAAAGAACTAATCTATGTTCACCCATTTCAGGAGGTGACATATGATCAAAAACCAATGGTGCTGAAGAAGAAGTCCAAGCTGCACTGAAGGCACTAGTCAAAAGCAAGGCTCCAGGAATTGGTGGAATCCCAATTGAAATGTTTCTACAAGCCAATGAAGCACTGGAATGCCTCCCTCACCTACGCCAAGAAGTTTGGAAGAGAGCTCTCTGGCCAACTGACTAAAGGAGATCTGTATTTATATCCATTCCAAGGAAAGGGGACGCTACAGAATGTACAACTATTGAACGACATCATTGATATGATGCACACATAAAATTTGATCGCCCAACAACAGTTGACAGGGAACTGCCAGAAACGTCAGGCCAGATTCAGAAGAGGAGGTGGAGCCAAAGAGGCCATCACTGACTTCAGATGGATCTTAGCTCAAAGCAGGGACTAAATACCATGGGGGAGGGAGGGGGCTGTTCTCATGGATTTTATTGATTATGCAAAGCGTTCAACAGTGCGGATCCCAACAAACTTTGGATAGTCTTGAGAAAAATGGGAATTCCAAAAACTTCTTTGTGCTCAGGGGGAGGAAACTGGGCAGGGATCCAGAAGCAGATGTGCAAACATAACCAGGGCACACTGGGTGGTTTAAAATCAGGAAAGGTGTTTGTCGGGGTCGTACCCTTTCACTGTGCTTCCTCAATCTGTATGCTGAGAAAATCATCTAAGGATCTGGACGACATGAGGAAGGATTTGGTGTCAGGACCGGCAGAAAGCTGATGACCAGCCTTTGCTCTGCAGTGACACAATCTTGCTTGTTGAAAGTGAGGAGAACGTGGAGCCCCGGCTGATAAGTGATCAGAGATGCGGCCTTCAATGTGGACTGCAGCTCAGTACGAGGACAAGAAACAGCCTCCCAACAGGATCCAAAGTCATACCATGATAACAGAGAAAAGATGGTCAAGGGTTTTATCTGGCATGGAACCGTCAATTCACAAAGGGGTGTTATCCCTGCCTGTAGGAATCAGAACGTCTAGAGCAGTGGTTCTCAACCTGTGGGTCTCAACCCCTTTGAGAGTCGATGACCCTTTCACAGGGGTCGCCTAATACATCCTGCATATCAGATATTTAAATTATGATTCATAACAGGAGCAAAATTACAGTTATGAAGCAGCAACAAAAATAATTTTATGGTTGGGGGTCACCGCAACATGAGGAACTGTATTAAAAGGTCACAGCATGAGAAGGTTGAGAACCACTGGTCTAGAGGGTAAGAAGAGATCATTATGATGGCAGCTGATATTTATTGAGTATTTAAGCCCCTAGATGGTGCATGGTTAAGCCACTTGACTACTGGCCAAAAGGTTGGTGACTCAAGGCCTCACAGAGGCACCACGGGAGACAGGCCTGGCAATCTGCTCCCCAAAAGTCACAGTCTTAAAGCAATGCTGTGGAGACTCTCTCCTCTGCACACACGCAGTTGCCATGAGTTAGAACGTGCTTGACAGCAATGCACAGCCACAATGGTCCAGCGTTGACTTGCTCGGTGCAGGCCTGGTGTCCCATGGGGATTGGTCATGTCCTTTTCTCCTACATAATCTCATGGGTAGAGGTTGGAGTAATAGCCGTTAAGAAGGAGGTAAGTCATATATTTCTTTTAGGAAACACTTTGGTCTGCTGTCTCTGTTTTCTCAGGATCTTCGGTAAGCCTCAATTCAGTGCAAACTCTGGT
Source organism: Echinops telfairi (assembly GCF_000313985.2). Taxonomy (NCBI): domain Eukaryota; kingdom Metazoa; phylum Chordata; class Mammalia; order Afrosoricida; family Tenrecidae; genus Echinops; species Echinops telfairi. Next base: position 7,066,285 of record NW_022103905.1, read on the forward strand.
TTGCAGGAGGAGGACAGATGAAAAAGATCCAGGTCGAACTGTATACAGGCAGTAAAAGGGAGAAGACCTTTTTTTTTTGTTTTCATTTTCAAAAGTTTTAGTTATTAGTAGAAACATTTAACTATTTTTCAGAGGGGGAAATTTCACGTGTTTTCACATAATCCCACCACCGTAACACAGTTTTCCCCCTCAATTCTCCTCTGGTGTATGTCCACGGGGTGCATTTTACAACCCTCACCATGGTGGAGACAGATCGTTTTGTTTTTCGCCGCGCAGGGCAGAGAACGTCTTCAGTGCTTCAGTGTTGAGCCTTTGCCTGCTTCAGATAGGGTCCCTGGGTGAGGCTGGCCTGGCTGGACTTCTGGCAGAAAAGCATGAACAACTGTTGGATTATGTTATTGAAATAACTTTCATTACCTCAATCCCCCAAAGCAAATCATTCTTCTCCACCCAAAACAAAAGCTCTGCTTCCCAGACATCATTTCATTTGTGTTTTCCATGAGTCCGGTGACCCACCCTGGTATTCCCTGTCATTTTGTCTCCCAGACATAACAGATACCAGCCCAACAGCGGAGAATGAAGAAAAGATCAGGATGGCAGGAAAGCACATAGCATTATATCCATTGCAAATTGAAAACACATTTCCTTTCAGCTCTATTCAACAAGTATTTACCAAACACCAGCTCTCTGTTCGAGCATGCAAATGTGGACCCAGCAGAAGCCACCGAAGTGTTGATACTGCATCCTACCTCAAAGAAGTGGACTCTCTCAGGAGGGTGAAAGTAAATGTGTATAGCAGGGATCAGCAGACTCTCCATAAAAGGGACCACTGCTATCAAGTGGATTCCAATGCATAGCAAGCAAGACTGTACATGCTGCTGGGAGCAGACAGCCACTTCTTTCTCCTGCAGATGGATGTGTGGGTTTGAATTGCTGACCTTGAGGCTAGCACCCCCACCTAACCCACAGCCACGGCAGGTTCCTTCTATAAAGGGACACATACATATGTCAAAGTGAGCTGACCAGGAAGCAAATGCCCACCTATTTTTTTTTAAACCTCAAACCATTCTGGACACTGAAACTTAAATGCCATGCAGTGTTTACATCTGACAGGAGAGTGTTCTTCCTTGAATCTCCCTTCCCGCTACTTTAAAATGCAATAACCAGATTCGTATCATCCACGCTGTATAAAATCATAGCGTCAGATTTACCCCAGGAGTTGGCGTCAGCTGACCCTTGGCATATGAGGAAAAGGGCAAACACAGCAAAGGGTTTAGAATGACTCTTTAAAACGGCTGGCACACAGACCGGAGTCCGGGGACCAGAGGGGTGGCGTGTGATGGAATGGGTCATTGCCATCAGGAAGACTTAATGGAAGAGACGGGATTTGAGCAGAGCCTTGCAGGGAGGGGCAGGGTTAGCCTACAGAGAAGAGTCTGGGGAAAACATTCCAGGGGGTACTGATGAGCATGAGACAAAGGCACCGAGGGAGGACCGATGATGGGCCAGAGGAGAAAGATGAGGTGTTTGCCTTCCTCTAGGATGACTGACTTCCAGCCCTGCAAGGCCTCTGTGTCACACCCTGGGCTGGGTGTTCATGAAGGGCCAGGGTATGGCGGGCCTGTGGGAGTCAGCCTTGAAGCCACAAGGGTGAATCACATTATATGAATATTTATAATGTGCATCACCCAAAACCTATTGGAAACACTGGATCCATTTGATATCCAGTTTAATACTCATGGAGGACAAACTAGATTTTATTTCTTTTCCCTCTGGAGACTTGCCAAGTTCCAATTAGTCACCGAGTTTAAGACATGTTTATGGAGAAAGGGCTTTCTCTCAGGATCTCACCGATATCCAACTGTCACTGGGATATGGTGCATGTTTTAACCCACATCCTCATGGTCAACCTGAAAAAAGCCTTGGTTAGGTTGGGCATGAAACATCGTTTGGGTTAGTGCCATTGATTGTTCTGTATCTTTGGGGTTTTTTTCTTTTTTTTTTTCTTGTCTACTTTCCATCTTAATTTTCTGTGAAAAGCTAGTAATTAGAAAGTAGAGACTTTCACATGTCTTGAAAAAACATGTTCTTCCTGGCTGATTTGATCTATTCCCATGATTTCATGCCACCCCCACCCTGCTGAGGATATGCTACTAACTCCCAAATCTGTATCTCCAGCAGAGAATTCTAGAACTCCTATGTCCCAAGTTCTTGCTGACTGTCTCCACCTAATCCTCCCACTGGCATTTGAACTCAGCTGTGGTCCCAGGAAAGCCCAGTTGCTATTGAGCCAACCCCCACTCAGAGATAGGTGGCAAGAGTAGACCTGAGCCCATCGGGTTTTCAGTGGCTGGGGTTTCCAGAAGGAGGTCTCCAGGTCTTTTTTCCCCAGGGGTCTCTGGGTGGACACATACCCTCCACCTTCTGGTTAGCAGCCAAACAAGTTGACCATTTGCATCCCCTGGGCCCCAGTGATCGCTGCCTTCTGGTATTCAAGCCTTTGGGTAATTTGTTCTCCTTGAATGCGGGCCGGCCCTGTTGACTCACTTCCAGTGACAAAAGTGTGGCACAGGTCACAGATGTCCAGTCTAACATCGAGTGACAAAAAGACTGTGGTTTCTCTCTCACTCTCTCGATTATTCACTCTAAGGGAAGTCAATAGCCCTGTCGTGAACTGCCCTTATAGAGAAACTCGCCTGCCAAAGAACCGAGGGAGACCTCCGAGCGACAGCTTAGGGGCCCAAGGTCCTCAGTCCAAAAGCCCTGGATGAAGTACACCTGGCCTGTAGTTGTAAGCCTGAGCTGGGAAGCCTCCAGAAGAAACCATAATCCCAGGTAAAGCCTTATCTGCAGCCTGTGAGAGATCTCGAGGCATCGACCCAGATAAACAGTCCTCAGACTCCTGACCCACAGAAACTGTAGGTAATAAACCTGTGGCATTTTAAGCGGTTAAGTTTTAAGATCATTTGTTACACAGCAATATACAATGATACACATCCTATCTGAATTCTTTATTGCCATTGCTAAGACCCTGATGTTCACACTCCCTGTACTGGCAATGGGTTTGTTAAGGTCCTTCAGTGGTCCCTCTACAAGAACTCAAACACTTACACTTTTCAATCACCGTCAACATGATTTATTGTTGTTGTTGTTAAGTGCTGTTCCACCTGGAACTCAAGTCATTTGAATGAGCAGGCAACGATTCAGTTAACATGTTGCAACTTGTATTCCCAATTTCTGCATTATTCTGCTAGTAACAATATTAATGACATCATTCTGAATACCTTTCCTCAGATATTAACCCCCTGGGTAGCCTCTAAAGTTACAGAGTAGAAGGGAGAGGTTCAGAATCGGTGAATCAGAAAAGCCCTAGAAAACGATGTCACTTGAAAATCAAATACATAATCAGAGCTGGAATGACCATGGGATTAGAACACAGAAAATCTGAATTCTGGTCAATGTTTTGCAACTGATCTGCTGTCACTTCTGGCTAACTTCTAAGGGCCTCAGTTCCCCCTTTGAGAAACAAAGGAGTAAGATTTCAGGGGCTCTCAAGAGCAGAGTTTTTGCTTCAAGAGGAACTGTAGAGCTTGTTAAAATTCAGACACCTAGCCCCCGCCCTATGCTAATCCAGTAGGCCTGAGGTGAAATATTTAAGTTCCCAGTTTCCTGAACTATAACCAGGTATGGAAATCCCTGAATTAGATCACCCAGCAGACAATTTTTAATTGTGCATTTGTAATTCTAATGATGTAACTGCCAAGCACTGTTAATTATATACCAGTTTTACTCTGCATATATATGATAAAGCATACAAAACAAAAACCTTAGAGGATTCTTGTGTGCGCAGATGCAGGTACATTTATTCTATTATTTTCTCCTGAAAACGAATGATCTTCTTGTGCAAACCTCTGAGGTACATTCTCCCCACTGGCGGTCCAATGCTAAGGTACCACGACCTGGAGGTCCAATGCTAAGGTACCATGACCTGGAGGTCCAATGCTAAGGTACCATGACCTGGAGGTCCAATGCTAAGGTACCATGACCTGGAGGTCCAATGCTAAGGTACCATGACCTGACAGGTCTCTGGGAACTGGAAGAAGAGAAATCCAGGAAAAAACAAACACCACAAACAGCCAGCTTAGTAGGTACCTTTCTTATATTCAAAGTAATGCTGGGCATGGCATGAGACGCCAAGAAATGTAAGATGTCATCCTCTAAGAACTTACCAATCAGATTGGGGTACAAAGAGATTTAGACATATGCTGATGTTGTCATGTGTCCCATGTCTGTTCAGAGTAGAACTGCCCCCTGGGGTTCTTTAGACTGCCATCATTAAAGAAGTAGATGACCCGTTGTGCCACAAGGGTTTATCTAGAGATAAAGATAAATATGTATAAATAGAGTAGACTTGTGAAATATGGCACCCATGTAAAACATAAGCCTGTCCGAGATGAAAAACTCAAATATTTTCTACTACTAGAGAATGCTTTAAAAAACAGTAAGCCTTTCTCTCTCTCTCTCTCTCTCTCTCTCTCTCTCTCTCTCTCTCTCTGTCTCTCTCTCTCTCTCTCTCTTCCCAGTCTCTGGTGCTCTGAGACCAGCAGGCATTGGTACAGACATGACCAAGTCCAGGAACCACACCATGCAAAACCAATCCAAAAGCAGCACAGAAATGGCATCAAGAAATCCCAGCAAAAGGTTATGAATCTCTTAAGGTGGTGGACCCCACATTCCTGAGGAATGTGCTTTGCCAAGAAGCACAACCAGAAGGGCCTGAAGAAGATGCGGGCCAACAACGCCAAGGCCGTGGATGCTCATGCTGAGGCCATCAAGGCTCTGGCGTAGCCCAAGGAGGTCAGGCTAAGACACAAATAGGCGTTAACTGCAAACACAGTTGAATGGCCTACATGGCCCAACCTAAGCTTGGCAAGCAGGCTCAGGCATGTGTTGCCAAGGGTCCGAGGCTCTGCCAGCCCAAGGTCAATGCCAAGGCACAAAGCCAGCCCAGGCCTTGACTCCAGCTCAAGCTCCCAAAGGTGCCCAGACTCCCACAAAGCAGAGCTCTCCATCTGAGGACGAGAGGGACTGGTGTGACCCCTGGGCTGCCATCTGCACGGAGCTGGTGTCCTCCTGTGCTATTTGTACAAATAAACCTAGGTCGGGCAAAAACAAAACAACAACAACAACAACAATGAGACTGCATCCTGTCAAAGGAGTAAAACTTGGGAGACCCTGCACAGAGGGTTTTTAGGGCTGACATTTTGGAAATAGATTTCCAGGTCTTTCTTCCCAGATACTCTGGATGTGTTTGAAGCACCCACCTTCCATTCAATAGCCAAGCATCTAACCTGTGTCACCATGAACTTGAACAAACAATATATGGATTTGAACTAACAATAATATTCTCTAAGTAGAGAGAGAATCATGGTTCTAGATGTTCCCTGACGAGAAACAGCTCTCTGAGTTAGCGTGGCCAACAAAATTTTCCTTAAGAAAATGGGGATACAGTGCAGGCTCGAAACTTGGGAAAAATCTTTTAGAGGTGATCAATAAATCTCATACATTCCAGGTCCACCCAAGAGGAACTCGTGTGCAAGGAAGGACCAAAGACAGAGAAGGATGTATCCTGTTCACAGAGATGGAGAACACTGGGCGAGACCTGCCATGAGTGAAGGAGAAAGGGTTGTTGCCTAGAGGGCATTGTGTTTCTGTCAATGGTGGTGGAATCATTTGGAAAAGGATATCAATAAGCATGAGAGTATAATCCATGGCACTGGATTATACATGTAGAAGTTGTGAAATTGGAGAATGTTTTGTTGGGGATATTTCTGCTACGATGAAAAAGAATAATAACTACATAAATAACAAGGAGTACCAAGAAGAAGAAAATGTTGTGGACTTGAATATGGTGAGAATTGTACAACTCTTCTTGATCTGATTGAATTGTTTGACAGGTAGATGAAGTGCTAATAAAACTGTTCAAAAGAAGAAGACTGGGTGAGCTATCTGAAGAGGAAGAGGAAGCCACAAAGGCCAGATGATGGGGGATTTTTCTTCCGAGGAGAGATAGACATCATTAAAGTATTGAGAGCCTAGGAGTGGTGTGATTTGGAAGAACGATTTTTGGTCACCATGAAGGAGAACTGAAGAATAGGAATCTTACAAGAACAGAGGTCAGAAGACCAAGGGAGCCTCTGGTTCTTGGTGAGGAGCATGAGCTCCCGGGGTGTGGCAGCACCCCCCAAAGGGATAGAAGTATTACAGTTGGGTGTAATGGTAGAACTAGCATGGCTGGGCGCTTGGTAAGAGATGAAAAGCGTTGGAGAGGGGAAGGACAAAAAGGACACAGAGGTTTGAAATGAGTTGGCTGGGGGATGGAACAGGGTTTAGAAATGGGTGTCCTACCTTCCCTCTAAAAACCAGAGGCAGAGGCTGCTCCTGGCAAACACTAGGAGAAAAAAGGGCTGCATATTTCTATTGGACGGATAGTCAGAATATTGGTGAATGGTGAAAAACTCTTTTTGTGTAACACATTAACTTCTGGATGATTCGTGAGTGATGGACATTGTAATTGCATGCAGATACTCTAATGCCATCAATTAAAGAAACTCGTATGACTTTTCTTTTTCTTTTAAGGTAAAATTCTAGTTTAGAACCAGTCAAAAATACACAATAACAAATTCACATTTCCAGAGTGAAATGTTCAGCTCTGGACTTATGATATGTAAATGAATTAGAATTACTCTCTCAACCAGGAACCCAGTTGTACGTATATAACTGTTGCGGATTTTAACCCAAACTGTTGCTACCTAAAATCCAAAACCAAAGACCTCCAACATTTCAACACCAAGGGATCCCCTGACTAGTTTGTTTTGGAAGATTTTTTCTGTGTTTATTTAGTAAAAATAAATGGTCGTGTCCATTGGTGTAGGTGACTATCAGCATGAATACCCAGCATTGGTCTGTTGGGTTGGTGTAGTTAGTTGGAAGACTGATTTCAGACTCTAGGACTCCCATCAGTGGTTCCCCCCCAGGTGGCAGTGTGAGTTGGTTAGGCATTAGACTCCTAGCTGCAAGGTTGGCCATCCAAACCCACCAGCCACTCTGAGTGTAACACATTTCAAAAAAGATGAGGCTGCCTGCTCCTATTAAGGTTTATGTTCTCAGAAATCCCATAAGGGATCTCTGTGATTCAGAATTGACTCAATAACAGCGGGGTTCAGCACTCAGGGGAAAAGCTCTCTGGTGCAATGATTTAACACTTGGCCGCTAACCAAACAGTTGGCAGTTCGAACCCACTGGCAATTCCTCTAGAGAAAGACTTAGAAATTTGCTCCAATAAAAACTGGAGCCCAAGAAACCCTTTAGGTGCACACCTACCTGTCACATGGGGTCGCTATGAGTTGGAATTGATTTGACAGATCCCTGGTGGTGTACTTGTTGTGCATTGGGCTCTATAATCTTGTCAACAGTTAGTCTCAGAAACCCACAGGGGGTTGCTATGAGTCAGAATCGACTCAATGACAGTGAGTTTGGTTTTGTGAGTTGGATTGGCACAGTGACTGCATCGGTGGGCTCAGGCAGGGGAGCAATGGTGAGGAAGGCACAGGACCGTGCAGGGCTGCATTCTGTTGTAAATAGGGCTGCTATGGATCGGAGCCAACTTGATGGCACCTCACAACAACAAGGAGCCCTGTAGTGGTTACCCGACAGGCTGCTTACCTCAAGGTCAGCAGTTCGAAACTATCAGCCACTCCTTGGGAGAAAGACAGGGCTTTCTGCTCCCATAGAGTTACAATCTCAGAAACTCACAGGGACAGTTCTACCCTCCCATATCAACAGGGTCACTATGAGTCAGAACTGACTTGATAGCAGTGAATAACAACAACAAGGGCCCAGAGAACCTCAGTGGGTAAGCCCTGTTTGGGGCCCATTCCACATTCATTTCTCATTGGCCCTCACCCAGCCAGACTCCATATTTTCTCTGCAAGCCTCTTGCTATATAACACACTGCTTCTGCTCAAATTTATCTCATACTCAAGATATATTTTCCCTTCCCAAGTAGCTAATGCTGGTCTCTGCCAAGCTCTCCCCTTCTGAGCTGACGCACACATCCCCCAGTTGCTGAACCATGAACTGCTAACAGCTCACAGCTGTGTCCCTCACAGAGCGTTGCCCTGGGCCATGGGCAACTGCTTGGTCCAAGGTGGCACCTCTCCCGGGGTGTGACCCAATATTTTCAATATTTCTAAAAGCCTGCTATGAATGATATATGTTTTAAATGCTTCAAGACAAATGGAGAGAAGGCATAAATTACCATATTAAGAATTAAAAAAGGGAGCAGCAGAAAGATCCTACAGATGTTAAAAAGTTAAGGAATTTGTATGAGTAACTTTGGGCTGATAAATTAAGCCACTCAAAAGTTTTGAGGGGTTACAAATTATAACAAAACAAAATATTTCCTTTACAGTTATTCTGACCTTTTGCAACGGTATAAGACAGAGCAGAACTGCTTGAGTAGGAACCCTGGTGGGTGGGGCAGTGCCTAATGAAAGGTCATTGGTTCAAATCCACCAGCTTCTCCTTTGGGAGAAAGATGTGCCAGTTGCTTCTGTACATGGTATAAATTATTAAAGTCATGTAAAGATAGTAGAAAACTTGAATAAATTTGTAGCTGGTAAATAAATCAAAATCATAAATGAAATTTTTCAACAAAGAAAATTCTAGGCACAAATGATTCCACACGTTTATGTCATCAAACGTTTTCAGAAAAACATCTTAACAATCCTACACAAACTTGTCCAGAAGATAGAGGAATCCCAACATCCCCAACTCATTTTAGGAGGCAATTAGTAATTTGACAGCAAGGCCAAAGATATTACAAGAAAAGGAGCCACAGATCATATTAATAGCCCTCCGAATCATGGATGTAAGAATCCTTTGAGAAATACTAGCAAAATCAAACTCAACACTATACGAGGGTGTACCCCCACATATAGCAGAATTTTTCTAAGCTATGTATTTAAAGCTTTTTTTTTTAACAAAACAACCTTATCACCTTCAAAGTACTCTCCATTACATTTAATACATTTGTCAAATCTGCAATTCTATTCTTAGAAACATTTTTCAAACTCATCTATTTGGATGGCTGTCAGCACCTCCCTTTTTTATCTTCAATTCTTCCATGCCTTCACTTTGCTGTCCTTCTATGCCTTTTCATTCCAGGAAACAAAAACAAGTCACACGGAGCGAGGTCAGGTGAGTAAGCTGTGTGGGGCAAGAGAGGCATGCTGTTTTTTGCCAACAACTGGTGCATTGGGATGGCTGCATGAGCAGGTGCATTGTTGTGGTGGCAAAACCAGTCCCCCATCTGCCACACACAAAAAAGGCCTTTTTGTCACACATTGTTATACAATGTTTTCAGAACCTCTAAATAGAAAGCTTGGTTAACAGTCTGACTGGGTGAAATGAACTCCAAATGCACTATGAGTCAACATTTTCATCTGTTTGGAAAACTGATGTATGTCCAGAGCGAGGTTTGTCATCAATCAATATTTCATATTTTTTGAAATGAGAAAACCACTCACACACTTGAATTTTTCCCATAGCACTGTCCTTGAAAGCTATGTTCAACACCACAACAGTTTCTGTGACATTTTTCCTGAGCAGGAAAGAAAATTTCAGACCTGCACGCTGTTTTCTTAAATCAGCCATCACAAAAAACAAGGTTTGAGCAAAGCTGCTTTTATGAAAAATTTCACTGTGACAAGAGAGAACCTTCCCAGGTGATGCCACTGGGTGCACTAACTCAGAGTGAGTTGGTTGGTTTGTGCTCCCCTAGCAGGAAAAATGCGTACTACAAAAGCTCGCTCTGCACAGTGCAATTCCGGTTTGGGGGAATGAAAATTAATCACAAGCAAGAAGGATTTACCCAGGATTATAAGGTTGATTTAACACTTAAAAACCAATGTAATCCACACTATTAGCAAAATAAAAGAGATACAAAACAATGCATTTGGCACACATAAACTCCAAATTATAATTGCAAACTCTTAGCAAACTAGAAATAAGAGGGAATGATCTCAACCTAGTAAAGAGGATTTATTATACCCTACACTAACATCATCATCTATAAAGACCAAAAGCATGTCCCCTTAAATCAGAAACAAGAGAAAGATATCTGATCTCACTCCTTATACTCAACATTATTCCGGGGATGAGAACAAGGGTTCTCAGGGAATAAAAAGGAATAAAAGGAATACAGATTAGAGAGGAAGAAATGAAATTGTCACTTATGACAAAATCATCTATATAGAATATCTTAAGAAGTTGTTCTTTGGTTGTTGGCTTTTTGTTTGTTGTTTGTTTAAGGACAATTATAACTGAGAAGCCAGGCACGGAACACAAGGACATGATTTTAAAGCACATCATAATTCAATATACTAACAATTAAACTAAACTCGTTGCTACTGAGTCAATTCAGACTCAGAATAACCCTGTAGGGCAGGGTAGAACTGCCTCTGTGGGTTTCCAAGACTGTTAACTCCTTCCAGGAGTAGAAAGTCTCATCGTTCTCCCTCCAAGCAGTCGGTGGTCTCAAACTGTTGACCTTGTGGTAGGCAGTCCAATACGTAACCCACTACACCGTAACCCACTACACCGTATAATCCCACACTGGCAATTGTCAAGTGGAATGTAAAACAAAAACCCTTTCTTAAAAGTGTCATTAAATATTCAACGTGCATTATAATTCTTATTCAAGTAACCTTCCCACAGCTAACAGCTATAAATCTGGGGGTAAAACAAAGAACAACAAAAAACTGAAAGTACTGAAATGTGAACAAAAGCAGGTGGATTCTGGGAGATGATACCTAAAGGAAAGGAAAGCTATGTGGTGAGTTTCTCACTTCTCGCTCTTCGTGTGGCCGACATCAGGCAGCCTGACTAAAGAGGCAGAGGAGTGAGTTTGGGGCAATCCGCTTCTAAAAAGTCAGAAAACAATCCCAAAACAGAGAGGGGGAAGTAGAAAGCTTGCATATAAATTCCACCCAAATAGGAGGGGTCTTCAAGAAGTTCATGGGAAATGTCCATTGTATTTTAATTCCATTTTTCTATGGTTTTTTCTAAAGCCACCTCATATAGGGCCAAGCTCTGGATTTTGCATAGATCACCCAGTCTACAAGCAGCCCAGGTAAAGATAAAAGAACTGAACTGAAGTTTGAGTGACTATCTAAGAGAGACCATTTATAGTTCAAGTCCTATAAAATTAATCACCTGTGAAACAGAAAACAATTATAACAACATCCAACGCTTTCACAGCATAATGTCTCCATTGTCTGGGATACAATTAAAATACTCAACACAGAAAGGATAGAGGAAAACGTGAGCCACTCACAAGAGAAGATAGAATCGATAAAGGCAAACCTTGAGATGGCCCAGGTATTGGAATGAGCAAAGACCTCTGTTTCAAACTGTAATGCAGTTGAATTGCTTGGGGTCATCCTCCTATCCAAAGTCTTTGTAACACACACCAAATGACTGCATGGGAGCATTCAAGGCAGGGATAGAGGACTCTCGTGAGGGGACTGGTCAGTTTGGCCATTCCACTGGGTGTGAAGTGAGCCATCTCACGAGCAAGAACTATCAGGAAGGAAGGGCTGGAATGAAGCATGTCTGACATCAGCGCAGGGAACGTTGTCAGAGGAGCGGGGCTGTGACCCTGAGACAGTCTATGGGATGAGCAAAGCTTAGTACCTTTTTGTTTGTTGTTTGTTTAAGGACAATTATAACAGGAGGCTGGCGCAAAGAGTAGGTGTCCTTTAAGCTTGTATTCGTGTTAAAGGAGCTTTGTTAACACTTGCCCAAGCAGTATAAATAGAGACCAAGGTCCCATTGGGCTTGGAGGTCAGGGACCAGAGAGAGATGTACCTGTAGTCATGGCTAAGAAGAGGTGCAGTTGATAAAAGAATTGTAGCCTTCATGTTTTTATCCTGACTTGTAATCTGTTGGCTTCCTTAATAAACCCCATAATCACACATATGGTCTATAAGTTCTGTGTAGTTATTTCAATGGATTATCAAATTCAGCAGAGAATTGAGTGTCATGGGAGAGTTTACTGTAGCCAATTCAGTTGGCTGATCAGTAGCCCTGCTAAACAGGGTGGATCCTGTCGTAGGATGTTGTATAAACACAGATTTGGGACCTTGAACATCCAAGAATCATAAATCATAAAGATCCAAGGCCTAAAGCAGAGCTCCTTAGTAAGACAGCTCAGGTCCAGAGGGCACATAGTCCGTTCTTTGCTCCCTCCATGTAAGCTGCTGGTAGTGAGATATGTGCAATGCAGCAACTGAAAATAGACAAGAAATAATCTGTACATGTTATCCACCCTATGAATAAAAAAACAGCTGATGTCCAATCAATTATGGCTCAATGGCTAATTTTTCAGCAATAGATCGCCAAGATTTTCAGTGAACCAAATCCCCAACTATCCCGCTAGCAGTTGAGCATATTAACCACTTGCACCCTCCGTGGGTACTAACACATACGAGTAAAAATATCCTTTCCCATCTCCCCAACTGTGTTGGATGCTTCTCGGGAACCAAGAAATAAATTTACATGGAAAACAAGACAAAAACAAGCAAACAACTACAAATGCAAAATAAAACTATTCTACATCCAAAATGTAAGCCTTAGCAGGTAGGATAACTATCCTGAGAGGCTCTGCCTGGCACGCCCTGTGAGTCACGTCAGGCACATTAAGCCAAAGGAGAAGTCGGTAGAACTTCAGGATTTGCATGGGACACTCGAGCCAAGAAAAGACAAGATCTCCAGCTTCTTTCTCTACTCTTCACCTCCGTTTGCCTTCTCCCGCTCCCAGCTACAGGAGTCTCAACGTTCCATGCGTTGTCATTCATGTGTGGTCATTCTGAGGGGGGAGGAAACGATCAAATATTAATAAATATGCATCTTGCATGTGCACAGGCTTAGCTCCTTTGCTGAGGTTAGGTTTGGATAAGGACCCCTTGGCGGAAAAACCACAGCTCATGGAGGTAAAGCACAGGTGAAACCATGGGGAAAGGAGGGCACCCCATAGAAATGGTAGGTTGCACATATTGACGATGAGGTTTGAGGGCTTCACTAGCTAACCAAACGTTGAATTAAAAAACAAAGCAAAACAACAACAAAAACTTCTATCTGAACCACTAGTTTTTCCCAGCTGTGAAATGAAGCCATTACTTGTTTACTGCCAAGGCCATTCCAGGGAGAGGGTGGAACCTGGAACCAATCATAGTAGTGTGGTCCCACCCAAAATAATCTGACATAAATGAAACTTAATTCAAATGAATATCAAGGGTCGCTTGGCAGGAGACAAGATATCACAGAAAGGCCACCTGAATCCCCAAGGGAACAGGTATAAAGATAGCCTTGTCTGGCTGGCACTCTTCTTGCAATATCTCCGGGCAAAGGCACGGAATGATCCTATTATCGTTGCGCCTGTTATGAAGCAAGCGAACAGTATCTCCTTCATCGAGTGTGCCGTGCCCAAATCTTTAGCACATCCAGAGTCCTCATTGAATTTGCACCTTGCCCAAGTCCGCTAGGATTCTAAGCTATTATCATCATGTTCCATAGCTTGAAAATAGATTTATCCATTAAAGAGCAATGGGACACTTAACTAGATACATCCAACCAGTTTTCAGAGACGTTTGCATCTTGGTAAACTCCAGGAAGCACTATCTGTTGGAACTGGCAAGGGACCAAAAGAATAGCGTTAAAAATTAAATCAGAAGTATGAAAAGCAACGCGAGCCGCTACCTCAGAATGCAAAGAGAGAGGAAAACAGCGATGAGTGCGGAGGTCTAGGCAGAGAGGGCAGGGATGGAGTCCTGAGGGAGAACTCAGAAAACCAGCGCAGTCACGACAGCCGGAAGCACAGCGGGGGAAGTGCGCTGACAAAAAAAGAAGGAAGAGAAAAAAATCACAAGAATTCACCTAATTCTTGGCTAAGGAATTTTTTTAAGTCTTCAGCTAACATCGAAATGAACTAATTAACAAAACACATACCAGACCACTTGAAAAAACGTTCCCCAGAAAGTCCCGAGACAAAGACTTACACGTGAATACTTTATTAGGGAGCAAGAATGAAAGGTAGGGGTGGGATAGGGTGTTTGGATGTTTATATTTTACTGTGTCAAAAAATACCTTAAAATATAGCAACTGGAAACAACACATATTTGTTAACGATTTGTTCCGCTGGTCAGGAATCCAGTAGAGCAGTGGTTTTCAACCTTCCTAATGCCACAACCCTTTAATACAGTTCCTTATGTTGTGATGACTCCCCAATCATAAAAAATTATTTCCGTTTCTACTTCATAACTGTAATTTTGCTACTGTTATGAATCACGCAACCCCTGTGAAAGGGTCGTTCAACCCCCAAAAGGGGTCGTGACCCACAGGTTGAGAACCACTGCAGTAGAAACTTGGCTGAGTGGCTCTTTCTCAAGATTTCTCATAGGCTATGGGCTGAGGGGAGCTTCTCCAATCCACACAGTTGGCAGGCCTCAGGTGCATACTGGCTTTTGGTGAGAGGGCACCAGCTCCTTACCTTGGGACCTCCTCCCTGAGAGGGCATCAGCTCCTTGGGACCTCTCCACAGGACTATTAGCAATCAGGAAGGTTGCTTCTCCAAGAGCGAGGACTTCAAGATGGAGAGCGAGGACAAGCAAGATGGATGCCAGCTTCTCTTCGTAACCCAATCATGAAGGTGACTCCTCACTTTCACAACACACTATTCCGTAAACGAGAGTCTCTAGGTTCCGTCTAGGCTCAAGAGGAGAGGGCATGTGTACCAAGGTAGCAAGAACACCAAGCGCATGAATACCAGGTAGCAAGATGATCACAGGACATGTCTTGGACCTACTACCTTAGGAGGGGATCTAATGCAGGGAAAGAGGCAGAACCAGTACAAGGAGTGTTAGCAAATGAACAACACCCCCCTCAACAAAACAAAACAACAACAACAAAGGAAACACTGACGTTGAGACCATTCCGACTCATGGCTACCCCATAGGACCCCACAGAACTGCTCCTTGTGGTTTCCACAGATTTGGGGTGACTACGGGATAATTCTGGTGGGAGAGAGAAAGTTAAAACGGATGATTCACTAAGGTTTCATCTAGCTATTAAACTCTGAACCTACAACTTTACTGATACAAAAAGGTTAAAAAAGCAGCATAGTGCTTTTGAAGACAAGATAAAGATGAGCAATCAAAGTCTACAGCCTTCAATATGGATTACACCGCAATAGAAAGAAAACCAAAGTCCCAGCAACCGAACCAGCAAACACCATCATGATAAACGGAGAAAAGAGTCAAGTTGTCAAGACGCCATCTTGCTTGGATTCACAATCAACACCCACACAAGGCAACAGCCAAAAAATCAAATGGCGCATTGCATCGGGCAAATCTGCTGCACAAGACCTCTGGAAAGTGCTGAAGAGCAAATATGTCACTTTGAGAATAGAGTGCACCTAATGCAGGCCATGGCATTTTCAATCACTTCAGATACACGTGAAAGCTAACCAATGAGTCAGAAGGATAGAAGAGCTGATGCATTTGGATTACAGTGTCTGTGAAGAATATTGAAAGTACCGTGGACTGGCAGAAGAACAAACAAATCTGCCTTGGAAGGATAGCCAGAATGTTCCTTGGACGTGAGGCTGGAGAGAGTCTGCCTCCTGTACTTTGGACATGCTATCAGGAGAGACGGGTCTTTGGAGAAGAACATCATGCTTAGTGAAGTCGAGGGGCAATGGGAAAGAGGGAGGTCTTCAATGAGATGGAATGATGCGGTAACTACAGTCCTGGGCTCCTGCAGGACAACTACTGTGAGGAGAGCCCAGGATCAAGTAGTGTTTCCCTCTGTGTTAGTCTGCGTACTTTAGAGAAACAAATCCACCGAAACTCATGTATAAGAGAGAGTTTTATGTAAAGGTTAAGTGCGCACCGAGAAAACATCCCAACCCAGGGCTACCCAAACCCACA
>NW_022103905.1:7083272-7088774 GCF_000313985.2 Echinops telfairi
AAAAAAGAAGAGGGCAAGTTAGAGAGAACAAAAGGAAAGGGATGCAGTATTTAAGATGCTCAGGATAATATTCTACAAAACTATAATGGAGTGGGGAAACCCAAATTCAGTAGAATTCATTACAACTCTCCCCCCACTCCCTATTTCTATTGCCTCAGTATGCCTTAAACCCACAGAAAAGCTCGGGGTGGGGGGGGGCACTTCATATGCATTATTTCTATGAATTCTAATTTCATAATGAACATTAGGAGAAAAGTAAGTCTTCTTCAATGACAGCTGTTACAAAAATCTGGCAGCATGATTTGCAGAACCCTGGGAGGTAACGATATAACCTTTCTGGGGGGGTGGGGGTGGTAAAAATGAGTAAACGTTACAAGAATTTGTCACAAAAGCACTGAAATTGCCAAAGCCAGGAAAAGTTAGCAAGTCTTCTTAGAGATTTCCTTTCTTTCTCAGCCCTCTCCAAGCCACACTCTTCTGAGAGGGCACCGGGCTTCTTCCACCCTGAAATGGGCATCGTTCTAGCAGAGCAGACCCAGGAAGATACAGAGCCAACCAGGAATCTTGGGCACAATGATGGTGAAACCTGGTGTGCACCCCATGACTCCTCACTGGCAATGAGCTTCAGACTGCTTGAACCCAGTTTTAATACCTGGATTGAGGGTTTTGATTCAAGAAGCAACTGCTCCGGGTTTTCAAATGGGGATGAGTGAGGGTCTCAACAAAGTAAGGACTACTTCTTATTCTGACTTCTCTTTGAGTGAGGCGAGTTATCTTATAGGCCCACTGCCCTGCATCTCTCCCAAGACAGTCAAGAAGTAAAGATGTCCTCTGGACCACTGACCTGGCCCACGCTATTGTTGTTGCAAATAGGTGCTGTCACGTCCATCCCACCGTGGCGAGGCCCTATGCACAGCAGAATGAAACAAAGCTGGATCTTCCGCCATCCTCACACATTGTAACGTGTAACCCCATCATGGCAGCCACTGATTTAATCCATCTCATCAGACGTCTTCCGCTTTTCGGTTGATCGGACACCATGCAGGATGCCCTTTTCCAGGACGGGTCCATCCTGAGAGCATGTCCAAAGTACATGAGACAAGGCTTTCCATCGTACCTTCTAAGGAGCATGCTGGCTGTGCTTCTTCCAAGACAGATTTGTTTGTTCTTCTGCAAGTCTCTGGGTACTTTCTGTATTTCTTGCCAGAACCCTAATACAAATACATCAATTCTTCTTCCGTCTTCCTTTTTCCATGTCCAAATACCACATGCACGTGAGGCAACTGAAAATACCACGGGATGGGTCAGGTGCATGCAAGTCCTCAAAGTGGCATCTTCGCCCTTCAATATCGTAAAGAGATCGTGTACAGCCAATTTGTCCAATGCAACTTGTAATTTGATTTCTTGACTGCTGCTTCCATGAGCATGGATGGTGGATCCAAGCGAGATGAAATTCCTCACAACTTTATTCTTTCTCTCCCTTTCTCTAATGATAGTTTCTATTGGTTTGGTTGTCAGGATTTTTATTTTCTTTACACTGAGTTTCGAGTCATACTGCAGGCTTCAATCCTGCTCCTGACGCCTACAGTCAGATTGAAGAGTGCCTAAGTGTCAAAAGAAAAGGGAAGTGGGGCACGGGTAGAGGGGGGGACGGGGGAGGTTATAAGGTTTGCTTAGTGAGTGGGAGACATGTAGAAAAGCATGGGTCAGACCTCATATTCTCTTTGTTCTGAGCTCTGTAGCTCCAGTCACCCATTTACAGAGAAGACAATGGAGGCCTAGCCACACTATACACTTGCCATCTGTGCTTTGCTGAGTCCTGGGTCCGATCTTCCTCTAAAGCAGTTCAGAACCCACATGCATAGAAATCTCAATAGCCCCATCAACTCTGTGGAAATACTCAGCTCAATTCACTTCTGCGCATTTTTTTTTTCTATCACCTACAGACCCTCTCCATTTAGAAGAGTAGAACTCTTGCTCTGTGGTGGAGATACAGCCTTTTGACTCTGAGAATATCTCCCCTGAAACCCAAGGACACCTGACCCATATGTGATCCTCATTGCACAAAAGCCTGTTGGAAACAAAACAAGAATAGAAAAGTAAGATATGATTCATGACCATAAGGTCTTCAACCATTTAGACTGCCTTTTGACTTCTGAACTTTGTTCTGGGACAAAAAACGGGAAACCGTCTGTGAAATAAGTTCATTAGACTTGGATGGCTTTGCTATTTAGTGGGACATTCATGGTGTGTTTTATGTATCTTGCATGTGACAGATGGATGGTTACCATATATGAGGTAATGTTATACAATACATGGTATGCATGAATTAAGAGAGAAATATGCAGTACATTATCATTTGGTACACAGATTCTTGACAGCAAACGTATATTCTGAAAGGAACAGATTTTTAGCTCTGTTAGTTTGCAGTTCCACATACTGTCAGAGGATGAACCATCCCATTCCTGTTTCTTCTAGGCAAATTATTCTCCATGTTGACATACATAAAATGATTTTTCCTTCCATGTAAATGTTTATAAAGCCTGACTTGAAAACCATCAAAACTCTCTCGTACGCTATTTAAATTCTTTTTCTACGTGGAGGTCAGCTGACTAGAGGGTAACAAGAGGCTCTGAGGTAAATCCAAACCAAATTCATTGTCGTCGAACCAACAGCAACCTTACAGGACAGGGTAGAACTGCTCCCTGTGAGTTTACGAGACTGCCCCTCTTCATGAGTGCAGAACGTCCCGTCTTTCTCCTGGGGGGCAGCTGGTGGTTTCAAACCACTGACCTTGCAGTTAACAGCCCAACGTGTAACCACTATGCCACCCGGGCTCCCTCTGGAGTAAGTAGCATTTCCAAATGACTATAAAAGAATAAACAATGTGCGAGAAAATGTATCTGTGTGTGCATAAATATGGATTCTTAGTGATTATTTCTTAATAAAAATTCATTTTAAATTCTTAATTAAAATGACCATTAACAGTGTAGAGTTGTAAAAGGGAAATTAGAAGGACAGCTTCATAGTGAATGGAGGTTGTAGGGTGGGGCCAAGTTTACTAAAATACATTTTCAAAAAGGCTCAAAAACCTATGTGCAAATCAGGATAGAATAAAACTACAACACAACAGGAGCTAGTACAGTATAGAAAAATAGAGTTTGTTACAGTATATCCAATAGTTCCAACAAGCTTATGATTCAATTGGGGTGATATGATTAATATGTGCAACAATGTGCAAACCAACAAATACTAACATCGACAGTACAGTGCAGGCCGTAGACCTGTGGAAACCCAGAGGAAAGAGATGATTTGGTCTGCGAAGGCCATAGGATTGGCCCTTGGGTTATATGTCTAATGAAAGATACAATCTAGTTTAGCTGAGAGAAGAATAGGAGGTCTGTCTAGGTTGAGAGGGGAAAACAAATCATAAACACGAATGGAAACGGACTATATGTGTTTGAGGTACAATAAAGAGACTCACCTTTATTGCAGAGCCGAAGAGCACATATCAGGAGAATGAAAGAGTGTGTTGGCTCAGTAAAGAGGAGTCAAATTATGAAGGGCCTCTGCATTCTGGCAGAGGGATGTGTGTTTGACGTAAACAGGGAGTCGTGAGATGAAAGCGGTGTTTAAGTCACATTCGTCTGGTGTCCACGTGCAGGATCGACTGGAGCTGGGAGAGCCAGGGAGGTTCCCTAGGAGGCTGCATTACGGATCCAAGAATGAGGTGGAAAAGAACAGGGGGAGGCAATGAGAACAGAGAGATGGAAAAGATGCAAGGAACAACATGAAAGAAGTCAATAGACTAGCTATTAGCAGTTAAAAAAAATGAATGAAGACAAGATTTCAGACTTGGACAGTGAAAAGGGAAAAAAACAACTGGGCATTGATAACAGAGATGAGATGTCAAAAACAGGATGGATAACTGGGTGTGGAGAGAAAGCCAATTCGGTTTTAGGCGTCTTGAATTTCCTGATGAGCATTAAACAAAATGCCTTTAAACTGTAGTTATAAACCAGATGCTTCAAAGCTCACTTTGGCGGTCAGCAGCCTGGGAGTTGCTTTGATAACTGAACCTTGAGTTCCTCAAGTGGCAATAGAATTGGAGAAAGAAAAAGCCACAGGAGAGATGTGGGAAAAGACCCCGGGGAGTCCAGAAAAACACTCAGCATGATAGAAAGAAGAGCGTCTCAGGTCAATAAAGTCATTGGAATATGACATAAAAGAGGTCAGGCAAAGAATATATTTCATAAAATGGAACAAACTTAACAGGGAAGATTAAAATGAGAATGAGATGGTGTAAGAAGGGTGTGGAGTTGGCATCTGACCTCCTCTGATGTCATCAAGGGAAGGAGAAACAAACTCAACCATTCCTATAAGAAGGCAAAGATTAGCCATGTCTCCCCTCTCCAACCTCCTTTACCAATTCCTTCCATGGCGGTCTACTGCTATCATCCGCTGCAGGGGCCACACAGAACTTCCAATGGTCGCAGAGATGGGATTTATTGGAGAAGTTAACAGATGGCAATTCAGCATCAGAGATTCAGATTGTGGTGACGACTGTACAACTCTTCTTGATATGATTGAACGACTGGTTGTATGCTATGAGAATTAGATGCCAATAAAACTGTTGGGGGGAAAGAAAGAAAGAAATGCTCAGGATACAGTTCTCGCAGTCAGAAGAACCTCTTCTTAACTATGTCCACAAGTTTGCTTCTCGGTCCTTAGCCTCTCAGACGCGAGATTCCTAGATTCCTGCTCTACTTGGGCAATGTGGTAAAAAAAAATTTTGTGCCACCAATAAATGCTCAAAGGCAACACCACTCTGCCATAATCCTCAGTCTAAAGCAATGGTTCTCAACCTTCCTAATGCCACGACCCTTTAATACACTTCCTCATGTGGTGGTGACCCCCAGCCATAAAATCATTTTCATTGCTACTTCCTAACTGTAATTTTGCTACTGTTATGAATCATCATGTAAATATCTGATAGGCAGGATGTATTTTCATTGTTACAAATTGAACATCATTAAAGCATAGCGATTAATCACCAAACAATATGTAATTATATCTTGTAAAATATTTATGTGTTTTCCAATGGTCTTAGGTAACCCCTGTGAAAGGGCCATTCAACGCCCAGAGGGCTCGTGATCCACAGGTTGAGAACCGCTGGTCTAAAGGCACTCAGTTCTAGCTCCATGGGTCAGCAAACCTAACTCCCCTAAGTTCCTGGAGGCACCCAACTCCGCAAGTGGGTTTGCTGCCTATAGGCACTCAGCTTTAATTGCTCTGTGGGCTGAGGAACCAACTTCTCTTCTCGTATCAAGTAGTTCACTACACCACAGATGGAAACAGGATAGCTAAGCCCTCAAAGTGGATATCAAGAAGTTCGGCAGAAAGAAAAGAAGAAAAGTGGAGTGGCTAAGAAGAACAAGAACAGCCTGGGCAAAGCACTGGGGAGTGCAGCAGAACAGCAGGGGAGGGGAGCAGCAAGATCCC
>NW_022103905.1:7090631-7091817 GCF_000313985.2 Echinops telfairi
CTGTGAGAAAGAGAAGCTCTTCTCTTGTCTACTCATGAGATTTCACTTGGTTAAGTCTCTGTGTTGCAAGCTCCTCCCAGCACCATCCATCATGGTCCAGGGCTCCCTCTACAGCGTTGAGCGTTCCCCAGAACACTCAGACCACGAGACCAATGGACCCAAAGCTGCAACTGCTTCCAGAACCTCAGAAAAGCGGACACTTCTCATCAGATCCATAGCCCGATCTCTCTTCTCAATTCCCTTCAACACCATCACAGCTGAGGGCGCTGGCATGTCCGGTTTCGCCGGCAGGAATGACAGGAAGGGGCACTACAGAGCAGTCAAGGAAAGATTTAGAAAGTGGGCAGGCTCTCTCTAGTGCCCAAGTTTCTCATCTGCTCAGAGATTCTCTTCCTTTTCAAACTTCCATGTTGCAAATAACCAGCTCACAATCAGGGAAACTTGACCCCCCAGGTATATACTTGGTCTCATCGTACCCTCCTCCTACCCAGTATAACAACATACAACATTCCTTCCCCCAAAGTCTAGGTATCCATTTCAAAACACGGCTATGTATTTGTAGGCTTTAGTGAGTCAATGTGTAAGGAGTCTTTAAAAGTTCATGGAGAAATAGAATTTTTTAAATAAGGGAATTTTCCCAGTAACTTTTCCACTAGTTTTGAAGCCCCTCACTCTATCTATCTATCTATCTATCTATCTATCTATCTATCTATCTATCTATCTACCTATATCTATCTGTGTGTTCCAAGAAACTCAGTTGAAGTTTAAAGGGGACCATTCTGCTCTTTCAGTCACACTAGAAATGGAAGGAAGGAATGAGGGGAGAATCATGGATAAATTAAAACTAGAGACCCTCCTCTCCTGAATATCTGGGCTGCTCAGTACAGATCGATTTCGGTCCGATCCTCATTCCTTTCCCTATCTGCTCTTTTTTTTTTTTTTTTCATTTTTATGGAGATATTTATTATATTTAAATCTGTTAAGTTATAAAGTGCAGCTAAATCATCAAAGATTTCAGGTCAAAAGAACACATTTATAGATCACCGACTCTGTTCCAAGTATGACACTGAATGTTGGGTTCCAAAATAAATGACATCAGATACAATTCTCCATGGGTGAGAAATGTAGGTATAAATATACCTAGAAGGAGCCTTGTTGGCACAACAATTAAGCCTTTTTCAGGAGA
>NW_022103905.1:7092175-7107694 GCF_000313985.2 Echinops telfairi
CCTCCCTGATGCCCCTCCCTCACGAACCCTTGTGGTTATTTAATAATAACAATAAGTTGTGATTATTTGTCATGCCCTACACTGTTTTTAATTGGACAGTAGACACCATCTGCTCCAAGGATAGATCATCTGCTAAATATTTAACCCATGAACAATTGAGAGTTGTCTGCCTCCTAATTATGGAAACAGAAATCAAGAGTATTCGTTTTTCCAAAGAGAAAAATCAGGACGTTATCAAGGCACTAGTCAAGAACTGGCCTGACTGTGAATTCTGACAAACCCAGACTTCCTGACTTCCAGCTCTTTAGCTGAGCAATCATGTTTTTCTGTTTCTCACAGGCTTTATGGACATAACAGAAAATTGAGCGAAAGCAGTGTATTGGGCCCTTGCTGTGGTGAGATGTCTTCCACTTGGATCCACCTCACAGCAACAGAATGGAGCTGCATGGTCCGCCTCGTCCTCACAAGTGTTGTCACGTGGGAGCCTGTTGGTGCAGCCGGATGTCGGTCCATCTCACGAAGGGTCTCCGCCCTTGTCTCAGGGTCTCTGCCCTTGTCCTGGCCCCTCTCCTCCTCCAGGATCCGCTCTCTCCTGAGCACATGTCCAGAGGAGATGACCTCATCTTACCATCCTTGCGTCTCAGAGCATTCTGGCTGTACTTCTTTTTTCATCATTTTATTGGGGGCTTGTACAACTCTTATCCCAATCCATACATCCATCTGTACTTCTTTTAAGATAGACTTATTTGTTCCTCTGGCAACTCATAGAACAGATCATTTTCTTCGCCAGTGTCATAGTCAAAGGCATCCATCTGTCTGCAGGCTTCCCCATTCATTGCACAGGTTTCACCTGCAAATGGGGCAATTCAAAATGCCATGGCTTGAGTTGGGCACACCTTCGTCCTCCAAGTAATACCTTTGCTCCCTTAAAAGGACAACTAAGAAACCATTGGGCAGCTAAGAGATAAGCATAGCTATTTAGAGTTTGTTTGTTTGTTTGTTTGTTTACTAGAATGTAAACTCCATCAAACTAAGAAGTTTTGTTGAGTTTATCCATGAGAATATCCTAATCGCCTAGCATGCTGCCTGGCACAAGGGGCACTCGATACACATCTGTTGTATAAATGAGCAGATGAATGAATAGACGAGAAAGACGAAGCCTACTGAAATTGGTGCTTCATCTCACAGGCCACAGAATGATTTTTCATAGCGCAGACTAAGCAAGGAACAAAATTTCTGCTGTAGAGAAACAGGGGGTAAAATCCTCCGTGGGTCTGGAACAGGCAAGGGTGTGTACGGGTGGAAAAGTTTCCTCTGTGGAGCAAAGTAAAGGCGCCCTGGGATATTTAAAGTCATTGCCTTGGCTAACTCCCCTGTTATAGATAACACGCTTTGTGCATAAATCCCAGCCCAGCCAGGATGATCTCATCCTTAGTAAAATTCCCTGAAGCCTGCATAGTCATTGTTTCATTCGAGGCCAATATCTGCAGCCAACTTAACTCCGCCCAGCACTGGGCTTCACATTGGACCCACTGGGATGCTGCCATCCCAGAAAACACAGTGTTCCAGTCACACATACTTTCTGCATGTGTGACGCAGGGGGTACCCTGAGAGGGTGGGCATTTGCCAAAGAGGTCTTTTATTCTTAACCTTGGAGAGGTCCATGTTGTTGACCTTGCCTGGCGGTGGTTCTCTATGAGTTAAGTTTAATAAGCTAAGACTGTCTTTAGTCAGAGTTTGGCCTCTCTGGATGAAGATGACTAAAGTTTTATGATTTATCACCCCCACCCACCCTGCCCCCCTTTCTGCCAGAAGGGGACAAAGTCAGTCCCAAGGATTCTCTTTTCCCACAAGGAACCCTCTGACCGCTGTCTGAAATGGAGACGCCTCCTATCACACACTTCCACCATGAGAAGAGATCACTCCGCCTTCTAGTCTGGGGCCCTAAAGTCACGTAAACAGGGGCAAGGGACACAGATCTGTAAGCAGAAGTGGCAAGGTTTGTGCCAAACCAGAAACTCAGGGCCACCCAAAGGAGCTCTCCTCAGAGGGCTTACAAAGCCTTGCTGGTTGGACAATGCACATCTAGTCTGAGAGCAAATCAGTCCCTTCATGTTACAGATTTTACCTGAAGCCCAGAGAATGTTTGACAAGAAATATATATATATTTTTATTACACACACACACACACACACACACACACACACTGTACTGGAAATAGTAAAAGCTGGGATTCTAGACCTGACTCAACCACATACCGATTCAGTTTTGCTTTATCTCTTGGAATCTCATTTCTCTATCTCTAAAATGGAAATTTCACCTAAGAGCTTTTTGGAATTTAAAATTCTCTGTCTTCCCAACATCACCAAACTCATTAATAATAGATTCCGAAGTGAAGCCCAGGACTCCTGGTGGCCTGTTGTGTTCACTGGAGACCTGCTTGCCAAGACAAGTCAGGAAAAAGGGAAGAACAAGAATGCCTCAAAGCCAGTGTTTGTCTCAGGAGGTTTTCTTACTGCTTGAGCAGGCTGCGAAAACCAAGGGAGGAAATGCTTGGGACACCTTAGAGACACATGTGTGGCTTTCTCTTGCCCCCTCATTTCTCTGTGATGCATCCAGGTCTCCCAGAACAACCTTCTGAAGATGAGGTTCCTGGCGTTCTGAGCAGCTCTTCTTTCCCAACGAGAGCCCACACCAAAGGAGAGATCTGACTGGGATGAAAAGCCAGATCCCCTTGTTTGCATGAGTGGAGAACTGGAAGACCTTTAAGATGCCTTCTAACCTTGGGAGTGTCTGATGTGAATTGTCTCCATTTCAGGCAGCCACCAGAGGGTCTCTTGAAGTGTTTCATTCATGTCTGCATTGTTAGGGGATTGTCCTTTCTGTTGGCATGAAGGTGAATCTTCAGGCTAGGCTCCCACTTCTACTGCCTGATGCTACGTCAAGTAAAGCAAGTCTGTTTGTCTTGGTCCTGAAGATTGGGTCTCTAGCTACCTCTCCAATTTTACGACGTGCCACTCTCCTTCTAATAAAGGTTTCACAGTGACGCTGGAATAGGCTGTCCCTCAGACGTATCCCCGGGTCACAATTTGTATTTTGTGTTCTCTCCAACTAGAGCTGCTTTTCACTGAAGCCTGCAGATGGTTCAGTGACATTCTTCCTTGAAGTCTGGGCTCAAAGGGCAACAGGAGGTGATTATCCTCAGGTGACCCGAAAGAACACCAATCAATCAGTACCATGTTTTCCCTTTTAATTTGATTTGATGGTGTGTGGTCCTTATTACTAACTAGTAGGTTGTTTACTTATCTGCTTGTTATTGTCTGATCCATCCCTCTAAATGTAAAGTCCAGACCAGGAATGCTGTCTGCTTTGTTTATTGTAGGCCAAGTCCGTGGGCCTGGCCCACGGAGGGGCGAAATATTGGATGGATGAATACATGATTGCTCAAGTTTCTCCAACCAATTGGTAAAAGATCTAGGCTTTCAGCCAAGATCATCACATCTCAGTTCTTTCATCTGAACGACCATGCTTGGAACAGAGATTTTTGTCAGTGAATTGGGTAAGGAAGGGAGTGGGGCAGTACTAGGTCTGGGCAACGAAACAGCATGGCTCAGAAGAGGGAACCAGTTGACCCAAATTCTAGTCCAAGTTCTGTTATTCACTGGAGTGAACTCTTGGCCAAATCATGCAATGTGAATTACAGACAGGATCTTCGCCATCCTCTAATCCAAAGGCTTTCGGCATTTTTATAGCATCAGAACTTGCTGTTCAAACACTATCTTTTATGGAGTATAACTATAATACAGAGACCAGATAAAGCAGAACAACTATAGCAAAAACAAGACAGAGGACCCGGAGCCTGCCTGCAAATCTGTTATTTGCCCCATTTGTGGTCACCTCTGAAAAATCCACTTTGAAAGTCACTGCATTTATCCACTCACCTATCCACTTCAAGATCCTAGAATCACAGTGCCTGGTCTTTTGGGACAGTCTATTATGATGTTAAGATGGTGGGCAGGCGGCTATCAAAAGATATAGCATCTGGGGTCTTAAAGGCTTGAAGGTAAACAAGAGGCCATCTAGCTCAGAAGCAACAAAGCCCACATGGAAGAAGCACACCAGCCTGTGTGATCACAAGGTGTCGAAGAGATCACGTATCAGGCATCATCAGAACAAAAATCATATCATAGTAAATGAGTGGGGTGGGGTGCGGAGTGGAGACCCAAAGCCTATTTATAGGCCACTGGACATCCCCTTACAGAAGGGCTCGGAAGGAGTCGAGCCAGTCAAGGTGCGATGTAGCAATGATGAAACATACAACTTTCCTCTAGTTCCTAAATGCTTCCTCCTCTCCCACTATCATGATCCAAATTCTACCTTACAAATCAGGCTAGACCAGAGGATATACACTGGTACAGATAGGAACTGGAAACACAGGAAATCCAGGGTGGATGACCCCTTCAGGACTTGTGGTGAAAGTGGTAATACCGGGAGGGTGGAGGGAGGGTGGATTGGAAAGGGGGAACTGATTACAAGGTTCTACATGTGACCTCCTCCCTGGGGGACGGACAACAGAAAAGTGGGTGAAGGGAGGCGTCGGTCAGGGCAAGATATGACAAAATAATAATTTATAAATTATCAAGGGTTCATGAGGGAGGGGGGAGCGGGGAGGGAGGGGAAAAATGAACTGATGCCAAGGGCTTAGGTGGAGAGCAAACATTTTGAGAATGATGAGGGCAATGAATGTACAAATGTGCTTTACACAATTGATGTATGTATGGATTGTGATAAGAGTTGTATGAGCCCCTAATAAAACGATCTGAAGGAAAAAAAAGATGGTGGGCAGGCAATTTCATCTCTTCTTGGGCCAGAATATCCACTATACAGAAACAAGTATCCCTCCTCTCCAACTCTGTACCAATGTCCAGAATACGAAAACCATTAAGATATGGCCCCTGTCTTCAATGACACGGATCTAGGTTTGAAGACCAGTTCTAAGTTATTTGCACATATGTACATTGGGGTACAGGAGAGGCATTGCCAAGGTTTAACACCTCATCTGTGAGATGAGGGGATGAACCCTCCCTCACTAGGGTTCGTGGGAGAAGTGCCTGAGACTTCAGATATAAAAGCTTCTCGGAACAGATAAACAAGGAATTCCTCAGCACCTGCCAGAGTCCCTTATAGATAAGGACTTAGAGCCGTGGTTCTCCACCTTCCTCATGCCGCGACCCTTTCATACAGTTCCTCATGTGGTGATGACCCCCAACCATAACATTATTTTCGTTGCTGCTTCATCACTGTCCTTTGGCTACCGTGATGAATAGGGCCACCCCTGTGAAAGGGTTGTTCGACCTCCGAAGGAGTCGCGCTCCACAGGTTGGAAACCAATGACTTAAAGACCAGTGATAAACTTAGGGAATGGTTATCCTAACATGCCAGGACATTGAAACTCTGCAGCAATCATCGAGTACAGTCTGTTTCCTATAACTCTATGTATGTACTCAGGGAACCGGAGGGAATTCTGCTAACATGACTTCTGACTCAGAGCATGTTCACATCCTTGAGCCTGACTGGTGGCTGTGTGGCCCTCTTTCAGAATCCACTGTGACCTGCAGTTATTACCCCTACTCTGTTTTATGGGACACTTGCAGCCAGCTACATGACTGAATGCATTTAAACACATCATTATTGCCGTTATTTTATAGCTCACGTGCCTGAAATAATATATGACACGTTTTAAAATGCATAATAAGGTATATTTTTAAGTTTTACTATCAAAGAATTAATAAGATCTACTCATTAAATCTAGCCACCCAGGATATTGAAGTCATAGTTTTAGCTTAGAGTTGGGTGGTCAGTACAAATTATAGTGGTTGATATTCTGAAGTATCACAAAAAGGTAGGAGCCAGACCCAACGCGAAGGGTGAAAGGAATACCTTATATATGTGTATAGCCCATACCCTCCACCGTGGCCCAACATAGAAACCAGTGATCCCCTTGCAAGTCTGACTGGACCAGAGGATGTACACTGGTACAGATAGGAACTGGAAATACAGGGAATCCAGGGCGGATGATCCCTTCAGGACCAGTGGTGTGAGTGGCGATACTGGGAGGGTAGAGGGAGAGTGGGTTGGAAACAGGGAACCTATTATAAGGAACTATATGTGACCTCCTCCCTGGGGGGCGGACAACAGAAAAGTGGGTGAAGGGAGACATCGGACAGGGAAAGATATGACAAAATAATAATTTATAAAGTATCAAGGGCTCATGAGGTAGTGGGGAGCAGGGAGGGAGGGGAAAAATGAGGACCTAATGCCGGGGGCTTAAGTGGAGAGGAAATGTTTTGAGAATAATGAGGGCAACGAATGTACAAATGTGTTTTACACAATTGATGTATTGTGATAAGAGTTGTATGAGCCCCTAATAAAACAATTTTTAAAAAAAGAAACCAGTGATCCAACCAAGCAAAGCTCCCATCTGATTTCACGTTGCTGACCAATGCAGGCCACTAATAATGAAACAGCCCTTAAAGTCTCCAGAGGGTCTTTGATCAGCTGGTTGTTATTAGGGAAATATGAGGAACGTGGGAATGGTCGGGAGGTATCCTTCCCCTGCTGTTGAGCCAACTCTGACTCATAGTCACCCTATAGGACAGAATAGAACAGCTCCATGGTGTTTCTAAGGCTGTAAATCTTTATGGAAGCAAATTATCTCGTCTTCCTCCCTCCGGCTTGCTGGTGGGATCACACTGCTGACCTATCAGCTAATAGACGGTCACTTAACCCTCTGAGGCATCAGGGCTCTTGGAGGTATTCTAGGAAGGTGAAAGAATGACCCAAGGGAAAGATTTACCAAGTCAGGAGGAAATAAGAAGTCAGCTCTCCTGGTGCTTAAATTGGTCTTGGCCACTTTATGTAGCCTTCTCTTTATGTTAAAGTGCTGCACAAAGATAAGTAATAACTTCAATACCAGAAAACCAATGGGGACATTGCCATTCTTTCTGGATGCTCTCTCCTATGGCAACATTCTCCGTTATCCTGTTGACTTCCTAATATGGTCCATTTCAAGTGCTGCTTCCTGGTCAGCCTTTTCCCTGGGTCTCTGACCACTCTTTCTTATGGCATGGTGGGGGTGGACGAATCGGCAGGAACTTCTCCTGGTAGAGATAACAAATATTCTGGCTCTTCTGGGACTAG
This sequence comes from Echinops telfairi, assembly GCF_000313985.2. Taxonomy (NCBI): domain Eukaryota; kingdom Metazoa; phylum Chordata; class Mammalia; order Afrosoricida; family Tenrecidae; genus Echinops; species Echinops telfairi. Next base: position 7,099,376 of record NW_022103905.1, read on the forward strand.
CTATCTGTGACCTGTTGAACATGCTTGAGAGACATGAAAAAGCCCTGAGTCAGAAACCAAGAGTTGGTCTGTCTCTCTCCTTGAGCTGTTCCATCTGTCATTTCCTGGTCTCTAGGGCTGGAGGCCACTGCGTATCGGTCAGTTTGTCAGACTGTGGTGGCTCATGTGTTGCCGTGATGCTGAAAGCTATGTCACTGGTGTTTCAAATGCTAGCAGGCTCACCCAAAGTGAACAGGTTTCAGCGGAGCTTCCAGACTGAGAACGGGCAACAAAGGACTCCGACTCCGGCTCACCCCTTCAGAGGAGGGAGCCGCTGAAAATCTCATGCGGAGCTCTGAAACATTGTCAGATCCTGAAGCCCCAATGAATGGAATCAGAACCTGTCGGAGATCAAGCAAGAGAATGGGGCCCTGGAGTCAGAGGGCCCTGGAAATGTGACTGAGGAGGACCTGATTTCTTGGAAGGCAGTCAAGCATGGCGACATAATTCGGTGAAAACCTGTGCAAATGGAACCTTTGGGATCTTCATTTGCTGATGGGGCTTGACTCAAGGTCAAGGAGAAACAGCTGAAAAAATCTGCTAATGATCAAAGTTTGCATTGTGTGGCGTATGAATCTAGGAAAATTGGAAGTCATCCAAAATGAAGTGAAAATGCATAAAGACTGATATCCTAGGTACTAGTCAGCTGAAACGAACTGGTACTGGTCACTCTGAATAAGAAAAGCATATGATTTACTATGCCAGGAATGACAAAATCAAGAAGAATGGAATGGCATGCATTGTCCAAAAGGGCAATGCGAAACCAATCATCAATCACAATGCTGTTTGTGATTAGATTATATCTATGTGTCTTCAAGGAAATCAACAAATATAACTATTATTCAAATGTATGCACCAACCACAAAAGCTAGTGAGGAAGAAATTGAAGATTTCTACTGACTTCAGTTGGAAATTGATCAAACATGCAATCAAGATGCACTGATTAAGTATTGGCAATTGGAAAGAAAAAGTTGGAAAGAAAAGGAAGGAAGAGTAGTTGGGGAAAAATGGACTTGGTGATAGAAATGAAACTGGAAATCACATGATAGAATTTTGCAAAACCAACGAATTGTTCAAAACAAATACCATTAGTGAACAACACAAAAGATGGACGATCTATATGGACTTCTCCAGGTGGAATGTACAGAAATCAAATTGACTGCATCAGTGAGAAGAGGTCATGGAGAAGTTCAATATGAGCAGCTAAAATCCGGTCAGGAGCTGAGTATGGTACAGACCAATGGTTTCTATGTGAATTCAGAATAAAGCGGAAGAAAGTTAAAACAAGTTCATGAGAGCCAAAACACAAATCTATTCCACCTGAATTTTGAGAACATCTCAAGAACAGATTTGAGGCCAACAACCGTAACGACAGAAGACGTGATAAGCTAAGAGAGGGCATCATGAGGAAAGCAGAGGGTCATCAAAAATAGAGGAGAGGAAGACAAATCAAAGTGGATGTCAGAAGAGATTCTGAAACTTGCTCTTAATTATGGAGTAGCTAAAGCAAAGGCATGAAATGATGAAGCCAAAGACCTGAATGGAAAATTTCAAAGGACAGCTTGACAAGAAAGAGCCAAATATTACAATGAAATGTGCAAAGACGGAGCATTAGAAAACAAAAAGGGAAAAACATGCTCAGCGTATCTTAAACTGAACGAACTCAAGAAAAAATTCAAATCTTGAGTTGCAGTATTGAAAGATTCTGTGAGAAAACGTATTGAATGATGCACCCAAAGAAAATGGAAAGAATACAGTCACTGTACCAAAAAGAACTAGTCGACTTCCCACTATTTTAGAAGGTAGCACATGAGCAAGAACCAATGGTGTTTAAGAAAAAAGTTCAAGCTTCCCTGAATGCATTAGCCAAAAACAAGGCTCCAGGGATGACTGGAATACCAATGGAAATGTTCCCACAAGCTTTTGAAGCACTGGAAACATTCACTTGTCTACAGGAAATTCGGAAGACAGTGACTTGGCCAACTGACAGAAAGAGCTCCACATTTGTATCACCATTCCAAAGAACGGTGATGCAACAGAGAGCTCATTTTATAGAATGATATCACTGACATTACATGCAAGTAACATTTTGCTGAAAACCAATGAAAGGTTAAAACAGTACATCCACAAGGAATTGCCAGAGGTTCAGGCCATGTTGAGAGGAGGACGTGGAACAAGGGATATGATTGCTGACGTCAGCTGGATCTAGGCTTAATGCAGAGAACACCAGAAAGACATTTACTTGTGTTTTCTGGACGATGCCAAGGCATTTGACTGTGTGGACCATAACAAACTTTGGATAGCCTTGACAAGAATGGAGATTCCAGATCATTTTAATGTGCTCCTCCGGAACGTGTATATGGATCAAGAGACAGTTGTGTACACAGAACAAAAGAATTCCATGATTTTAAAATCAGAAAAGGTATATGTCAAGGTTGTATCCTCTCATCACACTCATTCGATCTGTATGCTGAGCAAATCATCAGAGCAGTTGGTTATATAAAGAAGAACGTGCCCTCAGGATTGGAGGAAGACTTATTAACAGCCTATGATATAGCGTTGGAAAACCTTGCTTACCACAATGGAGGTGGACTTGAGGTACTTGCTGATGAAGATCCAGGATTGCAGCTTTCGGTATGAAGTCTAAGTCCATGTAAAGAAGACCAAAATCCTCACAAACGGCCCTCAAGGAGATGGATTGACCCAGTGGCTGCAATAATGAGTTCAAGTATAATGACAATTGTGAAAAATGAAGTTGGACTTCCAAGAGGTCTTCTGTCTGCAGCCCCAAATCCTGACTAACACAACGTATTGGGGGGACATTCTTAGCCATGGAATTTGAGGGTTGCTTATTTTTCACTTTTTTCACTTTTTATTTGGAAATAAGTTGAAATATACAAGATAATTGTAAGAATAGTACAAAGCACCATATGTAGTGGTAGATTCAGTCATTTTTTCTTAATCTTTCTCTAGAGAGAGAGAGAGATAGCAATATTGAAGATCCAAATGATGTAGCAGTCAAGCCAGAGGTAAAGGAAGCTTATATGGAAAGGTAAACTAGCCTTGACTGCCCAGAATCTGCATGACCACTGGCGAGGAGGAGAATCCTGGGTTTTTAGTAAATTCTAGATTTTCAGATTTTAGTGTTTTTAGTGAGTTTCAGATTTTCTTTTCTTTTTTAAAAAGTTTTACTAGCACTTCATCCACATGTCATACAATTCAATAATTCAGTCATATCAAGAAGAGTTGTACAATTATTACTGCATTCAATTCTAGAACATTTTCTTCTCCCTTGCACTCCTTGTTATTCATGTGATTATTTTTTTTCCTAATTGTGGCAAAAACATACACAATGAAACAGTCTCAAATTCCACAACTTAGACTAACATTCTCTCAATTGATGCTCTATAGATAGTAATGGTTGGCCACTAAACTTTCTTGGTGGCATACTTTTAAAAAAATGAATTGAATGAAGGCTTACAGAGCAAATCAGGTATTCATTCATTCATTCATTCATAGACACGTTGTTTCACCCATGGATTGCAATCCTCACAATGCAATATCACTCACCCCACTCCCTTTATGGGAGTAGAAAGTCTCAGTAGAAACTGTGACATAACAGATGGAGCAGATCAAGGAGCGAGGCAGGCCAAGTTCTTGATTCCCAGCTCAAGCATTCTCATGCCTCCTGAGCAGCTCTACCTAGTACCAGGCCACCGATGGCAACCACCACTTCTGAGCTCAGTGTGGTTGGTGGGGCCTTGGGTCATTTGGGACAGCTTTTATGTGTCCTTCCTTTCTCAAATGAGTTAGAAGAGTGAAAACCATTAACGGAGAAAAAGAAATGCCTGCAGATCTGGGGCCAGCCCCTTAGAAGCAAGGACACAGGATGAAAGAACGATTGCCTCCCTCGATCTGGTATTTAAATGAGGTCATGGAGAAGCTTTGCAGGTAGCTGGGCCATGGGCTATATGGAAGATGAGATTTCAAAACATCAGGAAGAGGTTGCAGACTCAAATGATTAGCTAACTATCAATAAGGGATAGAGGAAAATGGAGTTTCTGCAATTTTCCAAAAAGAAAAGCCATTTAGACAAAATGCCACTAACAGAGCCTGTGTAGTGTTTGTAGACGAGTTTGGCTGACTTGTGCTCTACACCAGGAAGGTCATAGTCAGCGAGTTGATTTTTCGCTAGGTTATTGGGTGAAATCAGCCTCTTGTGAAATGCTTATTACTTTAGGGGAACAGTTTTCTACACAGACATGTTAACATATGTAGTTTTCTGCAACAAGCATTCATAGTTGCAATTCAACAGTCTTGGAAGTACTAAAACAAGCCTTTCAACATATTTGTAAACACACTTAAACTGAAACTCAAAATTATGATGACAAGAAACATATATAAATAAAATATTAAGGAATCTAGCATATAATAATTACTTTTACATCTCTAAACACAAGTTAGTGATCAACCAATGGTTTGATTTTTGTGTGTGTCAAGTTGCTGCTTTGTCTTTAAGTTTTCTTAAAGCAAATAAACAATAACAACGGATGGGTCTCTTGTTTTCATTTTAATCAAAGCCAATTAAATGCATTTTGAGTTTTTGAAAATATATTTCCATAAGTGGATTTTATATACAAAATTCTATTATAGACACTCCGAATATATACTGGAGAAGCAGACATCATTCTTGGTATAGCAACGAAAAGGAGAGCAAAACCCACACTAAGATGAAGTAACTTGCCCCAAATCACACTACTTATGAGCGACAGTCTAGAATTGGAACCCAGTACTTTCTCACTAAAAGCTCAGTATTTTTGGTCCTGTGTCTTGAATTCCATCCTCAGACTACACCACAGTAGAGTCCGTTGCTCCTGCGGCATTATAACTCAGCACATGTGCATCTGCAGAGGTGAGCATCAGTGACTTGGGCGAGCATTGGTCATCTTGTTTTGGAAACACGTTCTAGCAGAACCTCATTCTTTCCACTCACAGTCTGTGGGAGCTCCGTGGAAGATGACATTGTCAGCAAGGAGTCTCCATGAACTTCCATGGATGCCTCTTCCTTCTCAGCAGGGGTCCATAGGATTCCATACACTACTAAGACTGTGGATGTTCCTTAGTATTTTAGAGCAATAATTGGATGCCACATCTTCATTTCTGACCATTGTTGCTACACATCCACTTTCTCAAATCTTTTATAGAGTTTGAGGGGTGCTTCAACTTCTGTCCACCTTTTATCAAACTCTTGACATATTTCCAAATCCAGCCTCTTTATAAAAAACACCACCAACCTACCTCCCATCTTTGTCCTGTAGCCACTCTTACGATAAGTGGGTTCTGTCCTAGGAATTTCTTCCTGCTGTCCAGCATGCTAGAATATCGATTGTTTCCCAAGCCTGACGATCTTATCTTGAAGCTCAGTCTCTGTATCACCTGTGATTCACTTATGCATAAAAACAAACATTAAAAAGGTGGCCAGGGCCACCATGTGTGTGTTCAGACTTCCTGGTTTCCCTGGGGAATGCCAAATGAAAATTAATATTAAATTCACTGTTTGCTACTAAATTCAACATGCAGGCACCTTTAGGGAGCATCCTATTAAAAACACTACATGAAGTGTTTTTATGAAGGCACTACAATAAGTTCATGAAAAGTTTCTATAATCTTTGCATTTCATTTTTCCATGAACCTTTTGAAGCCTCCTTGTGCAACTCCTTCAAAGTATATAGTGTGTGTTAGTATATTAAATATATTTTTAATTTATTTCAATACAGTTTCTCAAAAATATTTTGGTGAAACACTTACACTAGGAAGGCACGGGACCCTTAGAACAACCAACCACTTGGGATCAAAAGCACGACTTTTACCCCAGGATGAAGTGCAGAAGGCCAGAAGGGATAGGAAAGAAGGATGGAGAGAAATGGGAAACATCGGGAGTGGGGTGAGTGATATTGCATTGTGAGGATTGCAATCCATGGATGAAACAACGTGTCTATGAATGAATGAATGAATGAATGAATGAATGAATACCTGATTTGCTCTGTAAGCCTTCATTCAATTCATTTTTTTAAAGTATGCCACCGAGAAAGTTTAGTGGTCAGCCATAACTATCTAGAGAGCATCAATTGAGAGAATGTTAGTCTAGGTTGTGGAATTTGAGACTGCTTCATTGTGTATGTTTTTGCCACAATTAGGAAAAAAATAATCACATCAATAACAAGGGGTACAAGGGAGAAGAAAATGTTCTAAAATTGAATGCGGTAATAATTGTACAACTTTTCTTGATATGACTGAATTATTGAATTTTATGACGTGGACGAAGTGCTAGTAAAAATTTTTTTAAAAAGAAAAGAAAATCTGAAACTCACTAAAAACACCAAAATCTGAAAATCTAAAAATTACTAAAAACAAGCAGCCACTAAAAAAGCACCTCTGACTTATCAAAAAAAAAAAGCTAAAAGATGACAAATTAGAAAAAAGAAAGAAAATGTTCGTCTCCGTGAATGAGAACATCTGAATTTATGAAAATACATTTGAAACTGTAGGAACTTACAGTGATATATAGTTCATGGACCTCTGAAGGCAAATGACCAGAACCATAGTTATTGATTGTGGGCAATAAAGGCAGGTAGTTTTCTTTGCATGATGGGCATTTTGGAATCCCTGGGGGGAGTCAAATGGTGAAAACTGGACATTCACTGTCACACTGGAAGCTGAGGTCACTGGCTCTCACTCCCAGAGAACATATTTGTGATGGTCAAGTTATAATCTAGTTCTACCTAGAGCATGCAAGACTGGACCCAGTTTGGTGACATATGCATACATTATGTGTATATTTCTTAATGTATCATGATGACATGCTAGATGTGTCCATGTGTAAAATGTGTTCCTTGCACAGTGAGTGTGTAAATGAATAAAGGAAGGCTGGTAGAAGGGTGCATGGAGATCATTCTGGAAGCCATGGGCTCAGAACTTCTCAGAATTTTACTTCATGTCAAACTGATTACACTTGTCCAGTGACTGCTTAGATCCATGGCCCTGTCTGGGAGCCTTAAGAGATAAACCCAAGAACACAACTAACATTTGATCAATGCTCCTGGAAATTAGACTAGTCTGGTGGAGGAGGAGGTGAGGAGTCAAAACTTAGTGGTGATTCTGAGTTGATGGTGTCATGGAATTTCAGGCTATAGATTAGATGATTATGTCTCTGACAGTTGATTCGCATTGCTACCTACAATATAGCTTATCGGAAAATTCTCAGTCAGACAGCTTCCTGGGGCTCCTTGACACAGGCAAATAGAATAGTTAGCCCCAGCGCTCTAGCAGGAAAACCTCTTTCCAAAATGGTTTCAGGTTGGCCTCCGGTCTAATTTTCCAGGGGCTTTCTTCAAGCCAAAAGGAGAAAACAAATACACAAACCCACTGTCATCTGCTCTATTGCAATTCATAGCAGCCCTGTGTCCTATAGGGCTGTGTGGAGCTATCTCTGTGGGTTTCCAAAGGTGCAGATGTTTATAGAAGCAGAAAGCGTCGCCTTTCTCCCTTGGAGTGGCTAGCGGTTTCCAATTGCTGGCCTTGCTGTTAACAGCCCGGCTCATAACCCGTTACACCACCAGGACCTCTGAGAAAAGGAGAAGGGATCCCAGAGATAAGCAAAAGAACCCGGACTGATAGTCCTGTTGCTCCCTCAGCCCTCTTAAAACACAGTAGATGCCTTCACATCTGAAATGTTAGGAATGGAGAATGAGTTGTTAATGAAAAATTCCGTTTAAAAGTCATTGGCACATCTTAGTCCTAAACATTTTACTTGAATCAACAGTAAATAATGTAATTAATTTTATTTTCTAAGATTTTGATATAGGCACAAGGCTTTTCTTTATTCTTTCCTCTTTTTTTTTTTTTTTTTTCAGGCAGGCTTACTAACTAGAAAAATTTATTTCTGATAGTCTAGTTTCCATTCCTTAAAGCAGAGCCAAAGCTTAAAACCCCCATGGAACCATTTGTATGCAAGACTCCTTCTAGATGTCCATGGCTTCAACACCTCATGGTTTACATTCATCTTGCTCATATCTAATTCAGCAACATTTCTGTATGCCAATCTCATTGTGCAATTTGCCTTTGAGAGTCTTTCCAAAGTATTTGATTTAGGTTTCATAGGAATAACGTTCTCTTTTCTGCATTGGAATACCGTTGGTTCGTGTGACACCTTCAGAACATCAGGGTAAGATATGATAAAATAATAATAATTTATAAATTATCGAGGGTTCAGGGGGAGGG
>NW_022103905.1:7107794-7109962 GCF_000313985.2 Echinops telfairi
TAAATTATATATTATCAGGGGTTCAGGGGGAGTGAGGGGGAAAATGAGCTGACACCAAGGGCTCAAGTGGAAAGTGGGTGTTGTAAGAATGATGAAGTCAACATATGTACTAATGTGCTGGACACAAATGACGTATGTACAGATTGTGATGAGTTGGATGAGCCCCTAATAAAGTGATTATTTAATTAAAAAAAAAAAAAGAACATCAGCCCATCTGGGGTTTGAGTTCATTTCTATGAGTGCTGCCTTCAGGAATCTCACCAGATCATCCTGGTGAAGAACCAAGAAAGATCCCTTTGTGCCACTGGCCAAGGGAATGGAAAGGTTAATGGTGGTGATTTCCATAATGAAGGCAGCCTCTCCAGGGAGAAGACTATAGCTGAGCCTCAGCCCAGCTGCAGAAAGAGCGTGTCTTTGCCTTTCATCCTGAGGATCCCTGACTGCTGCGTGGCTAACCAGTCAATGACGAATCGAAAGGTCTGTGCTTTGAATCCACCAGCCTCTCCATAGGAGAAAGACGTGGCTACCTGCTTCTGTAGAGATTCCACCTTGGAAACCCCAGGAGAGAAACCCTATGGGCCTGTTCTACTCTGCCCTTGAGTCAGGATGAGTCCAGGGTTTTCACCCTCTCAACCATATAAGGCTGGGAGAAAGATGGGACTTTCTACTCCCATAAGGAGCAGTTTCGGAAACCCACTGGGGAAGTTAATTCTACCTTGTCTTTTCAGGTCCCCGTGAGTCAGAACAACTCAATGGCAGTGAGTTTGGGGTGGGGGTGGGGGTGGTTCCTTATGGCAGAGTAGACTTGCTCCATATAGTTTCCTAGATGGTAACCTTTACAAGAGCAGTTTCTTCCTTTCACTGGGTGCATTTGAACCAATTACCTTCCAGTTAGTAGCATCTTAACCAATGGAACGGAAGAGAGGACCCAGAAATAGACCTACACAGATATCATTAACAGATCTTTGAAAAAAGAATAAAAGCAATTGAATCAAATGGGTCTTTTACAGCAGTCCCTGTGAGTTTCCGAGGCTATAAATTTACAGAATTAGAAAGCCTTATCTTTTTCCCTCTGATTGGATCGGCTGCTGGTTTCAAACTGTTGGCCTTGAGGTAAGAAGCCCAACACACTGTTAGAATGGCTAAAATCTAGAAACTTAATAGCACAATGTTAGGGCATGGAGTAACAAGAGTGATTGCCAGAAGGGATGGGAAAATGGTACCACTCCTATGGAAAACCGTTTGATGACTCCTCAAGAAGTGAAACAGAATTCCCAGACGATCCAGGAATTCTGCTTCTAGGGGTAAATCAAAAGGAAGGGTTAGCAGGAACTCAAGCAGACACTGACATAACCAATGTTATTCGGAGCATTATGCAAAATAACCAACTGGCAGATATACCCCAAATGTCCACTAACAAATTAATAGATAGACACATGCATGCTATGAGCATTATTTGGTAACAAAGAGGAATAAAGCACTCATGCATGCTACAATATGGACGAGTGGTGAAAATATTAAACCATGTGAAAGAAGCCACCTATTTTATGATTCCTTTTCTACAAAACTCCCCAAGATTCTCTTTCTTCTACTAGTCCACGTTTAGACGTCAGTATTGAAATGATCATTTCAGTGTCCCTACCAGTGTGGGCTCCAGCATTTCCGCTCCATTTGAAGGGAAATTGCCTGCGAGTCTCGGGATCCGCCTGTCTCCCACATGTCAGGATGGCGGTGTGTCAGAAGGCTTCAGTGGCTGATGGGTCCGGGCACAGTAAAGGGTTTCCAGTGTGTTCCACTTTCTCTCCTTTGAAGGGAAGGATCGTCAGTTTTCAAGCTCATTCTGTACATGTCCAAGCTGAAACTAGAAGTGGAAACTGGATTTTAATCAGTGTGTCAGAGATTCCGAAAGATTCTCGCTGAAGAAATACCTCCGTTTTCCAAGCACTCCTCCTCATTTTTTAGAACAATTAATGAATACCTGAGAATTTGATTACAAAGAATTCTTTGTAGTTGCTCAAAAAAGCAAAGCCCCCTGGAGACCATCACTAAGCGGGCCTGGATTCAAATAGTCAACCTTTCCTCTCGTTCAGAATTGTCTGTCCCACGGTTCATTTTCATTTAGGGGTGACGCAGTAACCCACTTTCATCTGCTCTATTGCAATTCATAG
>NW_022103905.1:7110717-7112385 GCF_000313985.2 Echinops telfairi
ATCCTTAGGATTACCCAGTGAGAGTGGCAAAGAGTTGATGAGTTCTCGTAAATAGAAAACATCATTTGAAAGGGCATGTTTCCAGCAAAGACCAGAAGAGAAGTTTTAGAGAAGAGGCTGATGTACAACTGAATTGGCAGCTTGCAGTTGTTGTTGACAAGGGTATAAATGGATTCAGGCAATGGATTAGAGACGATGTATCCACTAAATATCTGATGATATAGGAAAAGAGGACAAGGAAGAAAATAGCTTTCTACAAATATAATGGGAGTGGGAGGATTTCTTATTTTATTTCTTAAGTTTTAACAGTTTTATTGACATGTCATTCACACATCATACAATTTAATGGTTGAAACATATAAAAGGAGTTCTGAAATCATCACTGCGATCAATTTTTAGAATATTATCTTCCTTCTTGTACTCATTACGATTAGTTCCCTATTTCCCCCAACCTCCCCTGCCATAATCCTAAGAAACTATTAATCCAGTTACTTTCTTTACAGATTTACCTATCCTGGATTTCATATAAAGAAAAATAATTATAATAAAATTATAAAACAAAAGAGAAAAATCTCAATCCAAAAGAAAGAAGAAAATAATAAAAACTAAAACACAGTGGTGGGGGCATGATTGATTAGACTGTACCATAAATTAACAAGGAGGTTTTGAAAAGGAGCCAAAGGCACATAAAGAACAAGCAAACAAACAAACAAACCAGATCCTGGAGTAGGCATGGGGCTCACACTAAATCCTAGCTCCAACTTATGAACCATTAGTTCTTACATCATGACCCTGCTCGATACTCGTCCTCAGGAAGGGAACACAGAAGATATGGGTGCTACAGTAAAATGTGGTGAAGAAATGGGCAAACTAGTGCCCAGCTATCACATAAAGTAGCGTCTGGGGCCTTAAAGGCTTGTCTCCAAACACAGCCATCTAAGTCAAACTAAGTCCACATGGAAGAAGCCCACCATCACCAGTCACCGAAGGATTGCCAATCATATAATCTGACATCAAAGGAGGGATTTGTATCAGAGCCTAAATTGTGAGAATCTAGTTTACAGGAGGCTATGGAGGACAGTGGGAGCCCAAAGCTCATTTGTGGGAATTACATAGGAAATAAGCCTCTGGTGATCTCCCTCGATCCATCACTGAGGGATGGGAGGGAAGTGGTTACTAAACAGAGTGCACTGGGGAGATGAGTCTAGAAGATCAAAGGGATAAACCTGACTTGAACAGTTAAAATTTTGTCAGTTGATCCCCCCTGCTAAGGCACACTGAACCTGATCTTGTTTTCGACATTTTCCATATTTTTGTTTTATTTTGTTCATATTAGGGTTTACCTCAAAGGTGTTATGCCATGGGGGGGCTCCCTCTTGAACTTGTGTTATATATATATGCCTTTCTGCCTTTCGGTATGTGAAACCTAGGATTGATGAGCCTGTAGGGACAGCAAGTAAAATAAGGGTTGTTGATTTGGGGGGCGGTTTGGGGGGTGTATAGTAGGTAGGATAGTAAAAGGGAGACAAAGTCAAGGAGTCCAGGAAGAAAATAATGTTTGGAAACTGTGATAGCAATTGCATAATACTGCTTGGCATGATGGAACTATGGCATGATATGATGTATGTATTAACTCCCAATTGATAATAAATTAAAATTTTTAAAAAC
>NW_022103905.1:7117768-7119658 GCF_000313985.2 Echinops telfairi
GCTCACCACCACCCCCGCCCATTGACTCTGTCACCTTGTGACTGTCTACCAATCCTCTTGATCTATTCTTCTTCTTATCTGATTTCGATACTATGAACAATCATTGGAAGCACTCTTTTACATTCACTCCAACTCCCTTGCCTTTCTACCCCTCTGTGAAAGGCCTGAGAAAACGGTCCTGTATTGGCCTGGTTAACCACAGTCCATCCTGCCTCTGAGCATCTGAGCATGGCTGGAGACCATCGCACTCTATGGACTGGTCTCACTTCCAATTCTGACCACAGACCTTGCGCAAGCCTCGATGCTGCTCCCACCTTTCCCAAGTCAATTCGCTTTCACTCTTTCTCCTCTCTTCTCAGACTTCCAGCCCCCACTCTCTTCCTTAACTGTTCATTGATGTCCCCATTCATTCTTTCACTGTGGAGCCATCAGAAGGATAAGTCCACATAACCCTCTCCACCAATGCTGTACCTCAATCCATTGTCTTCCCTCTCAATTAAAAAGTGAACAACTCATGCTCCTAGCTAAGACCAATTCTCTACCATGCACAAGAGCTGTCTCTTTCTTCACATACATTTTCTTCTCTCTACGGAATCATTTCTATCGGACATGCTGTCATTTCTTCCAACTTTAGAAACAGAATCATCTGAATTAAAAGCTGTCTACAGTCTATTCCTCTCCAAAACTCCTAGAAACAGCTGTGCCTAGTTGCCTTCTCTGTACACTTTTCTCTCCTTCCAGTGACTTCATAGCAGAGGGTTTGGGTTTAGAGCTGTCCAAAGGAACTGTTGAGTGAGCTGGGAGAGGTCTGGTTCCGGTGAATAAATGGTCAGGGGAGTTTTCAGCAAAGCGGTGGTTCTGATTGAGACCATATGAAGAATCAGGATTCTGGGATTGAATTCTGGGACACAATCGTGTTTGGAGGTCAGAAAGATGGCGAGGGGCCCCTCAGAAACATAGAAAAGAGGGACAGGAACTCCCTTAAACAGCTTGTCAAAGCCATCAGAGCTTTTAAAGCTGTCAAGTATGATGCTTCATCCACAAACACCCACCACATCCTCCTTGTAGTTAATCCCTCATTCCTTTACCAATTGTTCCTTCCCTTGCTTTCCAGGATGCTACCCATTTTTTTCCTCTTTATCACTATCTCCTTCTTCTATGATTTTGAGGGGCTCCTCTTCGTCTCTCTGACAAATAAACACTGTGGTGTCCCAGAGTCCAATCCCAGATTTTCTTCTTCTTCAACCTACGTTCACTCTTCTTTTTTTTTCATAGATGTATAAGAGAGTTTTATATAAATGGTAATTGTACATTAAGAAAGCATCCCAACCCAGTCCAGTCCAAGCCTGTAAGTCCAATATTAAGCCACATGTCCAATATCAATCTATAAAGTCCGCTTCAGACTCATGAAACACATGCCACGACACCGCATACAGGATGATCACAGGGCAGTGGGTAGAAAGTCTTTGGATCCAGTGGTGTAGTAAGCAACTCAGCACTGGCAGGGGTCTCCACATGACTCCTCTAGTTCCTAGGGCATGGGGTCTATCAGTGTAGTGCCCTGTGTCTTGTCAGTAGAGCATCTCTAAGGGAATGAGCACTGTCAGTAGAAAGTCCATGTGGCTTCTTCTCAGGGATGTCTCACAGGAAGCGTCAGAGAGAGAGAAGTGTCTCCCGTCTCCAAGGAAGAAAAATCAGACTTCCCAGAATCCTTATGGGAAGGCCATGTCCAAACAGAAGCCTCATAGGCTATGATCCGATTGACAGAGTAGACTCCACCCTTTCACTCTTAATCCTTTTAAATCCCAAATGGACACCAGATTATGTAACTACCACACCATCAAAGAAGATACATCTGTCTCTATCTCTATCTCCATCTCTATATTTCTT
>NW_022103905.1:7120150-7126088 GCF_000313985.2 Echinops telfairi
GTGAAAGCACCACCAGGTCCCTTAGACAACCATCGAAATCGCACATTTAATATGACTAACACCAAACTCTTGAGATTGACCCTCCACTCCCAGGACAGACAAACAAACAAAAACATCATCAGAAAGTCTTCTCAATGAATGGCAACTCCATCCTTTTAGGGCCTCAGACTATCTTGCAGTCATATTCAACAGCCTTTTTTATCCTATGGGATCCCTGGTGGTGCAGTGGTTGCTTGTTGGATTTGTGATCTGCGAGGTCAGCAGGTCGAAACCACCAGTCGCTCTTTGGCAGAACGACAAGACTTTTGACTCCTGTAAACCGTCCCAGTCTCCAGAACTCACAGGGGATTGCTATGAATCCTCATCGACTCAATGGCAGTGAATGAATGAATTTTATCCTACATCATAGACATGTATCAGAAATTTCTATAAATTTATACCCAAACTATATCCAAATTCAAAGTGCTTCTATCAAGTCCTTGCTCAACTATCGCCTTTCATCCTGGCCACCCTACAAGAGAATATATCATACATTAATGCACATATTACAGCTGTAATTATCTCTCAATGTTGCCTTTTTAAAAACCATACTTATCATTTGTCTTTGTACATGTCAAATTTAAATGTTACTGCCAATCTTCTCTAACTAGAATGAAAACTTTGTGAAAAGAAGTGACTTTGACAGTATTCCTAAGGTCTAGAACTCTACCTGATACATAGCAAGTGCTAAAAATAAGTTTTTTTAAATAAATGAACAAGCAAAATAACTAGAAATGCATATGCGTTTCAACCACAAATACAAGCTTTGAGAGGAAAGGCAAATGTTTCCAAGTGATTGCAAACCCAAAGGAAGTTTTTCTTGGATGACCACACAAGCTTTCTGCAATTATATTATAGGAATGTGGAATCTAAGTCATGGGCCATCCACCACAGGAAAAATTAAAATAAATCTCAGGCCACAAAGAAGCAGAAAGCAATGATTAAGGGCTAGGAAAAGGATTAGACAATTAGTCATCACTTGCTTTGCCAAAGTAGTTGAGAGCCTGGGCTCAGGAGTCAGGCAGATCTGGGTTTGAGTCCTCATTGCTGCACAGTGGTTCAGCCACCTTTGCAAATGAGCTACTCTTATAGAGTTTGAGTTTTCTGATCTATGAAATGGGATGAAGGTCCCCACAAGGAAGGTGGAAGTGTTACATGACATAATAAAGTTCTTAGCCCAGTTCTTGGACATAATAAATATTTAATCTGTGGAATTACACATTGGGCTGCTAACCACAGGGTCAGCAGTTCGAAGCCATCAGCCACGCCTAAGGAGAGACTGATAACTGATACGTTATCACAAAACCTCAAGCGACTAGAACAGAATCAACAGAATAACCCCTCCAACAGCAAAAGAAAGGAAATAATAAAAATCAGAGCAGAGTTAAATGAGTGGGAAGACAAGAGAACAGTGCAAAAAGATCAATGCAGCCAAAAACTGGTTCTTTGAAAGGGTCAAGAGAAGCCACAAACCACTGGCAAACCTAACCAAGGGTAGAAAGGAACAAACAGCAATAGCCAGGATGAGGGATGAAACGGGAAATCACAACAGACCCCAATGAGATTAAAAGGATAATTACAAACTACTATGAAAAGTCTGTATTCTAATGAATTCAACATCTTGGAAGACATGGACAAATACTTGGAAAAGCAATTCCTCCCTAGATTATCCCAGATAGAGGTCAAGAACCTCAAGAGACCCATATCAAAAGAAGAAATATAGTTATCAAGAAACTACCAACAAAAAGAGAGCGTGAGGGACTAGACCCTATACTGGCACACTAAGCCGTGATGATGATGGCCCTGCACGGAGCTGCTAAGACACAAAGAGGACTGTAGAGCCGACAACAGCTTGAGGCATGATGTCCCCTGGCTGGAGCATACCATGACCAAGGAGAATCCGGGGGACACACGGCAGGGAGTGAGTCTGGTCTGACCACCCATAGCGGGGCGGACCAAGAAGGGAACATAACAGATTAGCAACAGGAGCAAAGCCACAAAACCCCTCAGAAGTGCCCAAAATAGACTTCAGGCTTGGAGGGGCAGTTCTGGGAAACACCCCCCACCCCCACCCCAGGACCAGTGGAGAGAGAGTAATAAAGGTCAGCAGACAGACCGGGATTTATGTATGCTTTTTCATTTTTGTTTTTGTTTGGGGGTCGGGGGTTTGCTAGGGTTTTTCTTTTTTTGTTTTGCTCTTGTTATTCAATCTTTGTTTTCCTTTTGTTTTGTCTCTGTTATTATTGTTTTGCCTACCTATCTAAGATAAGTATGGGAAGCAACCCAAGGAGAAAGCAACCAGACCGAGCATTCAGGAGGGACTTGCAGGGAGGAGGAGGTGGGGGAAAGGAGCGGTGAGCAAACAACACCATAGACAGAGGGAATGAAAGTCAACAAGGAGGAGGATGTAGAGATCCTGGTGGTGTTGGAGCAACAGCAATCTAGATGAGAGGAATGACTAAGGACAAAAGGGCGAGCATGATGGTGGGGCAGGAGAAAGGTAAAAGGAAACAGAGGAAATATCTAGGAAACAAAGCTATGTATGGATAGAGGTATAAACATTGGTGTGCACTTATGTAAATATTAATTCATAAAAATGAAGCTATTGGCATATACCTATATCTATATGGCAATACATCGAGGAAATGGATGGACTTTGGGCCTCTGCTCAAGCCCTTCCTCAAAGCAAGAACACTTTGTTCTAACAGCCTGGTATTCTATGATGCTCACCCTCCTGACACAATTGCTGAAGACAAATGGGTGCATAAGCAAATGTGGTGAAGAAAACTGATGGTGCCAAGCTATCAAAAGATAAAGTGCCTGAGATCTTAAAGGCTTGAAGTTAAACAAGTGGCCATCTAGCAGAGAAGCAAGAAGCCCACATGGAAGAAGCTCACCAGTCGGTGCGATCGTGAGGTATCGACAGAATCAGGTAACGGGGACCAGAAGACACATAGCCCCCATACCCACACACATACAAACATATTGTTGATAATGAGGGGGTGTGGAGCAGAGACCTCAAAACCCATCTGTAGACAATAGGACATCCCCTTACAGAAGGGTCACAAGGAAGAGATGAATCAACCAGGGTGTAGTATAGCACTGATGAGACACACAATATTCCTCTGGTTCTTTGAGGCTTCCTCACCTCCTACTATCATGACCCCAGTCCTGCCTTTTCATTCTGGCTAGACCGGAACATGTAAACTGGTACCGATAAGAGCTCATGACAACGAATCCAGGTCAGATAAACCCCTTAGGAACAGCAATTGGAATAGCAATACCAGGAGGGTAGAGGAGTGGTAGGGGAATCCTATCACAATGATTGATGCATAATCCCCCCAGGGGGATGAACAACAGAAACATGGGTGAAGGAAGACAGAAGTTGGTGTAAGATATGAAAACAACAATAATTTTAATCTTGAGGGTGGGATAGGGGGAGTGAGGGAAAAAAGGAGCTGATACCAAGGGCTCAAATGGAAAGCAAATGTTTAGAAAATGATGATGGCAACATATGTACAAATATGCTTGATATAATTCATGTATGGAATGTTATAAGAGCTGTAGAACTCCCGATAAAATGATGTTAAAAAAAAAAAGATATGCTGAATGTGTACTTCACTTTGGGTTTTCTGATGCCAGGTCTTCGCACATTTCATTATAACACTTGCCTTTGTCTTCTCAAGCTGCTCTTTGAAATTTTCTAAGACATTCTTCAAATTCTTCCTCACTAGCTTTGTGGTTGGTGCATAAATGTGAATAATAGTTGTACTGATTGGATTTCCTTGAAAGCAGAGATCTAATCCCATCACACTACACTTCAAGATAAAATTTGAAGTGTCCTTTTTTGGCAATTAATGCAATAATACCATGCCCCTTGGTATGTCTTTCCTAGCACAGCAAACCATATGGTTTTCTGATTCAAATTGGTCAGTATCTTCAAAATGGCCAGTCTGTGTCAGCTCACTAATGCCTAGGTTATCAATCTTTATTCATTCCATTTCATTTTTAGTGACTTCATTTTCCTCGATTCATACTCCGTACATTCCAAATTTCGATGATTTATCACACTACTACTACTGTAAATTAGTCATTGCATGAAGTAACAATGTGGTTGTACAATATCATCCCCTATCCACTAGACAGAATTCTCTATGAAGTATGGTGTGGTCTACAACAGGCATTACTGGCATTACCCACAAGATTGTTCTCTCTGTTGTTAGGTAAGGAACCTTGATGGTTCCGTGGTGGAAGTGCTTGACTGCTCCCTGAAAGGTCAGCAGTTTGAAGCCACCCGCCATTCCACAGGAGAAAGATGTGGCAGTTTGCTTCAGTGCAGATGTAAAGCCTTGGGAGCCCTATGGGGTAGTTCTCCTCTGTCCTGTAGAGTCACTATGGCGATAGATTTCAACTTGATGGCAGTGGGTTTGGATTGGTTTGGTTTAGGATGGTTAGGTTTGGTACTCCACGTTCAGAAATTTACTATCGAGTTTTGTTAACTCGATATAATGAAAATGACATAAAGATGTGTTCAGAATAACTGAATCTATACTCTAATGAGAACTCCATTCAATGTATTGTACATCTCGATGGAATTTCCTGTGTGCTTCCTATTTCCCCACACTGTAAACCTGGCAACAGCAGTGAAACTAGGAATTACTCATTATGTTGTTCTCCTTGGTGAGGTCCATGCTATTCCTGCTCTATATGCTTTTTTAATCTGTTTGGGGGGGGGGCTTCAGGGTCCTTCCTACTCTTATTTCAAGTTTATGCACATATTCAAAGACTTCTCTGAGTCTTGAGACACTTAGGAATCCCAGGGATGACTAACTCCCTTATAATCCCTTCCTCCTTTATTCATTCAACACATGAACACACAAAGCAATGACGTGACAAACACTGTCAAGTCTTATAGAGGCACAGACAGAAAGCCCCACAAGCATGGCACCTATCCTGAGGGAGCTTTGAGTTTGCTGAGGAGCACAAACATCGCACATGTACAGAGTGGAATCAGAACAGGGATGAGAGGACTGGCGTTCCCTGCAACACAGAGAAGAGGTTCCACCCAGGCCTGAAATACCAGGGAACTGAGGAAGTAATATTTAAGTGAATGTTTTTGGAATTTTTTTTGTTTCCAAATCACTTTATTGAGGGCTCGTACAGCTCTTCTAACAATCCATCCATACATCCATTGTGTCGATAAGTTTGTGCGTAAGTTGCCATCATCCTTTTCAAAACACATTCTTTCTCCTTGAGCCCTTGGTATCAGCTCCTCATATTTTTCCTCGCCCCCCCACCCTCCCACCCTCATGAACCCATGTTAAATTATAAATTATTATTCTTTTCATATCTTAAACCATCTGCTACCTCCATTCATCCATGTTTCTGTTGCTTGTCACCCTGGGTGGTGGTGGTGGCAGGGGTGGATTATACATCGATCATTGTGATCAGTTTCCTCTTTCTCCCTGTGATAGGTAGAATTATTGTGCCAACCTGGCCAATAAACACAGGTGGGGTTAATAAGGTTGCAGTTTAGTTGAAGGGCAAAAAGATAAATGGCTCGGCAAATTATTATTTTTATATCTTGCACCATCCACTGTCTCCCTTAACCTATGTTTCTGCTGTTTGTCATCCTGGTGGGATGGGTGGGTGGGTTATACATCGATCATTGTGATCAGTTTCCTCTTTCTCCCTGTGATAGGTAGGATTATTGTGCCAACCTGGCCAATAAACACAGGTGGGGTTAATAAGGTTGCAGTTTAGTTGAAGGGCAAAAAGATAAATGGCTTGGCGAGCCCGCCCTGTCTCTTGCTCTCTGATGATCGAACCAGTGTGCAGCTACCTTAGCTAATTCTCTACCTTAACGTATGAGCTACACCACCTGTGGGACACCCAACCC
>NW_022103905.1:7126281-7130848 GCF_000313985.2 Echinops telfairi
ATATATATATATATATATATATATAATCATAAGCGTCCTGGTTTTGTTTCTCTAGGGAACCCTGTATAGTATATTCCCCCACCTTCCCCCTACCCTCATGGCATCACTACTCCCATTGTTGTTCCTGAGGAGTTTGTCTATCCTGGATTCTGTGTGTTGAGATCTCTTATCTGTACATGCTCTGGTCTAGCTGGATTTGTAAGGTAGAACCTGGGTCATGATAGTGGGGGGTGGGGTGGAGGAAACATTAAAGAATTAGAGGAATGTGGTATGTCTCGTCAGTGCTATACTGCACCCTGGCTGGCTTGTCTCTTCCTTGTGACCCTTCTGTGAGGGGATATCCAATTGTCCACAGATACTATTGTTGAGCTCATTTCATCAGATGGGCCATGTAAATACTTACAGTTTGTTTCTTTTTTAAAAAAAAATCCCTCTAGATTCCTTATCCCTCAAGCCTAAATAGTGGTTTGATGGCTTAAAACAAATAAGCGAAATTGAACTGCCTTTGGAGTCTTCAGGGACAAGTTCATCTCAAACACACACACACACAACTTGGGGATGGGTACAGAGACATTCAAAGGATTGCATAGGGATAGAGCTTTGAGGAACAAAAGCCTCCTTGGTGAGAACGGAATTAGTTCTGTTACTTGTACCAAATCCTGACATGTACAATCAGGAATAGTAGTACACACTATTTTCTGAAACCCCAAACTAGTTACTGGTGTCTCATTTACGTTCAGTATCATTGAAATTATGATCACACACTAAACATGCTATGGAAGTTGAGCCTGCAACGACCACGGTTTATTTGAAAAATTGTCACCATGCATGTGCTCTTCATTAAACTCTCTGGGTTTAGACTTTCCACATCTGACATAAGAGTTTTCCAAACGTTTTGGCATTTGATCGTGTGTATTTTCATTTTCATCGACATCAGGCAAGAAAGAGAGAGAGCGGAATAAAGCTAACATTGGGAGTCGTTAAGTTAGTTCCTGGCATCCCCCCCACATGGTGGAAGGATGCAGTCATGTTGACCTCAAACTCCCGCTTCTCGGGCTGGTGCATCACGAGGCCCCCTGGTGGTTTCCTGTATGGGTGCACAAAGAAGTGTTAAGCGTGAAAGAGAAAGCTGTTATGAATTTATTTCCTGTTTATTTCTTTCACAGTCTACTGAGGATTCGCTGTTGCGCAATACATTTACTTCTCTCCAAATACTTTTTCTTCTTCGCGGCATCAATTGACACGCAAAGCTTGTCAGAGCTGGTGAACAAAACATGAGTAATTTTCTTCTCTTTAACTCTCCGTTTTAAAAATTGAAATGTTCGAGCAAGTGCATATTCCTTTTTAATGTCAGATATCAATGAAGAGAGTAGCTATACACATACTCATCACTTATGGATGATCTCATTAACTCACATTTAGAGTTTACAACCGTAAAAATCTACCAGTTGATTATTTTGCGCATGAATGACCCATTTGGTAATATGTGAGGCAAGAGTAACACTGGCTAAGTTTATGTGTCAGTGTGCCTAGGTCCCAGGTTTCCATGGCTTGGAAGTGATGTAACGATGAAATTTGACAATTACATAATGATGGAATTTGCCAGTGATATCTACTAATCTTCCATTTTGTCACCTGATGTAGTCATCCTCCATGTTCACATCATGGCAATTTTTGCATAATGATCTGGTCTTTGGAATCTAATCATGTGTCAAGTGAGAAGTAGGTGTATTATTGTAGTGGAAAGAATGGAACTCTAAAAAATTTAAAATAGTAAGAGTTCTAGAAACCATGATTTTCCTTTCTCACTTTGTTTTTCTCTCCCACTCACTTTTAAATTGTCCGAAGATTTTCATCATTATACCAAAATTCACTTACTTACCTCAACTTGAATATACCCCTGTAGGTATAAGATAGTAAATTAACCAAAAAATGCATGTATTGAATTCATTCTTATTTGAAAAATATTTAATGATGGAAGATTTGGGGCAAATTGGAGAAAAAGCAATAGGGTTTGTAATTTATACTAATTTATCCTTATCTTTATATGCTATATGGACTACAAAGCAATTTGAGCCAGTTGGCTCGGTAAAGCCAACTCCAGGGTCCAGGATTTTCTTCTCTCAGAAGCAACTTGAAATATTGAAGTCAGCCTTGGCTTTCATTGGAAAGATGGGTGTGTTCATTGTTTCAGTTAACCAAAGACTTCCCGTCATGCAATCTAGAGCTCCTCTTCTGACACCTGCCTCTGCCTTGGCCAATGGAAAAGACATTAGGCTGCAGGGCATAGAGCTTAATCGTAGAAGCCAATCAACCCACAAAGGGGTTCGTAGCCAGTTTCGCCCGCTTGGTGGAGTAGGGACAATAACACCATGAGTGGCGACACAGGGAGATACCTATGATGCCACTAGGCTGGTGGTTTCCTCCGACAGTCTTTTCATAGCTCATCACATGTTGAAATTTTGCTTTGAGTCTTTTGCTGACAAAGATGTGAACAATAATAGAAATATCAACTAGGATCATTGTCCGCCGATTGCTGATGAGTCTCCCCCAAAGTTTCTTTTTCCATCATAAAAAATAAAATATGAAAAAATAAAAATAAAATATTTGCAAGACTTTTCAAATGATAAAACTGTATATTCAAGAGTTTCGGAGGCTGTACTATCTTTACAGGGCAAAGAGGCTCAGCTTTCTCCTGGTGAGTTAGAACCTCCGAGGTCAGCAGCCCAACAGCCATCGACAGTGCCATAGAGCTCCTTTAAGTACGGAAGTATCTATTAGGAGTGGATGATGTAAAAAGGGCAATAAAATGGTCAAAGTTTTGGCAAGATTAGATAAACTCATACTCAGGCACAAAAGGAACATTAGGATTAAGGAAAGCAATGTTACTATAGATAAGAATAATGGAACATCCATTAAAAAGTGCCATAAAAATATTGCAGGAAATTTTTAAAAATGATGTTCTAAGGATATTTGACTATTAGTGAACTATTACTCTGTAACAAACTCAATATTTAAAAGAATAAGTATTAGTGTTGGGCTCCTATTCACAAGCTCAGCTGTTCAAATCCACTAGTTGATACGTGAGGGAAAGATAAGTCTATCTGCTTCCATGAAGATTTACTGTCTCAAAAACCCTAAAAAAGTAGTTCTACTCTGTCCTGTAGAGTCACAGTGTGTTGCACTTGACTGTATGGCAGTGGAGGGTTTTTAAAATTTTTATTGTTTCAATTCTAAATTGTGAGTCTGTGTAACTGGCAGCTCATGTCTTGACTGAGCTTGCTCATTCGCTGGCAGTTAGCTGTAGGTTGAGCAGGCAGCACTGTAGAACTTGGTTAAGCTAGTGCACATATTTAGGGGAGGAGTGGCTTCAGACAGGTCGAGAACTGCTGAGTGGGACATCAGGGATGCCATGATTTCTTTCATGTGAGCGCTCATTCTCCAGCAGGCTAGCTTGAGCTGGTTTGTACATAGGTATCAGTATTCCAAGAGCGAGAATGGAATTGCACAAGACCACTCGAGATCTAAGCTTGACTGACACAGCATTACTTCATTACCACATTCTGTGGCCCAAAGCAAGGCACATGATTCAAAATGAGAAAGAGAATCCTGATCTTGATAAGAAGACCTGCTGAGTCATACTCTGAAGGTTTGGATACAAGGGGATTGTAGTTAGGTCTGTAAAGACAATCACCAGGACACCTACCCCTCCCCCCAGAATAATTTATTTCAGAGGACAGCACTGAAGATGCAGCTCAGGGAGAGGGACCTGTCTGATAAGAGCACACGGGAGCAAATGAAGGGGGAGGAAGAGAGAGTGGAGCACATCCTGGTCCACCAAGCCTTGAGGATGATATGCCCGCTCAGAGCAGCCAATGCATTGAGAAGACCACATGGCCAGCCCCACTACGAGACACAACATCCCTCACTGACCCATATCCCTACAGGGGACAACACTGGAGACACAGTGTGGGAATTGCGCCCAATCTGACCCCACCACACCGAGGCAAAACACTAAGGGTGTGCAACAGAACAGCAAGGGGAAGAGAGCAAAGAAGTTCCCAGAGAACACCAAAAATACGCTTTGGGGCAGGGTGTGGCACCCCATCAGACTCTACCAAAAAACACTCCAAAAGTCCAATAAACAGTCCTTGAACTAACTACAAACTTTTCTTTTCTTTTTGTCATTGGTTTTGTTGTTGTTGTTGTTGTTGTTTTTCTTTTGTTGCTTTCTTTTGCCCTGTCTTATTTTTATGCATGTTATTATCTCTGCTGGTCTGTCTAAATGAGATAGGCTGGATGATTGAGCTGGAGGAGAAAACAATGGGACCAATGGTTCCAGGGGACATGGGGAAGGGAGAGGTGGGGGGAAAGGAAGTGGTATTAACAAACCCAGGGACAAGGGAACAACAAGTGACCCAAAACCAGTGGTGAGGAGGGTGTAGGAGGCTTGGTAGGGCTTGATCAAGGGCAATGTAACCAAGAGGAATTACTGAAACCCAAATGAAGACTGAGCATGATAGTGGGACAAGAGGAAAGTAAAAGGAAATAGAGGAAAGAACTAAGA
>NW_022103905.1:7136628-7138019 GCF_000313985.2 Echinops telfairi
TGGATACCCAAAATAGGGAGGATAAAGGCATGAAGTGGCTGGCTTACAAACTTTCATAAGTGGGGGAATATATTCATAGGATTATAGGATTAAGGTTTAGGTGTTCACTTAACTGCATACAATATTGTTGTTTCGTCCACTAAGAAAATATTCTGTTTAAATAAGGCTGGCACATATTGAATTGTATGCATTTTAGTTTTACCCTGTTAGGTACAAATATGATTTTATTATTGTTTTATTTTAAAATTATATATGGCTAAAGAGTTGGGTAAAAGTGTCAAGTTGACAAGGGGTGGTTTGTGGCAGTTATGTAATCTCCTGTCAACTTGGGTGAAGGGGTGGAGTCTAGCCTGTCAGTCAAGTCATAGTCAATGATGTCTCTGTGTAGGGATGGCCTTCTACTAAGGATTCTGGGAAGTCCTGTCTTCTTCCCTGGAGGTGGGATATACTCTCTCTGCTTGACATTCTTGTTAACAAGCCACATGGAGCCACGCTTATGTCAGCTAGAGCCTTGGAGATTCTTCCACTGCCACTGGACCCACAGGACTTTCCACCCACAGGCTTGTGCTGTATGAGTCTAAAGAGGAATTCATGGGCTAATATCAGACTTATGGGCTAATATAGAACTTATGGACCTGATCTGGACTGGGCTGGGATGTTTTCTTAATATACAATTACTCTTTGACATAAAGCTCTTTCCTATACATATATGTCTCCCTGGATTTGTTTCTCTAGCCTACCCGGACTAACATATCCTTATTCACAATGCATATTCTTCGACTTCAGCCCCAGAAAGTCTGACTCAGTAGGTCTGGGGATGACCTGGGAATCAAAATCCTTCTGATACAGCCTTGAATTGTAAAGCCCCCCCAACTTTATCAGTGCTTCCTAAACTGAACTTCCTTGGTGGTAATTCCTCTGCCCACGACACTAGGCTAGCCTAGCTCTCCACTTCATTCCTCTCAGCTGAGCCAGGAGTTGCTTTCCAGCCGTTACAACACCAGCCTCCAAAGTGGAACCACCCAGTGTTCTGATTTGGCCTGATCTGTTAATTTGCTAGTTCCTTTCTTCTTTCTTTCTCTTTTTTTTTGCTTGATTTGCAATTTTCACTCTCGCACTTTTTGTGGCTTTTCTGTGTCCCCTTTTCTGTGTCTTTCACCAGAGCTCAACATCTCCCAAAGTTTCTCTCCCCCTTAGTGTGGCTGGCTCAAGACGACCTTTCTTGCAGTTTGGTTTCTGCTTAAAATTCATCTTTAATGAAAATTTATTCCTCTGTATCCCTTAACACTATGAGACCAGATTTTAGATTCATGATTTTTAACTAGAAACTATTCTAAACATGCTACAGTTTCCCCATCGACTCCCCCTAAAATTTCTAAGAGGAAATGGTT
>NW_022103905.1:7139837-7145469 GCF_000313985.2 Echinops telfairi
CTAGCTCAGAAGCAACAAAGCCCACATGGAAGAAGCACATCATCCTGTGCGATCACAAGAGATCGATGGGATCAGGTATCTGGCATCAAAGGACAAAAAAAATCATATCAATGTGAGTGAGGGGGAATTCAGAGTGGAGACCCAAAGCCCATCTGTAGGCAACTTCACATCCCCTTACAGAAGGGTCCTGGGGAGGAGACAAGCCAGTCAAGGCAAAGTAGAGCAATGATGAAACATACAACTTTCCTCTGGTTCTTTAATGCTTCCTCCTCCAACTATCTACCCAATTCTACCTTATCATGATCCCAATTCTACCTTACAAATCTAGCCAGATCAGAGTAAGTACACTGGTACAGATAGGAACTGGAAACACAGGGAATCCAGGATAGATGAACCCTTCAGGACCAGAGGTGAGAGTGGTGATAAATGGAGGGTGGAGGGAAGGTGGGGTAGAAAGGGGGAACCAATTACAAGGATCTACATATAACCACCTCCCTGGGGGAGAGACAACAGAAAAGTGGGTGAAGGGAGGCATCGGACAGTGTAAGACATGACAAAATAATAACAATTTATAAATTATCAAGGGTTCATGAGGGAGAGTGCAATGCATCAGTGATAGGACATCTATCCCCATACAAGGTTCAATCATTACAACTATTATTCAAATTTAAGCACCAAACATGAAAGCTGATTAAGAAATTAAAATCTACCAATGCCTTTAATCAGAAATTGATCAACATGTCATCAAAATGCATTGATAATTATTGGTGATTGGAATGCAAAAGTTGGAAACAAATAGGAAGAAGCAGTAGGTGAAAAGTATGATCTCGATAATAGAAACAAAGCTGGAGATCAAGTGATAGAATGTTGCAACACCAATGGCTTGTTCATTGCAAATACCTTTTTTTCCAAAACACAAACAATGAATATACGCATGAACTTCTCCAGCTGGAATACATAGAAATCAATTTGCCTGCATCTGTGAGGAAAAATGATGGAGAAGCTCAACGTCAACTGCTAACACCAGATCATGAGACTGACTGTGGATCAGACCACTCATTGCTCATATGTAAGTTCAGGCTGAAGCTGAAGAAAAATGTTAAAGTTCACCAAAGTCAAAATACAACCTTGAGGATATCCCAGCAAATTTCAAAAACATCCGCCAAACAGCTTTAATACATTAACGGCGAATAACAAGACCTGAAGAGCGGTGGGATGACATCCAGAACACCATAGATGAAGAAAGCAAACAGTCACTAGGAAGACAGGAAAGAAAGAACAGATCAGGTGGATGTCAGAAGAGACTCTGAAACTTGCTCGTGATCATAGAAGAGCTAAGGCAAATGGAAGAGATGATGACGTCAAACAAGCAAATAAACGCTCGGTCATCGTCAATTCTGACTCATTTCAACTCTACTGGATGGAGTCCAACTACCCCGCTCTGGTCCGAGGCTGTAAATCTTTACGGGAACAGAAAGCTTTACCTGTCTCCCGCGGAGAGACTGGGGTTTTCAAATTGCCGACTTCGTGGTTAGCAGCCTGGTGGGAAGTCTATGAGGCCACAGGTTTTCTTCAGCTTCTCTCATAAGCCCATGATCACGAGTGTTGGCTGTGAGTTCCGTGTGGCTGAATTAGTGAACCCACCCGAGTAGAGAGCCGACGGAAGCATGGTTGGTGTCAGCAGAGGAGAAGAAACCTGCAGGGTGCAGGTATGTCTGACCTCGGCCTCATAGTAATCACCCTTGGGCAGATGTGAAGCTCGATTCTCCTTCTCCTCCGTGTAGTTGAAGGTCAAATTTGAACCCCCATGCCATTTCTGCAGTCCCCAATGTTAAACTAGTGTATTATAGTCAAGTTGCATTAACCAGCATTATATTTCCAGGTCAGAAGACTCATTTAGAAGAGAGGGTGCTCACTAATTTCTCTGGGGAACATTCTCAGCTCAAAAATGAGATTGTCCAGGGACTCCCACAAAAACACTTTATAGGGTTTATAGGAAGGTTTCGCCTTGTCATTTTGTTCTAGTAACCACTTCAAACTTCTCTTATAATAGGAGGCCTCTAAAGATTTACAGCCAGCTAGTGACTTATTCAAATTCCATTCATACACCCCTGAGATCTAGGTAGGGTCTCTTTTAATTCCAATAAGTAAGGAACCCACCTCAGCCTACTTCAAGAGACAAATCCAATCACCACAGGTGGTTTTTTATCAGCCAAGATACTGATAGCAGTGTTTTAAAGGTGAAGATTTAGTCCTTCCTGCTTTCCCCATTTAGGGTATTTTTCCATGTTGCCAACCAACTAATTGTGAACCCCTCGATGGGATTTTGAGATCATTAAAAGCAAATCATTAATATTATGAGAATTCCACGAGCTTCATTTTCTAAGTGAGTGACTCTTAAGTGGAAAATATGCTAAGAAGCCTAAAAGTGCCCAAATTGTTATATTATTTCCCCTTCACTCTAATTTTAACCAGAGGTCATTCTCATTAAAAAATCCTCTGGGGTCTTTGATAAATGTAAGTTTTATTCTCACTGAGGGCTCCTTGGCCTTTCCTGTGCCTGCACGCATGCCAGTCATCCAGCTGTTATCAATTAACATTCCACCAATTTCTCTGTCGGGTTGGGTTAGGCTGGACTGAGTCACCGGTACAGTGGACTTGGTAATAATTTGATCTCACAATGTGTTCACCACAATAAGTTAGGATCTTTAAACATTTCAAAACATTTATTGAGCATTTATTATGTGAAAAAGTATTGAGCAGCTATTACATGAGAAAAAACACACAATCAATACATTGTATTTTATTCCAAAGACATGGGACCTTGTACTTCTACTTAGTGATGGTTAAACTAATTTCCTAAGGAGGGCTTACCAAGATATTACTGTGTGCTGGACCAAAAATAGCGTTTTGGCCCCTGTTGAAGAATGACATTAATGATAGAAAGGGAGAAAGAAGGGAAGGAGGATGAGAAGAAGAAATGAATGAACGGAGGAATGAAGGGAGGAGTAAGAAAGAAAAGACAGTTAAGAAGTGAGATAGTTCAAGTTTATTGTGCCAACCTGGCCCATAAACATGTGGGGTTAATTGAAGGGTAGAGGGATAAATGGCTTGATGAACGTCGCCTTTCTAGTTCTGAGATCTCTTGCATTCTAATGGTCAGACAAAGAGAAGTCACATGGACCTACCCCGATGCAGCCCTGGGTGCTGGAGCAGCCGTGTGGAGACCCCTGCCAGCACTGAGATGCTTACACGTTCACTGACTCAGCTTTCCTCCTGCAGTCGGCATCATTGAGTGTGTTTTGTGAGATGGAGGAGGACTTTGTGGATTGGTGTCGGACATATGGGTTAATGTTGGACATGTGGGCTTGGGCAGCACTGGGTTGGGATGTTTTCTTGATGTGCGCTCACCTTGTATATAAAGCTATCCACATGAGTTTCTGTGGATTTGTTCCTCTAAAGTACCCAGACTAACACAAGAAGTTTAAAGAAAGAAAAAAAAAAGGGAGCGATGATAATAAGGACAAGTGAAAAGAAAAATAAAGTAGCAAGAAATAAAAAATGGAGTCATAAGAAAGAAGAAACAAGAAAGAATGGGGTAAGAGAGAAAGACAAAGACTTATTAATTGAAAGTTAACAACATTTACGTTTTCTCCAATATGCTGGATTAAATAGCCTGAAATTACTTCCTTGTGTAGTATACTTTAAAATGTTAGATTAAAATAAAAACCTGAGAACAACAACAAAAGTTCCCAACAATTAAATGAATAGACTTAGAAAATTCTTAGGAGTTAAACTTCACAAGGAGGCATAGCCTGAAAGTACAGTACAAGTCCTGAAGCTGAAAGTCACCCTGAGAACATCTGTACGTCTCTGGGGAAAGTGATGGGAAAGAAACAGGAGAAAGGGCATAGGAGCCATACAAGAGGAACTGGGTCAGGGATACTCACCTTAAATCCAAGTCCTGGGAAGGCAGACACCTAGTGAGCAAACTAGATGTATCTGCCCCCAAGCTTGCCTCAGGTAAAAGGAAATAAAGGTTCTCCCGGGAAACTTATAACCAAAACTATGATTTAGAGCTTAAGATTTATGGTATGCAAAAGAGAGAGAGATGATTATTCAAAGTTATTTCTTGTTGAGATGGTACCCAGACACCTTAGAACAGCAGGAGCAAACCCTTTGCGGAGGTACACATCCCAACTAAGCCCTGGCTTCAGTGAATTCCTAAGGATACAGTTTAAGGCACTTGAGCTCTGAGGAAAAAACTTCACCAAAAGGAGAACGAACCCTCGTGGCGAAGCATGAAATCATAAGTCAGATAAAAGAAGCAATGGACTACAGAATTAGATCTGCAAGATGGGATATGATAGAACAATAAAAAATAAATAAAAAATAACTGTTTAATATACTTAAATTAAGCAAGGGGTATCAAAAACATCACCAAGGAATAAAAGCTACCAAAACTAGTTAGAAAGCGTTTCTGAAAAGAAGATAAAATACCTTGAAACTGAAATTAGAAAATAAATCACAGGGCGATTAGCAGATTAGACACAATTGAAGATAGACTTTGTAAATTGAGTGACAGGTTGAAGGAACTAACTGAATTGCAACTCAAGGGACATAAAAATAGAAAGCATTGGCTATGGACAGGTTCTACAGGAGCACAATTAAGCTGGCAGAGGAACAAGCAGTAGAAGGGGCTAAGAGAAAAGATCATTAACATCTTTTTATGTGTTCTAATCCCAGTCTTAAACATTAATTAATTGCTGGTGTGACTGTTGGTATGAGGTGCCATTGATGGGTTCCAACTTACAGTGACCGCATGCACACTGCTTGGTCTGTGCCATCCCCCTAATTTGTAATTCAAGCCCATCATTGCAGCCATTGTCCAGCCATCTACTTTACCAAGCAACGATAAGTCCTAGAGGAAAAAATTCCTTTCAAGGATTTCAGCATTGGGAGAAAATGTAAAATCATCTACTCGAACCCTTGCTTAATAAAAGTTTCTACCACAGTTCCTTTGATCCTTCATCTAGCCTCCGCATTAACGTCTCTTAATGATGGGACACTATAATAGTCCCTCCCAGCCTAGAACTGACAGGGCATGCCCACAGACTAGATATTATTTCATAGCTACAGTTCAGATGTACCACTGGATTAGTTCTTGCCTTAGAGTCTGTGAATGTCATAGGATGAGGCTGATGATGAGGCTGATGATGACATGAGAAATTCTGTTCAAAACACAGACATCAGGCAGAGCTAGCTAAAGGCTGGCGTTTGGTCATGCAAGGCAATGATGGGGATTTTCAAAATAATGTGTTTACGCCTTATAAGCCCCAATCAGAACTTCTTGCAACCTGGTTAGGATCTATCTTGGACTGAAAGAATACATATACATTTGGTCTTATTTCCAGCCAATCTGAAGAAGTTCTTTTAGCTGATGACAAATTCTCCGAGTACTCTTAGTTGTCAATTATGTAATCTTCGTGTGTCTTTCATTTCTTGAAGAATATTTTTAGTGGATATAGAACTTTGGACAAATAGGTAATTTTTTCCCATTTTATTTCTTTCAGATCTTTAAAGACGTTGGTCAACTGTCATCTAGTGTTATGGTTTCTTTTTTTTTTTTTTA
>NW_022103905.1:7146476-7150615 GCF_000313985.2 Echinops telfairi
GTACCATAGAAAACAAGTCTTTATTTTTCAGTCATTTGGCTCACTGAACTTCAGATTGGATAGTTCAAGTTCATGAACTGCTTTCCTCTCTTATCTCCTGTCATTAAGCCCATTAGGTTAATTGTACATTTCCCATAATTTGTCAGTTCAAGAATTTCCATTTGCTTTTTTCCCCCCTGGTTATTTCTTGGTAAGCCTCTTTGCCTTTTCATCCATTCTAAACCTATTTCCCTTTGCATCATTGTACATAGTGAGAAGTAATGCCTTGAAAGTATGCCTTCTACTAGCAATGCCTGGATTATCTTGAGTTTTGTCTCATTGATCATCAGCCTTCTTAAGAGTTCATGCGATTTTTCTGTTACTGTTATGTTGAGTAATTTAGGGTTGCACCTTCAACATTGTTTACACGATGTGGGAAGACTCTGGGTTCTATCCCTCCAACAAGTATTGCTTTTTGTTTTGTTTCGGCAGATGACCAACTTAACTGAACTCCAACTGCAAGCTATTTTCTCTTAGGAGGGATCCCCAATAGAACTCCAGCCATCCTCACTCAGGACGGAAGGAGCCCTGTTGGAGTTACTGCTTATGGATGCAGCAAGCTGCTAACCCAAAGGTCGGTGGTTTGAATATACCTGATGCTTTGAAGGAAAAAGGAGAGGCTGCCTGCTCCATAAAGATTTTAAAAGGCTCAGAACCCCAAATGGGTCTGTCCTGTAGGGTCGCTCTGAGTCAGAAGGGGCTTGATGGTGGTGGGTCTGCTCCATAGCACCTGGCTCACACATGCAAAGTGCAGTAAGAAGCAGAGATGATCCTTTTCATACAGGGGTTTGGTTTTCTCTCTCTGACGTCATTGTTTCCACCGCCTCATTTGTCAGTGGCTATGGTTGCCCTGAGCCCTGTTCTCTGATGCCTCCCTCCAGAAAGACTGCTGGCCTCCAAAGGCATTATCGTTGTCCTCTGGGGCTAAGAACAACAGGACAGGTAGTGCCAGCCTACAGAGTTATATAGAACACTTTACAAAACTTAAACATACTTTAAATCCATGTTTGCCCACTTTCCTCCATAAAATCAGCTATTCTATACCATACTCAGGGTATCGTGTGCTATATAAAAATCCACTAGAGGGGAGTAAAACATTGGATGAGAAAATGTCAGAGTGTAACTTGAGTATTCTGTTTAAATTATAGTCGGAACTATTGGTCAATGTCTATTATTTCCAACCACCCTGACTTAATTGTTTAAAAATCCAAAGAAGTACGGGAATCACCATTTCCATGTGGAAAGCTTCTCTGAGAAATAAAGCTCCCGGCCGGAGGCAAGGGAGTCTTTGAACTCTTTCAAGACCACTCTCTAAGGGAGCAAAAGCAATTGCTTAACACTACAAGGATGCCCATCACATTGATAGACTTCTCTTATATACAACTGTGTTAGGATGGCCCCAAACATCTCCTATTCATAATTCAGAAGAGAAACTTCACCCTGTTAACGAATGCTAACTAAAAGACAGGGACCACCCCTGAAGAGTTGAGACTCGTCTGTATTTTAAGTCCCCAGTTATTTGCACCTTGAAGACTGCAAGGAAGGTTCTTTGACGGGCCCCTCACAGTAAGATGATCACAGCCCCTGCCCACTGAGTCAATCTGTTTCACGGGAAGACTCTATGTAGCGTAGCAAATACTAAATGAAAGAGAATCAATACTTTTAGTTCATATTCTCTCAGAATAAGGCTTACAGGAAATACCTGCACTCCTGTTTCTTGTTCTCAAGGCACCAGATTCAGGGAAAGAGCAGGAGGGAAAGAGGGATGGACGGAAGTTGGGGACAGGACGATCTCTGTCATATCATTAAGATGATGAACAGAAATTTTCAGAGGGCAGTTCCAGAAGGCAAAGTACAATATTTTAATGACATGTACAAAGACTTGGAATTAGAAAGCCACAAAGGAACAAGTTCATCATCTATTAAGCTGAAAGAATGAGAAAAAAGAATTCAAGACTCAAGCTGTGATATTTAAAAAAAAAAACCGATGGGCAAAATATTGAATGGTGTAGGAAGCATCAAAAGAAGGCAGAAAGAATACCCTGAATCATTGTACGAAAAAGAACTAGTCAACATTCAGCCATTTCAAGAGGCAGCATTTGGCCAAGAACCAACGGTCCTGAAGGAAGAGGTCAATGCTACGCTGAAAGCATTAGGGAAACACAAGGCGACGGGAACTGACACGATGCCAGGAGAAAAGTTTCAATGAGCTAATGAAGCACTGGAGGCACTCATTCATCTATACCCAGAAGTTTGGAAGACGGATATCTGGACAACCAACCGAAAGAGATGTAAATTTGTACCCACTCCAAGAAACTTGAGCCAACTGAATCAGAATGCACAAATTATAGAATATCAGTATTATCACGTGCAAGTCAGATTTGGCTGATCGTTCAACAATGGTTGCAGCAGCACATCAACAGGGAGCTCCCAGAACTTCAAGCTCAATTCAATAGAGGATGTGGCATAAGGGATATCACCGCTGATGTCAGATGGGTCTCTCTCTCTCTCTCTCTCTCTCTCTCTCTCTCTCGCTCTCTCTCGCTCGGTCTCTCTCTCTCTCTCTCTCTCTCTCTCTCTCTCTCTCTCTCTCTCTCTCGCTCTCTCTCTCTCTCTCCCTCTCTCTCTCTCTCTCTCTCTCTCCCTCCATCCCTCTCTCCCTCTCTCTGGAGTTCTTGGTCATACTGAATACAGCCTTCTATATCAATTGCACCACAATGTAAAGAAAACCCAAATCCTTCCAACTGATAAACAGAGAAAAGATTGAAGTTGCCAGCTTCCACGATTTCAGCTTGCTCATCTCCATAATACAAGCTCATAGCGATCAGATGATCCATTGCAGTGGATAAATCTGCTGCATCTCTTTAAACTTCAAAGTATTGAAGAGCAGGAA
The DNA here is from genome assembly GCF_000313985.2 of Echinops telfairi. Taxonomy (NCBI): domain Eukaryota; kingdom Metazoa; phylum Chordata; class Mammalia; order Afrosoricida; family Tenrecidae; genus Echinops; species Echinops telfairi. The sequence goes on from NW_022103905.1 coordinate 7,149,409, forward strand.
TGTTAGTTTGAGGACTCAGGTGTGTCTGACCCAAGCCATGGCATTTTCAATCGCCTCATCTGCAAGTGAAAGGTAGACAAGGAATAAAGACCCCGAATAATGGATTCGTTTCCAGTACAGTGCTGGTGAAGAATATTGATTGCCAGAAGAATGAACAAGCATGTCTTAGAAGAAACACAACCAAAATTCTCCTTAGCAGTGAGAGGGCGCGATGCTTGGTAAAACAGAAAGAAGCAAAAAAGAGGAAGGCCCTGGATGACATGCATTGACAGTGGCTGCAACAAGGGGCGTTAACATGACAGTTTCGAGGATGGTGCAGGTTCGGGCAGTACTTCCTTCTGTTGTGCCCAGGAGCGATGAGTCAAAACTGGCTGGAGGGCACCCAAAACACCACCACCAACAACAACACTGGGGGTCCAAGAGACTCCGGTAATGCACTTTTCCCTTGATGTGTTTCCAAAGGTGTTCTTCCTGTGGCTGCAGAATGATACAGTCGAGACAGTACATGAACTTTGCGGTCAGTTGGATGAGAGTTTGAATCCTAGATCAATTAATTAACTTCTATGTGACCTGGTGCTTATTTATGTACCATACCCCGAGTCACAATATATAAAGACAGATTCTGGTTACCAGGGGCACAACCCTGATTCAAATTAGGTTAAGTATATAATATTACCAGCTCTCTCTCTAGCGCAATCTCTCTTCCCTCCGATCCCATGCTTGAGTCTCAGCAGCCAATTCTATTTTTAAGACATTGTTTCTTTCCCTTAGCTAATTAATGATGAAAGCACTCAAAACTGACATCCTCTCAGAGAGAGAGGAGCTCTCATTTTTCAATCATCATATATAAAAGCTTAGAGAAAGACTCTGATTGCCCCAACCTGAGTCTGTGTCCATTGTATCCAAGGCTAAGTCTTGTGCCTGCACCTGTGGTCTGGAGAAGAATCATACCTGGGGTTGCCAGATCAAATACAGATGCTCAGTTACAGTTGCATTTCAGATAAATAATTTTTAAGTGTAGGTCCCATACAGCATTTAGGAAACACATACTAAAAAAGTATTCTTTACCTAACTTCAAATTGTGAATTGTCCCCTGCAATATTAGAGGCATTCTTGAACAGACACGCATGTCAGATAATTTTCCATCTGTCTTGATGTCTCCATGGTTTCTTCTACATCTGCAGAGCACACAGACATCTCTGGCTCC
>NW_022103905.1:7152773-7160571 GCF_000313985.2 Echinops telfairi
AAAGAAAAGAAAGAAAGCCGGCATCTCTGCTTAGGGTGCGCATCTTGATTACAAACCAAATTTTTCAAAAGCAAAGCTACACTCACCACAGAGGGGTCAGGAGAGTCCAGGTGCATGCTGGAGGGTCATCTTTCTCTAATTTCTCTCCTGAACTCGCAGCATGAGTTTGGGCTTAAACAATTAGGTATGGTCTCCAGAACCGTGGCAGCAAAGGGTGAAAAGGACGATCACCTGATTTATATCTGAAAACAAAAGACCACAGACCATCATGCATGATTATCAAGCAGCAGATTCCAAGGAGAGATACACTTGCCAGCTGTAGCCCCTAAGGAAGGGCATGTGGTGGAGAGCCACGACAGGTCCTGAGAAGATGACTAAGTAGGATGTATGACAACCTCAATGGAATTTGTGTACTAAGTTGCACATCTATCATCCATTATAGGTGTGTGTCATGTGGGTGCCAGGAGGCAAAACTTCCTTATTGAATCAGCGATTTGTCACTGTGGGAAAATGAGCACCGAAGAAAGGCAATCACTTTGTCACCGGTCTGCTGCCCGAGCGCTTCTAAACCGACCAATGGCTCTCAAGAGGAGGAACTGAGAAGCTGTTCGCCCGCATCATAGAATGAGGTAGGGAGTTCCAGGATGACCAAATGTTCACCTGAAAGGTTTCCAGGCCATTGATTTGTCAAGGGTAGCGGCGTGTGAATTGTCTGGAAGAAGCACACCCTGAAGACAGGGCATGTGGGTTTTGATTTCTGTAAATCTCATGGTACCCATACCCCTATGTGTTTGGTTCTAACATCTAAATGGCTTCCCAAAAGAACGCAATTTTTCTAGGAAGGACGTCTCTTTGGTTATTATTACATATTTTTATTTTGAGCAGGTTTTGGTTTCTTTTTGTTCCCCTTCTGATAGGCGTGTTGCTTCTCTAGAGCGAGCCAAACCCAGAGCAAGTGGAAAAGTATTGCTATGAGGGTCCCAGGTCATACGTGACGCTGTGGATATCCGTGGATGGCTGCAAACAAGTTCCTTAATTATATACTTGTCTTATTCGCCTTGGGGTGTTTTCCAAAAGAAGATTCAATCAAAACAACGGTTTCCCAGGGGGATCTGCTGGGTCAGTCGAATTCGAGGCAGAGAGGTCAGCTCAGAAGGTTATGTTAGCTGTTATTGGGGTCTGTTATTGGGAGCTGTAAAAGGGATTATGTGGGGTGTAGGATGATAACAGGAGCTTACTGGGAATAAGTTTTAAGGATACTAAAAGCTGCACTGGCGAGAAAAAGGCCAGTAATGCTTGTTGCCTTACCCTTGGACCTGGGAGAAGATTCTGATTTGTCCAGAGAACAGACCTTTGAAAGTGAATTTCCTTCCATGCTTAGTCAGGAGGTTGCTTGACCGGAGGCCATTTGCTTTCCGTAGTACAGCTTCTTCTTCTTCTTTTTGTCTCCAAAAGGAGATAAAGGTTATATGAGGAATGAACCAAATAGATTACAGTGAACCCTCGTTTATCGCGGTTAATCGGTTCTAGACCCTACCGTGATAAAGGAAATTCTGCGAAGTAGGATTCCTTATTTGTAAATCAAATATTTTCGTAGTTAGAGCATAGAGGACATGAAAAAACACCCTTTAGTCATCATTACACTCGTATTACCCAATTTATTAAACGAAAAAGGGAAAATACAGTAAAACATTTTGGACGTTACAATTATCATTTATTATTTATTATTTATGGCATCAAGCGTGTACAGTATGAGCCAATCAGTGGCAGTAATGACAGAGCATGCGCTGTTATGCAAAAACCGCGATAGAGTGAAGCCACGGAAGTCGAAGCGCGAAGTGGCGAGGGTCACTGTATTCGGGGAGCAGAAGTCTAGGTGGAACCCTTTGTTGCAGCCACTGTCTCAATCCATCCATCAATCCCTTGCTGCCCCATCACTTTACCAAACATGATGTCCTTCTCCAGGGACCGGCCTCTCTAAACATGACCAAAGTATGTAAGACGAACTCTCACCATCCTTGCCTCTAAGGAACACTCTGGCCTTACCTCCTCCAGACAAATCGGGTTGTCCTTTTAGCAGTTCATGGTAATTTCACCATTCTTCTCCCCCACAGTACAAACGCATCGGTTCCTCTTGGGTCTTCTTGGGTCAGTGTCCGACTTTCACATGCAGATGAGGCCACGGCTTGGGTCAGCTGCACCTTAGTCCTCAAAGTCACATGCTTGCTTTTCAAATCTCTAAAGAGGTCTTGTAGAGCAAGTGTAGCTCACGAAACTTGTCTTTTGATCTCTTGATCTCTACTTTTTGCAATATTGAAAGATGCTATGGCTAAAATATTGAATGCTGCCGGAAGCAGCACAAGAAAATAGAAAAAATACAAAATCACTGTACCAAAAAGAACTAATCAACATCCAACCATTTCAAGAGGTAACTTAAGAACAAGAAACAATGGCACTAAAGGAAGACGTTCAAGTTGCACTGAAAGCATTAGGTAAAAATTTGCCTTCAGGAATTGATGAAATACCCCTTGAAATGTGTCAACAGGCTGATGAAGCATTGCAAGCGGGTTTTGGTAGGTCCTTTTCCAAAATTCTCGTTTGAATTTTCTAACGACCCACAAAGCAGACTCTACTATGTTTAGATGCTTCAAGCTGTAAGGAAGAGTAAGGCAGGTTCCCCAAACAACAAGGACATGCATTAGCTGCTATAAGAAAGCAGCAGAAGTCGATCAGCTTGGGGACTATGCATAAGTACTCTAGTCATGCTCCTCTGGGGTTCTCTGAGCTCCAAACTCCTCCATGGGCTGGATTCAGTTCAGGATGGAAGCAAGTTGGCTTTAACCTCACAAGGAGGCACAGCAACACCTTGGCATTGCCTCTCACCACCGGCCTAGAGCAGGGGCTCTTTTGCAGTGTGGCAGGACACACACACACTCTCCAGGGAGAAACATTTCCCAGAGGCCTTTCACTGCTTCCCGCCTATCCCCGTGGCCAGAACTGTGGCATACGGCCACTCCTAATCACTGACAACCAAAATTGGGATCATTCTGATTAGTGTAAGATAAACAGAAGTCATCCCTGAAGTTGGAACTGAGTCACAAGAGGAACAAACAGTGCCCTCCTTGCTATGACAAGGAAGAAGTAGGTAACCCTATAACGCCGAGCGTGACATTTTCGTAACATTTAATTAATATATTTTGATTGTTAAATATATTGATAACTATGAAAGTAAAGAATAAAAACCAAAAAAAATGTTTTCCTGAAATTAAAAATTCAGCCATTATAGAGGTAATAATGTTGGATAGACAAATCAACAAAATCAGCTACATACATAACCTCATTATGCAGATCTGGGATCTGAGACTCACTGAATCAAACCTGTTTGGGAAACATGTTTAATTCTAGGTTCTTCACATAATCACGAACTTGATCTTCTGCCACAAGACAACACTGGTTTGTAGCAAGTGGATTTGAGCTACTCAGCTCAATCTAACCTAATACTTTGACAGTGGAGGACAGTGTAACTGCTCCTGGTATTAGGACGAAGGCCTCTTGACAATGATACAATAGCATCTATATATATGTTGTTTAATGCTATATTGATGTTGGAGACACAGTGTCGCTTTGGGGAACATATGGGGTCACCATCACCTTGTTGTAGCTATAACTACCTTTGATGGCTGTTCAGCCACATAATGAGAGTGCTTAGATAAAGTCCCTGACCTCTATTAATCTCCCTTTCTCACCTGTAGAATGTGGATACGAAGACCTGCATTTTGCATTTAAAACAATTAGTAAATATTCTGAAAAACGTTTAACCAGTTAATACAAACGTTTGAATTTACAGTGGGTGTGCTTTAGAAACCATTAACATGTGGACCCTTTTGAGCATTGGACAATAAAGTTATTTAATGGGTTATCTTAGAGACTTTGCAGACTAGACTGTGAAAACTGGAACTTGTAGACGGTCAATGAAATCACTGACTTCTACTGAGCCACTTTGATCATTCATGAGCTGGGTTTACTCTAGCTTGTGTTTCTAGAGCTAATAAGGTCTGGGAAGTATCGGAAGCAGAATTTGATCTACTTGATGAATTAAATTGTGAAATCACACGTACGAGGAAATAAGATCTTTCAGACCCAGACTATCCCTAAACCAAACCCCAAAGCAATTTTTACAAATTCCACAAAGCCTTTTTTGTTAATTCCATTCAATTTACTCACCACACATTTTTAAAGAACACGAGATTTAATTTGATCTCTAAGTTTCCATATAATTTCTGAACCTTAGGAAGAAGTTTATTACTTTTGAAAATAGTTTCTGTCTAATGACATTTCACCGTTTTGATTTCTAATGAATTTTCTGTTCTGGTCCTTAAGGGGAAAAAGTAATGATATATTAAGAGGTTTTAGAATGGCATATTACTGTTAGGAAATTTAAAAAATGGCTTTTATTTTTTTTCTTTTAAGATGAACCATTGATTGAATTTTCAGGAGACAAAAAAATGGTTCTATTGCATCATAGATTTTTCCAGTTGTTAAACTAGTTGCAAAATAAGCTCTATATAATATTGTTTTCTGTAAAGCCACGAAAGAGGAAGAACTACTTTCCCCCCTACATCCTGCCCACAGGCAAGTTAAACTGATCTCACATGTGGGAAAGCCTGCTGAACTCATTTACTTTCTTTGGGAGTAGAAGGGAGAAGTGGAAGGTGGGGAGACAGGAAAGTGCTCTGTCCTTTCAAATGAATTCCAGCTCACCTATAAGCCAAGCCAAACACCGTATAAAGATGAAGAGTGTGGGCTCAGTGCTTAAAAAAAAAAAAAAAGACGACGACACCATAAATGTTGTTCTTAGTTGTGACAAACAGACTACAATAATGCATGATGTTAGCAAGAGGGGAAACCCTACAGGGAACACACACTGTGCTGTCTGTGCAATTTCTTCAGAGATCTAAAACTATTTTAAAGTTAAAAATTTGTTCAAAAAAATAATTGACTGGCTCTACTGTGTTGAGCCAATGATTCTAAGCCTCAGTTGTATCCATGAATAAAGTGCCCAAATGGAGCCTACTTCAAGAAGGCTGCCGTGAGGATTAGATGACAACAGTGTCCAACTTAGAGCCTGTGCAGTGGTTTTCACTATTACTGTGTGTCTGACTGCAGTTTTCAAAGCAAGGCACACATGATTCAATTCGCCACACCCTGGTTTCTCAATGCCTGTTGAGAGCGAGCATAAGCATCCCTATCACCCAGGCTCGACACCCTTAGATCCAGTCCATTCACCCAGGCAGCGGACCCCTTTAAACCCACTGCTCTCATTGTCTGAGCCTCGCAAAGTTCTTTCCCACTATGTCCACCCTGACCCCGGCCTGGCCACCCGAGGTGCTCTCCACCTGGCTTCCTTTCCTGTTTCATCAGCTTTCCCAACCGCTGTGACTGTAGGGTCTGCCTAATCTTTATCTCATGCTCCCTTCCTTTAAGACTCTGATTTGGGGTGAGGCCAATGTCTACTCCTTTGGCTTTGGTATTTAAGACCCTTCCTGACCTAGCCTCAGCTTATCTTTGCAGCTATATTTCCCATACTCTTCCATTCACTCTTAGATCGAGTGAAAGATGCTTCATTCATAATGTGGCCAAGGGTCAATGACCTCTCTGGTACCTTTGCTTTATCTTCAAAAGGAGGATACCAGCTACTTCACATGGTTATTTGGTGACTAAAATAAACGTCAAGCCACTTAAACCATACATGGACTTTAACATAGGGCTATGTACTAAATTATCAAATGCTACCTAACTCTATTGTGCAAGTCTAATCACGTCCCCTCTTCTCAACCGTCCCTCAGCTTGTAAGAAGTCAGGATGAGGACAGGAAGCTTCACCTTTCCGATCCCTGTAAATCACTGTTCATCATTGGCTGTCGAGGGAGTCCCCGGTTGGCGGGCAGTTAACTCAGTTGGCTGTTAATAAAAAGGTGGCAATTTCCAGTCTACCCAGAGTGCTTTGAAAGAAATGTTGGGCCATCTGCTCCTGAAATATCAGCTAGTGAAAATCCTACAGCACACAGTTCTACTTTGGTGCACATGGGGTCGTCATGCGTCAAAGCAGACTTGTAGGGAACTGGCTACGGCTGACTGTCCAATCACTTATCCCTTCCTTAGTGGTGGAGAAGGGCATGGAACATACAAGAACCGAATGCTATTGGGACGATGGAGATCCAAACAGATTAGACACCATAAAAGGAACAGAAAGCAAGATTTCTAGTGTCAATCTTGATGGTAAGGAATTAAATATTTGTCGTGGGACACACACACACACACACACACACACTCACTCACTCACATTCACTGACATGTACTTTCTCCTACAGAGTGGCTGGTGGATTCACACACAGCATACTTTGCAGTTAGTAGCCCAATGCATATAACACTATACCACCAGGGCTCATATATATATGAGGTACATATATATATAGGACTATACCAAAAAGAGCAGATTGCTTTTTCAAACCTATGCATTTAAATTTTTCTACAAAACCTCATCAACCTTCAAAGTCTTTTTATTAAACTTAATACATTTGTCAAACCTGTAATTCCAGTCTTGGAAACATTTTTCAAACTCATCTGTTTGGATGGCTGACAGCACCTCCCTCGCTTTTTTCTTCACCTCTTCTACAGTCAAATTGCTGTGCTTTCTTGTCCCTCTGCCTTTATGGAAAAAAGAACTAGCAATGAGTGAGGTCAGGTGAGTAAGGTGTGTGGGGCAAGAGAGGCATGCTGTTTTCTGCCAAAAAACTGGCCCAGAGATGGCTGCGTGAGCAGGCGCATTGTCATGATGGCAAAACCAGATCCCCATCTGCCACAGATCAAGCCTTTTTTGTCACACACTGTTAGGACAAATCTTTTCAGAACCTCTACATAGAAAACTTGATTAACAGTCTGCACTACGAGTTCACATTTTTATACATTCGGGAAGTTGATGGGACCTGCGATGAGGTTTGTCATCAATCAACATTTCACTGTTCTGGAAATAAGAAAACCATTCGCACACTTGACTTTTTGCCCATAGCACTGTCCTTATAAACTGTGTTCAATATCAGAAGTTTCTGCGGCATTTTTCCTGAACAGAAAAAACATCACAGTTGCACTGTTCTCTTTAATTGACCATCACAAAAAAACAAGGTTCGAGCAGAACTGCTTTTATGAAAAATTTCAGTGACCAGAGAACCTTCCCAGGCAACGCCACTGGGTGCACGAGCTCAGAGTGAGTTGCTCGGTGCTCGTGTAGTGGGAAAAAGGCATACTATGAAAGCTCTGTTCCGCCCAATGTAATTCATTTGGGGGGGGTATCCCCTTATATACACACATACATACATATGTACACATTTTATATATATATATGTACATTATATGTATGTGTACATATACACATGTGTATATTATATATTATATACATACACGTGTATGGAAATTTAGGTAAACAAAGAAGCAGGTTCTCAGCTGAGCTCTACCCAGGATGTAAATGTTCAAACACTAACTAGATCCATACAGAGCATAAATTTTTCAGGCTTAGGAGTTGTCATGATCATTGGGCCTCTAATCAAGTACTCCCTCAATGCAAGAACACTTTGTTCTAATAACCTAGCATTCTGTGATACTCAACTTCCCAACAAGATCACTGAAGACAAAATGGGTGCATAGCAAATGTGGTGAAGAAAGCTGATGGTGCCCAGCTATCAAAAGATACAGTGTCTGGGGTCTTAAAGGCTTGAAGACAAACAAGCAGCCATTTAGCACAG
>NW_022103905.1:7162145-7174435 GCF_000313985.2 Echinops telfairi
TGACACAATGGTTGGATGGATGGATTGTGATAAGAGCTGTATGAGCCCCCAATAAAATGATTTTTTTTAAAAGAGTTGTCATGGTGTAAACAATGACAATCAAGCTGATGGAGAGGGATCACTGTATCTTCAGGAATATGAAGGAGCTTCAAAAAGTTTTTTCTACCAGTTTTCTGAAGGCCCCTCATACGAGACTGAATGGGGAATGACACTGACCGGAATCACATGTGAGGAACTGTCAACAGGATTCCTTGTGACTACCACCCTGTTGTGCATAACATCAGGCCTCTGAGGAGGGAGCAGAGGAGGGGATTTCACAACCAGTAAGAACCAGAAGTAGAACATGCCTTCTGCACCCCAATCCTTGGGCAGTGACGCTCCAGAATCCAGAGAGGGTGGTGGCATCAGAGGAGTGGCAGAGATGCAGCGGCAGCACCGGCGCCAGGGCACGATGGACTTCCACAGAGCAAGGAAAGCGGAGTCTCCGCTTTGGGGCAGGAGGCCGGGATGGGGAGCAGGTGCCTCTGGGTACTTGATTTCGAGAGCTGGGCTTGCTGACCCCCAGAAGTAGAGCTGAGTGCCTTCAGGTGGAGGCTTACTGGCATGGGGTGTCTCTGGGCACTTATATAAGAGCTAGGTTTCCTACCCAAGGATCTGGGCTGAGTGTCATTGGGCTGAGGCTAACAGGGAGTGGCATGCCCTTTGGGGATTTATTAGCAACCCTGAAAGAACTTTGTTGCATGTCTTGACTGAGCAAGTGTATCCTGAGCATTTATCACCTGCATTGTCATCTGTTAACTTCCTTAATAAACTCCTGTACCAAGAATATGGTGTGTGAGCTCAGTGTGACCATGACAATGAACTACAAACTCTAGATATGAAAGTAGGGAACGCTGTGTGAGACAGAACACGACGACAATTTTCCACGTTGCAGCAATTTCCCTTCTAGGTTCTTAACTTTTCAAGTTGGCTCCCTGTCGGTGTAAGCTGTATCTTGCCACCCCATTCCAGCCCAACCCTTGTTGCCATGATCTACTTTCACCAGGTGCTGGGTAGAGAAAAATACTGGATCAACCCTCAACTAGTCTGTCTATCAGTTGGGGTAAAAGATCTGAACCACAGTAAATTTTCAGGGAGTCCTTGTATATACCTAAGCACTTACATACGTTCCACCTCCAGGAACCTGAAAAGGAATTCCTCGGGCCATCTCCATAACCCTTCCTTTCTGCCTGCACTCTAATTACCACCGCCATGCCATTGAACTTACGAGAGGTCTCCACGATTCATTTGGTACTCTGAAACGAAAAACTGAGTCATACAAAAAGTTGTTGGGATATGATAAAAAAAACTTGTTATTTCCATGTTTAAAAAGCAATTATTTCAGATGAAAGACCATGAAACCGTAAGAGAGTCAAAGAAAAGTTTCTGGAAACGACACATGATCTGAAAAAATACACATAGCGACTAAATTAAAAATCAGACTCACATCAGATGAAACCAAAAGGCCACACACTGCCTTCGAGTCCCTTCTAACTCAAAGCAACCCTACAGACGGAATGCGGTGGTTCCCTAGGGTTTCCGAGACTACACAGCTTCCTTCCTCTTGGCTGGTGCACTTGAACTGCAGCCCGACCCTTAACCTACTCTGCCACAAGGCTCCCCGGACACCAGGACACAGCCATGCATTCCATGGCCATCCTTGGGAAACGCTTTCCTACTAACTGAAAGAAAGGATCGAGATTTGGGGTAGACCTTTCCAGGAATCTTCTGTAGCTTCATTCACCACGATTCATTTTTTTAACTTTTATTTTACTGACCATACATGCAAATAGTTTATACTTTTTTCTGGATGAAGTTCCAACTCGATACTGATTTCCTTATGGTGAGCTACAAAATAATTCATAACAATCCTACAGACCAGGTGAGGTTTATTTAAATAGGCAATAATTTAACACAGCACAGAGAGCAAATTTCTAAGTATAAAAATAGGCTGGTTTAGGAATCAAATATCAGTACCACACAGAAGAAGCAAGCTACACATACACTATCAGGCTTCTGGAAGATTAAGGCAACATAACTATCTGAAGTCATTTGATGGGAACACCTCACTCATGTGTAATAGATGTTTTTAAAACATCTCAAAATAGGTAACGCACACATTTTCCAGTATGGCAATCTTTCCTTCCAGTTTTCTCGTCAATATATTAATGATTCTTCTTAAATACTGTACAACCATTAGTCTAGATTGATAAAGGGGCTATCAAAGCCACTGTCCTGCTGACTAGCGAGGGGAGGGATGAGTTTTCTTGAAGGCTGCCGATACCCTGGAGCCGGCACCTTACTGCTGAGTTTTTTTGAATCTGACTTTAATAGGTCAGTCGCGTGATGAGACGGGTGTCCGAGAGTCATGCTGATCTTGCCGGGCTGGGGATACGTGGTTTCTTCAGAAGCCTGGTCTGGAGCATGATCACCCTGGAAGTTCACTAGGCTACAAGTCTCATCACTTCCCTCCGAATCTGGAAGGCACCTCAGGGCCGAGCACTGCTTGAGTTTGACAGACTCCGGGAGTGGTCCACTGTGTACAAAGGAGACTTCGTGACCGTTACAGGGCAAAGTCGCACTGTTGGAGCTCCAGTCTAGAGAGGGGCTGAGGTCTTCTCCCTCCTTCACGGGGGCTTCCTGAATCCCCAGACTCTGACTTGTGTCAGGTGTGGTACCTCCACTCTCCACCAGGGGATTGAATTTATATACCTTTAAGCCAGCTCTTTCGTGGGGACACGGACAGGGCGTGGGTGTGGATCTGGGGTCAGAAAGGCCTGGGCTGCGTCTAGGTGAGGGTTTGTTTCGGAAAGTTCCAAGAAAGGGGTAGACAGCTGAGTGCACGAGTAATGCGGAGCTGGTGTCCCGGAGCCGATCTCTCTTCCTGTGCGAACCACAGCCTCTTTCCCCTTCGTAGGGCACACACTCCGGAGAGACCCTCTCTGGGGCAGGATCCAGCTTCCTGTATCTGGTATCCCCAAACTGAAAGTCCGACTGTGAATCTGTGGAACCCACGAGCTTTCTGTCCTCATACTCGGAATCCTCCAACCGCCTTTGTAGGTTACAAGCGGCCTTCTTCTTGGGAACTTGTTTGCACAAAGTGCTGGGGATCGTTTTCAGGCTGCTTGATTCGCTCTCAGCGTAGCCAGCTATATTCTGAATCACATCCTTCCTCTTTGACTTTTCAGCTCCAACCAGCATCTCTGAAGTCAGAGGCAACGGCCCTATGCACGGGGCAACACAGAATGAGGAGAAAATTAACACCAAGAGAGACGCAAAACTATTTGTATGGGTGATGGACAAAGACGGTATATGCTTTTAATCGTTCTCAAAGAAAAGACACCATTGGGCAATTTAAAATACCCTTTTACACAAATCCATTAATAAGGCTTGCTCATTTGTCCTTTTAAAAACTGATCTATATATTTTTTAGCCCACCGGATAGCTTATTGTTTTATAGTCGATGTCTTAAGAGCCAATTGCAACATTTCCAGTCCTGCTCTGGTTGTGAAGTATGAGGTTTCAGATGGACTGTATTGGCTCAAAGAATCATGACTATCCCATGTACTCGCACATGCACACAAACACACAAACTGTAAAAGCAAACCAAGTTTCTGGTTTAATGAGCTAACAACACTTAATCAGATCAAAGGCAGAGCAGCTTAAGAATACAGAATCAAGGGGACCCAAAACCCATCTGTAGGCAACTGGACATCCCCTTACAGGAGGGTCGTGGAGGAGACAAGCCAGTCAGGGTGCAGGGTAGCAACGATGAAACATACAACTTTCCTCTAGTTCCTAAATGCTTCCTAATCCCCCCCGCCCATTATGATCCCAATTCTACCTTGCAAGTTTGGCTACACCAGAGGATGTACACTGGTACAGATAGGAACTGGAAACACAGGGAATCCAGAGAGATGATCCCTTCAGGATCAGAGGTGAGAGTGGCGATACCAGGAGGGTGTAGGGAGGGTGAACTGATTACAAGAATCTACATATAACCTCCTCCCTGGGGGGTGGACAATAGAAAAGTGGGTGAAGGGAGATGTCAGACAGTGTAAGATATGACAAAATAATAACAATTTATAAAGCATCAAGTGTTCATGAGGGAGGGGGGAGTGGGAAGGGAAGGGTGAAAAATGAGGAGCTGATACCAAGAGCTCAAGTAGAAAGCAAATGTTTTGAGAATGATGATCGCAACAAAAGTGTACAACTGTGCTCGACACAATGGGTCTATATATAGATTTTGATTAAAGTTGTACGAGCCCCCAGTAAAATGGTTAATAAAACAACAACACAGAATCAAAGGTATCCTATCTCAGGCATCCTGAGAACTCAACAAAAAGCGCTTTTCTACTGGGACACTCTTGCACCCTGTCACTTCCCTTTTCAACCCAAGGCTCCCATTGCCACCCTGCAGTTGACACAAGCCACCCTTGTGTTTCTATACGAGGAGCATGGACCACACCAGACTCTTAGAGTCTACAACACTCTCTGCCTCATCTTCCCATCCGTTCAAGAACCGACTTACCCACTGCTACAATCAACCCCACTGCCACGGAGACGAGGCGGGCTCACGGGCCCCTGGGGCCTCTTTCTTTAGGAGTGTCCATCGCTCTGGTCTACCAAGGGCATATTTTTAAGACTCGGTTATAGATGTCTTCTCTTTCTCATGTTTAGAGACTTTCTATCACTTCTAGGGACCCGACAAGAATAGGAAGCAGGTCTACTTAGCCTGTCTACCTAAATTGAAAGCGCTACATTCTTTATGTCCACTTCTTCACAGTGAAGTGAGAACACGACTTTATAAAGACCTTTAGTCTTTTTCATGCTGAAAAGAGATCAATAGCCAAAAGGGGGTGTGAAGCCCGCTGACGTGACACACTTTGACATACCACACTGCGGAGTCTTGCTCTGGGTTCTTTTAGAAACAGGTGTTTCCAGCAACTTTGCCATCGTCGCAAGTTTGCTCGCGGCATTCATAATCTTTTTGTCTGCCCTGTGGGGAATTCCAGAATGTTAATATAGTTTAAAGGGAAAAAACAGAGAGAGAGAGAGAGAGAGAGTTTTCCTAGCCCCAGGGTCTTTGTCTTTCAATGAGCTAGGCCAACAGTTAGGGTAGCACAGTGCTTAAGTTGCTTTTAACCCGTGTGGCTGAGCACGTGGAACATTGGTTCAGGACAACGGGGAGAAAGGACAATAGGCTGTCCTGCTCTTCCCAGGACAGAGTGTTCAGACCAAACGTACCCTTCCTGTTTTCCATTATCCTGCAAAATCTGTTGGAGGCAAATCAAATAATATTTGCGCATCTTCCGGGCTGTTTCTTGACGCTCTCGTAAGACCTCTGCTTTCACCATGTCCGCAGCTCGCTCCTTGCTCTCCTGGATGTAGCGCAGCATGTCACCTACAGGAGGTGGCGGGGGTGGGGTGGGGTCCCCAGGAGAATGCATGTTTAGTAGCAGTTTTTCAGAAAAAAATAGGAAGCCGCCTTAGACCGGTTCTGGGGGGAGATGAAGTGGCTGGAACAATAAACATGATAGACCCTCATCATCACTACCATCACGTCAGACCACCATTCTGGGAGACTCGAAGGAAAAGGCATCCCCGCAGTCCTTCTGGAACAGTGATAGGTACACTGCTAACAGAAACATGGCATTGTCTCCTGCTGGAAATTTGGTCCTGTTCTCAAACAGGTAAGACCGCACCCTATGAGGCACGGAAGCTCCTACATTTCAATTGTATGTGGCATCCAGTTGCCAGAGGAGGACTGGGGAACCTAACTGGTCAGGCAGAAAGCAACAGCCAAGCAAACACCAGGAGGAAACCATCAGAGCTGGAAGACTGAAAGGCTGAAAAGCCATCTGCCAGCACTCACTCAATTTGCCCAGCAGCACTGACTGGGCATCTTAACGAAACACACAAATTCACGGGAGGCACACAAAACTAACCCAGGGAGGACAATGAGACCGAACAGCTGCCTTTTGACATTCACATCGAAGCGCAGCACACAGCTCTCACGTTCTCTTCTGTAACTCAACATGCTTTGATTGCACCGCCATTCATTAAGGCTCGTATATTTTACTAAACTCAGGGCTAGATCCCACACCTAGAATTCCACCACCCCTGTTACATTAGGAGTATCAATTCAGAGGAATTCCCCCTCTTATAGTCAGGAAGCTCTTCCTGAAAATCAGATGCTCTATAGAAAAACACTAACGGGGAGACTAGTGTCTACGCAGTTTTCCACATATAAGTTGTGACCACTGGAGTGGAAGATCCATGCGTTCTGTATAATGTTGATTCTAACAGCCAAGAGGCATTCCACTGGGCAAACATAAACCAGAGGAAGACTCTGGAAGATGTGCCAGCAAGACTGTGCTGCAGAGGACTTGACAAACATCTGTGGTTTAATCCACTGTGAATATAATGGCGACCAGTAGGCCAACTCTTCACCTGACCCATTTCCAGTCCTCACGTGCTTGTGGTGACCTGTTGCCTGCTATTATCAGTCAACTACGACTCTTGGTGACCCACCCGTGCCTATCAGAGCAGAACTGTGCTTCATACATTTCCATGATTGACTTTGTCAGAAGTAGGATCACCAGGCCTTTCTTTAGAGGAACCACTGGGTGTATTTCAACTTCTAAACTTCTGGTTTGCAACGGTGAGCATTAACCTTTTTGATTATCCAGGGAGTCCACAAAGTTTATGGTGGAAAGTCACAGCTGCTTGTTGGAAACGCACACGGCATTTTCTTTGGTAAAAGTAACATAAATTGCAAGACTATTAAACTTCTAGTTCAGTACTGGTATCAATAACATAGAAGTCCCTTTACCCTCAGGTCACTTTCTAAGATATAACATGGACACAATGATCTACTACTGCGTGATTCAGAGAAATCACCAAAGATCTCTTCTAAAAGGAGGCAAGATCCCAGGACAAGGCCAAATCCCCAAAACTCATTGCCATTGAGGTCAATTCTGACCCACAGCAACCCTGCAGGACACAGTGGAACTGCCTCTTAGGGTCTCCCAGTGAGCTCTTTACGGAAGCTGGCTGCCACAGCTCCGGCCTTCAGAGCAGCTAGTCAGTTCAAACTACCGTAGCCAAGCGCTTAACTGCTGTGCCACCAGGACTCCTTCTGAAATCATCGTGTGAGTCAACTATGAGTTCATAAAGAACAAGAACAGCTAGAGGAGAAGAAAAAAGGAAAAAAAGCCAAACCATCTTGAAAATCTTTGTATTTCTTTACAGCAGCGGTTCTCAACCTGTGGGTCACGAGCCCTTTTGGGGGAGGGGGGGAGTCAAACGACCCTTTCACAGGGGTCCGCCTAAGACCATTGGAAAACACACATTTCTGATGGTGTTAGGAACCGAGACACCGCTCCTCTAGCCGTCTCCAGGTGGGTCTGCCCACATGCAGACAAGCCCACATCAGAGTACCCGGCGTGAAGCCCATTACCCATGCTATACCATACTACACCATACTTCAAGACATTTCATTGACGTGTCATTAGAAATCAATATTTCATAATATATAATACATAGTGCTTTTGGGATGAATCACTATGCTTTCATGATGTTCAATTTACAACAATGAAAATATATCCTGTTTATCAGATATTTACATGACCATTCATAACAGTAGCAAAATGACAGTGATGAAGCAGCAGGGAAAATAATTTTAGGGTTGGGGGTCACCACAACATGAGGAGCTGTATGAAAGGGTCGCAGCGTGAAGGTTGAGAAGCACTGCTCTAGAGACTTACATTTAATTTTTTTGACAGCTTTAATATATTGCCCACGAAGTTCTTCCAAGGCCTTCCCGCTGCACAGCATGCAGGCATTTCCAGCAGCCCCTTCTGAGAGCGACCTAGAATCAAACCAGAGATGGCAAAAGCCAACAGTGCAAGTGAGAAATCTTCTCTGAAGTAAACACACGTGTACTCACAGATTCTCATGAAAGAGAGGTACCAAAATTTTCACCTGCAAGGATCTTCCCTATAGTTCGCTAGAGTAGGGGGAAATGGAAACAA
The DNA here is from genome assembly GCF_000313985.2 of Echinops telfairi. Taxonomy (NCBI): domain Eukaryota; kingdom Metazoa; phylum Chordata; class Mammalia; order Afrosoricida; family Tenrecidae; genus Echinops; species Echinops telfairi. Next base: position 7,170,221 of record NW_022103905.1, read on the forward strand.
TGTAAGTGTTTTGATTGTTTAAATAAAGCATGGTAAAGTCACGGGGTTAAGATCTTTGCAGCTTAAAAAAATAAATAAAATCTTTGCAGCTTCTGAAGAGAATATAAAACACCTCATGACATGGGGGAAATGTTGGTCCTACTAAACTAATACAGGATTACAAAGTAGTTTGATGTGATGATTCCGATTTTTTTAAACCTGCAGTACGAATGATGTGTGTGTACAAGACCAAAACCAGATAAATGATATAAAACAAGGGGTTATCAGAGGCTGTCTCAGGAGGATGTGTCCTCGTTCTTCTTCTTTTTAACTCATGCAATGTCTTGCCGTCTAACAGTTGCAATAAAACCAAGCCAAACTCACTGCCATCGTGCCGAGGGTCTTGTAAAACGGTGTCATGCTTAGACATCAATGTTCCGCTCTTTGTAATAGTAAGAGTGTACCTTGGTGGGGTTTTGCTGAGGGTTTTCAGTTCTTCCAATCTATTCTTCATGTCGTTGTTTTCTTTTATTAGTTCTTCAACAACTGTACTGCTCTCTTCTGTAGAAAGAGAGCTCATATTGGACTGAACAGTCAATCTCCCTTTCGCCCAGCCTCCCTTCCCCTTCGGTCCCCGGGGCGGGTGTTTCTAGGAGACTGCTACTCCCTGGCTGGCACATGCCATTTATGCTCTGATGACCCAGCGCCACACGGGATTCAGAGCCTGCTTCCGCAGCACTTAGCATCGGTGCGCCATGTCTACCTTGTTCTGGGTTATCCCCACCCTGGAACCAGTGTCCAGTTACGTCATGCGCTTGGACTTTATTCTCCAGCTAGATTGAACCTCTGGAGACATAGGTTTTCTAACCTCAGGCCCCTGTGGAACCTAGCGTATTGGGCTCGAATAAATGATCACGGATCAAGGATTTAAATACAAAATGAAAAGAAAATTCACCATTAAGTAAAAGGTAAAGTAAGATTTTTCAATGATTTGGACTTTACACAAGAGAAACTAACAGAGCCCATGTAGGGGGGTATGTAGTGTCAGGGCGTGAATTTCAGAGTTAAAGAAAAACTGGTTAAACCCTAGCTCAGCTCTTTACCAGTTACATGAGCCTAAGCATACTACTTAAGCTTTCTGAACCTGAGGGATTTTGTTCAAATATAAAAGGGGTATAATATTCCCTAAAAAATGGTCATAGAAATAAAACAAAATGCACAGTGCCTTACACAAGGCCTTGCTCCATCTACATGAGCATGCTGCCTCGCGCTCCCTGCTACTCTATCTCCTCAACACATCTGGGCATTAGGACGAGGGCAATGAGCCACTCCTTCCCCTGGCGATTGATACAGCTGGTATATTTTAAATCATTCCCTGTACTCTGCACTCTTCGATCAATGCTACCAACAGATGAAAACATGGACTCTCAGAGGGTGAAGAAGCCGCCATGGTACAGTCACGCCAAACTCAAACCACACCCTCAAGTAACCTACATTCTAATTTTGACCTTTTTTCAACCTATCAAAGTACTTCTTTCAAAACAATGGCTTATTTCCAGGACTACAAAACACACAAGGTATTAGCTTCAAAAGTGGAATAATTATCTTGTGCCTACAACACAGGGCATACATATTCTTTATAGGTAATAACCAAATCAAACTGCTCTGATTGTTTTATGATGTAACATTTTTTGGTTTGTTCTTATCGAATTCTACAATATCATCCTTTTGTAGCTATATGCATCTACAGCTCAGGCAAAAATCTCATTTACTCTCCTGGTCTCCACTAAAGAGCTAAGTAGCCACAAAAGTAATTATAATAGTAAGAATTTTTATCTGAAAATTCCCCCAAATAGTTTTTGTACCTTGTCGACACCATGTACTATAATACCAAGGTGCTGAAACAGGATGTGATCCTTGCTGCCATGAAGCCTACACTCCAAAGGGGAACCCAGACAATGAAAGGTTACATGGCTGATGGGCATTATAAAGAACCTCGGAGCAGTGGAGCATGTGTACGGAACGAGGCAAGCAAGACTGGGCTGATGAGGAAGGGCTCCTGAGGCAGAGGTGAGCGGGGAGAAGAGGAGGGGGTCGGCAGGCCATGCAGTCTGGAAAGGAAGACACAACACATGGTCATGGTCCAGGGGGAGTGCACGACAGGAGGCTCGGAAAGAGAGGCACACCCATGCCTCCGGCTCCCTTGAGAGGATCAGAGGGCCGGGGAACCATGCAGGTGGTGGGGAGAGCAGGAATTAGATCGTGAAGGGCTTTTGTTGTTGTTGTTCAATTAATCAGCCAGGTTGGGATTTCACTCTGAGAGTCCCAGCAAGCCACTTTAAACGGCTTTGAAGGTGCTTTAAACAGGCGCGTGCATGGTTCAGTTTACTTTCTTAAAGGTTGCTCAGTAGCTGCCTATGGAAAATGGATGGAAGGAGCAAGACTGGAAATAGAATCAGGAAGTGACTGCCATGGTCCAGGCAAGCGATAAAGGCAAGGTAGGAAAAACAGCGAACCTAGTCAGCTGTTTGTTTGTTTTTCTAAATGACGTAAGTATTGGGGACGCTTAGATTCCATCTTTTCTCCACGGGTGCACCACGACTACCAAGACGAACAGGAGTAAGCACAGTCAAGCAAACAAAGAAAACAAAGAACAGTCCGTAGTGTAACAGAGGGAGAGTTCATGGGGTGCTCCAGGGCCACACAGACGGAGGAACATCCAGAGGAGGTGCCTTCAGAGCTGACTCCCCAGGGTGAGGGCAAGTTAGGCAAAAAGAAAATAGGAGAGTAAAGTGCGGGACACAGTAACAACACATGCTAGGTTCAGAAGCAAAAGAAAGCGTGGCCAGTTCGGGAATCTGCAAAGATTTTAAACCTAAAGCGCAAAACAGCAAGGGGTAGAAGTAAGTAATGAAAGGCAAGAGGGAACAGCCTTAAAAGTACAAACAAGTCCTTTTGAAAAGCAACGGGAGATGGCAGAGGAGACCCGTTTTAGATAGACAGCAGTCCGATCGTTATGAAGAAAGGACTGGTTGCAGCCCAAACGGGTCCCGTCTGGCTTTGCTCAGGTCTTTTCCTTCTGCGAGAATGGTATTCTTCTCTGGTGAATCATTCTGTTCCTCTAGGCTTAAGGCTGGTAGGCGGAGGAAGCATTAATGCTCTTCCTTCTAAGTTTATATCACTGTACTGCTAGTATTTATATATACTATGTGTACTGTATGTACAAAGTCTATATATGCACTATGTGAGCTGATATATACATAAATCAACTTAAGGTTGATTTATTAATTTGTTGTTCAACCCTCCCCCCCATCCCCCTGCCTAACTTGATAAGCTTCCTGAAGGAAAGGAACATCTTCATGAGAACTGGACTTTTGTCCGTTTTCTTCACTGCCCAGAACACAGCTTCTTCTCAAGACCTACTCAGTCATGAGAAGGAGAAATGTGACCTTTCAATCAGAGCTGGAAATCCCCTCTTTTGAGATCAGTAATAATGACTTGATTAGTAAAAATAAGGTCCAAAGTAGCTGGCACCAATCCCCAAAGAGAGCAGAAAGGATATGAACTAAAATGTCGCATTTTTACACTGGCAGCGGGGCGACCTGAGATGCTAACCTCCGATTTTTTCCACTACAGCTTTGTGCTTCCTTTCTAAGTGCTGAAGCTGCCGGCAGCATTTCTCCAGTTTTCTTTGCAGGTCTTGACATTCTTGCTTTTCCTTCGCAAGTTCTTGGGAGCAGTGTTGGCAGCATGAGTCTAAAGGTTCAAGGATTTTTCCCGTATCTGTGAAAATGAAATGACAGCAAGCTTTTATATCCGTTTGACCAAGACCTACTAAGGAAGAGAGACAGACTGACAGACAGAAAGGGAGCGAGCGGAAGAGGTGATGAATCAAAGCAATATTGTAATTGATAGGCTATATTGCACGATGTTTAAGAGGCCCGTGGTAAAATCCTGTTCACTATGTATTGGTTGTGTAACTCAGGGTGTATGCCTTAACTTTTCTATGGTCTAGGCTTAGACTCTGCTCTACAAACGTGCTATGAAAACCAGGGCTCAGGTCTTAGTCATGAAGCCCATTCCTCACGAAGAGGAAACGGTGTTCTTCAAGAAACCTGATCCCAGGAACAGAGTGGGGTGCATATGAGGCTGGACCGTTATGCGAGGACATGAAAGATTCAAAGTTCAAGCAGGTCACACGGACACAGATAGAAGTCAGCTTAAGAAGCTCCCACA
>NW_022103905.1:7177809-7185092 GCF_000313985.2 Echinops telfairi
CACACACACACACAAACACAAAATAGGGTAAAATATTAATAGGTGCAGATGAGTAAAGCTAGATGAGTTTCTTTGTTTTCTGGAAGCTTGAAATTATTTAAAAATTATTTAAAATTGTAGGGAAGCCTAAAATGTTTGGCACAGTACATGGAAGAGAACCAATTGTGACTCACAGTCAATTCTGAAGCATCACTGTAGGCCAGAAAGGAACTGCCCTTGTGGGTCCTAAGGCTGTGAAACCTTAAGGCTTACAGGAACAGCAAGCTTCATCTTTCTGCCAGGATGCCGCCAGGACAGTGGTACAGAACGACAATACCCATTGTGATTAGTATTTATGGAATTTGCAAAAATAAAATACAAAGAAACAAGCAAACTTGCGACCACCGAGTCGAGTCTGACTCACAGTGCCCCTCTAGCACAAGGTAGAACTGCCCATGTGAGTTTGAGACTATAACTCTCGACAGGGGTAGAGAGCCCCGTCTCGGAGTGACCAGTGGTTTTGAACTGCTGACCTTGAGGTTAGCAGCCCAACGTGTAATCCACTATACCACCAGGTCTCCAATAAAATTAAAATAGATAATTTTAATATATATAAAAGTATGTATAAAAGTACATAAAAGGCCAAGTACTACTATTAATTGATATAACAAAGTAGGACTACAAATTGGTATGGGCTCAGAAGCTTATGTCCAAAATGCTTATGTAAAATCACTGGTCCAGCAAAATTATTCTTTATTCCTAGCTTTCTCCTGATTTTTTGGTTTAATTTTAAAGCTCACGAGTTTTTAAAAGCTTAAAAGTTTGAGTATCAGATGAATGAAGCGTCATAGTGACACTGTATACTGCATTTATAATTCTCACTTAAAACTAGACAACCATGCAAATGTCCGTTGACAAGAGAACAGATAGATAAATCACACGACACACATGGAAGAGAACACGATACAGCCGTGTTAACATGCTAAATGAATGAGGTAGAGCTATCGACACGAACACAAACATCTCAGGAGAATGGTTAAGTGGAAAGAAGCAGGTAATAGAAGGATACAATCAGCAAGATAGTTTTTATACCATTAAAAATAAAACCAAGCAATAGATTTTTGGCGATAGCTACACGTGGGAGGCGATCTACACCCGTGAAGATGGACACTTGAAAACCCTACATCGTCTCACTGTTGGTTGCAGTTGACTCCATAAAAGTGGGTCTGCTTACATTCCTGTACCTGGTCTACCCACATATAAAAGCAAAGGAGTGTCTTTTTGAAAAGGAGAGTATTTGTTACCGCTAGGTACAGGGGACGGCACAAAGGGATCTTCACCACAATTGGTGATGTTTTATTTCTGAAGTAGAATAGTGGGTTGCTGATTGTTACGCTTTGTAACATTACACATGGATTGAGTGTTTTCTTTGCATGAGTCAAATCATTACTTTTGAATTACTTCTTTAAAAAAAATCAGGCACTAGGAAAACATAACCACGCCATTCGCAAAATAGTGTTCTTTGGGAGGTAGGCTTATAGAGAACTTTATACCACTTATGATATTATATGTTTTGGATTATTTATTCCAGTCTAATATATTTACTAATGTGTTTGTTTTGAGAGGGAGGGGGAAATATTAAAGAAAGGAAACAGAATCCTCTTGTAATCTGACTTGCCTTTGATCAAAACTAATTACTTTCATAGTGATTCAAAAACAAAACTCTCACTGCCACGGAGTATTCCAATAAAAGGCCTGCCCTCGGGTGTTTCTGAGGCTGTAACTCTTAATGGGAGTAGAAAGCCTCATCTTTCTCCCACGGAGTGGCTGGTGATTTCGAAGGGCTTACCTTGCAGCCCAGTGCAAAACCCACTAGGCCACCAGGGCTCCTGACACCGAAAACTTATTTCTGGTCCTTTCACAGATGAACATAGAATTCAAATGTGACAACAGATACACGTGCCATTAAAAAGTATGAAGCAAAACCCAGTTGAGCTAGGTAGGACCATCTACTTAATAGACAATAAAATAGTCGCCGCTGTCGAGATTCTAGACGTTCGGAAAAAGGACCTCGGAGCCGTGAGATAAAACAGCTGTCTGTCAGTTGCCCTTTGGGGAAAGTCTGAGATTCTCCAAGCTTCTGGTAAGACTGCCTGCTGGATTAGAAGTGGGTGGAAACGAAGGTTGGTGGCTTAGCATGCAGGATTTTCTCTGGCCATTTGTACTTCTTTTCTGGGTTGCGATGGAGACAATGGAGAAGCAGCAACAATGGTGTGTTTCTGGGGCCCTTTGGGCCCCCTAGTGCTCGGTCAGCTCTGACTGCATCAAGGGACTGCAGTATGGTGGTACAAGAATTCTTTTTATTATGACACTTCTAAGTCACTTAAGGAAGCTAGGCTATTAAAATTAAGTCGTCAGAGAGCGCCAAGTGCGTGCTGCTCAGGGTGCACGTGCCGGAGACGTCAGCCGGACACTCTGCGGGCTCTCAAGAGACACGAGGATATCAGAACACTTCTACCCTGTGGAAAAGCTCCTTTAACAATAGATGAAATAAGCTGCAGTCGTTGGAATGAAAGTGTCCTGGATAAGTAAGAATTCTCTCATAGGAAACCTTTCAATTTCTCAATGTCAGGGAATAAGAACATGAAGGCTGTATTAAAACTCTCCCTAGTCTCGTGATGAGAATAATTTCTGGGTGGAGGGAAAAACACACAAAGACGGAAGTAAGAGGACCTGGGGCGTAAGAGGATCTGGGGCGTAAGAGGACCTGGGGCAACCCAGTCCTCTAGATGCAAAATCAAATCTACAGAGGTACACAGAAAGTTAAAGTCATGTAATACGTCTGTTCACTCACACGACTGCTCACGCCTTTGATCGATCGCCTTTTATCCCCAAAGCCACCACTTATAGAAATCAAAGCCAATTACCAGCTTCTGCTTCTGTTCCGCGCAGGGCCAACAGCTGAGCCTGGTGTCCAGAAGTGGGTGCAGGAAGCCCTTCTGAGAATACAGGCTCTCCTTTGCCAGTGCACTGGCTAGCAGGATCCTGAGCGATCTTAGCCATGTTGTTCTGAAACACATTACCTTCATAGTTCATGCCTAGTAGTCATCCTTACAACATTCTCTTTAAAATGCTATTGGAAACACAAAAAGAAAACCCAAGGCAAGATGGCCTGAACCATGGCCAAAACATCTCTGAGGCTATTATGTGACCGATGTAGCCACGAACTCCCCTCCTATGGCAGTGATTCCAGAATGCCTGACCGAGGACGGGTGGGTCAAGCATGGGACGTTCAGGAGATGGCACCTGCATCCTCACAGGACCTATTGTTTTAATGTTTTATGTGGCCAAATCAGAGGAGAGACTATATGAAATCAGAATTGTTCTTGAAAATCCACAACATTTTCACCCCAGCAGAGGTCAAATTCATCACTCATAAAATTAACAACTGTAAATATAATTTTAATTTACATGATTTTTTTTGTTTTGTTTTGTTTTTATTTTTTTAATAATTTTATTAGGGGCTCATACAACTCTTATCACAATCCATACATGCATCAATTGTGTAAAGCACATTTGTACATTCATTGCCCTCATCATTCTCAAAACATTTGCTCTCCACTTAAGCCCCTGGCATCAGGTCCTCATTTTTTCCCCTCCCTTCCCGCTCCCCCCTCCCTCATGAGCCCTTGATAATTTATAAATTATTATTTTGTCATATCTTGCCTGTCCAACGTCTCCCTTCACCCACTTTTCTGTTGTCCATCCCCCAGGGAGGAGGTCACATATAGTTCCTTGTCATCGGTTCCCTCTTTCCAACGCACTCTCCCTCTACCCTCCCAGTATCACCACTCACACCACTGGTCCTGAAGGGATCATCCGCCCTGGATTCCCTGTGTTTCCAGTTCCTATCTGTACCAGTGTACATCCTCTGGTCTAGCCAGACTTGTAAGGTAGAATTGGGATCATAATAGTTTATATGGTCCTAAAGATTTTAACATCACTCTTCATTTTATGTAAAAGGTCAGCTGACAATGAATTCCAGTGTGAAAGCGGGGACCCTTGCAAGGACGATTGCTTCACTCACAAGCGTCTGCAGACACGGTCTGCATTCCAATTGCTCACAGGCAATTGCTAACTGCCTTCAAGTTGCCGATCACCCCTGGCGAGCCCATGCACAACGGGAAAAAGAAGCTGTGATCAGTTTCACCCAGTGTTGAGAAGGGTTTTCATCGGTTGATTTTCAGAAGTAGATACTAAGGGCTTTCTTCCTAAGGCCATCTTGGTCTGGAAGCTCCACTAGCAGCTGCCAGCATCATCGCAACAGGAAAGCCTCCAGGTGGCTGGCAGGTGGCAGTGGCTACACGTGAGGTGCGTTGACGGAGAATGGAGTCCAGGTCTCCAGCACGGAAAGGCAAGAATTCCACCCATGGAATTCTATTCACTGCCCCCGTTCCAGTCAACACAGCTACTCAACGTTTGCGATTTGCCATAACTAGTTCAAAGGAACTGCATATGTGATCATGAGGAAACTATTCTATTTGATTACCTAACATGTTATATATGCTTGATTCTATAAGCCTTGATTTTAATTTTAAAAATCTGTTTAATTGTTAGGAAACCGACCTGCGATATAAAACAGAGGCAGAGGTCAGAAATGATAGAGAAAAACAAACAGGGGAGTCAAGTGGATACAGAGTGGAGGCAAAAGGAAGAATTGAAAAATGCACCAAGGCGGTCAACTTGTCTGGTTTCTGCTCAAAACTGGATAATAAAGGCCAAGATTACACTGAAGGCAGGAAAGCAAGCACCTTTTTGTCTCGATTTTGACTTCTTGGATAATAATAAGAACATAATCCTTAGCCTGTGCTCCAGCTGGTATTTCTCTTCTCTGCTACACATTACAAAATAGTACAGTCACATAGGCAAATCAATGTCCTGGAAACTATACTGTTCATTCATTGCATGCCATCTACCCTTTATACCGTGTTTAAGCCGAGTTTTCCAGCACATTTTAAATGCAGTTTTGTGGTAAAATTAGGTGCCTCGGCTGATATTCGGGTCGGCGTTTACTCAAGTATATACAGTACTTGCAAAACACCTTGATCAATTAAGTTTCAAGGGGGCTTCAAAATGTTCATAAAAAGATGGAATTGAAAGATAATGGAATGTCCGCTTAACTCTTTGAAGCTCTTTTGTGTTTAAATAATGATATGTTCTATATGTATCGAGAAACAGGGTGGGTTTTTTTTCTTTCATATTTTGAGTTCAACAAATAACTCAAAAACTCTTAGGTGCCATAAATCATATGCACACGTGACATTCGCATGTGTGGCAGTTACATAATCTCCTGACAACTTGAGCGAAGGGGTGGGAGTCTAGCCTGTCAATCAGGTCATAGCTAAGGATGCTTCTGTGTGGGCATGGCCTTCTCCTGAGGCTTCTGGGAACTCCTGTCTTCCTCCCTGGAGGCGGGACACAGATTCTCTGCTTCACCTTCCTGCTGACAAGACACATGGAGCCACGCTGATGGCAGCAAGAGCCCTGGATCTGCTTCCACCGCCACTGGATCCTCAAGACTTCCCACCCACTGGCCTGTGATCCTCCTGCATTTGGCATCATTGCATGTGTTGCATGAGTCTGAAGACTGGTATGGTCTGGTATCGGACATATGGGCTAATATTGAACTTATGGACTTGATCTGAACTGGGCTGGGATGCTTTCTTAATATACAATTACTCTTTGACATAAACCCTTCTCATACACATGAGTGTCTCTGGATTTGTTTCTCTAGTCAACCCAGACTAACACAGCATGCATGCCATCAGCACTGCAAATTTATAGTCATTTCTTTAAAATCATTGCTTCACCTCAAGGTCATGAGCTAAATCAGCTCAAAAAACAGCAGAAGGTCAAGTATTATTTCTCTGACAAATGCCAGGTCAGGCATTTCAAAGCGGCTCTGTTCTCAGGAATGGAATCTGACTCCACCCAATAAAAGCTGCAGAAGCCTAAATCGTTAGCCAAATCATGTGGTTCTCTCTCTACGGGCTGTGAGCCACGTGAGCACACACACATGATTGTACACTGCTTACACCGCTACAAGTCCAATAAAAAGACCCTGCGGTTGCGCGTACTAAAGGGAAGAGGAGGATGTTGTAATTGCTTGATTTAAAAAAAAATTTTTTTAAGCAGAGGTGGCCTGCTCCAGAAAGCCAACTTGAAACCTCAGAACACCCTTTTTCTATTATGTCTCATATTCAAACCCTGTTATGATGATTTTCATGTTTGAATGACCTACTAACTCAAAAATTAAACAAAATAACTTCGATACAGTATTAATGATCCGCAGTTGTGGTGAGAAATGGCCTTCCCGAGTTGGTCCTACACCGAATGCCACTACTGCCCAATAATGCCCTCTCTGTAAATCTAAGGTGAAAATATGCATTGGGGCAAACTGATCTTCCTGGTCCCTCCAGCTCTACAATTCCATATGGCTACATCAGCCGGGTAAGCAGGAGGTCAGATGACACCGGGCAAATCCTAGCAAAACTCAAGCAATCTGATGGGTCAGGGATTCCCTCCCTCCTCCACCCACCTCTGCCAATAATCTATGATTGCCCAAGATAAAAGAGCTAGTTACCAGTGCGACACTGGAACTAAGATATACCCGCCACCCCACCCCGCCCCCAACCACTCCCACCCCTACTTTATACGTAATCCTTCCTACGGGTACCAAATGCTCACTCCTGGCTGGAAAACCTTTAATCACAGGATCCACTGCTATTGTTAAGTGTCACTGCGTTCATTCCAACTCACAGAGACTCTGTAAGACAACAGAACTGTCCCGTTGGGTTTCCTAACCTGTAATGCTTTATGGGAGCAGATAGTCAAGTTTTTTCTCCTATAAAAGAGCTGGTGCATCTTAGTTATCCGTTTAGAGATTAACTGATCAGCCACTAGTGTTCCCTCACAGTATCTTAATGGGTCTTAAATTCTAATCTCTTAACTTTTCTATCAGACAAGCCTTCTACATCTTGGCATTTGTTGCCAGCTCTAATTCCAAGTAGGAGAACGCGCTGATCAGAGTGCCTGCGATGCCATGTGGGACCTTCCTGCATCACCAATTTCTTTCATCAGAAGGTTGCCAGAGACTCTAGTTTTAGCTGATCTTCCATATGAATCAAAAGCTGGGCTCAGAGGGTATGTATGTAAACATACCAGGAGTAAAACACAGGGAATCCAGGGCGGATGATCCCTTCAGGACCAGTGGTGTGAGTGGCGAAACAGGGAGGGTAGAGGGA
>NW_022103905.1:7185192-7216006 GCF_000313985.2 Echinops telfairi
TGTAATCCAGTTTCTCTGACTATTTGTTTAGCAAACAGATTGAATAAGTATGGTGACTGAATACTGATCCACACCTTTCCCGATTTTAAACCATGCAGTATATCCTGGGTTCTATTCATACAACTACCTATTGATCCAAGTTCAGGTTCCACATGAGCACAATTAGGTGTGCTGGAATTCCCATTATTTTCAAAGCTATCCATAGTTTGTTATGATCCACACAGTCAAATACCTTTGCTTAATCAATATATAACACAAGTAAACTTCTTTCTGGTATTCTCTACTTTTAGCACTATGTGGACGTCATAATAATCATTCAGTGAATGTTTGCTGATTGAAGACAGATCCCGTCACAAGATATAATCACCTCAATACTCGACTAATAGAAAACAATAGGAGTGAGAATAAGAAATAGATATGACAAAATAATAATTTATAAATTATCAAGAGTTCATGAGGAAGTGGGGAGTGGGGAGGGAGGGGGAAAAAAAGAGGACCTGATGCCAGGGGCTAGAGTGGAGAGCAAATGTTTTGAGAATGACGAGGGCAATGAATGTACAAATGTGCATTACACAATTGATGGTATGTATGGATTGTGATAAAAGTTGTATGAGCCCCTAATAAAATGATTAAAAAAAACTGAAAAGCTACCAATTAAATAATATAAAAGTATGTAAAATATTCAAAAAACATACAAAACCAAGCAATACAATCTTTAAATTAAAAAAATTTAAAAACCAGGAATAATCCATTCTACAGGCACATATATAACACACCAATGAATTTGGGCTTTGAAATTTTGGGTGAGTGAATGTTATACTTCTATTTACTCATTTTTCTATGAATTTTTGTATTTTGGTTGGAATCTGAGGCCTATAGGGGGGGAAAAATGTCTTAAGAGCAAGAAACAGGCTTTCAAACTCTTTCGGCGGTTCTTAAAACCCCTCGGGCAGTATAATGCATAGATGTTGAAGTGGCCGCGTCTGAAACACAGAAACAGCAAGGAGAGTTCTTCGGTTTCTGAATTCTCAGGCTCTGATAAAGAATAACTTTCATGTTTTAGGGGGAAAAACATTCTGGAATCTAAATGCTCTCTGCCTTGTTATTGTGGCAACTATGAAGAAGAACTGAGGGATTTCTTTTTTTTACCCTCAAACAAATACGAATGTAATCCTTTGGCTGTTTAACAAAAATTTTCTTAAACCACTCGCGCAAACACAGCCCTACATCTACTGAACTACAAACTAAGGCGAGGGGTGGGGGATATACCGTACACAACGTCTACAGTCACCCTTGATGATGCATATCTCTTTTCACTGCTTAGGCACGTACCTTTCCCCCCCGTAAGCCAGCAATCTCTCGAAGCGAAAAGACTACACCTCGAAATGCTTTCTGTATGCAGGCCTTGAGTTTTTCCAAATACTGCACGGACACCCATTTTGAAGAACAAATCGATACGACTTCCAAGAGCTGCTGCTTCCCTGACACCCCGCCGAGCTCCTTTTGGGCATCCCTTAGGAGAAGGTCAAGCACCGCTAGGATGTCTTCTTCATACTGATAAATTTCCACTTGGATCCGCCTGCCCTCCTGCATCGTCCATTCTCTGCGACTCTGATCCAGACAGGTCTGCAGCTCTGTCTCCTGGTGCAGAAGGAGTTCTGATTTTTGCTTCATGAAGTCCTCTTTAGCTGCTGCAAGCACCTCATTGATTTTGTTTCGATGGTCGTCTAAAAACTGCCGGTAATCTTGCTCATTTTGCTCTTGAAGTCTGTGGATTTCCTCTTGCTTCTCTTTGTTCCACTCACTCCGGGCTTTGGCCAACTCAGCCCTGACGACTACAGGGACCTCCTCGTCCTTCAACTCCAGCTCCCTCTGGAGGGAACGGAGCTGTTCTTCCAGGTCCTTCCCGGGGACCACAGCCTTCTTCATAGCCTCAAGCTCACGCTCCCACTGCTCCTTCGCTTCCGAAACAGCAAACAATACCTAAAGGAGAAAACATTCGTTTTTACCTGTCCCGATGAGTCGCCCGCAGAAACAAAAATATTACATTAACATGACTATTTGGCTTAACTTCTGAACTGAGTGAAGAGATTTAAAATCAAACTTGAGAGAAAAAAATCCATACTTTTATAAATATACCATGGGTATAGATCCAGCCCTTCGTATCAAAAACCTCCCAATTTGTGTCATGTTATCTGAAAATTAAAACATCGGTTTGTTGATGGAGAACTAAACATGTAGACTGCCTCCCCTCTGCCCCCAAATTGTATATGCATATATAGCGGGGGGCCTCATAAAGTTCAGGAGGAAATTTCATTATATTTTAATTCCATTTTCTACAAACTTATTGAAGTCTCCTCTAAACACGCACACAGTAGCTGATTTCTGATGTGTTCAAGTTATGATGAACTGTACTTGGGACTGTTGGTCTGTTTTTCGGTTTTGTCTTTATGTCTTATTGTTAGTAATATGTACTCCGTGCATTGGAGCGAGTAAAAAGTGTTCAAAGACTGGATTTATAGATACTGATAATGAAAGCAAGCAGAACGAAAGCCTAAAAAAGGGGAAAGGAGTACTTGATCTACATTAGAACTAACTTATGCTAGGGTCATCTGACTCGAACCACGGCGTAAGTTGAAAACTACCAGGCTATCATTAGAAGCAGCTAATTCATTTTAGGGTGGGGAAAAAAAAACATATCCTTTTAAAAAACAGATGCAACCTAAAATTTGACCTACACCCCAACAAAGTATTTTGATCTTAAGAAAAAGGACCTTAAACAGGGAAAGTTTACTTTTGAATAGGACAATAACATATTATCTTCATAATTACTTGCCATTAAATATAAGTTTATTTTAATGTAACGTTAATGGCTAGAACACCATTCATTACATGACAACACCATCAGGAAGTTTTGTTCATTTACAAAAGAATAGCAGGACTACTTGCTAGTACTTGAGAAGCAATACCAACCTGCCCAGCTCACAGTGACGCAGTAGCAGAGAGTGGAACTACCCCTTGGGTAACCAAGGCCGTGATTCTTTACAGGAGCAGGAAGCCTCCTTTTTCCTGCTAGTAAACTTGAACTGCTGACCTTGAAATTCGCAGTCCAATATATAACTCACTGCCCCCAGAGCTTCTTATAGGTCACAACAGAAGCCTGGAAATCACCATCAGGGGATTGGATAGGGGCGATGGAAACAGTGGCGTTTGGATAGACTACCTAGCCTTATAGTAAGTGACGTTTCACAAAGGCAATTTGGCAGTATTAATCCACCGAATGGTTCCCAAATTTTACTGCATATTAGAACCCAAGAAGCTTTTAAAATTCCTGATGCCTCTAGAAATAAAGAGACGCTCTCCCCTCCCTCCCGCTCTCTGCACGGACCTGGCTGTTGAGATGATGGCTGTCCCGGAGGTGAGTATGTTACCATAAAAACAAACAAACAAACAAACAAACAAAAACCTCCGGATGCCTAAGGTACACCTCAGACCAATTAAAGCAGAACTAGGTAACTGTGGCAGATGTTTTTAAACGATCCTTAAGCTCTTCCAAGATGGGACAAAGTTTGGGAACGACTTCACCCACTTGACTATTTCTGGGTTCCAGAGACTGGCTTTAGGCTTCCACAGATGGATCTCGATGGATCACGCTAATCCAACCCAACTCTCCAGCCAATCGGTCCCTGTGAAAATGCATCCCTTCCCCACCATAGGGAAGGGCGGCATGTGCGGAGAATCATGCTACCAGGCCTCTCACGTGGAGCCGGTTCTGACCCATGGGGACTCCATCTTTACAGGGTCAAACTGCTCTGCAGGGGTTGTCTCGCCTGTGATCTTTATTAGATCTCTAGGACTTTCTTCTGAGGTGCTGTGGTGTGGAATGAATACCACTCTTCAGTTTAGCTATTGTGGCTACTTGCCCTGGGGTCACTTGTGCCACCCAGGGAGTTTCTTAGTCACTGCCATCAAGCGGGTGATCATGCTATGGGACAGGGTGGAATGGCCCCGCAGGCTCCCAAGACTAACTCTTTACTGGGAGCAGAAAGTGTCTTCCTCCTCCCACGGAGCGGCTAGTGTTTGCGAACTGCTGACTTGGTGGTTAGAAGCCCAGAGTATAGACTCACTACACCCCCAGGGCTCCTCAGACTCATTCTGGGCCCCCTGAATGAGCATATCTCTGAGCATGAAGCCCAGCAATATAGACTAGACCTCCACCGGTTGACTTTTGAGAAGGCACAACAACTGTGTATTCACATGCATTCGGGGTTCTGTTCTTAGGAAAGGTTTCTCTGCCGACTTTATGTTCTACATCCCAGCGACTCTATTGTTCTAATTCACCTCTCAGCAATGTGAGCCACCTTTATTTTCGGATCATCACTTTGTTTCTTCCTTTCCGTTCGCGTTATCTTCGGTATTTCAAAGTCTTTTATCTTTTAGTATTTCAAAACACGAAACGATGGAAGAATAATGTAATGAACCCCATATGCTGTCCCATAATTTAAGGAGAAAATTACAGTTGGTTCTTATTTGGGTTGAGTTCTTTTCTTAAACAAGTTTCAGAGTAAGATTATGAGTACAGGGCAAGAATCCTTACAACATCTGTGGGAAACACGCTATTTTCCAAAATGAATGTGCTGCTAGCAAGGACTGTATGGATGCCATGCATTAAATTGTTTATTGGAATTAAATGAGGACCTATACCTATGACATAAGCATAAAATAGGACTTACGTTGATTTAAATTTGCATGTCTCTGAAATGGACAAGCGTGAATATCCTTCCATGTTTTTTTCATTTTGATACTTGAGTTCTCGTGAAAATGTCTTGCTCAAATCTTTAGCATACTTATCTACAGATTCTTTCTTACTTTACTTATAGCTTTATGTATGCTTTTTATCATACATTAGTACAAATATTTCACATATTTGATTCGTTTGTTTTCCTTGTTTTGCAATTCTTGTTATTTTTCAATACAAATACATAAGTGTTTTACATGTTTGCATATATTGTAACCGACAACTTTGTCTTTGCTACCATGTCCACTACTTCAAAATTGAGCTATCGCTATGCTACAGAATTTATTGTGAGGCATGGAATGTGTCACTTTTCCAAACCAAACTTTGGCTACCAGAAGATTATTCTGGAATAAGTTCTCATGTTTTGAAACAATTTACTATTTATTAAGCTTTTACTCATGGGTAGGACCTATCTGTGAAGCCTGCATTGTACTGAATGTAAAAGGATTCTGTTTGTGTCACTCAATCATCTCTGAATTGTTTGACATTATAGTCTGTGCTAGGACTACACTATTGTTTTCTATAATCGTAAAATTTCTTCTAGTATTTTTATTTTTCCAAATAAATGTTGGCATTGTGTGAAAAATCAAAACTGTGCGGTGTCTCCTGGCACTTTGATTTGAATTGGGGTAGCCCGATAAATTAAGTTGGGGAAATGCACAGTCATCTCCGGGTTTTGTAGTCGAGAAACGTGGCACCTCCTGGACGGAGAGTTGGCTATGCCCCAGGGAAAACAGGTTCTATACACCAGGAGATGCCTGCTGCAGCACAGAAAACAATCTCTAGTATAAGTGGATGCTTTATAGCTAATCATGAACAGAGGAAGGCTGATTCTCAATTCCCCCCAAAGATATGACAATAAAAAATGGGATTTAGTTTAGAAATTAAAGGGATATCTTGACGGTTGGTTTTTAAGATGCTGAAACACATTATTTATCCATGAACAACTATCTCCCCTATGGAAATTTATATTCTTCATAAAAAGTTGTCATGAATTCATCCTTTCCATTACGTTATGCTATTTTGAGATCTACAATTTCATAAATACCAGACCAGCACCCCCAAAATATTTCTTTCTGTCAGTGGGATATTTTAATTCTGGTCAAATCTTATAGTAAATATTTCAAAAAGCTAATATATTTTTTAAATGGTTGAAGATGTACTCCCTCTCCACCCCTAATGATTTATGATGAGCTGAGTGAAGGTTTATAGAGCAGATCAGTTTTCCATGCAACAATTCATACATTTTCTAACACATTGCTTACAATCCTCACACTGTAACATCACTTACCAACCTAGGTCCTCCCTGTTTCCTGTTTCCAATCCTCCTTCTTTCCTAATCCTTCGGAACTTTGTCCTTGGGAAATGCTGCCCTTGTGGTTCCCGGGTTGATGATTCAAAGGTGTGTGTACCTCACTCGTGTTACTGTACCCCTTATAGACCTGTCGATTGTTGGCTGAAAATGGAACCACAGGGTGGGTTCATTTCCAGATCTGCAGGGTAACAAAAGGCCAGAGACTCAGGGGTCCCCCAGTCTCCGCCCGGCCACGCTATCTGAGCTGGGCCATTTGGAAGATTTCGAGTGCTGGAGCACATTTCTCTCCCACTCGATCCAGGCCCTTCTAAAGTGATCCCGTTCAGAGTGGGGTGTAGCGGGCGTCAGACCCCACAAGGAGACCCCACCTGGTCTCCAGGTGATGGAGATTCATGTTGGTCAGGGCTACCTGTCCACTCGATTAATCGCTTCCAGGTGCCTTTGATTTCCATCACTCTTCTTTCCCCCAGCCAGGAAAAAAATCAGCAATTTGCACCTTAGATGGCTGCTCACGAGCTTTTGGGATCCCGGTCACTACTCACCAAAGTAGGATGTAGAACATTGTCTTTGTGGCTGATGTTATACCAATGGACCTTGCTGTGCCCTGAGATGATAGGCCTGAGCCCCTAAACCCAGCGACCAATGAGCTCAAGGTGTTTGGTATGTTTAAGTTTTCATAACTGTGGCCCCAGTATGCTGTACCACATTCACAGATATATTTTCAAAGATAAATATAAATATATAAATGGCCATTTGGCTTCTGCCAAATCTACATATACTCTTCCTCCCACCTCCATTCAGCCTGCAAGTGTATCCAAGTATCCGCTTGTAGCTCACCAGCATCGCACGAGTATGTAAAGACCTTTGTTGCCTTTAACTCTTGTACTCTCCCAGTACTTTTCCCTGCTTCCATCACCTTTTTTCCCCGTCAACCTCCCTCTTATTGTAGATTTGCCTTGCTCTGGTTGAAGATGTTCTTGATACCATTACACCGACTTACCTGCTTCGAGACTTTACAGATACCCTGAACAGCTTGGTAATGCTGATGACAGAAGAGATCAGATGCCAAACTCCGAACTAATCCTTAACCAGTATTATCTTACTTAATCCTTGGACAATTCTAGGAGGTGGTCCCAATTTCCAGGACTGAAAAGACAGGAGTTGGGAGGAGCGACCTTCTGAAGTTACTGACCCGTTTGGCCACAGAGAGTTCCTGCTGTTCTTCCCACTTCTTCTGCTCGGCTCGCACACGCGCTTTGTACTCTGCAAGCTCGGGCAGTTCTGACAGCCATCGCAGACGAGCATTTTGCACAGCTACTTCAACCTAGTGCAGGAAAAAGAGGCCAAGACGGATGCAAAATCCCCAAAAGATCACCTTTTCCAACAGCAACTTTATATCAAACACAAACATGCACATTGATAGAGCTTGAAACGTTACACTTGGTAACGTTTTCTGCTGCCAAGGGTAACTTTATGGCTAAAGAATGGGGTGGCCCATCAATTCAGGCACAACGTAAAGTCCTGATGAAACTGCTTATAAACCTGTCACCAGTTATCACCAGGTCACTTACTAAATAATGACATACACACATGAATGCATTCCCACACGCCGATTCAAAAGCAGAGTTGATGTAAACAGCTGTCTTTCTGACTAAAGCGCTAGATGCATTTAATGATTGATTACGGGGACTGAAAAATAAGAGAAAAAGATGAAGCGCTTAAGCAAGTTCCTTATCACTTCAAAGGTTATTACAAACACTCCTTTTCTATCACGCTTTTGGTTTTTCTTCACGAGGCCTAGAATGTCACAAATTCCAAAGCCGCACCCTTAAGTATATCACTTTCTCGGGGATATCTTTTCAGTCTTTTTTTTTTAACTTTTAGATATTCTGAAAAGGATGGATTCTTCCCATTCTATGAGACATCCTTGATCCCGGTAAATGTTTCCAGGCTTTCAGGATAGAGCGATGAACGGAAGAGCACAACTGCAAGCACGGATGAAAAGCAGGGTGGACGAGGGGCTTCAAAGAGTTGATGGGGAAACAAACCCCTTGTCTCTAACTTCATTGTTCCACAAACTTCTCGGCAGCCCCTTTGTCTGTGGGAGATCTCGTTGCGGGCACTACCTTGTGTGAGAGCTTATAAGAAACACTAGATTCAAAATAATCAGTATGACAGTCCGGAAAATTCGGAAAAGCCCATGACACAGGGAGGTCAAACTATCTACAAACAAATCTTAAGTCAGGATCGTCCGTTTTCCCTTCATTCTCTCGGGACTGGAAGGACCAGTCCTTCAGGGACCGCACAACACGCGATGTCGGGGCGTGGCCAGCCAGTAGAAGGAATGCTTGCGCATCCATGGATTTTAAATGGTTCTCGCCCTTCCTTTCTGGTCTACGAAAGACTAAAGGATTGAACTCACATTAAATAAAAGCCCTTAAGGTGTCTCCTGTTTTCAAAAGTGCCAAGGCATGAAGAAGCAACACAACACAAAACAAGAAAATTGAGCATCACTATGAATGGGTAACAGACAATATGGGAAAATGCCTTTTTATTCTCATAACACAGGGCTATACTTTACTAAGTATGGAAGTTCTTGGAAATTAAGTTGACAGTGAGCTAGTTCTCCAAGGGCAAGGGAAAGGCACCCCTTCTTGGCAGCATAGGGGAATGACAGACGAAAGCCTGTTTCAGGCGCATGTCCCAGATTCAGCGCCGTATCACGTCTCAACATAGACACAGCTCAATTGATTACTTGATTTACGTTTGCTTACCTACAACGATTTTGTGAGCTACTCTATAGAAAATTAGAATAATTCATGATTCAATTAAGCTTAACTCAGGTGTACAATCACCATCTTTAACCTCAGTCATCTTAACGCTTTTTTAAAAAAAACAATTTCATTGACATATGATTCACATATCATACAATAACTCAATCCTGTTTAAAAGAGTTGGTCGATTACATCCTAAGGCTTTGACTGATTTCAGAGGATGGAACCTTCTGCAAACTGAACGAACACATGGAAAATTCGAGATGACAGCTCTGTGATAGACATAATGGAGAAACACATAACATACCAAGTTCTCTACGCGACAAATGCACACACATTTAAAAGGAGCAGAGTGATGAGTAAGAGGATTTCCAAGAATAACATTATACTGGTTCATGTTTTCATTGCTTAATAGACGGCATTTAAAAGGCTTTCAGTAAGAGGGAGATAATAAGGCAGCACCAGGGCAAGCCCGTTGAGTACCTGTTTGGTGATCTGTTCGCAGTATTTGAGTTCCAATTCGATCTCGTGTTTCTTCAAGCGCTCTTGGAGAGCTTTCTCCTTCTCCTGCTCCACATCTTGCTGAATCTTTTGCTTCTGCTCAGCGGCCATCACTGCCATCTCTTTCTCAAAAAGGACACGAATGGGGGTCGCTGGGTCAGTCTGGCTGCCACAGTCTGAGGTCTCCTTTGTCATTGCCTTGAGCGTTTGTTCCAGCTTCGACTGCCATTCCTTTTCAAGCTGCTGAGTGAGGCCTTGTTTGATCTGTTTTCCAAAGGAAAAATGTTTGGGAAGAGAGATCCTCCAATCAGTCAAACCTAGAATCCATAGCTGGCCAATTCAAAGCAACACACAGCAGAGGCAGGAAACCGCCACACACTGCTGTGGCCATTAGGTAAGCTTGAGGAAAACGTCAATGGAAATAGAACCCAGGTTGGTCCCCGGCCTTAACTTGCAATACGGCATCCCCTGAAATGGTTCCGGACGCCGTGAGAGGTCAGGCCAGCTTGCTCTCAACATGCAACTTTCTGGAAGCTCTGACATTGCCACTACAGAGATGGCATAGTTTGAAATGAGCTTTGGGGGGGCTACGAAGAATGGGTATTTTCCCATAAGCACCAGGCTTCGTACAATGCAGACACTCCTCCGGCCTATTTAGTGAACCTAAGATAGAATCCAAAAGTATAAGAGGAGGCTTCAAAAGCTTCATGGGAAAATTCCATGATCTCCTAATTCCACTTTCCCACAAACTTCTTGAAGCCCTCCTCCTTGTTGTGTTCGCTTGAACACATGAAGCTCTTGCTGGCCAGGATGTAAGTTGCAAGGAGCAGATGCAAGAGGGGCATTATGGGAAGTATGACTTTGATGACTCTTTCCCATCCACTTTCACCAGTGAGTGGGATAGAGCCACACAGAACCTGTCTCAGGTAAAACCGCGCAGTAGCAACATTTACTGGTCCCTTTTCCTGTTCTCCAAAGATCTGGACCCTGAGTTCACGAATGTCTTCCCCGGTCCCCCTGGGTCGCCTTATTTAAAACAGCCTCTTGGTCATAGCTCAGGCTTTCCTGTCATGGGAATATCAGATCTCCATCTCACTCCCTAGAAATTCATTGACTAGCTCATCCAAATTTTAAAAACAAGAACAAGACAGTTTGTAAGAATGCGTACGGAGGGAGCTAGTTTCATTTTGGGTCATTCTGATTATATGTTTCTATATGAAAGAATGAGTAGGAGACTCTATTTCAGGTGCCAGCACCAGATTAATGGGAGCACCAATTGGGGACACCTAAAGAGCGGGGACACCTAAAGACGGGTGGACAGTTGTCTACCAGTCTGTCTTGAGAAAGCACAGCTCTTAATTAACAGCATTACTGTGGACGGGAGAGTCTGGTCTAAGTAAGCTGGTGAATTCGTTTCATTTCCCAGCATGTTTTGGGGGAACTCAAGTTGATTGTTAACTTTCTAGGAAACAATGAGCACTTCTGGACTCGTTTTCGACTTACACGATGGAGGAGCAAAGTTCATGCTTCTGAGCCTGCCCAGTCAGCATGCCTTTCCTCCCCGCTGCAGTCTGGATGGTTTCTGCTGACTCTGGAGTCTTCAGGGTGATTTCACAATAGGAAAGGAGGTCCTGGTATCACTGAGGGGCAGCAGAGGTGTGCCAAAACACCCGCTGGCCCCCGACTTGGGTTAAAACCCAAGAAGGGAATTAAAAAGTATACGTACTGGTGTAGGAGCCTAATAGTTCAATCCTGAGACATAGAAGGGGTGACTGTGCATGACCTTGGCCGTTAAAATACCAGGAATGAAGTTAATACTATACTTTATAGAGGATGATCCCCAGAAAGAAATGAAACTTTAACCCACACCTCTTCCTGCTCCTTCTCCCACTGGGCTTTGACTAATGTCAGCTCACTTTCAACCTGCTGCTTAGTATCAGTGTCTCGCTCTCTCTGCCACTTGTCCTTTTCCATCTGAAGGGTGTCATGGTACTTTTCTTCAAGTTGCACCTGCAGTCTGCGTATATATTCTTCTCGCTCTTCCAATAGCTGTTTCTTTAAATAGAATTAGATGAAGATCACTGTGTGCAGAGTCTCCAGGTTAAACTTAGAAAATAATGATGATACGTATGTAATAGACAGCAGCAAGAGATAGGAACATCAGCAACACTGTCTCCTAATCCCCAGAGAAGCTGACCTCCTGGGTGTTTGCCCTGGCTTGCCAATTCTGGCTGTCTGGTTCCTGGCTACCTGGTTGATTTTCCTCTGACCCCCCCACCCCCACCCAAAAAAGGTGTATCCTGGAGACATGCAACTTTCTCAAAAGGTCAATGATTAAGAAAAATTAAGCAATTCAATTTAAAAATGGGGGTATGTGTGTGAAGTCATCCACGAAGACATAAACCAAATAAGCATATTAAAAACATGTTCAAAATCATAGCCCACAGGGACAGGCAAATTAAAATGATCAAAATATACTACTATATACCCATTAGATTGTCTGAAATGAAAAAAAAAAAATCCTGACAATATCTAGTTCCAGAAAGGATGTAGCGAAAACGAAACTTTCACCCCTGCTGGGGAAAATGAAAAATTCCAGCCACTCTGGAAAGTGGCTTTAGTTTCTTATATCGCTGTCACTGACTGCCATCGAGTCAATTCCAGGAGTAGAAAGTCTCGCTTTCTGCTGCAGACCATCTGGTGGTTTCAAACTGCTGACCTTGAGGTTAGGCGCCCAAGGAGTCACCCCTGGCACCCCCAGGGCTCGTCTGTTAGCTACTATCAAGTCAGGTCTGATTCAGGCCAGAGTAGAACTGCTTTGTAGGGTTCTCTTAGCTGTGAGCTTTCCAGGAGCACATTGCCAAGGTTTTTCTTGCTCAGAGCTGCTGCGTGGGCTTGAGCTGCCAATCTTTAGTTAGCAACTCATTGCAACCTGCTTACCCATCCAGCTCCTTCGTCTTTTCTTATAAAGGAAAACACGCACTGTGCCACTAACCAAGGGCTCACCCTCCTGGGGGTTTACTCTAGAGAATCAGACCGCTGTTCATGCCAAACCCTGTACCCTATTGTTTACAGTAGCTGCAAGTAAACAAACAACCAAAAACTCCTTTAAAGTTTTAAGACACAGAGATGTTATTTTGACGACGAAGGTGCCCCTGACCGAAGCCGTGGCCTTTGGAGTCACCTCATGTGCCTGCAAAAGCTGGACAGGGAAATGGACAGAGAAAGATGACGGTGTTGGGCAAGACCACCCAGGAAGCCACGGTCAGGAGAACAAACAAACCCATCGGAGGAAACACCAGACCTCTTCTTAGACGCGAGGAGGGAGACGCTTCCAATCTCTTACTATGAACATGTTATGCGGAGCGACCAATTGTAAATACGTATTGGGTGTTTCTTTAAAAACCACAAACCGGCAAACAAAAAATCCCTCCAGATTCCTTATCCTGCAAACCCAAAGAGTGGTCTGGTGGCTTAAAAAAGAAAAAGAAGAAAAGTAAAAGGGCAATGGACGTGGAGTCGTTAGTGACAGACAAGTTCATCTCAAACAACAACAACAAAAATGGAATGATCGACTGCTAGGAAACGACATCATGGCTGACAACATGGCGGGGAAGAAAAACTACTGCGACCTTCAAGGTGATGGCTGACAGAGGAACTGCGACATCGAACTCAAATATAAAGGTGGCACAACTGGGCAACATTTTGTTCTGTTAAAAATAAGATTGAATGTGTGACGCTGGCTAGGACAACTAATAAGAACATGCATAACCACCCAAACGTCATGGGTAAGGAGATAAGTAAATTGGAACATGTTGTGGTGGTGACAGAATCTGTTGTCAATTTGAGACTTCAGAGTGAAGGGGAGGAGTTGAGCCCATCAATCAGGTCGCAGCTTAATGACCTCATTTGGAGGCGCTAAGAAGATAGATAATAACTTGTTGGAGGAGGGACACACGTTCACTCCCTGCAAGATATGCTTACTGACAAGGCACATGGACTGATGCTAGAGGCCTGGAGCTGAAGGAACCACGTAGAGACGTCTGCCAACACTGAGATGCCTCTACTACCACTGGATCCACAAGACTTTCCACCCTCTGGCCTGTGATCTTCCTGTGTTCAGAAGATCATTGTGTTTCATGTCTGAAGAGGAATTTATAGATTGGTATCAGACATATGGGTTAATATCGGACTTAAGGACTTGACCTGGACTGGGCTGGGATGTTTTCTCAATATTCAATTGTTCTCAATATTCAAGAGCTCTTTCTTATACACATATGTGAATGCCTCTGGATTTGTTTCTCTGGTCAACCCAGACTAACACATACATCGATACAAGGAACTGCTCTCTGTCAAAGAACAAACTCCTCATACACATGAATGAATCTCAAAGTCCGTATGCTGAGTATAAGAAGCTGGTCTCACAATTGTACCCATTGAATGATTCCATTTATATGGCATTTGTGAAAAAGCAGACCAGGGACAGAACAGATGAGGGACTCCCAGCTGCTAGGGGTGAGGGAGTAGATAGAACTACAAAGGGATACCAGGAGAGTTTTTTTCAGAATGATGAAATTGTTCTGTATCCTGATGAATGTATACATCTGTTAGAACTCATAGAACTGAACACCAAAAAACCCCCAAAAAGTTGATTTTACTGTTTTTAAATTTAAAAAAAAGAAAAAGAAAAAAGAATTTTGGGAGGAAGGACCACATAACACTTTTTTCTTCTAGCCCCAGTGTAAAAAATAAAATTTAAAAAAAAACCCTTCATGAACCAAAATATTAGTAAGCGATACTATTAATTGTAACTGCCTTGTTATATAAGATCTAATTTATAATCAAATTCTTTTTTTTTTTTTGAAGTACCAAAAATGTCCACTGCTCCTCTGTCACTTTGTGGCACCATGAGGAGTTGGGGGTTGCTGTGATACTGGAAATGATACCACCAGGACTTCGTCTGCCAGCAGGGGCACCCAAGTGCATAGAAACCAGTGGAATTTGCAAACAGAGAGACTGGGAATAAGGGCCTGGCGATCTGCTGGAAGCCCCTGAATGGCAGGGAGTAGAACACCGTCTAACATCGTGTCAGAAGATGAGCCCATCGGGTTGGAAGACACTCAAATACAAAGAGCTGGGGGAGAGCTGCCTCCCTGAATCGAGCTGATCTTAGCGGCATGGACCTTCATTTGCTGAGGTGCAAGGGCTCCAAAAGAGAAGAAACAGCTGCAAACATCAATTCATAATCAGATCGTGGAATGTCTAAAGTGTATATCTAGGAAGATAGGAATTTTTCAAAAATGGAATGAAACATCTGAAGATTGATATCCTAGGGATTCGTGAGTTGACTGTTTGCAGGCCAGTGAATTATGTAAGGCGGCTCTTCTCAACACAGGATCTGTAACTCCCACCCAACCACTCGTTCCTGATGAGTCTGGATAAGAAGGTGGGTGGGGAGATACTGATTACACCATCTGGTTCAACTGGGAGTGAGTACCATTCTGCTGGGTATAAAGTGAGCCCTCTCAGAAGCAGGGCAAGGGATCTCACTACCAGCAAGAGAGAGCCGTGAAGGAAGCATGTACTTTGAAGTACATGAAGGCGTGAAGGAAGCATGTACATGAAGATCCTGAGAAGCCTACACATTGAGCCTCCTTGATCCAGGAGACCGCTCTGACACCAGAGGAGCGACAGAGAAGTGGGAACAGCAGAACCAGGAGCCAGAGCATGAGACATAGCGGTGGACATCCCGGCCCAAAGGACAAAAATAAAAGCAGAAGGCAAGCTTTTGGAGCACGGCATTGAATTAGGGGAGATGGGTTTGCTGGCCCACGGAGCTAGAGCTGGGTGTCTTCTGGTTGAGGCTTACGGGGGGGGGGGGGGGGACAGGACAGGACAGGCCCTTTGGGCAAGTATTAGCAGCTGGAGAGGATGTTACACAGTTCCTTTAGGGCCGCTAATACTTGAATTGCCCACCTGAATGGTAAACTGTTAACTTCTATAATAAACCGCATAATAGGAGAAGCGTTGTTTGTGACTTCTATGTGGCCATTGCAATGAATTCTAAAACCCAGTTTTTAAGAAAAGTATAGAGAGTATCACGGGAGACTGGTATTGGCCATTTTAAATCAGACAATCACATGGTCTATGCTGGGAATGACAAGTTGAAAAGGAATGGTGTCGCATGGGCCATCAAACAGAACTTTCCAAGACTGATCCTGAAGTGCAATCGTGTCAGTGGTAGGCTCCTAGCCCTAGGCCCATATGGAAGACCAGTTCATACAAACCTTACTGAAATGTACACACCAGCCACTAATGCCAAAGGTGAAGACATCTGAAATCGATCAAACATGCAATCATGATACGTTGCTAATTAACGGTGATTGAAATGTGGAAGTTGGAAACCAAGAAGGATCTCACTGGCATCAATTGGATGCTGACTCATAACAACCTTATAGAATAGGGTACAAATACCCCCTGCAAGTTTCTGAGACTATCACTCTGTTCCCCCTCAGAGCAGCTGGTGGGTTTGAACAGCTGACCTTGCAGATCACAGCCCAACTCAACAAACAGATGCAACATTGGAAGTGCTCATTTATCCTTGCCAGGAAATTTGGAAGACAGCTTCCTGGTCCATGAAATCCATATGCTCGCCCATTCCAAAGAAAAGCGGTCCAACCAATGTTGAAAGTATCTAATATTACTATCACATGCAAGTAACCCTATGCTGTAGAATTCAAAACCAGTTGCAAAAGTACAGTGACAGGGAACTGTCAGCAATTCAAGCCAGACCTAGTTTAGAAACTGCTGTGGTAGGAAGAATAGCATTGTCGAGGTAAGATGGACCTCGCTGAAAGCAAAGAGTACAAGAAAAGTGTTTACTTTTATTGAATATGCAAAGGAATTCCACTGTGCAGAGCTTAAAAATTATGGACAACACTACAAAGAATGGGAATTCCGGAGCAGGGTCTGTGTGCTCATGCAGAAGCAATACATAAATGAGGCGGCTGTTCAAGCTGAATAAAATTTAAAATCAGAAAAGGTGCCCATCAGGGTCATGGCCTTTCACCGTAATGATTCCGTCTGTATGCTGAGCAACTAACCCAAGAAACTGGATGAGACGGAGAATGCAGCGTCAGAACTGGAGAAGATCCATTAATAACCTGAGATCTGCAGAAGACACACCCGCATGTGCTAAAAGTAAAGAGGACTTGAAGCACTGACAGGTGAAGGGCAAAAACTTCATTCAGAAAGGTTTACATCCCATCAACACAGAAACAAAACTCTTCACCGTTGGACCCATAAGCAACAGCATGGTAAATGGAGCAAACCTTAAAGTTGTCAAATATGTGTCCTTTTCTCTGTTCCCAACCAGCACCCACGGAAGTAGCAGTCAAGAAAACAAATGCGGTAATTCGCTGGGCAGATCAAATTCAAAAGACTAAAGAACTGCACAGACTTCCATTTGAGTACTACGGCGCGTCTGGTGCAAGCCATGGGATTTGCAGGAGCCTCATGCACACAAAAGCTGGACAATGAATAAGGAAAGAAGAAGTGATGCACTTGAATGATGGCATGGCAAAGAACATCGAGAATTTTGGACTGCCAAAAAACAAACAAATAGATCTTAGAAGAAGTACGGTCAGAATGCTCCTTAGAAGCGAAGAAGGTAAGATTTCATATCATGTACTCGGGACATGTCATCAGGAGGGACCAGTTTCTGCAGAAGGACATCATGCTTGGTCAGGAAAACAGAGACACAAAATGAAATGGACAGACACAGGGCCTACATCAGTGCGTTCACACGCGGCAAGCATTGTGAGGACGGTGCAAGACCGAACAGTGCTTCAGATTTACATATGAAAGATACTTTTTACAACGTCTCGCTCCTAGGATCCGGTTCATGCAGGCACTGATTTATTCCAAATAAAATGTGTTTAAATACGTCTCTGTGATCAGAGGACGGCGGCAGATAAATTCTCTGAGTAAGACACTTGTGTTAGTCTCTCATCAAGGGTGAGATTTCAAAAAGGTTCATCAAAACAGTAGCTTCCTGAGGGATCTGCTGGACCCGTTAAGTGCAAGGCAGAAAAATCAGCTCAAAGAGTATGGTGATTCCTTTGGGGACCCCCAGGGGCAGTCTTGATTTTTCTCAAAGGACAAAGCATGACCATGGGGGCTCATTAAGAAATTGCCCAAAGTGCCATTTTGACCAGGTGTGAATCCAAGAGCACAGAGTCCTTTGGGGAAAAGAAACCCCACCTTCAGAGGGGTACAGACCAAGACAGAAGGCTCAGTGCGGAGCCACAGCCTCAATTTCAATATCTACTAAAGGGGTAGATAACTTTGTAGCAATTCTTTATTCATTCCCCTCAAATCCTTTTCTTCTAAGGTTTTAATAACTATTTTCATCTTTACTATAGCTTGTGAACTCTATTAGGGTGACAGAATCGAACGAAGGGAAAGAGACCGCCTGCTTGTCTTCCCCAGCTCGTGGGAGCAAGTGCGCTGGTTGAACGATACTAGGGAGGCCGGAGCAAAGACCATCCTAGCGTACCTTCTCCTCCTGAAATCGCTGCTCCTTCTCGATGGTCTTCCTGAGATTAAATTCAAGATTGTCCTTCTCTCTGCACACCGCCAGGTAACACTCCTGTACAGCAGCCATTTCCTTGTTCATCTTATCTAAGTCAGACCTGGGATGCGCAAAACCGGGAGTTAATAACCACACACACACACACACACACACACACACACACACAGGGGCTACCTAACAAACGATTTTCCTCTCAGTGACCAAATAGGAAAACGTCGTCTCCTGTCTTTAAAAGGAAGATGCTCCTTCCGTCTCACCTAAGCTGCACGCGATTCCCCTCATAAACCTCCATGAGCTGCTGCTTCTCCAAAGCATGTTTCGCTAGGAGGCTCTCCCGGATCTGCGTTTTCATGGCTTCGTGGTGCTGCTGGTAAGTCCTCTCACACCTAAACACAGAAAGCAGGATGAAGGCAGTGGGCACACCATCACCGCAAACACCAAGAGGAACTGGGTTTCCTTCCTTCCCTCCCATCTACTTCCTCTCATGCAAGCTAATTAACGTCAGCTGGGTTTTCCCCAACCCAAAGCGGTAATAATTCGTTCTCTCCAACAGAGAGCCTCATGAGAATTTTCAATTTTTTTCCTTCGGATGTTTCTAGAGAATCATTGGAAAAACAGATCTGAGAATGCCCCCGTTCTTCAAGCAGAAACCATAGTTCTTGTTGAGAACTTCTGCTTAGAAGACTTGAAACCATCCACGAAGTGGTTCCCGAGTTCCAACTGCGCTGCACTGAGCACAAATAGTAGTGCCCGACTCACACGTAAGTTATGTCCCAAAAGTCTGTTTCCAAGTTTATGATTTGGTACTTAGAAGACATAGTTCCTCCCACAGATAGCTTCCTTAGAAAGATTAGTTCGAGTCCCAGACTCGCCTTAGAAAAACAACAAACTAAGCTATTCAACGTCTGGAAGCTACAGCTTTAATGGTGCTATAGAAACCAACCCATTATATAGCACTGCTTCTATGGAAAATATGTTCCAAATTCTAATTGAAAAAGTCAGAGAGTCATCTTATGCCCTCAGTAGGGACGGTTTATTCCATCATTTCTCTTGACTCTTCTTGTTGGGGTAGGAGAGGGAAAGGAGGAGGGAGGCAGGCATTGGGACAACTCCATGGAGACCTTACCTCTCCACAGTTTCTTGTTTGTCACGGTCAAAATCTTGTACCATTTGTCTCATTTGATTACATAAGTCTTGATTTGTACTCCTCAGCTTTCCATCGGTTTCTCTAAGTTCCTAGGTACACAGGAATTAAAGACTTAGAGGGGAAAAACATCATTTCCATTGTTTAATGTCATCTTGTTGGCACAATACGCCTGTCAATATTTTTCAAAAGAAAAATTTTCTTCACACCTTAAAAATATAGGTTCATGTTCTCGGATAAGTAGCTTTCTGATTAGAAGTAAAAATTAAAAGTTTGTGTTAATTTTGCAATACAAAAAATGAAAACATTTAACCCTACAACTACTAGCTAACTCATGCCTTAAAGTATTCCTGGATTTCAATAATCTTTAACAATGATACATATAAGTGAGGTTTAACTTTGGGTTCAAAGCCTGGCACAGGGAGAACACCTTTACTAGTTATATTACTATGCAGACAGGAAATTACCTTCCGATAAAACTACTGCCTAGTGACCACCCTTAAATACCTACTAATAAACTCATTACTCGAGCTGGTCACCTCTTTGTCATCAAAAGCTTACTGTGTATTTTGTCTTTAATGAAGCCATGAAAACACTCAGACAATAGAGAAAGGGAGAGAAAAAAAAAAATCAGTCACCTGATTCTGTTGTTGTAAAACCTGAATTTCATTTTTAAGTTGGAGAATGTCATCTCTGCCCATCGTATCAGGCGTACAAGAGCCAGGCCATAATTGATCGATTGGTTTTTCTGAGCTGCCTGTTTTAATCTGAAGATTACAAAGAAGCTGAAATGTATTCGGGTCTTTAAAAAATCATTTGAAATGTTCGTTTTGAAATAAGTTCACATTTAGAAAGACATTGCTAAAGCTTATGCTTATGCTAAAGCACCCAAACCCAAAGAGCTTTCACCTATCCTCCCTACACACAGCCACAGCACGGACCGTCCGAGAAACAAACACCGCAACAATGCTATCGCTCTAACCTGGAAATGATGCAATCCCCCCAACTCCTTTCTGATGTCCTTTTACTGGCCCATGAGCTAATCCCCGGTCTCGTGTGGAATTTACTTGTCCTATCTCCCTAGTCTCCTCCTATCGTGAACAGTTCTTGGATAGTTTCTTTTTTGCCTTCAAAACTTGTGACAGTTTTTTCAAGAGTACTAGACAGTTAATTTGTGGGATGCTCAACTCAGGTATTTCTGATGTTGAACTCGTTATTAAATTCAGGGCATGCACCATGGGCATGCATGTTCCAGCAGTGATGTGGTGTCCTCTCCAGAAAGGCCCATCTATCTGTAGACATGCTAAGGGACAGCTCTGGTTTATCACTGAGGATGTTTAACTTGCACCCGTTGGTTAAGGCAGTGTTGGGCAAGCTTCACCCATGACCAAGTTATCATCTGTTTGCAATGAAAAGCATCTTATGACAAGATCCTTTTTGAGTATGCAGATGTCCTATATTTCTCATTAGATTTTCCACCGAATAAGGTTACCAACTTGTTCTGTGTCTGCATTTATTTACTTGGATTGGTGTGCAGTCGTGGATCGCTATTTTATTCAATAGAGATATCTTTAAGACTGATGGCTTTGATAAATTGATTATTTTCCTCTTCTGTTTTTTGTGTTCTTTATTCATTCAAGATTATAAAGATTTTTAAAAATACCTACTGTACTTGATTTGCTTTTTGTCTGTCTACCTTCCTGGGCTCTGAGCACTCTTCTGCTGCGTTTAGACACAGCAAGGTCCAATTGACTCCTTTGGGGGGTGGGTAGCCCGTGGGGTCCATTCTGAGACATGCGACCCCATGCGTGACGAGCAGAATTGCTCCCTGGGCTTTCAAGTCTGTGACTTTGGGAAGATCGCCTGGCCTGTCTTCCGAGGCACCTCGCAGTGGGCTCCAACGGCCCAACCTTTTGGCTAACAGTGGAGCATTGAACCACCTGTGCCAGCCGGGGCCTGGGATAGGAGAGCATGTGTCCCATTACCGTGTAAGGTAACCGACCCTGAGGCTGGGGATCGGTCCCCCCAACTCGGTGTCGGGCAGCAGTCTTCCCTCGTTCAGAGGCTGAGGACACTGGGGGTGCACGTTCCCCCTTCACTTGCTGTCTTTCTCAGAAGTCACTTCTAAGACTGCAGTCAGAGAACAGAAAGTACCTGACTATGAACCTGAGAGCTTTTTTTTTTAAGACCATCTTTTCACTAATTTGCTTCTGCATCTCCCTTTCCTCTAGCTAGCAAGGCATGTATTCCCTGAACAGATATTTACTGAGAAAACAGGGGGGAATTTCTCAAGATGATCTTCCCAAGAAATCGCCTTCTGTAATACATTGAAGCAGAAAAGGCATCAGGAAAACGAGTTTAGATGTAGAATGCTGAGAAAACCCCTCATCAAAAGAGCAGCTGGACCCAGTGTCTATCCTGTTATGGGTTAACTCTCATCCACCGGCTGATCTACCAGGCTGTCGAAGCCAAAGAGGAGGCCGCGTGAACAACCAACACCAGGTATGTCCACCACCAACGTCCACACTTGGGCAAGTGTGCATGTGCAGTAAATGCTATTAGTATCTACTTCATAGGCCAATGAAAGCAGCCAGCCAGTCAGGGAGCAGACTCAAATCCCAGTTCTAGGCTCCTAATCCTTGGATGGTTTCCAGCAAGCTATTACATCAGTCAATCCTAATCAACCTGATGGGGAGATACAACCTTACATTCTCAACTGTTCTAAGAAACAATTACAATGGTTTCATTTAAAGTTGTTCATTGTGTTCCTGGTAGAGGAGTAGGCCTCTCTAGTTTGGCTATTAAAAGTTTAAATCAGGTTGTACTCATCAAATACAGTTAACTGAGAAAAGGAACCAGCTTTCACAGTGAAAACACAGTATTATTTTGGCAAAATAAATGGGCCGCAATTAAAAGTCCATCATAATGAGCATCACAGAAGATCTAACATACTCTGCTATAACAGGCTTGTTTTCATGAACACAACTCCTAGTTACAGACTTGGGAGATGAAGCGGTTCTCACACACGGTGAAAAATGTGATTTTAATCCGGGAGACTAAGGAATATACCACCTACATCCACTTTCCAGAGCCATTACGTCTTCTGGTTGTTCTGTTCTACTGGACGGATAGATTAGATGGGTTGGGCCTTGTGAAGTGCAGAAGGCTGAAAGGGGATCCGTTAAAGCGAAAGCGCCAAGGACCTCTGTGATAGCGCCATCTTGTGGACACGACCTTGGCCAATGACATTAGTCAGTCCCTGCTATAAGGCACAACTGCCAGCCTAAAAGACCAGGGGTGCAAACCTGCCGAGCAGCGCCATGGGAGAAAGGCCCGGCTACCTGCGCCTATAGCGAGTACAGCCAGGAAATCCCTATGGAGCAGTTTTCCTCTGTAACCCAGGGGATCCCCACCCTAAGTCACAATCGACAGCAGTGGGCTTGATTTGGTTTGGAATTTATTTGCTGTGGGTTTTTGTATCAATTTGTTTTCGGACAGACTCCGTAACCTTACATATTCCTCCCGCCTCCTTTTTTTTTTTTTTAATAGTGGACGATGTCAACTTTTTTGTTTCTATGACTGCAGCATCTAGCGCCACCCGATTCAGCTCCTCTCCCCTCTGCATCGCTGCACCGTGAGTCCCTTCGACGGGACGACTTCTGCTGTGGGCGCATGGGCCAGAGAACTCCCGTAGACAAAGCGCTTCAGGCTTTCATTGGGGCGACTTTCCTGGAACTTTGCCAGAGGTCTGCTGATTCGGGCTCCAGGCTCGGGCAATACAGAGACCGTGTTAGGCAGATGCTTCCGAGTACTCGTTATAAAGGGATCTGACCTAACTGACATCACACTTGCCAGGTGCTGAGACTAACCAGAAAACAGACTTCGATGAGTGGCATTGCCTTTTCCTTCTTTCAACCTTACCTCTTAAAAAAAAAAGGCAAATGAGCCTGAAAGCTGAAAGTTTAATTTGAGTACAGAGAGTGGTAATGCTTTCTCAGTGACCTTGGGGGGAAAATTGTCCTTGAACTCGACAAAGCCCACAAACCTCCGTCTGGACGCTCTTCTCAGCCCTCTCCACTGGTTGGGCCCCTTCCCTCTTCCCACGACAGTCTTGGAGCTCCTTCTGCAACTGGGAGACCAGGTGGCGCTTCACGGAGTTGCTGCCCAGCAAACGCTGCACTTCCGCTTTCAGCTTCAGAATCAGCTGGTCTTTGGAGAGCGCTTCATTTGGGTCTTCTTGCTGCACCATGCTAATAGAGAAATCGTCATTTTTATGACTCAATTTTGTAGCAAACCATGCCTGATTATTTCTGAGAAGCCACCATCCATCATGATAACCATGTATACTGACCTGGTACGGTGACACTAGCATTTTGAAACAATATTAACCTTTTTCATACACAAGGGTACCTTTGCGATGCCTATAGATACACAGAAAGAACTTTATCCTTAGGGTGACCCCTCCCAAGTTCAGTCCCACTCTCTCACTACTAGGGGCTCAGCCCCATGATTGTAGACGTGGCTTGCGTTTCATTTTGGGTAAACTGCATGCTGTACATGCATGGCTTTAACGACTCTCTAAGGGAAACATGAACATTAAGAATGATAAAAAAAGAGGACACACTGGCCATCCCAACCAACGACTTCTGTATCTCTTGATTTACTAAAACACAAGACTGGGCAAAGAGCTGAATAACGGTGGTTGGGGAAAAAAAGGCTTTTGTTTTGTTTGTTCTTTTTATCTTCTTTTTTTTTCATGTCTGTCTATACAAGACAGGCAGGATAAACAATCCCGAGGAGAAAACAACGGGACCGACTGTTCCGGGGAATATGGGAGAGGAGAAGGTGGAGGAAAAGGAGGGGGGAGCCAACAAACCCAGGGACAAGGGAACAACAAGAGTTCTAATTTCGGTGGCAAAGAAAGCATTGAATGCCTGGCAGGGTTTGATCAAGTGCAATGGAGCTGAGCGAGTACCAAGAAATGAATGAAGGTCGAACATGATAGTGGGACAGGAGCAAGGTAAAAGTAAATAGAAGAAAGAACTAGGAGGAAAAAGACATTTATAGAGGTATGAACATAGGCATGCACATATGTAAATACATTAATGTATAATGATAGGGGAATAGATCTATGTACGTATATATTTATATGTTAAGTATCAGGTAGCAGATGGACATTGGTCCTGCCTCTACTCAAGTCCTCCTTCAACGAAGAACACTTTGTTCTAATAACCCGGCATTCTGTGATGCTCACCTTCCTGACATGATTACTGAAGACAAAATGGATGCATAGGCAAATGTGGTAAAGAAAGCTGATGATGCCTGGCTATTAGAAGATACAGTGTCTGGGGTCTTAAAGGCTTGAAGATAAACAAGCGACCATCTGGCAGGGAAGCAACAAAGCCCACAATGGAAGAAGCACACCAGCCTGTGTGATCATGAGGTGTTGACAGGATCAGGCATCAGGCATCAGAAGACCCAAAACAAACAATTAGAACGAGGCGAACAAGGGGGATCTTAGTAGTGACCCAAAGCCTATCTGTAGACAATTGGACAAGCCTTCACAGAAGCATCACAAGGAAGTGACGAGTCAACAACGGTGCAGTACAGCACTGACGAAACACACAACATTCCCCTGTTCTTTAATGCTTCCTCCTCCCCACTATTATGATCCCAGTTCTACCTTACAAATCCATCAAAATCAGAACATGTACGCTGGTAGAGATAAGAGCTCTCACACATCGAATCCAGGACACATAAATCCCCACATCCCCCAGAAACAGTAACGGGCGTAGCGATACCATGAGGGTGGGGAGAAGGTGTAGGAAGAAGAGGTATAAAGGGGGAAACCAATCACAATGATTGACATATAACATCCCCCCGGGGTGGGGGCAGGTAATACCAGAAATATGGGTGAAGGGAGACAGCCGAAAGTCTAAGATATGAAGATAATAATTTATCATTTCTCCAGGAGGGTGGGGAAGGAAGGGAATAATAAGGAGCTGAAGTAGAAAGAAAATGCTCTGAAAATGATGATGGCAACCTACGTACAAATGTGCTTGATACAATTGTGCTGTTCTAAGAGCTGTAAAAGCCCCCAATAAAATGATTTATTAAAAAATGAGGAAACCACACTTAATTTCAATCCAATGTTCTTTTCAATACATTTCAAAAAGGGCATGAGAATTTCTGCTTCTTGCCACAATACAGTAACAAGAACCAGATTTATCCTTCTGCCGTCAATTACAAGGAAACCCAGTGAGAGGTAGGAAACAATGATGCTCAGGCATTCACAAAGTCAGCTCAGTGCAGTGATCCTGAGAGCGGGAAACAGCCATCACTCCAGCCGTAGCCCAGGGAGGGAAAGCCCAAACAGAGCCTCCCAATGTCAAGGAGTTGTAGATACAGGGTTTAGATCCGAGGGAAGCCAAAGTGGTTTAAATCTGAGGGAGAAAGCACAGGGCCAGAGAGAGTTGTGCATGGAGGGAGCTCCACAGATCTGGGTGTGCTTCTGAGGAAATTAACCTTGAGGCCAGAAAAAGAAAGGAACGGAGCTGGGAAGATGAATCTGGTCCTTGTTAGTCTACTACGGCATGAAGCACACATTCTCATCCCAGTTTGGAAATGATCAGGTGTCGAGCAGATGCTTAGTCTGGGGCTAATTTGGCCCCATGATAAGGCAAGACTTGATGCCCTCGTTAGTCTGCCTGCCTGAAATAGCTAGATCCCAGTAAAACATATCGAACAATGATTTTTCAACCGCTAGACGACAGAGAGCCCAGTGCAGACAGGCCGAGGGAGCAGAGTGGAGAGTACAGAAATTGCCCTATAAATGCATGGTCAATTGCTGATCAATAAAGATTTCAAGACATTTTGGACATGAAAAGTTTCCCTGCCGAAGGGTATTAGGTCAGCTAGACATCACTGTGGAAAAAAGAGAAGCAACTCTTACTTTATAGCAGAATCAAAAATTAATAGAGGAGCGCAGGCATAAATGTACGAGCCAAAACTGGCCAACTGGAAAAAACCAGGAGAAAACTGTTTGTGGCTTTGGTTTAGACAAAAAGAAATATTAAATAGGGCATAAAACACATAAAAGAGAAAGGAGAAACTCGATCAACTGGAATAAAACCATGAAACTTTTGTTCTTTAAAAGACATAAGAAAATGAAAGGGCAAGCCAGAGACCAGGGAAAAATGATTACAGTGCACAAGTGGGGCCAGGGCTTGTAATGCTGGAGGATGTTAACAACGTTTCCGTTCATGCTAGGAAGCCAAAAAACTCAATTTTTTTTCCTAGAGAAAATTATTAAATACTCGCTTCACTAGTCAATATGTACAAATGACAAATGATCAACATAAGGAATAAGAAGAAAGGAAAAGCATTTCCAAAGATACTTCACATGAATTTTTCAAAACCAAAATAAACCAAGCCCATTGCCACAGAGTCCATTTTGACTCCTGGCAAACCCATGTGCCGGAGTCCAATTGCTCTACTCGTCGTTCTTGGCTGTAATGCTTTTCAAAAGCAGAGTGTGGTAGACGCTTCTTCCAAGGTGAGTCCAGCCAGCCATCCTCAGGCTAGCAGTTCAACACTAACTTTACGAACCAAGAGGCCTTTTAACATCACTAGTCATTAGGGAAAAACAAACTTACAGCCACAATCCACTATCATTACATACATACTGGAATGGCTCTCATTAAAAAGACTGATGAAACCAAGTTTTGACAATGACGTGGACAACTAGATTTCCCACACATTGCGACTGGTCATAGAAAAGAGTATTTATAATATCAGTATCTAAATATAGTACCTCTAATCACCTTGATGACTGAGGGTCTATTTTTTGTTTTTGTTTATACTATAACCAAGCAAGGAGGAGTGATTTGGAACATAAATGGAAAGGGAGAGAAAAAAAAGAATGAAAAAAGTATTACAAACAATGAGAGAAGCAAAAGGTTATAATACAATATGTGGAAATTATACCTACAAACAATAGTCATTTTGAAAAAAATAAAGGAAAAGAACACCCTATTTAAAATGCTTAAGCATTAATTGACCAAAAATGTATAAAACCTAAATGTGGAAGAACTTGAAAAATTTTTTAAACATACAAAAGATAATCAACTGGAAAGACGCCTATTTCTTTAATAAAAAAGTTCAGTATTGTATAAACGTACATTGTTTCTAGGTGAATACATACTTAATGTGAACCTAATCAAAATATTATCAGGCAATTTTTTTCATACAGTAGGACAAATTAATTATAAAGTTTCTTTTGAAGAGTAAGCAAGAATAACCAGTTTAGAATATTCTTCTTTTGAAGAGTAATCAAGAATAACCAGCAAGCATAATTAGGTTAAATTTACTTAACCTAATCTACATAAATAAATGAATAATTTCAAATATAGATAAAACTGAAGTATAAAACAAAATAAAATTTTTAAAAGATAGCACAGAATAATATTTTCATGGTCACAATGTAAGGTAATGTTTCCTAATGGAATATAAAAAGTACTAACTATGAAGACTGAAATATCTTACTAAAGTCAAGAACTTATACTCATCAAGACATATTAAACAAATAAAAATGCAAAATTTCCTGCAAATCAACAAAGCACACACACAAAACAGACAATAAACATGTAAACATATTTTTAAATAAGTTCAATATTAATGACTCAGACAATGTTAATTAAAATCATAATGAGATATCACTACACAAAAAACGGGTTAAAAAAACCTGATAATAGCAAGTGCTGACAAGGAAACAGTACAACTTGAACATTCATACACTGCTAAGGTGGCATAAATTGGAAGAACTACTTTGGAAAGCAGCTTGGTGTTATCCACGAAAGCTTTAAAACATACATACTATAAACAATTCCACTTCTTGGGATATACCCAACAAAAATGCAGACATATAACAATCTAAGAATACATGAACATTAGAATAGAAAATAAACTGTGATACCATCATATAAAAAAGATACACTCACATATATTGATATAGGAAAGTGAGTGAGCTACAGCTACATGCCACCACATGAATCTCACAAGCAAACTCTGAGCGAATAAAGAATTGATAGCTCACAGCAGACTGATGGGGAAAAGACTGAAATGTTTTCCTCTAAGATCAGGTACAAGGTGAATATGTCCAATCTTACCACTTTTAACCCACATTCTTTTGACATTCTATCCAAAGAAAAAGAAATAAAAGGCTTCTCAATTAAAAATAAATAAATAATACCATCTCTACTTGCTGATGGCATAATGTTATATATTAAAAAACCTGAGATTCACTAAAAAAGATCTATTTGAAGCACAAAGTGAATTCAGCAATGTAGCAGGATGTAAGATCAATTTTATTTCTATATACTAGAAATACATAATAAAAAACAAATTAAGAAAACAATCCAGCAAAAAGTAGAAAATTCAACAACATAAAAAAAAAGCAGACATACACTGGAAATTATAAAACATTGGGGGAAGAAGTTAAAGAAGATCTAAATATATGGGAGGACAGCCCATGTTCAGGGATCAGAAGAGTAATTAGTAATGTTGCAATATTCCCCAAATTGATCTACATGGCCAACACAGTCAAAATCTCAATAGTTTATTTGAAGAAATTAATAAGCCAATCCTAAAATTCATAGGGAAGTATAAAAGACCCTAAAATAGCAACACAATAATGAAATAAAAGA
This sequence comes from Echinops telfairi, assembly GCF_000313985.2. Classification (NCBI taxonomy): domain Eukaryota; kingdom Metazoa; phylum Chordata; class Mammalia; order Afrosoricida; family Tenrecidae; genus Echinops; species Echinops telfairi. The sequence continues at coordinate 7,214,022 of NW_022103905.1, forward strand.
ATAAAGTCGATTTCAAAGTTAGCTACAAAGAGTAATTAAGACAGAGTAGTACCGTCACGAGGGCAGCCACACAAGATCAATGAGATAGAACTGAAAGTTCAAAAACAAACCTCACAATGAGGTCAACTGATTTTCCTTCTTAAAGCTTAACAATTATATTTTCGCTTATTGTTTTAAACATTTTATTGTGAGTTGGGTAAAAGTTTACAGAGCCAATTCGTTCTCCATTCACTAATTCATACACATCTTGTTTCGTCTCACTGATTTCGAGCCACGTAATGTAACATCTCACTTTCTCCACTAGGAAACATCTCCCTGTTTCCCGTTTCCACTTTTCTTTCGTTCCCAACCCTTCCTGCCTTAATGTTATCTTGGGGAAATGCTTCCCTTTTTCATCTCAAAGGGTTGATTATTCTAGGGAGTAAGCACATTCCTAATATTAGTGTTCATCTTGGTCCATTATTTGGATGAAAATCGAGCTACGGGGCAAGTGGAGTTCTAGGTCTGAAAGGTGACCAAGGACCATCGTCTTGGGGGTTACACCAGCTTCTAGCCAACCAGCAAGCCAGGTCTTTTTCATGGTTTTGAGTTCTGTTCCACATTTCTCTCCTACTCTATCCAGCTGTTAAGTGATTTCAACCAAGGTACCAAGATAATTCAATAGGATAGGCATAGTCTTTTCAGCAAAAGGAATGGGGACAACGGAATAGTCACACACACACACACACACACACACACACGAAAGTGGATCCTTGTAAAACTTAATTCAAAATAGACCATGGACTTAAGTGCAAGATCTAAGACCATAAAATTCTTAGGAGAAAACAGTAATAAATACTTGTGGCCCTGGGTTAAGCCACTGTTTCCTGGATACAGCACCCAAAGAACAAGCAACGTAAGAGGAAAATGAATAAATCGGATTTTGTCAAAATGAAAACTTTTGTGCTTCAAAGGACACCACGATGAGAGTAAGAAGACAACCCACAACATGGCACAAAACACTGGCACGTCATATATCTGACCAAAGATTTTTAGCACGAGCATATAAAGAATTCTTACAACTTGTGCTGATGGAGTTTATGTGTCAACTAGACGGTGGTGCCCAGCTGCTTTGTCAAACATTCCTCTAGAACAGTGGTCGGCAGACTGCGGCTTGCAAGCTGTCTGAGGCTCTTTTGGTACGTGCATGGCACTGAAGTGAAATTGAAAACGATGATAAAGTTATCAGTTTCTTTTAAAGGATATTATTCAGGGAATGGTGATTTCATTTGTGTGTAAAAATAGATTTTCAGCTCTTGAATTTTTAAACTGTTGTGAACACTTCTGTCTCAAAAGTTTGCTGATCCCTGATCTAGAATATGCTGTTATGAAGTAGTTCTATGTGACTAAAGCTGTTGGCCTAAAGGAGTTTGGGGACCTATGGCCTAACATAAAGGCTATCCTACCCCTGGGGTTTGGAGAAGGGGTGGGTGGCACCCTGGAATGATGGCAGGAGGGGCGACAAAAGCAGATAATTAAGAAAACTTTATCCTGGATTATGAGCTACGGTACAAAATTTTTAATTTAAAAGAGATGGGGTGCTGAGTAATTTCCGCCCCCTAAAAACGAGGTGGTAGGCCAAATAAGTTTGAGAACCTATGGTCTAAAATAAAGCCGATTACCCCCCCACCCCCACCCCCATGGTGTAGGTAGGCCTCACTCAATCAGTTCAAGGCCCTAAGAGCAAAAAAGAAATTTTCCTCTGGACAATCTATACACTTTACCAGAACCCCTTCAGTCTTTACTCTTTTTGTTTGTTTGTTTTTCCAAAGCCATTTTATTGGAAGCGTTTATGAATATCACACCGTTCCACAGTTCAGTCACAACAAGGAGCAGTGTGCTCTTCTTGCCACCTCAAGTGGATTTTGTGACAAAAATTGCAGGGATCTTTTCCCAATTGCCTGAGCAACAGATCTGGGGGCACAACACTGATGAAAAAGACTGAC
>NW_022103905.1:7216266-7221473 GCF_000313985.2 Echinops telfairi
GGTCAGACAGAGCAGAACCATTTCCCATGGTTTCCCAGGCGACCCTCTTTACGAGAGCATGAGCTGCTGGTGGGTTTGGACCACCATCTTTCAGGTCATGGCTGATTGCTTCAAGGGCTACACAGACTTTCTGAAGACCCCTTGTATATTCATATAGAAGGAGAGAATGACTGCAATGCTTTTTTTTTCTTCTTAAATTACAAAAGGAGCTGCTTGGAATACGCTACATATTCAATGATAGGCATAACTTCTGTATATGTAATATATATGGTGCAAATATGCCTGAATATAGAAGGTTCCTCTATGTAGACCACTTCCATTTATTCTAGACATAGGAAAGAACAATGAATCTTCCCATCGTATGAGATACAATGAACTAACTTCAAGCAGAACACTCATTTCACACAGGTAACAAATTACCCACCCTTCATTTCTTTTCTTACTGAATGCTGACCACAGAAATGTAACCTGTACTCGTTACAGGGAGCCACGCCAAAGAGCAGAGGAAAGTCTGGCTAAAATAATGTTCTCTTCTCTCCTCAGAAGGGAACATGGCAGCAGTGGGGACCCAGCATAAGGCTCACTACTGAGCCCTGTGGAAGTCAGTTCCCCTACAACCAAAGAAACTGTAGTCCCTTATGAAGCCTGCTGAGAAGACCAAAGGGAAAAGGCATTCCACTTGTTAAATGTTTATGATTTGAGCTTAGCAGCCAACTATAACAAGAGAGCGAGGAAGCTGTCTGCAAGCTGCATACGGATTTAGCGACTCAAATTCCAGGCCTGTGAAAAAGAACATTGAGGTGAAACTGTTATAATTTACTAGGCGGTAGTTTAAGGGAGGTGGTAGGTGGCAATATAAGCTTGGAGTCATTCACATTTGGGTCAGTGATTCAAAAGCACCTCAAGTCAACCCAGAGCAAAAATAATCCACTCTGACACAAGGGTGCCTTCCTTTTACCCAAGAATCACAGTGTACCAGAGGACAGGTTCAGATCGCTTCTCAGCTACAAATCCTCTCACCTTGATTAGGGAATAAACATTTTCAGTTTTCCTCAGAGTAAAGTACATGACTCATTTATTGGATGTCAATGCGTGCAATGAAGCTGAACATGTCCTTCCCTGACCCTACGATTCCACGGGGCGTCTTCTCACGGGACCTCAATGACTCCCCAAGCCGCACTTGCAGTCTACAGTTCAGTCTCTCAGCGGACTGGGCTTGGCATTCCATTCACTACAACGGCGATGTGCGGTCATAGGTTTAATTGACATCTACACGCACATGCTTTCTACTTCCGTAAGCTATTGACTATAATAGCACTAAATCAAAAGGGTGAAATTCGTGAAAAAGATTGGCATAGCCATCACAAAGATGAATTACTTCTATATGAAAAGATAATGATCTATGGTAAATGTACTACTTCCCTAATTATCAGGTTAGGTATTGAGCAGACTGAAATAAATTAATAAATTGTGGGAGGGGCACCCTTTGGGCACAAACTAATCCTTTAACCCTTGAAAACAACAGGTATAAAGAGAATGAGGCGTAAGGCCAAAAGTTTTCGCTTCCGTGTAAATAAGAACACCCAGAGAACAAGGCCTGACCTCTGAGGTTTTGTGGTCCAAAGACCAGGTCTAGTGCTCTTTCTCCTCTTGGTCAAAGGCATCCTGCTCTCTGAGCCCTCGTTTTCAGCTCCAACATGGATCAGAATAGATCCTACTTCTTTCACGAGGATCAAGAGGTTTTGATATATTATGCATTGAATTAAAAGTAAGTTGGTATGAAATATGACCGATAATACAATTTAATAAACCATCTTTTAAGAAATAATAAGCCAAACCAAATACACTGCCGATGAGTTGATTCTGACTTATCTCAACTGCCAGTGCGTCCATTCGGACTCCCGGAAATCCTGCAGACAGGAGAGAACTTCCCCTGTAGATTCCCAAGGCTGTAAATCGTTACCAAGGAGGAAATCAGATATGTTTTCTTCCTTAAAAATTACTAAAACATCCCGTACTGTCCTGCCACCAAGAACCTCCCACTTGGCTCATCTTTTCATCCCTACTACCACCTGTTGACTCCGCGTCATCAGCACTAACGTAGGATCTTCTATAATAAACGAGTCTCTCAATACCTGTTCGCTGTGGATTTCTTCCAGTTGACTTTTTTAATGCCCAAATTCACATAGGATTCTGTGAGTTCTACATTCAACTCTCCTTCTGAGTCACTCGGCAGTATTCCTAGTTTGGCAGCAGATTCATAGAGACAAATTTCGTTTTTCAGTTGGATCAATTCTTCCTAAAACACAAGAATATTGAAAATTACCTTGCTGTTTCTATAGATCAAGGAACCAGTTGGTCTATCCATGCTTCAAAACGTGTTTGAATGATTGATAGGAGGCGGAAGCACTTCTTTAAATATACTACTGGCACACGTTGTAATGTACTTGTAATTCTCCAGGATGAACTATAACCGTGTGTGTGGTATACGCTCTCCACCAAAGCCACTGGGTTGCATTAATCGGTATATGGGGCTAGTGTAGAACCAACTGTAGCGCGTGGACCGGAGGAGGCAAACGCCCACACAAAAAGATAAGCTAACTTGGTAAAAGCAGCAAACCTTACTCTAATTAGCCAGAGTGCCCCAGGAGCCCGGGTAGACGAATAGCTCTGAGCAAGTTCATCACAGAGGACAGATTTAAGGATCAAAAAGATTGCAACTAAACTGCATTTACATTTTTTACTCATTTTCTATTTCTGCACCTAGACACAGCAACCAGTGGTCAGCATGTTAATAACTTTTTGAGTAAACTGAAGTAATTACCCAACAAACAAGCAAATTTGAATAGTTGCCCTGACATCTCCCTCTCTTACATGTTGTCCTCCATAAAATGCACCCATTGAGATGAGATACTGACGGCAGGACTACCAGAGGGCAGAGTGGACTGGTATGCCAAAAATATGTTGTACTTCATTCTGCCAGTGGTGAAAGGGCAGGCGACCTCTTTCCAGTAACAGAGGATGCAGCACAAAAGAATGATGCCACTCTGCCCAATGGAATGCTTCTCAGTCTTGTGGAGAAGATGCTGGCTGGGACCCTCGCCTAGATGAAAAGAACCTGGCATAAAGAGGAGAGGCAGGGCTCTGCGGTTAGAGACCCGGGCTGGGCTACCTGCTCTGTGGGGGAAACAGAAACCCGAGGTCCAGAGAGGTGACTAGTTACCCAGAGAAGTCTCTTCCCAGAGACAGCACTTACCTGGAGAGCCCGGCTCATGTTTTCGCTCAGAGTATATGCCTTCTGTGCTTGCTGCAGCTGGAGTCGTAACTGAGCCACCTCCTGCACTGAGCCTATCGGGAGAAGAGCCACAGGAGACACTACAGGTGAGGGGACGAAGAGCCTACGCTCCCTAGGTTCAAACACTTCGAGTCCACTAAGGCTATGGAAGGTGGAGTTCTGCTTTGATCACCACCATCCTGTCAGCCACACAAAGATGCGGAGCCAGCAGGACCCAGAGGACTAGGTTGGTCCAGACACTTTTAGGATTGGGCATGGTTCCCCCATCTGTCCGCAAGGCACTGAGGACATGGGCTACAGTGACCTTGCTATGAACCCGTCAGCCACAGCTACAGACCTTACCACGCCAGAGGGTGGTAGTTAGATGATTGTATGTCCTGGTTAGGGCTGGAGTCAAACCTGTCAATCTCCTTGATGGGAGGAGAGTGTGAGACACTGGGACCTGCCCTCTCTCTGCCCCTTCACCTGCCTGCTGACGGGGACTCTGCCACTGACCCTGAGAGCGGTCAGTACCCTGCCATGTGTCCAGCGACCTTGGAGTCACTGGCTTTGCACCCACTGGCCTGGGAGGTTCCTGCATTCCACATCTCCTCTCCGCATCATTGCCTGTGACCCTGAGTCTGATGAGGGACTTGTGGACTAGTATCAGACTTACAGACTTAGATTAGACAGAGCTGGGATGCCTTCCTGATATTTAATTACTTCTTAGTATAAAGCTCTTTCGTATACATAGATGAGTGTCACTGGATGGGTTTCTCTAGACAGCCTAACATAACAGTCCCTCAGTAGAATAACAAAGAAAAATCAAGAAAGGATTGAAGTCATTTCTATCCACCCAAGTACGAAAACCGCAGCTTGCTGCTTCTAAAACGTTCTAAATGCTTTTCTTTCTATCACTCCAACCTCTACATGTGAAAGAAGCAGACCGGGGTTATGCTTGTGAAACGTTAGTGACCTAGTATTTTACACGTACGGAGGGAGGTTCCCACTTAAAAGGGACCTAATTAGGTTTCCTCAAAAGAAAATGACCAGCTGGGAAATGGTTCCACCAAGTAATGAGCGTACATTATGCAACTAAAAAAAGTAATCTTTGCAAGTCTTTAACGGCAAGGAAAAATGCTCACCAAATAATGCCATGTGGGGAGAAAAGAAGATTCACAGCAAAACAGGGATTAGGTGAGAATCTAATTTGCTGTGTCAACAGTCACCAAAAACACATCACTTTTTTTTTAAACATATACATAGTTGGGTACCAAAGGTTAAAGAGTGCTAATCTCCTACCAGACTATTTTAACGAGTGGAATATTAGAAAATTGTGAAAAGATGCTCCCCTCCCCCACCCATTACACGTATTATCTGTAATAACTTCACAGATTTATCTTAAAGTTTCTCATTAGTATTATTACACCATTCTTCTTGAGAGAAAAACTTAATGATAAATTTTGGTTAGTGATAAAATTGAGCTGATACGAAGCAGCAAAAAATAAACAAAAATAACTAGAGATGGCGTAGAGAATTAAACAGAGTATGATGCAAACTTAGCCAACCCCTCAGCCATTAAACCATTAGCATACACTTTCCCACGTGTCCACTCTTTCGTGCACTGCACTGCCACTCTGCTCTCGTGTACCGCGGTCTGAGCTCCAGTCTCAGTTCAGGAAAACCCGCTGAGCTAACTTCAGAGGAGGTGCTATGCCCCAGACAACAGGGCAGTTTTGTCTGTAGAGCAGAGCTCCTGCAAACTGATGATTCTCCTATTGCCTTTCTTTCTAATACAGTTACAGAAAAATGATTAAGCAAGAAATTGAGGTTGAGCCAAGTAACCAGAAGCATGAGTCAGTCACTCAATACCAGGGAGAGTGATTGCACAACTCAGATCAAACGCGATGTAACCATGGCAGTGTGTGTGTGG
>NW_022103905.1:7221573-7234045 GCF_000313985.2 Echinops telfairi
GAGGCTCTAGAATAGATGTGGTGGTGATTGTACAACTCCCCTTGATATGATTGAATGATTGAACTGTTCAATTGTATGCTATGTAAATTATTGGCCAATAAACTGTTGAGGGAAAAAAATAACAGGGAGAACCTACTAGAAATCTTGAGCATGCCAAAAATGGAACTCTCTGGCGTCCACTGAACCCAATGGACTGAAGCCAGGGAAATGGCTCGATGAGCACCATAAAGGAGGAAAAAAGTAACACACGATATGAGCGGGTATCATAAAAAATTGGGTCTGAAAAAGTAGGAAGGGGCTTCAAAAAGTCCACGGAGAAATGGAAAGAAAAGATCATGGCATTTTCCCCACACAATTTTTGAAGCCCCCTCGGACAGTGGAATTTTATAATCACTTTCTGCTTTCGGGAATATAACTCACCTTATAACACATATTATCTTATTGTTCCTTTTGCACCTTCAAATTAAGTGCATATGTTTTCAGGAACATGCTGGGTACAAAAACAGGGAATTGCCTGTGTAGATGCAATCATTTCGTTCGAAGGAAAGACACCCAAACACTGGCCTCAGTCATCTCTGGGTAGTACAACTACTAGTTACTTTTGCTTTTTCCACTGCATTTGTCTATCTTCCCAAGTATGAGTGAAAATGCAATATCATTTCCAAGTTTTCATGTTTGGAGAAAAGAAAGAAACCAGCTATCTTTTCTGTCCCTCTGGGATCCATCAGGAGTGAGAAGCCCTGCGTGCTCTCTACAGGTTACATGACTGGGGAGCCAGTGTCGAGCGAGGCACCTACCCGAATGCAACAAGCCAGCACACTGCTTTTGACTCTCCTCGAGACTTCTCGTCAACCTGTTAATGATCTCCGTCTTTTCCAATTTGGTTGCTTCTTGAGTCCTTTCCAGTTGTTTTATGTGGTCTTGCAAACGGGAACAAGTGTCTTCCTGGAAAGAAAAGGGTTCCGTGAGGTCATTTTCACTCTCAGCTCCTCAATGTTAAAATTACGATAATATAATTTGATTCCAAGTCAACTAGGACACAGTCAAAGAGCAGCGTTGCCTCTTTTCCAGGGTTAAGCGCACAGGATGGGGAGTCAGAAAAACAAAATTACGTGGCCTGGGGGCAACTCATCAACTTCTCAGTCTGCGTCCTTTTTGGTCGGGATCCTGAGTAAGGTTGAATTGATGATTCCTGAAGTGTCTTACTGCTCACCAGACATTGCTACTCTAAAATTGGGATGTGCTCACATAAGGGCACTGCGAGTTGGAACCAACTTGACGGCACTTAACAATATCTCTTTTGCACGAGTTGTTTTGCTTTTCTTTGTCATCCGTTGGATGGAGTGTACCAGGAAAAGGTTTCTCTGAAAGGGAAACATGTTAGCCTCTTCAGTAAGTTTTGTAAAGGAAAGGACAGCGAAGCGGTTTCTGTGTTTATAGACGCAGGCTTATCAGTTAAGTAAGAAAATCCAGGTCAACCCTCTCGGTAGAGAACACCCCCGCGCAGTTTCCCAGCAGCGGGGACCTCCCAGCTCCTGCTCGTTCTCACAGCAGCTTGCCACGCACAAATCCCAGCTTCGATTCCGAGACGATAGGAATAGAAGTCACTTAGCTTGTTTCTTAATTTAAAAAAACCAAGCCAATTGCTGAGTCAATGGATAGCAAGTTGACAACCCCAAAGATATACCATGAGAAGCGTTCCCCCAAAGAACAAAGTGTGAGCATTTTGGAATCTGCCATGCGCAAAGTAACTGCAATTCTAATACAAGCAGAGGCTAACCTCGGTCCTATGCTCCACAAGCAATCACACAAAATCAGCCACGGAACAGAAAAGTGGGAAAAGAACTTAATCAACAGCTTGAAGGTAGTCTGAAACTCAGTCAGAACAGAGCCAAGATTTTGCTCTGTCATCCATTCCATGGCTCTTCTATGGAAGGGAGGGGAAGAATGGAGGTTGGGATAGGCCTGCGGGGAAAGATGGAAGTCCCTCCAGTCCACTCCCTGTGTAATTTTATCCAAGTCAGCAGTCAATGGAGAGATCCTCAAATTGACCCAGCAGAGAAAAAGCCAGCCAGCCAGCTAGGTCCGCTCTCCAAGTCCAACTGACATTAATGCTACTGGACAGACACAGCCAAGATCAATAAAATGGTATCTCAAATTACACTTACATTTAAGTAGACTTTTCAATAATTTGGCATGGCTTTCATTTTTTCCCACCCCTATATATTATCCTCCACATAGATCCAAATTCACACTATTTGCCTACCTAACTGGGATAAAACTGTAACTCGGAAAATACATCTAATAATGAAAGCATGTGGTCTCCTATAAAATGGCACGCAAATCATTTGGGAATCATCCATGATTCAAGGCTACACCTGCCACAATCCCTCCAATTAATTAAAATCTCCGAACGTAGGTAATATAAACTCCTCTGAGTTTTTAATGATATATATATTTGCCTCTATTATTAGGTTGAGCCATACAAAATTGCCAATAGTCCAATCTTATGGGCTTCTAACTAAACATTCAACTTAAAATGCTTCAACGGAAAAAATTAGAGCTGGCTGTATACATAGGAAATACGAGTTGAAATCGGGATTTTCCACACCCTCCACATCTTATTTTCCTCTCCTCGTTCCTGGGATAAAATTAATTCTGAAATGACACTAAGGAAAATGCATTTTGAATGAAACCGGGGGTTTCAGAGCATAAGCACATCTACCATGTGACTCACCCATAGCTTAAGAGATTTTGTTCCCTCTTGGACAAAAACACTAAAAACTAGCAGTGAGAGATGCTGAAACTTCAGGTCTGAAGAATTTTTAGATCAGACTTTCTACCCTATCTGATTAACTATCTACTCTCAAAAAGAGCTTTTCTCCTAAAAACTATTACTGGATTGTCTTTACTGGCAAGCCAATGACCTAATTCTGGGAGACAAAAAGTGTCTCTACTGGTTATGTGCCCAAGACAACCTCTCAGGTGAGTTAGGTCCACTTCAAGCACTCTTATTTTTCAGTCTGATTTACCTAGGGAAATGACCATTCATATACTATAAACAATCTGTATAAATACTCTCCAAATTTCAAAGAAAACCTAGTAACTCATACACTGAGAAAATACAGACCAATCTTACTAGAAAGCATTGGGAAATGACTATGCCTTAACAACATATACATAGATGGGTTTTTTTTCTTTAACTTTTAAGTTTCATGCACAAACTAACACCTACGGTGAGACTTCTAAGATTTCTTTTTGTTTGTTTGTTTGTTTGTTTTTTGTTTTTTTTTTAACATTTTATTAGGGGCTCATACAACTGTTATCCCAATCCATACACACATCAATTGTGTAAAGCGCATTTGTACATCATTTCTCAAAACATTTTCTCTCCATTTAAACCCCCTACATTAGGTCCTCATTTTTCCCCTCCCTCCCCGCTCCCCCCTCCCGCATGAGCCCTTGATAGTTTATAAATGGGTATTTTGTCATATCTTGCCCTGTCCGACGTCTCCCTTCATCCACTTTTTGGCTGTCTGTCCCCCAGGGAGGAGGTCACACACAGTTCCATGCAATCGGTTCCCTCTTTCCTACCCATTCTCCCTTTACCCTCCCTGTTTTGCCACTCACACCACTGGTCCTGTAGGGCTCATCCATCCTGGATTCCCTGTATTTTCAGTTCCTGTACCAGTGTACCTCCGCTGGTCTAGCCAGAGACTTCTAAGATTTCTATGTGATGGACCACAATGCCCATCCCTAATGTGAACCAGCCTCACTAGTTGCTAAGAGTTAGTCATCTGAAAATCACTCCAACCTGTTCCTGAAGTGCGGTGACAGTAGCGTCCAAGTTCTTCTGTAAGGACCGCACCTGCTCTTCGTACTTCTTCGTGAGACCCCGAACTATGCCCTCGTGCTGTTCTCTGGCTCGATGAAGGGACTCCGATTGATGAAGGTCCAGCAGCTGCTGCTTCAGGCCTTCCAGCGCCATCTCCGTCGTTCGGGACTTCTTGACCACCTGGTAAACGCACACACAGGATATGGGGTTTATGTACTTTTCTGCCTATGAACTTGAACTCTAAAAAACTTTAACTCTAAAACGCTATGCTAAATGAAGGTATTAAAAAAGGAGTCTCCCCATGGTTGTTCTAGCTCCTTAAGACTTCCCTAGATGGGGCCCGCCGGGCTGTGGGGGGTTGGAAGTATTACTCATTGAAAGAATGACTTTTGTAGTTACCTGACGAGAAGGAAGGGGGATTTTCCGCATGGTGACAGCGTGGGTATCCGATCAGGAATCCACTGCTTTTGCACTGGGCTCAGTGTGGTCTGCATTGCCCGGTGAGCACAGCGTGGGGCAGCCCATTGTTAGGTCACAGAAATATGACAGGTGTTTTTTGAAAGGCTGATAAACCTTGCCAATGCTACTTAGTAAACATACAGTTTTGAAAGCTAGTAACTCTACCTTTGAGTGGTAGACAGAATACTGCACCCTCTCGCAAAGCTGTGTACATCTTACTGCCTGGAAATTATCAACGTGGCATGTAATATGGCAAGGGAGGCTGAGCGTTGCAGATGGAATTAGGATTTCTTAAAATAAGATTCTCCTGGATTATCCAGCTCAGCCCAGTGTAATCACAGGAGTCTTTCGATGGGCAAACTCAAGGAACAAAACTTAAGAGCCACTGACGAAGAAAGCCAGCCACAAGCCAAGGAATGCTTGCAGCTCCAGGCGCTGGAAAAAGGCAAAGAAACACGCTCTTTCCTGCTGCCTCCAGGTAAGAGCACGGCCCTGCTGGCTCTTTGATTCTAGCCCCATGGGGCCGATGATGGACCACTGACCTCCGGAACTGTAAGATAATTACTTTGTGTTGCTTTAAGCCACTACATCTGTAGTACTCTGTTACAACCACGCCAAACACACTACCATGGAGTTGGTGCTGACTCAGGGACCCTAGAGGGCAGGCTAGAACTGTTTCTGAGACTATAACTCTGCTTGTTTGCTTTTAAATTAAATACTTTTGTTGGGGGCTCTTACATCTCTTATCACAATCCATACATTCAACCATGTGTCAAGCATATTTGTACATATGCTGCCATCATCATTTTCAAAGCATTTTCTTTCTACTTGAGCCCTTGATATCAGGTCCTCATTTTTCCCCCTCCCTCCCCTTGCCCACCTTCCTTCATGAACCCTTGATAAGTTATGGATTATTATTTTCATATCTTACATTGTCCTCTGTCGCCCTTCACCCACTTTTCTGTTGTTCATCCCCCTGGGCGGGGATTATATGTTGATCCTTGTGATGGATTCCCTCTTTCTCCCCCTACCTTTCCCTTATCCTCCTGGTATCTCTAGTCTCATTGTTGGCCCTGCGGGGTTTATCTATCCTGGATTCCCTGTGTTTCAGACTCTTTATCTATAGCAGTGTGCATATTCTGGTATAACACGATTTGTAAGGTAGAATTGAAGTTGTAACTCTTAAGAGCTCCATCCTTCTCCCAGGCAGCAATAGGAAAGTCACCTACTTGGTAATTCTGTTGCCTCTATCTTATTTTTGCATTTATACTAGTCTATTTCTTTAAATGCAATTTGAAACATACGAGGATTACAGACTTACAAATTTTTACTACAGGAAAACATACCATAGATCAGTGGTTCTCAACCTGTAGGTCACGACCCCTTTGGGGGTTGAACGACCCTTTCACAGGGGTCGCCTGATTCATAACAGTAGCAAAACTACAGTTCTGAAATAGCAATGAAACTAATTTCATGGTTGGGGGGTCACCAGAACATGAGGAATTATAGTAAAGGGTCGCGGCATGAGGAAGGTGGAGAACCACTGCCATAGATCGATGGCCATGATGGGGTCAGGGCAGAAATAGACACATGTATTAAAGGATAGAGACTAGGTCCATCTTGAATAGTATTCCCTTGACATTTATTGACACACTATATGCCAGGGGCTGTGGCTAGGTGGTGTGGTGACAAGGTGAGGGCAGCCCAAGCTTGCCCTCGGTCTACGATAGTGGATGGGATCACCTGAACTGGAGAGGAACGCAGGGGAAAACGTGGCAAGAAAACGCTTGTTTGTCGAGTAGCCATGTGTCATGGAAAGAACCTTCTAGAGAGAGAAGTCAGCACAGGCAAGTGTCGGCACAAGATCCCCAGACCGCTGCCTTTGATGGATGGAGTTGGGGATGACCCCGGGCTGGGCAGTGCCTCCTTCGGTTGTTTGCTGTGAGAGCCACACTAACAGCAGCAGCAGCCACAGTAAGAGGGATGGGCAAGAATCAGAGGAGGGTCTCCAGGCCACGCTTGGGTCTCCAGGTAGGGCAGGGTCACCGAAAGGCTTTAGGCAAAGGAGGGATACCACCAGAACGGTGTGTGGGAAACCACTCCAGTAAGGTAGAAGTTGCAGAACAGAGCTTGGTGCAGATGTTCTGATAGATAGGAAACGCCTCAGTTGCGGGTAGCGGGGCATTTCTAGGGCACTCAACAGCACTTCCTATTTCAAGGCCAACTGGATGGAGGCGAAGAGAGGGGTGGAGGGCGCTCCAGATTTCTGGTGTTGATGATACGGGAATTGGCACCGCCACTCCTCCAGGGGCAGGGCAGTCGAAGCAGACACAGATTCTAGGTCCTCCTGAGTTTAGTTCCACCGTGCCAGAGTTTTGTTCACTAACTAAACTTTACAACATAATTATCATCAACAATCAAAAGACTTACCTGTTCTTCGCTGACTTTCAATGCTTGGATCTGGGTTTCTTGTGCTTGTATTTGTGCTTCGAGCTGTATCTCTCTCTCTTTCCCATTCTGAAAGAGTTTCTGTGATTCTCGGAGACTGAGGGTCAGCCCATCCTTCTCGTCTAGGGCACCAAAAATGTTCATTCAAAGATCAGAAGACTCTAGAGTAAGGTGACCAGACGTCCCGCTTTTGAACAATTTGTCCCACGTCCCGCGGCCTTTTAAAAAAGTCCCGATTTTTGGAAAGAATGCTCGACAAGCTAGGGAATGGCGGGAGAACGGGAAGGCCAAGTTTTTAATGAGGAACCCATCCCCACCCCCACCCCCATCAATGGTGTCCCGCTTTACCAATGCTTTACCAATGTTAAAATCTGGTCACCTTACTCTACAGGGGCCCAGAGTAACCTGGGTGTCTTTATTCCGAAACCTGATCTAGCTAATTGATAAATGCTGAATTAATTTCAACTGGCAAACAAGCTTTTGTTGATTCAGAAAAAGCCAAAGAATAAAAGAATTCAAATAAAGAAATTATTCAAAACAATACCTAAGTGACAACAACAAATCTTTTTCATGCTATCAGCCAGAGCATGTCCTTCACAAATCTTATATTCTTTTTAGATCAAAAGACTTCCTAATTCAGATTTCAGCATCTATTTACTTGAGAAACTACATAGGTGTGGCAAAGACCCACCAATCAAAGGAAGTATGAGAGACAATTGCCCCTTCTCTGAGGGGGCTTCAAATAGTTCATGGAAAAATGGGGCTTAAAATGAATGGAATGATTCCTGGAACTTTTTGTAGCCCCTCATCACACATATTTGAATTGGCTCACAGAAGCATACATATTTGCAATAGACTCCATTTAAATTACGCTGACCTTAAATTCTCCCTACAGTCAGACAATTTACCTAGTTCTTTTCTCAAAGTAAGTCTTATAAGCAGTTTAGAAAGAGAGGCTTTTCAGGATCAATGAAGTCTAAAATAAGCTGGCGCTCAGTCACAAAAGCATTTCACAAACGAAAAGTTCAACACTAAACAAAAGTACAGCAGGCATGAAGGGTAAGCAATTAGGATGTGAATCGGTGCTTCCTCTCTGGACTTTTCTCCCCAGATGTGGCACAAGGTTCTCCTTGGCACAATTAAACAAGTTCAGGGTCACTTGCTCTAACTTGGGTTAAAACTCTGTGCTCATTTGTAGCCTCAGAAAATGTTGCATTGCAAACTAAACACACGGCTCTGTGGGAACAGGAGTATTTATCCAAAGTAAACTGCAGAAGGCATCAACATTTTAGGACAAAATTCCATCAGTCTAGTTAACTAATGTACTTTGAGTCTAATAGTCTCCAAGACAGGGGGGGGGGGGGTTGTAATAAAAAAGAGGATAGAAAAAAAGATGAGGGCCTAGAAATAGCAGGTTCTGGAAAGAAGTGACTAAGGGAGGCCCCCAGCCGAGTGCGAGCCTTCAGCTCCGGAAGCTTCATGTTTCAAAACGAGGTGGTTGGACAAGGGTCTCGAGCCCTGGGACTTCCGAAAATGTCAGCGTCCAACATTTGCTGGCTTACCTTTGATGAGCAGAAGCTGGTGATTCAAGTATCTGATCTGACGTTCGCTTTCATTTAACTTCTCGACCAAACTGTCGAGCTGTCTTTCTTTTGCTTTGTTAAGAACCTGAAGTTGTATAATCTGCATGTTGTCTGCAGAATCTGTGTTGGAAGTAAAGGCAATTTTATTGAAAGACAATAATATTAAAAGCACACCAAAGGATGGCGTGTGGTCACGGAGGGCTGTGCTTTTCACCCTGCAGATACCGCAGTCAGTCAATTTCATAGATTGTGACTAGTTTTTCTTTAAAAAGTCAAGAGTAGAATGGAAGAGATCAGCGTATATCAGGTAAAGCAAGAATGAATAGTTGTAAACATTATTTACATAGACACATGCTGTGTACCGCATCACCAAGTTTGAAAGTCACCGCATTAGGGTATAATTTTGAATCACTATGTTTAATCAATTAAAAGTAAGTACATACTAATTGCAATGGAATAAAATAATATGTTCTTTTTTTAAGTACATCTGCTCTAGAAACCATTTTAAAGACCATTTGTAGACACCCATCTCACAATGTTTATTCATATTTCCTAATGCTTAGCTGCTAAAGAAACAAGTAATGCATAAATGAATAATTACTTCCAAAGTCTTCTTTCAGAAATGATTAAAGCCATTTTAGGGCCACTTTATAATGACTCAGGAGGGAAGGGGATGATAAAAATTGATTCGCCATAGAAGAATAACAAACACTTCAACAATATAATGATAAATGGTCCTCATTTTCCACTAAAGCAATGCTTCTTGAGTCAGTAATGAAAGCATTAACTGAATGTTAACTACTTTCTAACATAATAATCTAATCTCCTTTTTAAAAGAAAATAGGGTTCACACACACACACAAAAAAAAACCTGACGACTGAAAAATTTGTTAAAGTCAACCAACTTCCCTCCAGACATTTTAACTCATAGGTCTGCCCTGGGGAGTGCTCCCCCTCAAACCCCCCCTTTCTTTTCTTTAACCCACCGCGGCTAAGAAGCTGTGATGACTCAATTTGACATTGAAGTTATTAAACCAATTTCCAAATGTCAGATGTAGACAAATGCTTAAGCTCCTTAAAGAAAAAATAAATCAACCTGATAGAATGCAGGCTGTTAAGAAAAGCACCGGGAGGTCGTACGTGCAGAAAGACAGGGAAGGTGTGGCTGAGAAGGCACGAAGGCACCTGGTGGGAGAGGTAGTCAGACCACTGCTGTCAACTTACTTACTCAACCCAAAGGCAACATGCTAAACACACTATCCACTTCCTCATTCCACAAAACCTATCGACAAAGAGAGGACACCCCCATATTTGCTTCCAGTTCCCTCAGACGGGTGTGTGTCTGGGTCTAGGGGGGAAAGAGAGGGGCAGTTCAGGGCCTCTCAGCCAGGTCGCAGGAAGGACGCAACCCCCCCCTTCAAGTTATGGGCATGAGCACTTTCTCTTTGGCCTCGCCCAGGGAGCCCAGGCATCCCTCTGACTTCTCCCCCTTTCTTAAAGGAGCGCAGAGATCTTGCTGCCATACACAGCCTGGAATCACACTGGCTCGGCAACAAGCACAATAGACAGACGCTATCTCATAATCCAGAGAGTACAATCGTTAAAAATTGGGCATAGGAAATCGCGGTTACAGATTAGTCGCAGCACAGGTCTGAGTTTGAAAATTTTGTTTTCTAACACTAGCAAGTCATCCTCTCCAATTCCTCTAATCATCCCCTGTTTATTCTCATCTTTCTATATATACGAAATTATTTATTTTGGAGGGCGGGGGAACAACTGCCACACAACTATGCTTGATAGCAAAGCCTTGTGTAAATTCTGAATACAAGTAAATTATGTCAGTTTCCTAATTACTATATGAAAACTCAAAAAATAATTCTTTTTTAATCAAGACATTAGCAGCTGACTTACTAAATTGCCGTGGTATATAATAAGACACTTGCGATTGAAGAGGAAACTACATTTTCCAAAGTAGAATGCCGTAAGAATATTATGAAACTCACAAACCCTTTTTATTTTGGAGAATATTAAGTATATGAAAGAAGAGAGAAGATACCGGTGAATCTTCATGGAAACATCACCCAGCTTTGAAAAGTATGGATTCCAGGCCAGCCTTCCCTCACCCAGCCCCCCAGCCCCCCAGCCACATGCCCCACAACAATGGATCCCTTTGAAGTCATTCCGAGGCTTCCTTTAAGCTTATTAGCCAACACTTTAGCAGGTACCTCTGAACAAGGGGGCTCTTAAAATCACCAACCACAAGACCATCATCTCTAAAATAGAATACTTCTTGAATACGTTCAAATAGCCATTCAGTCTTCAGTACTCCCGATTATGCTTAGAAGAAAATCGAGATATATACCTTCATTAGCTCCTAAAAACTGCTGTTGCAGCCCTTCAAAGGAGTCACTTGCGGCTACTTCCTGGCCTGGTGAGCCAGTATTCTGGGCCGAAGATTGATAGGGTTTGTATGTCACCTTATAAGGCTCCAAAGCTGCACAACCAGGACTCGGTGTGGCACCAAACTGCTGTCATGAGAGGCAAAAGTCACAATTAGTACATGGCCTACCACACACACACACACACACACACACGTTAACTGACTTAGGCATCTTTATTTTATGGGCTAGGACTTACTGGGGTATAATTACTAAATGTGACACATCATTTCCTGCTAACTAGAAATCTGCAATATGTATTTTACATGCATCTTCTTTGGACTTTTGTGTGAGCACATGATAGGGGGGCCAGGTCCACAAATACAGAATTCTAGAAAGACCACTAAACATGGCACAGACAACACCAACACCTTGGGGCAGTAAAGGTTCCACGCGCCGTTGGAATCCTGTGGAAAAGGACAGTGGTACTGACTGCGCTCCGCGGTACACAATTCCACTCACACACGCGCTCACCAGGAAACAGGAGCTGAGTTGATGGTAAACTGGTTCTGTTGTTGGGTTATTGTTGTTTTTTTGGAGTTTTGTTAGATGGCTGCACAACATGCTAAACACAATGTCACTGGAGTATATGTCACAGTTCTTGAATTGGGAAATGTTTTGTTACATACCTACAAATTTCTTAAAAAGGAACGCACATGCTGAACAACAAAGACCATAGGATGCCATGTTTCCCACGTGGCACGTACTCAAAAACTTGTCTGGGATGCATACATTCTATCGTGATAGAATTAAGAGAAAATGTCTCTTAAAAGACCAAAAAAACGGAGCCTGGGCCTGGGTGACACGGTATAGCGATGGGCAAGCTGAGGGTCTGAGTGGTCCATGAGAACTAAGCTGCAGATGCTTGCCTCCCACAGTCTCGGTCATTAACTCCCTTAGGGGAAAAACAAGGGGCGGGGTGCTTCTTTCCAACAACCTCACCTTCTCTGGTGCTGTATCACCATACGAAACAGACACTACTGGTTTGGCCTAAATTTGAAACACTGGACCTAAAATATGTTACCAGGGTACTGAAAACCCACTGCAATCAAACAGACGCAGAACAACTCATGTCAGGGTTTCCCAAACCATAAATATTTAGGGGAGCAGGCGGCTTCATCTTTCTCCTGTGGAACAGTTGTTAAATTTGAATGCCTGGCCTGGCAGGTAGCAGCCCAATGCCTAACCCTCTGTGCCACCAGGGCCCGGGTATTATAGAGAGCAAAAGAACTGAGGAAGCAAAATGCTGCCATCTACACAGAATGAACTGCTTTAAAACCTGCATTCAGTTATCTGAATCTAGCATCTCACTGCAGCATTACTGAGATAGTAGAAGCCAAGGGCAACAGTAAACGAAGGACATTGTTCTTTGCTAGGCTTGAAACAAATTGTAACATCTGATTAACTGTTTCCATATAGCCTCTATCTGACACTGATTGAAGATCATGATTACATTACATTTTAAAGAGAAGCCCGCATGAGGAGCCTAGCATGATCCTGAATAAACACCCTCAGAGAACTGTGTGTAAGGGCACTTACACACATTTCTCATACACACGCACATGCATGCGAGTGAACACACACCCACAAACCCTTGGAAGGCAAATTCTTAATACAGTGAACCCTCGCCACTTCGCGCTTCGACTTCCGCGGCTTCACTCTATCGCGGTTTTTGCATAACAGCGCATGCTCTGTCATTACTGCCACTG
>NW_022103905.1:7234921-7242526 GCF_000313985.2 Echinops telfairi
AACCACCAAAGAGAGACTGGGAGATCTATGAGTTGCAAAGGGAACGTGTCCGGAGGGGCTTACTCTCCCATCGTGCCATCGTCGTCGGCGTCGCTGCAACCGGACGAGTGGAGCTCCGGGGAGGAGAGGTCATCGTCCAGCATGTCGTGGGGAAGGTCCGTGAGTAACTGCTGCAGCTGAGACAGGAGAGTCTGAATCAGTATCACGCCACCTTCAACGCAAGGTCCCAAAGCTGCCTTGGAACCTGTGATTTTTTTTAAAAGTCGTTGCAATGTCAGATAAGCGCTGCACTGCTAACCACAAGATCAGCAGTTCAAGCCCACCAGGTGCTCCACGGAAGAAAGGCTCCCCTAAAACTTTAGTCTCAGAAATCCCCTAGAGGACCACCAGGAGTCAGCATTGACATGATGGCTGTGGGCTTGGTTTGGCTACCTGTCAAAGGCCAGGTTCTTAAGGTCACCATTTCATACGTCAGTTCAATTCCAAACGAAGCGTGTTCAGCAATTTACTTAAGGGGACAGGGAAGGACAGATAACATCAGGACGGACAGGAAAAGATTTTACTTTTTCCTGCAAACATGTGAGATTTAAATAGGCATACGAGGAGGCTTCGAAGAGTGTGTCCAAAAAAATGGAACTTTAAAATAATGGAAGTTTCCACCAATTTTTTTAAAGCCCCCTCGTAGGCCTGTTACTGACAAGACAATTCGGACGCAGAGCAATGCTACCAGACAGAAAGGACTGCCCTGTGGGGTTTGCAAAGCTGTATTCTTGATGGAAGCCAGCTGCCACCGCCTTCTCCCATGGGCTGACTGGTGTACTCAAACTGCCAGCCTTTCAGTCAGCAGCTGAGCACTGTGCTACAAATACTCCTTGTAGTATGCATATGACACAACATAACTGAAAAAACTTACTTATAAAACTATAGTAAGTCATAATGATGGCCGTTGTATTACATTATCGCAGGACAGGCGTTCAGTCTCAGAATTCAGTTTTCCCCTCGTAATCAGACCTTAGGCACCTGATAATCAGAGAACCCCCAGGGAACCCCAGTCACCAGATGCCCGCTGCCCTGGTAGTGAGAACAGCAGCCGTGGCAACAGGTGGCCGACACACACCTTAAAAGCTCTGATAATGCGATCTCTCCTTGGGGAGCAAGTAATTAAGGGACAGGCATCTAATTCCGGTGATGAAAGGATATACAACACTCTGTTCTCGTGAAGCATCCGAGTCAAAGGAGAGTCGGAAGACTTCTTTTCTGCGGGGAGCACTGGCAAAAGTGGGACTGTGAAACTGACAGGAGGGCATTTGATTGTGCACTCCACTTTGTCCCTGCAGAAATAGCTTGATGGCATTGTGGACAGGCTGCCTAAAGACGCTAGAGGGTGTGCATGCCAGGGAAATGCGTGAATCACTGTCTGCTTTTTAAATCTCACTCTCTATGTGCAAAGGTCTCTCCTCTTCAGATCCCAATACAAAGTATCGGAAAACTTGGAAGCGAACCAGAGAACTAAAATATTGTTACTAAAGAGCCTGTAGTTTCCTCATAACAATCTCCCTTAAGAAATTAAGCACCAGTATAATATGCAAGTTGACTGGGTCCCTCCAAAGTATACAAATCAAAGTATATAAATTGCTTATTTTATGGAAATAAGCAATGAGTGTACTTCACAGAAGACACTCACTACACTGAAAGAACCTTGGAGGAAAAGAGGGAGGTGCTCTAGGGCAGGTTTCTGTTTTGTTTAGATTTTCTTTGTTGTTGGTAGGAAGAA
Organism: Echinops telfairi; assembly: GCF_000313985.2. Lineage (NCBI taxonomy): Eukaryota > Metazoa > Chordata > Mammalia > Afrosoricida > Tenrecidae > Echinops > Echinops telfairi. The sequence goes on from NW_022103905.1 coordinate 7,236,696, forward strand.
ATGCAGTGTAGCTAAAAACCTATAGCAATAAAATGATTTTAAAAAACCTATCTTCGTATTATTTTCATAATCATGATAGCTTTCCAAAGAACATATATAATAAAAGTTAAATCTAAGTATTGGAAGACAGTGGTGATCATTGTACATCAGGTTGAATACAGTCAACGTCACTGGAGTGTACACATAAAATGGCAAATTTTTTGTTATGTAAATTCCACAACAAAATTTTAAAATACACATACATTCCAAGGCAGGTCTGAAAAGAATGCCCTAGGTGATTTTTTTTTCCTAAAAGAATTTCTCAATCCATGTGGTTCTCTACAAATGAAAGACAAGTAAAAGAAAGTCTTTATCATTAAATTAACTTGACCTCTAAATCCAGTTAATAGTAGCATTCCAGGCGGTGATTCACTGTCCACCTAGTGGGGCAGATGAGTTGAAAAGTCTCTTGGAGAATAAGCCCTGCCGTGGATTGAAGAGATGCAGAACAAGAAATACAAAAGAAAGAACAATAAAGCAAACCGGAACACATCCGCATATCACATACCGAGTGCCTCCCAGAAAGCTGGCAGGGACTCTACAAAGGCACAAAATTCTCTAGGAAATAAAATGTACATCGAAGAGGTCCTCTAAAAGTAGTCCAACCAGTTTGGTTTGTAATTACACACCACTGCTCGAAAGAAGAAAACTACCCCCTCGTGTGACACAAAGAAAAATAAAAACAATCTTTCATTCTTACCTCAAGTAAGGATGGCTGCATAGAAACAACAATTTCTTCTAAACCTTCAATAAGGTTCAAGAACCAAAACCGAAAACCAAGCCCAGTGCCATCAACTTGATTCTGACTCATCCCTACCCTGTAGGACAGAGCAGAACTGCCCCCGCGGGTTTCCAAGGGCATAAACCTTTCAGACTGCCTCGTCTTTCTCCCCTGGCGTGCCTTGGGATTCGAACCACTGAACCTTTCGATTACCACCAAGTGCTTAACCACTGCACACTGCATCAGCAGAGCCTTAAATTCTAGAGAACCTTGATAGACACATCAGAACGGTATATATATTTTCCCTCATTACCTGGGCAGAAAGCCGCACAAGGGCTCAACGGTTCTTGGAGCTTTCTTCGTGGCTCTCCAACATTAACAAAATTGGCATTCCATGAAGGAAAATTAAGTTAAGCATAAGTGATCAGTTAATAAAAGTGCTTGTGGATCTGTGTGTAAACTACGAGCTAGCAAAATCCTACTTGTAACAGAGTTTTACAAAATAGCTTACATCGATGCTAACATTATTAAAGTTTCATTCACCTCAAAAGAAAAAAAAAATTCCCCGTCAAGTTCTTTGGCACAGCTGGGTTATATTCCTTGGCTTCAGTGACTTGCAGGGCAGAAAGAAGCTAAGTGAGGTGAAGTCCTGCTAATGAGGCCATTCAGGAATGAAGTCCCACCCCCAGGGCTTGCATTTCCCAGGAGGGGAGTGCGCCCTCTGTGCACACCGGCAGAGTTACTGTGTGCCATAACACACAAAAACTACAACTCCTCCTTATTAAAGATCCAGCCCTCTTCTAAATGCAGAGTCAAGGTCAAAGATAGCCTTATAATCTTTATAAAGATCAAGATTGAATCCCACTCATTAATTATAAATCCATCGGGCTGCTTTTTTGCCTACCAAACCAAACTCCCTGTCCGTATGTCAATGCTGACTCCTGCCTAGAGGATAACACAGCTCTGCGCCTGTGGCTGTCCAAGACTGCGCCTCTTGACGGAGGGAAGAAGCCTCCCTTCTCCCTCCGTTGTCTACCTGTGGAGTTAAATTACCTGAGATGCTTTCCCTGGATAGTGCCTGTTATGGCTTCTATTAACATGCATTCGACATACTCAACCCCTTTTTTCTACTTTATACCATTTTTTTCCCTCAAAAGGTAGGGGGAGGCATTTTTCTCAAAGAGCTTTTCGATAAAATGTTTTTGGAATAACCTGTGCAGAACATACCAAAAGGGTCTGTTCGGGGGAGAATGTATAACCGAGAACACTTAGACCTTCTGTTAGGATTTCAACGGAAATTAACTAAACAGCTTGTCTTCAGGTCCTCTAATCCCCCATGTTTGTGAAAGCAAGCGTTCTCAGGTTACAGACCGGAGACAATGCAGCGTATGCAGTAGCCAACAGTCACCCACATTTGAACGGGTTGTCTCAGAAGGATCCTGGAAAGACCACTAATTGAAAATATGGAGTAGTAAATAAGACCGTCAGGGCACATATCAAGCAGAATCTTGGTTTTAGCTTTAAAACGCTAAAAAAATACTTGAAAGGGCCTGATATGGGATTGATGAAGGGCCAAAATAATGTAGTAGATAGAACCTTCAGTTCGTGAATTACATTATGTCCCGAATGATAAATAAAATCCAATTCATTACACTGTGTTATCTTTGTGGGAGAAGATCTTGCCTAGGCGGCCGTACATCTACTGAAAATTAAAATATGGTCACAGTTTATTAGACAGTTTATCAGCTGAGCTAAAACAACAACAAAAAAACAAACTCAATGCCATTGAGTCAACTGCCCCTCTGGATTTCCGAGTTTGTAACTCTTTATAGGCATAGAAAGCCTCATCTTTCTCTCTGAGCAACTGGTGGTTTTGAACTGCTGACCTTGAGGTTAGCAGCCCAACACATAACCACTATTCCACTGAGGCTCCCAGCTGCACTATGGATGATACCAAATAGAATTTTCAGTCTGGGGGTACACTGAGACTCCTTTAAGCCACACCTTTTCTCTCAAAGGTGAGCACATCATGGGACAGAGAAGGATATGCCCATGAAGCATGAGGTGTGATAGCTCTAGAGCCTACTCCCATGCGCTTTTCTCCTAAGTGATGCCATCAGTCACTGGAAGAAATGTTTTCTACCTGTCTGCATACAGTCAAGCTGCAGTGATCCAAATGTGACAGTCCTTGGAAAATAACTTTATCATCAGAAAACCTCACAAGGGACAATCCCGGGGCTGCCTAAGAAGTTTTTCAAGAACAACATAAATAAATATCAGGAATACTCGGCCATTTGTTTCCTTGATTTTCTGGAGAGAGGACAAGAAAATTCCATGAGGTCAGTCAAATCAACATCGAAGGTAAACAAACGCTAGCTTTCCAACTCCATCTAGTGGTTTTGTCAAGATCCCGGTCTGCTCATGGTGGCCTGTGCTCTTGGAAGTCCTCTCACTGAGGCCAGTGCCATCTCCTCTCCTTCTCTGAAGATGGAGCTTACTCTCTGCCTCTGCTGGGCCATGCCCTTCATGGAGGGGCTAGAAATGGAAGAGGCCTGATCCTAACTGTAGAGCTGCAAATCAGAAAGGCAAAGAGATGCAAATTTGACCGTAGCTAAATCCCAACACACACACACACACACACACCCCCAAACACTGACATTAAACTACAGCTTGGTAAAGCACCAGGAGTCCCGGTGGCATATTGGGTAACTAATCACAGCTCAGCAATTCAAACTCACCAGCTGCTCTGTGGGAGAAAGCGAGCATTGCTGATCTGAAGCTCGACAGCCTAAGAAATTCACAGGGACAGTCCTACCCTGTCCTCCAGCGCAGTTTTTCTGTTTTGTTCCGTTTGGTAAAGCATGTTGTAATTGCAACTAGCCATTCACATAGAAACGTCAAACTCATACTTATCCTGTCATTGACAGCGAGGATGTCTCACCAGTCCTTAGCTGGGCTGGCTGTGGGTCAGCTGTGTCATTTGTGAGCCACCTTTGGAGACAGAGGCATTCCTCGGACATAAGGGACCGGGACACACATTTGTTCACTAATCAGAGGAAGCACAAGGCGCTAGCCCACTGCTAACAGCAACCAGCTGCAATCCCAAGGCTGCCAATCAGAAAGAAAGGAAGAAAAAAAACCTCTTGAACCTCGTCGAAAGGCTGTGAACTATTTTCCCAATATAATGCGGGATGAAATGATTTCTGGGTATACAAGCCAACTAAGGTTTGATCAGCCAATTCACTATTTAACCTTGCAGTCGAAAGTATACCTAGCTAGCAGAATTTTTGTCAGAATGTTGTTACTGATAACCTGAAACTCTCTCGTTTCTTATAATCATCCTAATTTGATGATCCTAAAATGAGCTATGTAAGAGAAGGCTTCCAAAATTCATGGAAAATGAAATTAAAAGATCATGAAATGTTGCCACACACACTTGAAGCCCCCTTGTAGTCTTTTCTTCTCCCACGCTGCCAAAAAACACTCATTCTGACACCCATCCAATTTAGGCTTCACTTTTTAAAAGGGCTCTTTTTCCTAAGGAAATTCCCTACCCTTCTATGCTACTCATCTCTCTAATATCTTGCCCAGTGGAAAATCACCCAGTAGGATTTTTTTTCCCTTTAAGGGCCACTTTATTAATCACTTAAACTGCTCCTCTCAAAACTGCTAGTGGGTCAATCACAGTCAGCATCCAGAGCCTTCAAGGTCATGAAAACGTTTTAGGTGAGTTCACAAAGTAGGCAAACAAAAACTTCATGAAACTCAGTGCCACTGAGTCTATTGCGACTTACAAAGACCCTACAGAATAAAGAATAAAACTACCCCACAGGGTTCGCAAGACAGTAAAACAAATCTTCATGGAAGCAGACGTCACATCTGTCGCCCAGGGAACCACTGGCGACCTTGAACGGCTGGTTAGGAACAGGAAATCCTTATTCCCAAGTTTGCGGCAATTGCCATGAAGGACCTGGCAGAATCTAGTGACTCCTTGGCTCCCAATCGCACAGAGCTGACATGAAAGGTTTGAAGTGCATGAGTCTCTGTGTGAGAAGTGGGGCCATGGAGGCTGGACCCAGCACGGCCCAGCACGGGTAGGGCTGAGGATGTCACAAACCAAGCCAGCAACTCTGGAGTGCTACATGGAAGTTTCCAACTTTTAAATGTAGCTTCAAGTTTCAAAGCAACACTGTACAACCAAGCCAAGCACGTCTATAGATGATCCCCGGGGGCTGCTGGCTTTGTATCTCCACCCTAACCCTAGGGCCAGTCACAGTAAGGGGGGCAGTTGACGCTTTCCCTTGCTTCCTGCTAAAACCAATGCTCCCCCATGTCGATGAAATGGACAACTTTACCTATTAGAACATGGGTACAAAAGACGCCTTTTATGATGGCCAAGAAACTTGGCCTCAAACCGAAAACAATTGCAACAACTACTTTGTCACCAATGATAACTGCCACTGTTACCATGACTAATGCTGCCATTTTCTCTCCAGCTGCTCTGGGCCAAGCACTGCGTGCAACACCTTACATATAATCTGATCTCCTCTCCAGCTCTTTCTTCCAACAATCTATTCACCACACTGCATCCAGAAAGAGCTTCTAAAAATGTCATCAGATCGTATCTGTTTCCCTGCTTAAAACCCTCCACGGGCTCCCAAGGACTCTTTCAATACAATAACACATCTAATCAAATTTACCAAGATCGGGTCCCAGCTTACCTCAACCCCATCTTCACAGCTCCCCTTTGCTCCTCCATCTGGCTGTTCCGCAGATCAAAGGGGCCGCTCCCCACCTTCAGGCCTTTGCACTGTGTAGCCTGGAATGCTCTTCCTCAATCTTCGCTGATTCTCACCCTGGCCAAGTCTCAGTGCAAGCATGTCCTCCAGCAAGTTCCACCCCTTGCCATCCTTTCTGAACACCCAGGTTTGTTCGCCTTTATTTATAAGTCACACATTTTCACTCACTCAGATTATTTTATTCATTCGTTACAGCTAGCACTGCCACACAGGGTTTTATTGGCTATAATCTGGAATGAAGCAGACTGCCAGGCCTCACTTCTCCAGTGCTA
>NW_022103905.1:7243779-7262594 GCF_000313985.2 Echinops telfairi
CCTCAGTGCAAGAACACTTTGTTCTATTAAACCGGCATTCCACGAAGCTCACCTTCCTGACACAATCACTGAAGACAAAGTGGGTGCATAAGCAAATGTGATAAAGAAAACTGATGGTGCCCGGCTATCAAAAGATATAGTGCCTGGGGTCTTAAAGGCTTGAAGGTAAACAAGCAGCCATCTAGCTGAGAAGCAAAAAAGCCCACATGGAAGAAGCACACCAGCCTGTGTGATCATGGGGTGTTGAAGGGATCAGGTATCAGGCATCAAAGAACAAAAAATCATATAATTGTATATGAGGGGCAGTGCGGAGTGGGGACCCAAAACCCATCTGTAGGCAACTGGACATCCCCTTACAGAAGGGTTGCAGGGAGGAGACAAACCAGTCAGGGTGCAGTATAGCACTGATGAAACATACAACTTTCCTCTAGTTCTTTAATGTTTCCTTCATTCCCCTCCCCCCATCATAATCCCAATTCTACCTTACAAATCCGGTTAGACCAGAGCATGTACACTGGTAGAGATAGGAAATGGAAACACAGGGAATCTAGGACAGATTAACCCCTCAGGACCAACAGTGAGTGTGGCAATACCGGGAGGGTGGAGGGAAGGTGGGGTAAAAAGGGGGAACTGATTACAAGGATCTATATATAACCCCCTCTCTGAGGGATGGACAACAGAAAAGTGGGTGAAGGGAGATGTCGGACAGTATAAGATATGACAAAATAATAATAATAATGTATAAGTTATCAAGGGTTCATGGGGGGAGCAGGGAGGGAGGGGAAAAATGAGGAGCTGATACCAAGGGCAAATGTTTTGAGAATGATGATGGCAACAAATGTACAAATGTGCTTGACACAATGGATATGTGTATGGATTGTGATAAGAGCTTTATGAGCCCCAATAAAATGATTTTTTTTAAATCAAACCAAATTTTTAAAAAAGTATTAAAAGTATGTTATGTGTGACAAATGTGAGTTTTTCGAATATTGTGTAAAGAACATGCTTACAAATCAACTGTGATTTGCAGCAAAGAAAATAGCTAGGATGACAGCCATTCATGCTAAAGAAAAATGCAAATAGATAATAAGCCTGGAAGGCAAACTTAGAACAGTGAAACCTTTTGTATATACACTCACACAAAAGGAGAGAATAATAAACCAGTCATGAGACACGCACAGACACACCCAAAAAAAGTGGGTGAAGGAAGACGTCAGACAGGGCAAGATATGACAAAATAATAATTTATAAATTATCAAGGGTTCATGAGGGAGTGGGGAGCGGGGAGGGAGGGGGGAAAAAGAGGACCTGATGCCAGGGGCTTAAGTGGAGAACAAATGTTTTGAGAATGATGAGGGCAATGAATGTACAAATGCGCTTTACACAATTGATGTGTGTATGGATTGTGATCAGAGTTGTCTGAGCCCCTCATAAAACGATTTTAAAAAGTAAGAAAAAAAAAGAAAGCAATCTTCGATCAGATATGTTAGCCAAGGCACAGGGAGCAGGGTCCATATTTTGCTTCTGGCCTCGAATAGCACAAATTCAAACAGCATGCCCTAGAAAAGATCTGGCTAGATGACGGCCGTCCAGAAGACATGTTCAATCTGGAAATCTCTATACTGCACACAACAAGAATATGTGCTAAAGGTCTTGCTGTTAGGCTTGATAAAATCAGGGTCTGGCAAAAGCATCAGAAAAGGGGGAGAAACCCAGGGTGGAAGGCTGTTGAGGCTGTCTGTAGCAGAGTCAGAACCCGAAAGTAGAATCCAAAAGTCAGAATCCCAACGTCGCACCTTGGGGAACCGCAGCAGGAGATGGGCTTTCAACTACTACGGTCAAAAGGCTGCTGATGGGTAAATGAAATGCCCACTGAGGACGCCTGATGCCACCCATAAACCCCCAGAATTTCAAGTCTCCGAACAACTCTGACAGAAAGCAGGCAACAGCCAAGCCAAACCCACTGCCTTCCAGTGGATTCCGACTCACCATGTCCCTAGCGGGCAGTAAACTGGCCCCGTGAGTTTCCACGATTGGAAATCTTGGAAAGCCTCATCGTTCTCCTTGGAAGGGGCTAGTGGGTCTGAGCCCGTTTGAATTGCTCAGTGGGGTTGGCAGCCCAGGGTGGACCCCACTACACCACCAGACCTCCAAACACACTGCCAAAGGGTTGATGCCTATAGACTCTTACCAACCCTCTGGAGCTGCCTGTAGGAGTTTCAGAGACTGTAACTCTTTAACGCAGTAGAGAGACCCATCTTGCTCCAAAGGAGTGGCTAGGGGTTTCTAAGCAGCTCAGCGTGTAAGCAGGCATCATCAATTAATTGGCTGGATACTACCCTTCAATCAGTTCACTACCTGCAAGCCAATGAATGGCCCTTTGATGGGAGGCTCAGCCACACCTCTCCCAGACACCTTTCAGATGATAAACGGTCATTCAATGGAAAGTGAAATTAGAAACAGCCCTGCATTCAGGATTGAGAACCTGTAAGTCCCATAGATCTATAGTAAAAAAGACCCCACTTTATCAGAGGCGCCCTGTGTCGTAGGCCCCACAGCTCCGTTTTCAAACACCAAGGAGAGAAAACGCTGCCAAGTCTAGGCTGACAAGCCACTGATTTTACGATGTAGCATGATTTTGTAGATGCTACAATTGTGAACACAAAATCCACACTTTAGGATAGATGAAATCACATTACAGATCAACGCAAACATGAAATCCCCGGCGGTACGGTAGAGTGCCAGCCATAGCAGTTTGGGGAATTTTTTTTTCAAGGATTGCGTGCTGTTTCTTGGTCAAACACTGCTTCTTGGTCAAACACTGGTTGGCAGGGCCCCTTCTCTCTGGTCTCCGCACCCACTCACACCCGAACTCCACCCGATCCCCAAACGCACTTGAGCTCGCATCCTCCGCTTCCTAGACCAGCCCTACTCCTGGCAATTCGTGCGCCAAGGGCAAAGGGGTGAAAGGGGGGGAAACTCCTTCACCGAGAGGCAAAACCTTTGCGTTTAGGCGATCTGAATCCTTGTCTCCACCAGCAGCTACAGTGTCTCCTCATATATCCAGCCTAAGATGAAGATGTTGAACACAGAAGGGGCCCATAAAACAGCTAAGGTGCCCTACACAAGAAAGAAAGGGGGTGGGGGGATAGGACCACTCACAATCGCGCATCTTCAAGGTTTCAAGCAGAAATCATCCTTCCTGTCTCTGAATTCTTGTCATGTTCTCCACCTCCTCCCTTACTTAACGATTTTTGCAATTCACAGTATAGTTTGGGGATCGAGTTCAACTCTCCAAGGTCAAGGAAAGAAGCCCAGGCGGCACAAAGTTTAAGAGCTCAGTGGGTAAGCGATGCAAACCGACCCCGCTCCGCTCCACGCAGGAAAAGGGGAAGGCGTGCTCAACTGCGCTCACAACGATTATCACCAGCTCGGGCCACTGCATGCAGGCAACTCTGCCCTCGGCCTAGGAAATCCTGCCAGGGCACTTCTCCGACCCAGGGTCACAGTGAGTCACAGGTGACTTGAGGAAAGTGGGTTTGGATTTTGGTTTGACTGAAAATGAACATTAAAATCTACAAGTGAAAATTCATGTTAAAATGTGCAGTCTGGAGGAGCCCTGGCCCAGTTGTGGTTCTGCGCCGGGCTCCTGACCGTCCATTCAAAACCACCGGCTGCTCTGCGGGAGAAAGCTGTGGCTTTCCTCCCATGAGGAGTTGCCATCTCAAAAAACCCACCAGAGCAGACCGTACCCTACACGGGCGCTCGGAGTTGGGATTGACTCAGTGGGCGTGAGTGTGTCGGAAGATGCTAAAAATACGGAGTCCAGGTCATGCTGCGGGCTAAGCATTGGATCGCTAACTGCAAGGCAGGCGGTTCAAAACCACCAGCTCCATTCAAGATTTAAAGTCTGGGAACCCCTATGAGGGGCCACTCTGTGTCAGAATTGGATCAACTGCCATGGGATTTTGCATTTTTATACCTTAAATGTAAGGCACCCGGGCAGTGCCGTGATGAAGCGCTGTGGTAAGATGCAGGAAAAGTATCCGGGATGCTATCTGAACTTGTTCCAATGGCAAGTGTGAAATTGTTACTAAGTATTCAACATGTTGTGAACTAATTTTATAAAAAAAAATTATATCTGATCATTTGTTATATTCAGAGCCCGTATTCGGATTCATTTTGTTGGGCCTGGTATTAAAAGGTTCCTTTGCCCTCCATGAATTTAGAATGAAGATCAATGAAGTGTTGAATGGACCAAGCAGAATATTGAAAAGCAGAAGGGTCATTGGTTTTGCCTCATCCACTAAGCCTCTAGAATAAGCCCCTTGCAGACTGAGTTAAAATGTATCTGGCCCTGCATCCCTGTACATGGTAGGCACACACAAATATTTGTCGGGCAAATATGACATACGCGTGCTGCCATGTCCAAACCAAACCAAACGCACTGACTGTCATGGAGTCTACTCTGACTCATAGCAACCCTGGAGAAGGTAGAGGTGCCCCTCTGGGTTGCCAAGACTAAATCTTCATGGGAGTTGAGGGTCACCACAACATGAGAAACTATTAAACGGTGGCGGCATTAGGAAGGTTGAGAACCACTGTTCTAGACTAAGTACTAGCTGAAACTGGCAAGATTTCCAATTTGAGCCTTCCATCCTACAAGACAAGAATATTTGAACAGAAAATAAGTGGGTGAGAAGCTAGTCTTATTTTAAGCATGAACCTATCTGCTGGCAAGGCCCAAATTAGAACAGCTCACAATAGGATTGTGACTTTGAGTCACCCAACTAAAGAGCAGCTCCCTTACTGAGCAGCCAAAGAATATGAAGCTAAAGACATACCAGAATCAAACACCAAACAGGAACTGACTCCCAAGAGTGCCATGAAAGAAAAAAAGAGTACAGCTTTAAAAATTTAATAAAGTCCTGCTAACCTATACTAAACCCTTCACAATCATCATATGCAAGCCACTGTCATGAACAATAAAAGATGAATACTAAGAAGGAGAAAAAAAGAAGTAGATTTTAAAGGGCATAGTACGGCTGCATGTAGCTAGAGAATTTAGAAAGTCCTGGCTCTTCCATTTACCAGTGTACAAACTTGAGCAAACTGTTTCCCTTTCCTGATAATGACATGAAGGTAAAAATAGTACCGACCTCAAAGACTGGCTATGAAGGCTCCCAAGATAATAGAAAGTGCTTAACACTGTGTGCCAGTCGGCATGTTCTCATGCTGTTATTTTGAAGACGTTATGACTGAGGGGGTGGAGTCTGTTTGCTGCTACAGAAGATGGGATGGGAACAAAAGGAACTTCGGTATCCTGAGCAAAGATGAAGGAACATACTGCAGTACACAAGCCTTACCTCAACCTCCCCGCTAATGAAAACGTCACCCCTGGTCTCCTCCCTGGGATTAGCGTCCCCTCTGCACTTTTAGATGGGACGCTGGTGTCTTATTGGACTACACTGTTGGGCTGTTAACCAAAAGGTCAGCAGTTCCATCCTACCGGCCTCTCAGCAGGAGACAGATGAGGCTTTCTGCTCCCTTATTAAGTCTCAGAAACACATGGGAGCAGTTCTGCTCCGTCCTATAAGGTCAACATCGACTCCATAGCAGTGAGTTTCTGTACTTTCAGACTAGGTTTTTGTTTTCCGGACTACTTTTCTTTGGAGGTCTACTTCCGTTTGTCTTATTTAGTGGTGTGTATTGGGACGCATCAGGGTGTGTACATAAATTGTCACTCTTTGGGGGGTAGGGGTGGGGCAAGGAAATTTAGCTTGAGTCAGCCACAAATTAAAGCTTATAAAATAGAAAGGGGTTAGAGGTGTCACCAAAAGAGGTGGTAAGAAGTGTCCTAGAAGTTGGGAAATTCCACTTGTTTGCTAGCTTGGCTTCCAGAATGCAAGTACTGTACCTAGATAACACTATTAGCCTGCTTTAGACTGGCCGCAGGTCATTCAACATTGACCCAACACCAGTGGCAGTCACTGTTGAATGCTACAAAGTTATACAGGGTAGGATGGAGGGGAAGAAAACAGACATATAAACAAAGGGCAATATCCTGTGATCAGCGCTCATCAGAATGGCTTGAACAAATCCATTCGCGGGGTGCTCACAGGATGGAGCGTGTAATCCTGGCACCCATTCCTAGTGGCCAGTCGCGGGCATCTTCAGCCTGAAGGCATGCAGACATTAGTGGGCTGGATTCAATGAATGGCCTCACCAAGAAACTCCGTTTGGCGTCAACCACCGAATAACCAACAGTAGGTACAGCGGGGCCGAAGCTGCTCGGAGCCCGGGCGCCTGCAACCGCGGGCTTCGGATGTCAGCGTAACACACACGTGCACAGAGCACCCACTGTGAGCCAGGCGCGGCGCCCGGGCGACCAGGTGACTACAGCAGCCTGGAAGTCACAGGCGGGCTCTCACGTCACTTTTAAATAGGGTCTTGGAGAATAAAGAGGTCTCGATGACACCTACAACTTAAAGCCCCCCCTCCCCCCGCGTCCTGCGGAGGGTCCACCCCAGCGGGAGTTGGGGAGGGGGCATGCTAGCCCTCCTGGAACTTTCGACCAAGATCTCAAAAGGCCCCGCACCGTCTCTAAGCCCAGCTCGGAGGCAGCCACGAAGCGAAACTCACCAGAGACCCCAGATGCTGTCACCGCGGGTAAATCGTAGCCCTGTCGGAAGACCAACTTCTAGCAATCCCCCTTCCAGAGGGAGTACATTCCCTAGCTCCTTCCTGGTGACAACCGAACCCCGAAGCGGCTTGGGCCTTGACGAGCAGTGGGTTTCTCCAATCGCCGGCTAGAAGCTCGCCTTGTGGGCGGGGCCACGCCGGCTCGGGGGCCGAGGGAGGAGGAGGGAGTCTCCGCCTTCTCAAGCTTGGTTGAGAAGTCCGCTTGCAGTTGCAACCCGGCGGCTGTTTGAAAGCCGGCGCCAGAGGTGGCGGGAAGCAACTCTGTATGCCCATTGGTACATTCGCGAACCAATTACGAAAGGGTTACCTTTAGAAGGGGCGGGTGCATCGGTTGCCAATTAGAGAGACCCACCTTGCGAGAGTACCACGCCCCTCGGCCCCGGGCACTACCAGGTGCGGCAGGAGGCTGGGTCCATGACTTTTCACTTCGAAATCCCAGTGCTCGCCTACATTTTACAGAACCCCCCAGTTTCTCCACGTTGGAGTATTTTGCATTCGCTCTTCCTACCTGCTTCCACCGAAAAAGCCTCAGCTAGTGTTTTGCTTCCTCTTCTTAGTAGGTCTTGTATTTTCATTTGCATGTCTTTACCTACTAATGAGAAGGTACATTTCCCCACACGTCCCCCACCCCCCCTACTCTTCGAGTGGGAGTGTTCTTGTCACGCAGGTATAGTCACCTGCCCGTTCAGACAGCACCACCCAGGCTGTAGGAAAATGCATTACCGCATGGTTGAAGGTTCCATTAAGCATCAGGGAGTTGGGGGCCGCCGTTCCCAGGATCCAGACGAGCAGGGAGTAAACCGGCTGTGAAGACTTTTCATATCCAGGCCAAATTTCCTTTGCTACTTTGCCATCCCGCCCCCATGACGTCTGCACTCGGACCCCTGTTAACCCCCCATGTTCTAGTCCAGGGTCTGGCACCTATTCAGGCACTCGATCCATAGTAAGAGAAAGAGTGAATCCATGAGCAGAGCTACCGATGGTTCCCAGAACGCTTTTGTTAGGTTCAAACTATTGCTCTACCCCACTGCACCTACTCATTCTTCAAGACAGCTCCACACCTCCTCTGAACCCTTTCATGGCACACACCTCCCTTCTTGGGTCTAACTGACCGACCCTGCCTCTGTACATAGAGCCCGTCACAGTTCTTGCTATCTCTTATTAGTTGTTATGTGTCTCTTTAGAGTCAACAGAAGGTGACAATCTAAACAGTGGTTCTCAAAGTGGGTGATACTTTGAGCCCCCTGGGGGGCTCTGGAACCATGGGAGCAAAGCTGCAAAAGCAAATTATTATACTTTTTCCTGGGTTATAGGCTATAGTATAAAAGTCTTCAATTGCCAGGGGGGCACTGGGTGATTTCTTTTTCTTTCTTTCTTTCTTTCTTTCTTTCTTCTTTCTTTCTTTCTTTCTTTCTTTCCTTTTCTGAAAAGGGGGACAGAAGACCAAATGAGTTTGGGGACCTATGACCCAGGGGTATTTTACTTTGCTTCTTGAGTATTTTAACATAGCTCTTGGCCTAGGTCGCACCGTGGATTCCGTTCTGACTCGTTTGCACAACGCAAGAAAACATCACCTGGTCCTGCACCACCCTCACACTTGTTCTTATGTTTGAGCCCATTGTTGCAGCCACTGGGCCAATCCGGCTCCTTGAAGATCTTCCTCCTTTTCCACTTTACCAAAGCATGATGCCCTTCTCCAGGAATCATTCTCTCCTGACAACCTGTCCAAAGCACGTGAGACAAAGTCTTGCTCTTGAGGAGCGTTCTAGTTGTACTTCTTCTAAGACAGATTGGTGTGTTCTTTTGGCAGTCCGCAGTACATTCAATATTCTTTGCCAGCACCATGATTCTAACGTATGGGCTATAGGAGGCCCTTAAAACAAATTCAATCAATGAATCAAGGAACAAATAAACGAAGACTTTTTTGTTCCAGGGACGCTTTGACATACACACACAGCATTCGGGTAAGTGGCAGTTGTTGAACCTAGGCCAAGGTGTCTGTTTGTTGGCCAGGACAGGTCTTGGAGAAATCTATCAGCAAGCTTTGTGTGCTGTGAGGATGGAATGCAACAGCAAGATTGTTAAGTGATCCCTGCCCACGAGCAACTGTTTCTCCCAGAGATGCAAGCTATGTGCAAAGAAGACCTAAGGATTAAAAAGTACATAAGGAGAGAATGTTTGTGTTGTAATTCCTTATATAGTGCCTTTTAGTTTGTTAAATACTTTCACAGATACTCTTTCAATTTGTCCTCACCATAACCCTGTGTAGTGTTAGGACAGATATCTTTACCTCCATTTTACAGCTGAAAAAACTGACACACACAAAATTAAGTGTCTTATCTAGGCTATGCAATTAATATGAGACAGAGATTGAGTTGGAGCTCAGATCTTTTTTTTTAACAGTTTTATTAGCACTTCACTTGTCATACAGTTCAATATCTCAATCATATCAAGAAGAGTTGTAACATCATCACCACACTGAATCTTAGGACAGACATAATCTTATTCCTTGTATTCATTGTTATTCGTGTAATTATTATTTGTTCTAGTTGTGGCAAAAATATACACAACAAAAGACTCTCCAATTCCACAGCTTTTACATATATTTACAGTGTCATTGATTATATCCTTCCTGTTGTATAATCATTATTGATAGCCTTTTCCAAATTATTCTATGACCATTAACATAAACTCAATGTCCCCTAAGCAACAAGTCTTTCTCCTTCACTCATGATAACCATTGGTCAAGTTTGAGTTTGGGGGTGTTTTTTTAGAAGTTTCCTTGATACAATATTCACATATCACACACTTCCATGGTTAAATTGCTTTTTAAAAGTGCATATGCATTATTACAATCCATTCTAGTGCTCCCTCCCCACTCCCCAAATCCCCTCCCCCTTTCCCTTCCCATCCCCACTCCACATCCCCAATAAACCATTGCATCACTTATTTTCTCTACGCATCTACTCCTTCTGTGCTTCACAAACTGGGAAGCCCAACAGAAATAGTAAGAAAAACAAAACAAAATGGCAAGAAGAAAATAATAATACAGTGATAAAAATACAAATAAACGTAATAAAGACCACTACCATCAATATTTAATAGGCCAGAGTAGAACTTCTGTTTCTCCAACCTAGAGTAAATTTAGGTTGGGTCAAGAGGGAGATCAACTGACCAAGTATATTTTATGATGGTTCGATCCACCATCATCGAGGTTACAACAATCTCTGTCTTATAGTAAAGCTGTTTGAGTCCCTGGCCTGTGACTACAGGAGATCTGCCAGGCGCTTAGCCTGACTGATAGTCTGCAGATGGATTTTGGGCTCCCACTGTCCTCCATAGCCTTCTACCAATTGGGTGTTCACAATATAAGCTCTGATATTTTTCCCTTCATCATATTTGGGTTTTGTTACTTTCATCTTTGGATCACACAGGCTGGTGTGCTTTTTCCATGTGGACTTAGTTGTTGCCTCACTTAGATGGCTGCTTGTTTGAATACAAGCCTTTAAGAGCCCAGAGACTATTCCAATTGATAGCCGGACACCATCTGCTTTCTTCACCACACTTTGCTGTAGCAGCCTTATCTTCAGTGAAGGGGCGAGTATCATGAACAGGGTCATGTTATAAGAACTAACTGTTCTTGGATTGAGGCTAGAGTTCAGTGGGAGCCCAGAATCCATTTGATTGTCCCTGGTTTATGAATGAAGTTTACTTACATATTATGACAAAGATAGAAACCCACAAGAACAGCATCTATAACCAAAATAAAAGGCACAAACATACACAAACACACAAAAAAGAACAACAACAACATTGTCAACCATCCTCCTGTGGCATAAGGCGATTGAATTGATAACATCAATACTTTTTCCAATGACTTAGACTTTAAGATACTGTTCATATGAGTTTATGTGAGTATAGTCCAACCGCAGGCTGAAATCCATGAGTAGCTTTGTAAAGATTGATTTCTTAATTAAGATCTGCTTACACTGAGCATGGGGATTGGTGCTATGGGGAAATTTCCTGTATCTTCTTACAGGTGCAGATCCTTGCCTAACAGATTAAACCCTGTCATATTAGTGCAAGGGGAGCATGAGGTACTAAATATATTTCCACAATCTTAGAGTGGATTTGCTTCATCTCCCATCAGAGTATTTCAGTTCTAAGTCCAAGTGTGCAGGTAGTGTTAAGGCAGAGCCATTTCCTTCAGTCCGCCTTCTGCATTGAGTCCTCCTGGTGTGGCCCTGGAGGGATGCTATGTTGCCTGTAAGGCCAGCCGCTAAAGTCATCATGGTGCTTACTCCATGGCGCGGTTCACTGAGGGTTGGTTAGACACATATTTATAGTGTGTACCCAGGAACACAATATCAGGTTTATTGTCCCCTAGGGCACCCTACAATTGTTGAGCATCCCTTCCCCATATGAGATTGCTCCTCTCCATTTACCCACCAACAGAAACATCAGTGCCTCCTCTGAAATGTAGCTGCTCCCCTCCCCTGCTTTGAACTTGATGTTCCAGTCAGGGTCACAGAAACATCAGTGCCTCCTCCGAAATGTAGCTGCTCCCCTCCCCTGCTCTGAACTTGATGTTCCAGTCAGGGGTCTCCACTCATCCTGTGGAGGGCATGTTGCTTTGTCACAGCCTTGTCTCAGTGCTGCACAGCATCAAGAGGAGGGTCTCCTCCCTTGTCCCCTTTTCTTTGAGTTCAGAACTTTTATCTACAAGTAGTGGCTCTAGTAGAATCACTAACTTCCATGAGAGAGACCCAAGTTCAACTCCAATTAATGCACTTCAGCATAGCAATCACCTCAAATGAAGGCTACCATGTGGTTATGATACAGGTTTCGGTAAAACTTCCAGACTAAGAAAGAGTACGGAAAAAGGCCTGGCAATCTCCTTGGGGAACAAAAAAACAGATAATGAAAATATTATGAACACATCATGCAATTTCTTGTGCATGGGGTTGTTGCCATGATTGGGGTCCTACTCAACAGCGTTAACAAGAACATTTATCTTCAAATCTAGAGTTCATTACTTGATATATAAGATTCTACTGTGACTTAAGCACACAAGTGACAACAGAATACAGGATAAACCAAAAGCCCTCTCCTGAGTAAATTTAGAATCTGTTTTAAGGGATGAAAAGGAGTGATGCTATGGTTATATTGTAACCAATCAAATTTTCATTAGCCATCTATCTTGCTGAGTCCTGGCCTGGGTAATTGAATATAAAGTGCAAGACCCAACACTCTTTATATGGATTTGGAATGCTTACATCAAAAAATACCACCAACCCAAGCCAACCCCACTGACATTGTATGGATTCTGTCTCAGAGCAACCTTATTGGCAAGAGTAGACAATGGTTCATCGTTTGGGTTGTTGGTTTTTTTGTTTGTTTAAGTTGACTAAGTGTGTTGTCATTATTGCTAGGTGTTGTCTTGTCAGTCTTTTACTGTTGTGTCTCCATAGGATAGAGCAGTTTACCCAGTGTTTCCTAGACTACACTCTTGATCGCGGGTTGATCAGTAGGGTTTTGCGAACATCTGAGGAAGGTTCTGGAGGGTTCTGGAGGCTGGAAGAGCACTTGCAGGGCAGACCGATTCTCCCCCGCGCTTGAAAGGCAATGGGAAAGTCAGACTGGCAAACTGGAGGATTCTAATATGTGGCAGTAAGATTGGAGACGCAGACAGGAAGGACGGCATCTGCACGAAAGCGCTGGGGCACCTGGAGGAATGGGGAGGGCATTGTTCGGAGGTGAAAAACAAACAACTCACTGCCCCCCAGGCAATTCCAACTCAAAGGCAGGAATGGATTGCCCCTGTGGATTTCTGAGCCTGTATGCATCTCATTTGCAGTTAACAGCCCAACATGCCTCCTGGTTCCTTGTCTTTGGACAGCAGAAATGGTTAAGCACTTGACTGCTAGCTGAGAGTTTGGTGGTTTGAACTCTCCCAGAGGCTCCTCTGGAGATAGGTGTATGGATGTGCTTCCAAGGGGTCATATCCTTGAAAATTCTATGGAGAAGTTCTGTGGGAAAAATAATTTAAAATACTAAAACCAGACCCACTGTCATGAAGTCAATTCTAACTCATAGCAACCCTTTGGGCAGAGTCAACTGGCCCTGTGGGTTTCTGAGGCTGTAAATCTTTCTGCTTGGGAGCAGCTGCTAGGCTCATACTGCAGAGCTTGCATAATCCACTGTGTTAGGCCGGGTTGACTAGAGAAACAAATTTAGTGGCATTCATATATGTGTAAGAAAGAGCTTGATATCAAGGAGTAATTGGATATCAAGAAAACATCCCAGGTCAGTCCAACTCAAGTCCATAAGTCCGATACTAGTCCATAAATCCCTCTTCAGACACATGCAGCTACATGTATTAATGGAGAATGCAGGAAGATCACAGGCTGGTGGGTGCAAAGTCTTGTGGATCCAATGCCAGTGGATGCATCTCCAGGACTGAAGCAGGTCTCAGCTGCATGGCTTGCCAACAAGAGGGTGAAGCAGAAAGAGAGAGTGGCCTGCTTCCAGAGAGCCATGTATCTCGGTGGCTCCTCCAAATCAGGTCATCCAGCTGTGACCTGATTGATAGGCTAAACTCCATCCCTTCACTTTAATATCTTCAAGTTGGCCAGAAATTATGTAACTACCACATCCACTATGCCATCAGGGTCCCTGCCTAAAAATTACAGTCTTGGAAATCTGATGAGGCAGTCCTACTCTGTGCTACTGGGTTCTTTGAGTTGGATTCGATCCTATGGCAATGGGTTTTTGTTGGTTTGTTTCAAAGCCACCAGGTCAAAGCAATGAAATTATAAAAGAAGGAATGTTTCTTCAAAAGAGCATTGACCTTAGAATAAGGAGAGTGAGATCAAGTTCTCGCTCTCCTACCTACGAGCTTTTGTACACAACAGTTTCTTTAAGCCCTTGGAGACTCAAAGTCCTAATAAGTAAATAAAAGTAATGTCTACTTCACAGAACGTAGGAGGAATGAAATAAGAGAATATGAAAAGACTTTCAAAATAAGGAAATATTTAAAGAGATATCATTTCTACTCTGTTTCTGTGTATTATAGATGACTGGATTGGAGCATACAATGCGGTCGGAGACAATTCAGGATAAATCAGGAAGGTTTCATTTCCCCACTCCCAAAAATGAGCATTCTGGGAGTGGTTAGCAGAGAAAAATTAGGGTGAATGTTCTTCGGGGAAACAGGAGCAGAAAAGGTGTTGTCCCAAAGGGGCTGACTTTATAAGAACAGGACAAAAGTATAAAATGTTAGAGATGGAAACAGGCAGGTTTGGAAAGAACTGTTACTGATTCTTGGAAGAACTGGTTCCCCAAACAACATAGATGAAATCTTAATCCCTGAACCCGTGAACATGACCCTGTTTGGAAAGAAAGGTTATTATTTTGTTGTATTCGTAAGGTCATGCCAGGGTAGGGGAGGCTCCAAACCCCGTCCCTTCTGGATGCTGTCTTCTGAAAGGGGATACCAGACTTGGAGAGATGCACACAGGGAAAAGAAACCACCCAGGGAGCCATCTACAAGGCAGGTAACACATGGCTACAGACAGGACCGGAGCGTCTCCTAGAGCCAATGGCCTGATGCGGGTAGCTAACCTCCCAAACTATGAGTCAATCAATGTTCTACCTTAAAGTCGCCTACTCTGGTATTTCATGAGAGCAGCATAAGGAGACTGAGACAAGAACTGAGGAAAATCAGATAGTTATTTGTATTTCGTTCATTCAATGATATTGCTTGAGCATCTACTTTGTGCCAAACCTGTTCTAGGGTCTCATGTATACACCTCTACCTGCCATGGCCGCCCAGCCCTGGCCACACCTACTGAATCAAGGGTGACCAGCACACCCAAGCTGGTTCAATTATATTTCTTTCTCAGATAACTGAACTGAGAGTGCCTGCA
The DNA here is from genome assembly GCF_000313985.2 of Echinops telfairi. NCBI lineage: Eukaryota > Metazoa > Chordata > Mammalia > Afrosoricida > Tenrecidae > Echinops > Echinops telfairi. The sequence goes on from NW_022103905.1 coordinate 7,258,410, forward strand.
CCTGAGTCGGTGGGAACCATTTATTACATGTCTCTGCATCCTATTGCAAATGTTCTGCCTCCATCACCATGGCATGTATATGATGAAACGTCACTGAAAGCCATAAAATAATTTCGACCAAGCCCCATAGGTCTCTGCCTGACCCCTGAACTTTGTAAAGCCTGACAGTGCCACTTTCCCTTGGGATCTATGGCTTGTCGTTGTTGTTAGTGGCTATTGAGTTGATGCTGATTGAGGTGACCCCAAGTGTGTCCAAGCAGAACAGCTGTTGCTGAGAGATGGCCCTTCAGAAGTAGGTAGCCAGACCTGTCTTATAAGGCACCTCTAAGTGGGTTCAAGGCAGAAAGATGTAACTTTCTACTCCTATAGAAAAAGTTACAGCCTCAGAAACTCAAAGGGGCAATTTCACTCTGTCTTTGTTTTTTCTAACTGGATTCAAACCACTTACCTTTACCAGTGGGGCATGTATCTGGTTGTCCCACCGTGGGCTTCCCTGTTCTATGACACCTGAACCTTAAAGTAAAGTACTTTTGACATGAGCTAGCTTCGATGGATTTCCATTCCTTCCAACAGACCCTTCCGACTGGCGGACTCCAAGGATCTGCTTGCAAGTTCATTCAATGATCTGAACATGCAAATCTTTTCTTCAGTTACCTTCAGGAAGTTATTTCATTTTGATAGACTGATATTTTTTATGCAACCAAGGGTTCCCTTCTAGTAATCTACCAAACAAGGTATTGAGGGATCTTAATGTTTAGAATCCATCCATCAAAATTAGCTTATTATTCAAATTTACCAAGAAGGCAGAGGCATCCTTTCTACTTGTAGCATTACCCGCTTAAAGATAACTGGAATTCCCAGTTATAACTGGGTAAGGGGGGTTAGTAGCGCAATCCCCTGCAAAGTCATGATTTTTAAAGGGCTGCTATTATTCCTGCGCCTTAATTATCAACACTTTTTGTTTGACGCCATCAATCTCAGTTAAGCATGTTGGGATTTGTTTGGTTAACGCCATGGTATGTGGTGATAACACTTTCATGTATGAATTGATACTTTTCCTAAAACTAGCCCTTAAAATAATATCCCTGTTGAGATTCAAGTCTGAATCACCATTAATTGACTGCTAAGCAGTCAACTTATACTTCCTCTGAAATGTGCTTGGATAACTGCACTCTATCTACTGTAACGTGCTGGCTTGGAATTTTTTTTCTTTTTAAATAATTTGCAGCATTTGATCAGGGCAAAGGTGATGAAAATCATTTAAGATGATTTTTTTAATGCATATGGTGATGTTTTTTAAACCAAAATCATATGGAAGCGATCATAGTCCTCGTAAAAGTAACTGAATAAACATGATCCTGCTTCCATTCCTTTTCACGTTTGTTCCTCTCTACACACACACACACACACACACACACACAAGAAAGGATGGAAGAGGGATTGGATACCAGGTCTCTTGCCTTTTTAATTATCTTTGGTCTAAAAAGTGTGCTGTCAATTGCCTGGTATTCAAGAATGTTTTTAATCAACAATTGAATAGACACTCAGATGAAGTGATGGCGACAATTTGATAAAGATCCAAGGCGTTAAGAACTATATACAGGGATGTTGAATGCTGTCCAGTTCAAAAGCTAAGAAATGCCCAAGCCACTCTAGTTCTGTTTCTCGAGGCCCCTAGCAGATTAGAAAGGAAATATCCAAACAAGGTTTCATGTCTGGGCCAATCTGAAAGGTTTACATTAACATTTAATGGGCAAAATGCAGCATAACATATAATTCTTAAGAAAAGTGCAAGACTGATTACAAACATGATAACAAGCATGTGAGCACTTGAGCAGCACAGGGCAGTGACGGCTACATGTTTAAAGGTGTTTGGTGAACATGTGTCTTAGGAGAGTGTATTAATTTCCTGGGCCTGCCGGGGAAAAATACTACACAGTGGGTGACTTTACTGCCTCACAGCTCGGCAGCTGTGTCAGGGGGCCTGGGTGTTGATTCCTTCGAAGGCTCTCAGGGAGAATCGGTTCCTTGCCTCTCTGTTGGTTTCTTGTAGCTCCAGGTGTTTCTTGATATTGCTTGGCCTATAGCTGTATCATCACATGACGGACTCTTTTCTGTGTCTTCTCTCTGTGCCTCTTTTCTTCAATACAGGCACCCCTCAGATTGGATCAAGGGCCACCATACTCCACTGAAGGAGCTATGGTGGGTTAGGTATTATGCTACCAACCTCAAGGTAGGTGATTTGAATCCACCATCTGTTCTGAGGAAGAAAGATGTCGCCGTCTGTTTCCCTGAAGATTTATAGCCTCAGACGCCTTCTGGGGTAGTTCTGTACTGTCTTATAGATCACTGTGAGTCAGAATTTACTCCATAGCAGTGAGTTAGGTTTGGTTTGGCTCTTCAGTATGAACGCATGACAACGGATTCTATCTTTTAAAACCCTCACTTCAAATCAGGTCACTGTATTGGTACCAGGAATTAGGACTTCCTAAAGCATTATTATTTTTTCTATTTTAAATCATTTTATTGGGGGCTCATACAACTCTTATCACAATCCATCCATCCATTGTGTCAAGCACATTTGTACATTTGTTGCCAGCATCATTCTCAAAATATTTGCTTTCTACTTGAGCCCTACAGCATTATTTTAACGGTGGGTCATAACACCTGATAGGTTGTATTTTCCTTTTCAGTTGGCTCGCTGTGTTTTTTAGTTTTCCTTCAGATTTCTTCTTTGAACCACGGTTATTTAGAAATCTGTGGCTTGGTTCCAAGTGTTAGCTTTCTGTTGTTGATATGTAATGTGACTCCATGGTGATCAGACAATACCCTGAATGATTTCAGTTCTCTTCGGTTTGTTGAGATTAGTTTTTATGGTCCAAGATATAGTCTATTTGGGTGTCTGTCTCCTGGTTACATTAAAAAAAGAATGTGTGTTCAGTTCTTATTGAGTGTAGTGTTCTATATACGTGAACTGGATCTGTCAGTTGATGGTAGTGGGGTAGTCTTCTGTGTCCTTACTGATTTTCTGCCTAGTTGTATTATCAATTGTTGAGAGATTGGGCATTATAGGCTCTAACTATAACTGGATCTGTCTGTCCTTTAAGTTCCATTAACATTTAGTTCACATATTTTATAAATCTGTTGTTGAATCATATTTATGATTGGTCTGTTTTCTTGGTAGATGGACTCCTTTCATCGTGATGTAATGTCCCTGTAATACAGTGAACTATTTAACATGACCCTTCAACCCACAGTCTTTACAACTACCCAAATGACTGGGTGGTGGTTGTGTTGTTGGATGCCGTCAATCTGGTCCAACGCATAGCGACCCAGTGTACAACATTGCGAAACATGGCCTGGTCCTGACTGTGCTTCAACGGTCGCTTTATTTCAGCCCATTGCAGTCACGGCGTCAGCCCATCCCATTGAGGATCTTCCTCTCCTCTGCTGACCCTCAACCTTACCAAGCATGATGTCCTTTTCCAGGGACTGGTCTCTCCTGCTAACACGTCCAAACGACATGAGAAAAGGAGCCCTGGTGGAGTGGTTAAGCATTGGGCTGTGATCCACATGGTTGGCAGTTCAAAACCACCAGTGACGCCTTGGGAGAAAGACTGGGCTTTCTACTCCCATAAATAATTACAGTCTCAGAAATCCACCAGGGGGCGCCATGAGTCAGCACTGACTCCATGGCAGCGAGTTATCCTCTCTCCTCAGAAGCATCCTGGCCGTACTTCTTCCAGGACAGATCCATTTGTTCTTCTGGCGGTCCATTGTGATGTCGATCTGCTTGGTCAACGCCATCATTCAAGCGCATCCTTTCTTCTTCAGTCTGCCTTATTTATTGAAAATCTGAGGTAATTATTGAGCGCCAAGAGGATTGAATAGCTTGTTAATAATATAAATAAGGTTCATGGCACCCTTTGGGGTGTCATGGTAGGTGGGGGGTTGGGGCTGGGGGTGTTAGTTTTGCCAGCCCAGAGGTAGGAAAAAAAGGGATCTCACTATCATCAAGAAAGAAGAGCCGGATTGTTATAAGAGCTGTAAGAGCCCCCAGTAAAATGATAGAAAGAAGAAAGGAAGGGAGGATATCAACCTGTGTGATCACGGGGTGTCGAACGGATCACTGAAGACAAATGGGTGCATAAGCAAATGTGGTGAAGAAAGCTGATGGTGCCCGGC
>NW_022103905.1:7263468-7274905 GCF_000313985.2 Echinops telfairi
AGGAAGGAAGGGAGGGAGGGAGGGAGGAAGGAAGGAAGGAACCTGGAACAAAGCACATCCTTTGGACTTACATTCCTGTGCTCAACTTCCTCCATCCAGGAGACAGAGCTGTGACCAGCACTAGACAGAGCAGTGAGCCTCCCAGCCCGTGGAGGCTCTAAGCTGAGTGCCTAGAGGAAAGAGGCTTCCAGGTGTGGTGGGTCCCGCTAAGTACAGACCAGGAGCGCTACAAGAGCTTTGTGACACATCTAAGGGGCATCCTGACCGTACTTCCTCCGAGACCAATCTGTATTGTTCTGGCAGTCCATGGTCCTTTCAATGTTCTTTGCCAACACCATAATTCAAACCCATCAAGTCTTCTGCAGTCTTGTTTTTCCATTGTCCATCTTCCTTTAAAAATTTTTTTCCCATTGTCCATCTTTCACATGCGTATGAGGTGATTGAAAACACCCTGGCTTGCATCCGTCAGGCACACCTAAGCCTTCAAAGTGGCTTCTTTTCCTTTTTACACTTGAAAGTGGTCTTGTGCAGCAGGTGTGTCCCATGCAATACATCACTTTATGGCTTGACTACTGGTTCCCATGAGTGTTGATCGTGCATCCGAGTAAGATGAAATCTGCAAGTGCATCCATCTTGTTTCACTGTATTATGATGCTGTCTGTCGATCCTGTTGTGAGGATGGTGGTCATCTCAACGTGGAGGTTTAACCCATTCTGCAGACGCTAGTCTCTGATCTTCATCCAGAAGCGCTTCAAGGTCTGCTGAATCTTCAAGCAATATTCTTATTGAATATTGATTAAGGAAAGCAGGCAGGATGTTTGTCGCTTGCTGCTTCCTTAACAGGGCATGCTGCAGATCACAGCTCTTCATTTGGAATTCCTACTGCCTAGCAAATTAGTAGGTCACGAAGGCCCCAGAGAAAAATTGAAGTAGGCCAGACTGAGTTTGGACAAAGCTCTTCTAGCCAATGGGAAAACGCCGACCTTGAGGAGCTTCCTGATGCTTCCCTAACTTTCTCCCTATGTCCTTGAAAGTGATTCACTGGAACAAACAGTCAGAGGAAGGTTACGAAAGTATTGGAATGGTCCCCAAATTGCAGCCTGGAAATAATTCCGCATATCCCCACCGTGACGGCCTACTTCGCCGCAGCCTTGTGAGAGGTGGAAACGGCCTGCCATCAGATGATTGGGAACGAGTGAAGCCAGAGTATCACCGCCCGGCTTCTTAGCAGTTAGGCTCCCAGCAAAAAAGCAGGTTATCATTCTCGAAGGAGTCACTGAAGAGCAATAAATAAAGGAACCCTTTGTAGAACGGGAGAAAATAAAGGGAGTCACCTGGCAATAGTGAAATCTCAACGACTAGTCATGGGAAGAGGGTGTCAGAAACTGTAGGTCTGGCAGGAGCAGGAAGAAAGAGGCATTGTCCAAGAAGAGTTGTCCTGCGAGAGAGCCTGCTCTACAGGAGGACTGTTTCAGGGGGAGGTGCCCACACACTGGTGTGGGATTTCCTTAAAGTTGATCTGCCTTCACCGCAGGACCCCTAGCAATGTGTTTGCATGCCCCTCCTACCTGGGTTTTTTCAAAACTTCCAAGGTTAAGAGATTTTAAACACATTTGGTTAAGATCATGGTCTACCAAAGCGTGTGCATAAGCAAATGTGGTGAAGAAAGCTGATGGTGCCTGGCTAGCAGAAGATATAGCATCTGGAGTCTTAAAGGCTTGAAGATAAACAAGCAGCCATCTAGCTGAGAAGCAACAAAGCCCACATGGAAAAAGCCTGTGTGACCACGAGGTGTCGATGGGATCGAGTATCAGGCATCAAAGAACAAAAAAATCATACCATGAATAAGGGGAGTGCAGAGCGGAGACCCAAAGCCCATCTGTAGGCAAATGGACATCCCCTTACAGAAGGGTTGAGGGGAGGAGATGAGCCAGTCAGGGTGCAGTGTAGCACCGATGAAACATACAACTTTCCTCTAGTTCTTTAATGCTTCTTCCCACCCCCACTATCATGATCCCAATTCTACCTTACAAATCCAGCTAGACCAGAGGATGTACACTGGTACAGATAGGAACTGGGAAACACATGGAATCCAGGACAGATAAACCCCTCAGGACCAAAAATGAGAGTGGCAATACCAGGAGGGTAAGGAGGAGATGGGGTAGAAGGGGGGAACCGATCTCAAGGATCATCATGTAACCCCCTCCCTGGGGGACTGACAACAGAAAAGTGGGTGAAGGGAGACGTCGGACAGTGTAAGACATGACAAAATAAAAATAATTTATAAATTATCAATGGTTCATGAGGGAGGGGGCAGGGAGGGGAAAAATGAGGAGCTGATACCAAGGGCTCAAGTAGAAAGCAAATGTTTTGAGACTGATGAGGGCAACAAATGTACAAATGTGCTTGACGCAATAGATGTATGAATTGTGATGAGTTGTACGAGCCCCCAATAAAATGATTTTAAAAAAAGATCATTGTCTACCTCCATACCTACTTTCTCCCTATTGTGCTTGCTCTCATGTGGAGTGGCACTGCAAAGGCCATAGCAAGTTTGGGGATACAGCCCAGGGGAAGGTGAGGAGGCTGGAAATGCATTCAGTTCAGATTGAGTGGAATTGTTTTCTGTAGTTGCCATCACTTATGAGTACAGTTCAGGTACTGGTCCTTGTGTAGAAATGCTTTCAGCAACACACCTAGCACTCATGTCCACACATTCTTTTGTATTCATAATTATTTTTTTAATCAAGAAGCTGTCCCTTTACATTGTATTTACTCCAGACCTCGGAAAACCTTCATCTGCCCTTCATAACCACCGCGCACACCACTGCTCAGCTGGAGTGACGATGGGGGCTACTGGCCAAGTCATCAGAGGGCTAGAGGTCACCCATGAGACTGTCCCAAAACACCAACCTACCCAACTTCAAAGGATTCAATTCCAACTCAGGGTGACCTTAGTAGCAGTGTACCCCATTAAGTTGTCAGTGGTTGATGTTACCAGGCAGGGAGGGCATTGTTAAAGCAGATACGGGCTATAGTACAAAAGTCTTTTAATTATGAGAAAGCATTAGAATTTATTTTTTTTTGCCAAACTACTGAGAATTCCGGCCCTGCCAAGTTGACACTAAACCTGACGGTCATGGTAATCTTTCTGGATCTAAAATTCCAATAGTAAAGGGTAGCAGGGTCAGATTCATTATTTTCCCATCTATAATTCCAAGTGAGAAAATGGAAAAAAGAGTAGGTTGACTCACAAGAAACACGAAGGCTCAGGACGATAGGTAACGCTGCAAGTCTGGAAGGTACTGGAAGCTGCTCTTGAGCAAACTAGCCAATAACTCAAAACCAGAGCTCATCTGGCTTTATAATAACAGTTGGCATTTTTGCTGGCTACCTAAAAACCTGTCTATTTCTTTGCAAATTACCTTCACCTTACTGACGAACCCCAAAACTCTCTGATGTTGTTAGAACTTTGAATACCTCAAAATCCTCTGCGCTGGCACTGCCAAATCCCCCCCCCCTTCCCAAGATGCCCTTTCCACACTTTTCCAACCTGCTTGGTGCCCCATGGGACTCACCTTTGGTGTGCATGAAGGTACTCTCTTGCATCAAGCTGCTGAAACCAGAAGGGAATCCAGACAGGAGATCAAAGCAAAGAAGGAGAAACAAAGAAAAAAATCAGGTTGTTTACTCCCCCTTCTCCACCCTGGGGCGGTACCAGGGCTGATGGTGCCTCCACTGTGGGCTACAGTCCCTACACGGTGGCTCTGCCACACAGCTCTCCCTGGCCCCAAGGTCCTGCCCTCCCCAAGCCCTCCCTCTGTTCTTCCACCTACCACTTTGTAAACAGTGCCTTTTACTAAACCCTCCTCAGATTACCCAATTTGAGGGAGCCATCTGTTTACCGCCAGGATCTCAATTCATCTTCTAAACGATGACTTGCCCAAATCCCAAACACCAGACATATGCTCTCTTTTGTCACAAAGCAGTAATCATTTATTATTTTTTTACATCATTGACAGGTATTTATAGGCAAATAGATTTTCACTTTAAGACCCACAAAGGTTAAGAGTGAGATAAAAACAGCATGCAATCAGACCGTTCTTTTTCCTGTTTGGTTTGAATCATGTCTGTGGTGTTTGTAACTGAATGATTTGCTCGTCCAACGAATCTACCCCAAAGACTGACTCTCCACGTGTGGGGCCCACATGATTGACAGCTTGACATCTCTGCATCCGGAGCCCTTGCTTGCAACCCCATTAACTCTCTGCTCAGCCCTGGCCTCACTCTGAGAAAGGTGGTTGGATTTGTGACAGTTCTCTGTATCTATACCCATGCTGGTCCCTGTATAGACCAGATAATCCAGAACTAAGGTGTACCCAAACAGCTGCAAAATACACATTTCCTAGCCATATAAAAGGAAACAGGGTCGTCTAAGACATCAATAGCTGTAGAAGTAAAACGAAACCATAAACCTTTACATAAAAATAGTAGAGAGTTCAGTGTGCTTGACTGCTGATTCTTTTGATCCAAAAGACGGTTTCTGTATTTTATTTAAAACCTAGTAAATATATCACAATTGTGAAGATTAAGTTGTACCTACATAGCCAAATAAAGTGGAGTTAAGGCAATTGTCCAGGTAATGCAGGATAAAAACCTACTCTACAGTTAGGTCCGTGACTCTCTAGGGCCAGGCAAAGGCAGGGACAGGAGTGAGGCCATGTTCGGCCGGTCAGGTCAACCCAAATCCGCTCCTCCTAGCATTATTGTATGTTCCCCAAACCTCAGCATTTCAGAAAAGGGTTGGGGTTCTCAACTATCTGAATGTTGATGTCAGCTGTCATTCTTTCTGTGATTGCAGACAGAGACGAGACAACAACGAGATTTTCATCTTACATGTTCAAACTGGTGAACACCACTGATCCCTTTATATAGATTCATAATGTGTTAGGGCCGGAATTGAACTTCTGAATTCACCTAGCCCTGCTTCGTCATGTTGTAGATAAGGAAACTCGAGGCCAGAAGATTAAGCAACTTGCTCAAAATCCCTTTTATAAGGCTGAGAGCCCACGAATCCCAGAGCCAAGGCGTCTCCCTACACAATGCTTCATTTCACTGCCAGTTTTCCGTTAGACCGACAGGTGGTGGATCCTTCCAACTGCTTCGTTCAGTGACTCCTCCCTTCTGCTCTTGGTCTGATCCTGAGCACACACATCAGAGTGGGGTGAGGACTCAGCAGCAGGTGGTCCAGAAGATGTTTGCCTATCCTTGCAAATGAATTCAGGACTGCAAATCAGAATGGGGCCAGTTTGGATGCGTGGTGCGATGTACCTCAACGTTTACATCCATGCACATGTGTCGTTGTTTTGAAGAGGAGGAGGGGCAAAAGGGTGATAAAGTTAGAAATGATGGATCAATGTAGCCTCGTTAACTGCTATGTGAACAGTTCACACGGAAAAGACTGAAAAATATCAGGTCAGAGAACTTGGGACCCAACACTCCAACTGATAAAGTGGACAGACCAATGGCCCAGAGCAACGCTTTCAGTGGCATTTGACTTGATGCTACTCACAAGGGCTCCGTCTGTATTGTGTCAAATTTATATGTTTTTAACGCTACCATGAAAGTGCTTCTAAACAGAAAATGGAATGAAGTCAGGAGTTATTGAGCACACGGTTTCTTTGTTAGCAAGGAAAAACTTTTTTTTTTTTTGGCAAATGGTTCTATACTTATAGAACATGAAGACACTTAGAACTAGTCTCCCCAAGACGGAAATGCCCCAAATAGGAAGTTGCAAGGCACATACGGCTGCCCCAGCAGTTCATCCAAGTCATCTTTAGCATGTGAAGGTTTCGTTGTGCTTTTAGCTTGTTATCCATGCGGCGTGCCCTGACAAAAGTGACATCCGTGCGTAGGTCTCATTTCTTTCCCCATGGGCCCATCCTCTCCCCCTTTTCGGACGTTCCCTTTCTGCAGAACAACGTTTGTTGAGTTCCTTGCTTGGTAAAGGACCTTGTCCGCCGTCACAGGCTTGGAAAGATGCACGTCACAATGAGCGCCCTATTTTCTCTAGGGACGACGTCCAAGTTATCTTTGTCCCCTAACACACATTGGAGAAACAGAGGTTGCGTTTCCTTTGTGACCTGACAGGAGGATGGGAGTCTCTGGCGCTGTCAGTGTGATGGGACTTCGATATCCTCATTTGTGGGACTGTGGAAGCCCAGCACTGCTCTCTCTTCTCACGGGCTGCTTCAGGCTGACTTCACTTCCCGAAGAGATGATCGGCAGACTGTTATCCATGTGGTATCTGATCAGGTGGCCGACATGATCAAACACATGATCCTTGGTCCTCACCTTGGAAAGGAAATACAAGTGTATTTCAGTTAAAGAATCACAGCTCTCAAACTATGTAAAAAAAAAAACAAAACCCAGGCGAGGGTGAGGGGGGATCAGAAACCTAACGTATTCCTGAAATAGATATTTTGCTGAATGAAGAAAAGGAAAAGTACTTTCCAACACCGCGTCCCCCCTGTGAAACAATGGTCTCGCGCCCCATTGCCTTTTTAAAGCAATAGTCTATGTAATTATTAAAAGGGTAAACATGGGTCATCCAAGCCATCAGGCTCTTTGTTATGCTGCTGTTGGATATTTATGTCACCATGTCTGGTTGGTAGACAAGAATAAACCCAAGGATTACAACTATATTCCATCCAAAGAGTGCTCCCACCATCCTCTGTCTCTACGGGAAGCAAGCTCTTCTGGAAGGAGACTGCCTCTCTGGTTTCCTCCAAGACACCTTCGCAGACCTTTCCGTGGAGAAATCATCTCTCTCGCCTGCTGAATTCACAGTGACTTATTCACAAATGTACCTTGACTACATGCTAAACTAATAATATCCCTAAGGTTATGCCATCTCCTGTGAACTTTTCCCTCATATCACTGCCTCCTTACCCTGTACATAAAGAGTCCAGGTGATGCTGTGGGATAGGTCCAGGGCTACTAGCTTCAAGGTTGAGGGTTCAAGCCCACCAGCTGCTCTTTGGGAGAAAGATGAGGCTGGCTGCTCCCATAAAGATTTACCATCTCAGAAACCCTTAGGAGCAGTTCTACTCTGTCCTTTAGGGTCGCTGTGAGTTAGAATTGACTTGATGGCAAAGGGCTACCTCGTGCACGGGCAGAAGGCATTGCTATCTACATTAGCTGTGCTGGCTCATCAGCCTCACCATGCTTTCATGCATGTTTAGAAAGAGGCTGGGAACTGTTCAGAAGAGGGAAGGGTGTGGCCAGGGAGTGATCTGTCATATAAGTCTGGGGGCTACTCCCCTATAATTCCCCTATAAAGGATTCCTTGAGTTCTATCTGTCTGCACATGGGATTTCAGCTTCTTAAACAGCACACGCTCTTAGGGTTAATTGGCATTTTAATCTGGCCTATGAATTCAAGGATGGAATTGTATCCACGTTAAATGTCCTGATTATGACCAAGGTACTATGATTGTGCAAAAGCATATCCTTTTCTAAATACCCACTCAAACAATTCCAGGTAACCGGCACCCAGTCTCCAACTGACTCTCAGCTGGCTCTAAGCCTTGAAAACCTCCTCCTCTTGCTGCCTCAAATACATCTCATCATCTCAACAGTCCTGCAACCTGGGTTCTTCGTTCCCACTCACTCTGCCTGCCCCTCTCTCCTCCTCGGGCCATTGTCCTGGTCAGGCCGTCTCTATTGTCACCCACAACCCTAGTTGCTTCCTCCATACCTTGTGACTTCTTTCTAAGCAGCCCCGTGCACAGCTTAAGCTTCCTAGAGCAGAGATTGTCAACGGGCCACTCTCTGGCCTGGCACTCCACAAAGGCAGTTTGCTGGGGGGGCCTGAGGACTGTTCACCCACAGAGAGCTTTGTGAGGAATCAGAATGCAAACCAGGGAAACTTGGTGCAAGACTCTGGTCCTGTGGCTTCTTTGGAAAAATCAAATCTGGCCCCACTGGACCTCAGCCCTACATGGCAACTGCTGGCTGGAGCTGCGTGGTGACTGTCCCCTGGGACAGGACGTGCGCTACCTAGTCCACTCGATGCTCAGGCTGCCCCTTGGCTCAGCTTTACTCGCTTACAGTGCCTGCTTGGCCCTGCAGACAGTTGTGCCTATGACCCCGTTCCACCAGCTGTAGTTACATTACTCCTCTCCTCCAGCAATGCCAACAATGTCTCCCTGCTCTCAGCAATCAGGCATTTCCTTCTGCATGCACAGTCCTACCCTACACCAGGGCTTCTCGGGGTCATTGTTCCACCATAGACATTCTGTGCTCCCACCACACCTGCTAATCCTCTATTAGTTTAAGAGTGCCCCCCCCGGCCCCCCGCTCTGCCTGCTCACAGGGCTACCAATGCGCAAAAGCCCTCCCTCGTAAAATTCTGCCCCCCCATCAAAGTTCAACTTATCTGCCAGACCCTGCAATAAGCCTTTCTAATTGGTTGCAATCAGAGTACCTGGAAAAACACCAGGAGGCTTTGATTGCCCTCTCCCACCTCATCCAGCACAGGTTAAGGATCTGTTGGATTAAATGATAAGCACCCAGAGAGCAAAGAGCGGGTGGGGAATGCTAAGAAACAGTCAGCTGAGAAACCCTGCACTTCCATGCAGCGGATACTCGGTGCGCTGGTAGAACTGGACTGAATGGGAGAGAAAGAGGCGGCCTCCCATTTGATAAGCAGGATGACTTCCTACTCAGTCCTGTCCACTGGCCTCTACTTAGCACTTCCTGCTCCAGCCAGAGCTTCCAGAAAAAGTAAGTCTTTAGCCTTGAGCACTCTTCAAACCCAGGTTTTAGATCAGTCCTTGAGAGTAGCCCTACGAGAATCCCATCTGAAGCAGCCGATAACAAGAGGCCAATGATACCTTGCCTTCGGGATCCACCAGGAGAAGATGTTTTGCCTGGCCTCCCTGGAGTCCACTCAGTACATACTGGCCAGGGGATGTTGCACTCTCTCGAACCAAAAAGTCCCCATCCTTTACCAAGAGGCTCTCTGCCGCCTTCCGGCTCAGCTTGCCATGGTAGCAGTCTTCATTCCGCAGCTGCTGCTTAATGTGTGGCAAAGATCGGGAGCTGGTAGGCTGGGCTGTGGCTCCAGGTTGAACGGTCTCTGGTGCCTCTGAAGTGGGGACACAGAAGAGACATAGCCCCCTGAGTTACTTTTGCCTTTGTTCCGCCTCTTCCTTTCTGGAATACTCAAAAGGGTCTCCAGGAGACAGGCAAGGCTATCAGAATGATCCATAGCATGGTCAGACTGATAACAGAAAATGCTTGCCGGGAGTTCATATGTTTACATTGGCCAAGTTGCCAGTGCATCACCCCGAAAACCAATCTTTGTCTTTTGAAATGCAAACCAGCATTCACACAGGAATGCTTTTCCTGACTCTGAGTTTTACAACGCGTACTGCATGTTTCATACGGCAAATTCACCAGGACGAATGACCACGAAACTGGCCTTCACCTTTTTAAATGCAGAATCGCGGTCCATGTCCTCATTCAAGGGTCTCTTCACAAAGGAGAAACCTTCTGAATCGAGCCTTACGATTTATCCACCATCCTCCCCTGGGCTCGTTGGCCGGGGCGACCTGCAGCTGTCAGCCAGCTTGCTCTTGAACGGGTTAGAGTCCTGTCTGCACTAATTGCTCTCCGCATGCCACATTTTGGACACAAGATTCACAAAGAAATATCTGGGACCTCTGCAAGTTGCTGGAACTATTCTGCTCGACAAACAATCGGGTCTTTCTATTATCGCAGCAAAAACAAAAACAAGAAGAAATGTGTTTAGATTTGATGGACAGTTCTTGCAGTTGGGGTGTGTGTGAGAGAGAGAGAGAGAAAGAGAGAATAAGTGGTGTGCATGCATGGGTGGGTGTGAGCGCACACATCTTAGATCGTGATGGCTCTTGGTTTATTTTGAGATTATGGTGAAGAGCTTTTGGAAGAGGACAAAACAAAGAGAAAACAGACATTATATCATCCTGAAATAAGGCAACAGATCGCCAGCCAGCCAGAGGATATGGATAATGTTTTCTTAACACAGTTCTCCAAATGGCCAGCACAGGCACAGTGGCGGGGATTTGAGGCTAAGCCTGTTGAAAGCAGAAGAGCTGACAGATCGTTTTCTTAATTTTATTTTAATGTTAAAAGTTACACAGGCTGGCTTTTCAAACCTTGGGCACCAAAGAAGGGAAAAATCATGTATGGTCTCAACACTCAATAAAGCCCTGGTTAACATTATCAATTCCTTTTTTTAATGTAAAATTGATTTTGTGAAAGATAGTAATAATCAAAATATGGTTTTCATATATGCTATTTAATAAAGTCTTGGTTTAATGAAAAGATATTTTCTCAGAAGGAAGAATGAAGGAAACAACAAGGAAAGCCCCTCTTCGCACTAAGTCGTTACTGGCGGGGCTGCAACCCACAAGGTGAAGAGTTTGAAAGCAGCAGAGGCTCCTCAGAAGAAGGAGGGGCTTTCCAGCCTGTGGACAGTTACCGGCTCAGGAACACCGGGCAGTTGACCCTGTCCTGTAGGGTCACTCTGAGTCAGCATTGACTTGATAGTAGTGAGTTTGTTTTGGGGGGGCTGGGTTTTTATTTTCACTGTTGTAAACGGAGCCGGGATGTCGTGGTGGCTACATTCTGGGCTGCCAACCGCAAAGCCAGAGTTTGAAGGCACCAGTATCTCCGGGGGGAGAAAGACAAGACTTTGCACTCCCTTAAAGAGTCACCATCTCTGAAACTCTCTGGGGGCAGTTCTACCCTGTCCTATGGGGTCCCGGTGAGTCAGCACCACTCAATGGCAGTGAGAGGTTAGAGATTTAGGGAAAAGACTAATTATGGCTTCTTAATTATGCCTAGTGGGATCTTTAAAGAAATTGTCACATTAGCAATCTGGATGAAATCATCCCAAGCCATGCCCAAGAAGGACGGATGAGGCATTTAAAGAGCTGAGGGTCAATGGCAAAGACAGCATAACCCCATGTGTCAGACAGGGTTCTCTAGAGAGATAAAACCAAGTTGCTGACAATTTAATATCTTTATTTATAAAGATAATTAGATAAATAACAAGAAATGAACTGTTAAATCATATACAGACAAATATATAATACAAGAAATAAACAGTTCAATTATAAAGCACTACAAATGGCTCAGTGCAACTCACTCCCATGAGAGAGAGTTGTGAGAGACTAGCAGTCCTTCAAGTCTAGTTTGCTGCCAGATCTTCCTCTATTTGTAGAGAGAGCTAGGCAATGTCGGCACAGCAGCCAATCACAAGGCAGGTCACAACTGCCAGCCAGGTCACCCACCGCCAGTCCCCAGCTCCAGAGATGTCTTAAAGGGACCTCAACTTACAGCGACACAGTCCACAGGCTAGGCGTCCCACAGGTAGTGTAGCCTTTAAA
>NW_022103905.1:7275005-7276051 GCF_000313985.2 Echinops telfairi
TAAAGGGACCTCAACTTACAGCGACACAGTCCACAGGCTAGGCGTCCCACAGGTAGTGTAGCCTTTAAATTGAGGCACAGAACAAGCAAGGCAGCCGCTCACAGGTCCGATGATCAAAGAGCAAGAGACAAGAAAGGCGAGGCTCACCAAGCCGTTTATCTCTCTGTCCTTCAGTTAATCCCACTTGTGTTTATGGCCAGGCTGGCACAATAAACTATCTCACCCCATGTTTGAAAAAGTGCGTTAAAAGAATATTCATCACAATGCTAGTTTATAATACTATAATAACCCCAGACCCCAAATCACTGCCACCAAGTCGATGCCAACTCATAACGACCCCATAGGACAGGGCGAATCTGCCCCTATGGGTTTCCCAGACTAACTCTTTTTTTTTTCTGTTTTAATCATTTTCTTGGGGACTCATACAGCTCTTATCACAATCCATCCACCCCTCCATTGTGTCAAACACATTTGTACATATGTTGCCATCATCATTTCCAAAAGTTTCTTTCTACTTGAGCCCTTGTTATCAGCTCATTTCCCCCTCCCTCACCCTCCCTCCTTCATGAACCCTTGATAGTTTATCAATTATTTTTATTTTGTCACATCTTACACTGGCTGATGTCTCCCTTCACCTACTTTTCTGTTGTCTGTCCCCCAGGGAGGGAGTTATATGTAGATCACTGTGATCGTTTCCCCCTTTCTCCCTGCACCTTCCCTTTCCCCTCCTGGTATTGCTACTCTCATTACTGTTTCTGAGGGTTTTATCTGTCCCAGATTTCCTGTGTTTCCAGCTCTTATCTGAACCAGTGTTCATCCTCTGGTCTAGCCGCATTTGTAAGGTAGAATTGGGATCTTGATAGTGGTGGGGGGAGGAAGCATTAAAGCATTAGAGGAAAATTGTATGTTTCATTGGTGCTATACTGCACCCTGCCTGGCTCATCTCTTCCTTGTGACCCCTCTGTAAGGGGATGTCCAATTGTCTACAGATGGGCTTTGGGTCTCCACTCTGCACTCCCCCTCATTCAAATTGATATGATTTTTTG
>NW_022103905.1:7276151-7283355 GCF_000313985.2 Echinops telfairi
AGAAGGTGAGCATCACAGAATGCCAGTTTATTAGAACAAAGTGGTCTTGCGTTGAGGGAGTACTTGAGTATGAGGCCCAATCATACTATAACTCTTTATAGGAGCCGAAAATCCCCTCTTTCGTCCCAGGAGAGGCTAGTGGTTTTGAACTGCTGACCTTACAGTTAGCCTTCCAATGAGTAAACGCTGTACCACCACGGCTCCTATATTATTATAATACGTGGACTCAATTAAGATGCCCATCAATGCGGGGCTGGCTGTGTAAACTATGATGCATTCATACAATACATTGTGGAGTGATTCAGAATAACAAAAGTAGGGCAATTAAAATGACTCGTCCCCTATCATTATTTATAGCTTTTCCTTTTTTGTTGTTGGTTTTTGTGGTTTTGTTTTGCTCTGTCTTGCTTTTGTGCTTATTATTGTCTCTGCGTGTCTATCTAGATAGTATTGGCAGGATAAAACAACGGGACCGATGGTTCCAGGCAGACATGGGAGAGGAGGAAGCGGGGAAAGGAAGCGGGGTGGCAGTATGGTGGGGGAGGGGGCGGGCTTCTTAGGCTGGTGAAAGAACTTTTCTCCGGAGCCTCGTTCTTCATCTTTGGAGCAAACCAAGTTTGTCACCAAGCCAATCTTGGAACCCAACAGCCTTCGACATTTTATGAGCAGCATTTTTTTGTTTATTTCTTTTTCAGCTAATTGTGGACTTTGGGCTTGTTTCGCTTGCATTTATGTATGTTCCTGTTTATGCAGTTATTTCGGGAAGCAATTTGGCAGGACCACGGTATTTGTCTCATTGTCTCCTCCCCCTAGCCTGCCTTCGAAGAGAGGAGCCGCCTTATTTTACTGCTGCCATGTGGGTGATGTCAGAAGAGATTGAAACTGCACAAAATTAGCACTGTCACTGAATAGAACAGAAATGAGGTTGATTGTTTCTCATGCAAACAAATGAGTTTAAAATGACTGCTTGGCTTAGACAGTCCTTCCTTCCAAGCAAACAAACAAACAAACAGAACACCAGCAGAAATCAGCAGTGGGGAGTAAAGCTAAAGTATTTGAATGGATTATTTAGAATCTTAAGGCCAAAATCTTCAAAGCCACATCGTATCTTCACAGGGCTCTCCGCTGCATGCGCTCAAGTGAGAGGCTGGGCTAAAGAGGAATCTGGCTCCCTGGAGACCAGGCCAAGGGAACAGCGTCCTTTGACATGAAAGACAATGTAGTCAACTAACCCAGTGCAGCTGAGTTGATTTCAGCTCATGCAGACCCCACAGGACCGAGAAGAATTGCCCTATCGAATTTCCAAGGCTGTACTCTTTATAGGAGTGGACTGCTACCACTTTCTCTCGCGGAGAAGTTGATGGTTAAACCGCCTATGTTTTTTGGTTCGCAGCCAAGCTCTTCACCATGCTCCCCAAGCCTCCTTACTGGCCTAAATAGTAGGCCCCCCCAACACCTGGCTAAGCCTTAACCCTTAGGACCTGTCACTGTGGAGATGGGGTCTTTGGGGTGTACAGTGAACCCTCGCCACTTCGCACTTCGACTTCCGCGGCTTCACTCTATCGCGGTTTTTGCGTAACAGCGCATGCTCTGTCATTACTGCCACTGATTGGCTCATACTGTACACGCTTGATGCCATAAATAATATAATAAATAATAAATGATAATTGTAACGTCCAAAATGTTTTACTGTATTTTCCCTTTTTCGTTTAATAAATTGGGTACTACAAGTGTAATGGTGACTAAAGGTCGTTTTTTCATGTCCTCTATGCTCTAACTATGAAAATATTTGATTTACAAATAAGGAATCCTACTTCGCGGAATTTCATTTATCACGGTAGGGTCTAGAATTGATTAACCGCGATAAACGAGGGTTCACTGTAGTTCGGATTCTTGAAGGAGATCGTTCTAGACTTAAGAGTGGGATCTAAATCCTTGAGTTATGTCCATGCCAGAGAAAGGAGGAAAGGGGGCTTCGAGACAAACACACAGGAGAGACAGCACTGTGACGCTGGAGGCAGAGCTCGGAGGGGGGCATCCCCAGCCGAGGAGCGCCCTGGCTTGCCCACACCACCAACCGCAAGCTAGGGGAGCAGCCCACCTGGCCCACACCTTGATGTCAGCCCCTGGCCTCTAGGATGGCAAGAGAGCACATCTAGATTGTTGCGAGCCACCAAGTTTGTGGCCGGTTGTGATGGCAGCCCCAGAGCATGCATACACCGGGTCTGGAATCCTTAGGTGGCATCACATTGGCCTGGTCTAGCGACTTAAGTCTGCTTTCAAAAGAAATACCCTGTTCAAGGGAGCGCGTTTCCTTCCTAACAAGGCAACCTGTGATGCTGATGAGGGTCATGGTTGTAGAAATATCGGATACTACGATAGTTAAGATGCGAAGGGCATCAAGTATCCCCCCACCCCCCACAAAAAAAGATCCAACTTAAATTGGCTGGCTCAATGGAGGGAACTGATTCGCTCAGCTAAGGTTCCAGACAAGGCTGGACTTGTAGCCTCCACAGAAATTTGGTGACAGAAGGGATTTCTGTTGTCCCAGCTTTCTGTGGTTGCACGCTGCCAAGGCAAGGTGCTCTCCCCGAGCTCCTGGGGGATTTGAACCTTTCAGTTAGCAACTCAGCGAGCACTTAACCAGTGCGCTCCGGGTTTCCTTTAAGCCACCTAAGTCAGTGGTTCTCAGCCTGTGGGTCGTGACCCCTTTGGGGACTGAATGACCCTTTCACAGGGGTCGTCTGAGTCATAACAAAATTTGTAGCAAAATTCCAGTGATGAAGTAGCAATGAAAATAATTTTGTGGTTGGGGGGTCAGCACAACATGAGGAACCAGGAAGGTTGAGAACCACTGACCTAGGTGGTGACAGTTGGTGACACATAGCCCTTGGAAGCCACTAGGGATGGCGAGTAGCTACTTACTGCCACGGTGCCACGGGCTCCCAAGAGCTTGAGTGGAGCTTTGATTTCGAGCCGAGCCAAGAGTGCTGTGAGGAGCCTGTGTATTAATGTAGCAGGGGTCGTCGAAGAGATCCATTCGACACGTGTGCTTCATGAACCCGGAGTCTTGTTGCGTCTGTACCCCTCTCTCATACACATGACCTGGAGCAACGAACGATGATCAGTGGAAAACAGAATGACAGTTAGGGCCAGACTGAGAGGAAGCGAAAGTGCCCTTCACCCCACACGGGGACGGAGCACGGACTTTTAGGTGTGTCCTGTAAAGGTAAGAGAAGTATTGATTGGCCTTGGACAGCAAGCACCCCATCCTTGACCTCCTTTCCCCTCCCTGCCTTGCCCTTCAACTGACTGTTCCTCCAAACAGCAGACAGGGGATCAGTGGGAAGATCCAGATGGGCAGGCAGGGAAGCCAGAGAGCCAAATGTCTGGGCAAATAGTACAGACCGGCACCCACCAGGGATTGCGTGTCTTGTCCATGCTGCAACCCCATGCCAGATGCCTGGCATGGAACAGCGCACAACCAATAGTTATTGAATGAATGGATATCAGCACCATATCCCACTGCCTGCTGGCATGACATACATTGTGCACTTATAGTTTGTGCCATCTGAAGAAAGATGAGGCTTGCTACTTCTAAGAAAGCTTATAGTCTCGGGAAACTACAGGCGCAGTTCTACCTTGTCCTATAGGATCGTTATGAGCCAGACTTGCCTCGATGGCAGTGAGTTTTAAGCAACAGGATTAAGAATTCTGGCAACACTGTTGGGTAAGTGTTAGATGACTAACTGGGACGTCTAACTCCATGGGAGAGAGATGAGGCTTTCTGTAAAGATTCACAGCCCTGGACAATCTACAGAGGGTTGCTGGTGTTGAAATGCACTGATGGCAGTGAGTTGGGTTTGGACTGGTGTGCTATGGCATCTGTGAAAGCATTCCACTGGCTCACTGCAAAGCATCAGCCCTCCGGCTGATGCAGTCCTGGATCTCTCTGCTTAGGTCCAAGAAGCACCAACCCACCGACCTCGGGGCGAGTTCTCCTTACGGTATCTGGGGCTCTCATCTCTGTAGCTCACGTCATGGAAGCCATGCTGTACACTAAGGAGGAGAGGTCCAACCACAATCACACAGGTCCCTGCCCCTCCCTTCCTTGGTTGCAGCCCCTGGTCAAAGGTCATACTCAGGCTTTGGGATTTCCTGCAGGTGGAGAAGGATTTCTATAGAAGGAGAGCTCCTCAGGGTGCTTTGTTGGCGTGTTGTATTCCGCAAACTATCGTTATTTCTGTTTTCTCATAGGTTTATGAAATCCATTATCTAGTTTAAAGAAACTTGCTTTTCTAAATGGACAAGTGGCTAAAGAGATCACTGCAAAGGCATGAATACAGGATTGAACAAGACAAGGGAATTGGATTCTTAGTACGAAGTGTCACTTTATCTGTTTCGTCAGCTTATGAAAAATGATCTAATCACATCCACATTAGAAATGTTTCCCCCCAAGTTAAAATCAAGATTAATTAAAATGTAGATGTGCATCTATTATTCTCTCAAGAAATGCCCTAAATAGTGAGATATTATCTAGAAGTATGTGCCCATTTAGATCAGCAAGACACTTAAAGGCTAGCTATCATTAATTCAGACTTTAAATTTTTTCTAGTTTTTTGTTTTTTGGGGGGTAATCTATCCGCCTCCCCAAACAATTTTATTGGCATATAATTCACATCATACAATTCAATATTTCCATCTAAACTGTTTCTAGTTTTTGTATGCTTTATATTGCATGCACAGTATTTTTGCATGTGAGTATACAATTTAGGAATTACTTTATAAGCATTTATAAATTTGTATGCCTGCGCATACAAATTTGCTGAAAGGGAAGTATGTTCAAAAGTGTTTTGAAGTAGCTTAGTGCTCTACTTCTAAATTCTCAGGGACCCGAGTTCAAATCCCTTTAGTGTAGCTTACTAGGATAGCCTGGGACAAGTTACTTAATCTCGCTCTCTCAACTCAGTTTTCTTATCTGTAAAACGGGGCTGCCTCACTTACAATAGAGTTAGGAGGATTCAATTAAATGTTCGTGAGATAGTATGCCTGCATCATAGCAAACATTCAAAAAACAGTTCCCCTCACAGACAGTGGCTTCCAAATTCCTTGGCCCCGGCCCCCTGTACCTGAGGCGGGTCTCACTACAGCATCCTCTCTCTTCCCCTGCTTCCTCTCACTCCTATTTGTCCTTGTAGACGCTCCTCAGAAATGACCTCCTTCAAGAAGATTTCCGTGAGTCCTTCCCTCCCACAGGTTGTACAAAGAGCTATTTCATGATACACTGAATTGTCTACTTGTCTGTCTTCCCTTTGAGGCTGCAAATTCCTTGGGCTTTGGAGGGTAGGCCCAAACCCAAAATCAAACCCCCTGCCATTGAGTTGATGTAGGCTCATAGCGAGCCTGTAGGGCAGAGGAGATGCACCCCTTTAAGGTTTCCAAAGCTTTGGATCTTTACAGAAGGAGACTGCCTCATCTTTCACTCACAGAGCAAGCTGGTGGATTTGAACCACAGTCCTTTCCATTAGCAACCCAACACTTAACCTACTGAGCCACTAGGGCTCCTTACCACAGCCCATTTAATTTTGCATCATCAACACCCAGTGTGAAGCAGTTGCTCAAAAGAAGAATGCTTATCATTGAAGGAACAAAAGACTGAGGGTCAAGCCCATTTTCCTCTCAGGATAGCTGACCCCCCCCCCCCCATGCCATTCTGAAGACCTTGAACCCACTTTTAGGCCCGACTCCCAGGGCACTGACCCCTCTGTCTCTCACAAAGCTTCAGCGCTGAGCTGACCGTACCACGCTGGTCATGTCAGAGGATCACGCAATGTTACTGTCTGCCCACCCACCCCTGAAAATGGCCCCTTTTGGTCAAATGGGCCATTATAATTTAGTGAGCCATGGTGTTTTAAATAAAAAGGGGGGGGAGATACTGCACCCCATATGTAAAAATCATTGTAGGTGATAAAGTGTGTGATCGGTGAGACCTTAATCACACATGCCAGGCATTCTGCATTCCAAAAGTTCTTTTGCCAAGTATTACTTGAGAACCTGTCAAGTATTACTTGAGAACCTGTCCAATCTGCCTAAGAGATGATTTGTGGTGGAAAGCAAATACATACACAGACAGCGTATATATTGTAAGCACCAAAAAATTTTAAGTGCAAGCCCTTAGGGCTTGAGGAAATTTAACATCTTTTTGATGAAAAATATCAACATTTCCATTTTAACTTGAAGGTTCAGGCAACATTATACTGTTTTGCTTAATTATTTTTTCTATAAGTGAATTTAGAATTGAGGATAGAGATCTGTTATATGTCTGGCAATAAATACAATTAACTCCTTCAACAACCAGAAGCCCATTGCAGTGTTTATCATATGCCGGAATTCAAGTTTTAGGTCAATATTTGAATAAATAAATGTCTTAGGAAGAAAATGCCAAATCTTACTAAAAATATTTATATAGGTGTCTCTCAAATACGTATGAATCTTTGGAAAAAGACACACATACACACACTGTGTCTTTACTATTCTGGCCACTGCCATTAATTTACTCATTGGTCCAGAATTTTCCGTCTCTTTTCAAACGTATGCCTGAGTAACTGAGGAGGCAGGCTCCGTGATCGGAGCCCTTGATGTATGGATGTGTGTGGATGACAGATCACGGTCACAGGAAACCCTGTCCTGCCCAATTAGGGACCTGACTGGTCAGAGCCCCTGCAGTCAAGCCTGAGTTCTACCCACCAGGTGCCATCAAGTCGGTTCTGTCTCACAGTGACCGTGTGTGTTAGAGTAGAAGCGCACTCCCAAGGCTTCCAATGGCTTGTTTTCCAGAAGTAGAGAGCTGGGGCTTTCTTCCAAGGTTTCCCTGGGTAGACTTGAACCACCAACCTTTCGGATGTGAGTGTCTTAACCACTTGCTCTACCCAGGGACTCCAAGTCCTATGCACACTGCCATGGTCTTAATGGCAGAGGTAGGAAAGAGAGAGCTGCCCAACATTCGATTCCTTACTGACCCTCATGGAGCCCTGTTGGCGTAGTGGGTAATGCAGCAGGCTGCTCACCACAGGGTGAACAGTTCAAAGTCACCGGCTGCTCCTCAGGGGGGAAAATAGACTTTATAAAAAATCATTTTATTGGGGCTCATACAACTCTTATCACAATCCATACATACATGAATTGTGTAAAGCACACATACATT
>NW_022103905.1:7284607-7287275 GCF_000313985.2 Echinops telfairi
GCTCCCTAGGGGTTTCTGAGACTGCGTAGTGTTGCGGGAACAGAATGCCTCAGGAGAAAGCCCTGTGGAGGAGTTGGCCATTGTGCGCAGCAGCCTAAGGCATAACCCACTCTCCCACTGGGGCTCCAGTAGACACCTGCATATTCCTCACTATATATAAGATAGTGCTACAGCTAATGTAACAGCATGCTTCCATAACATATAAGGAATGATCCTTACAACTGACCACCTTCTAGATGTCAAAAAACACCTAACAACAACCAAGCCCAAACTCACTGCCATCCAGTGGATTCCAACTCACAACGACCCTAGAGGACGGAGCAGAACTGCCCCTGTGGGTTCCTGAGACTGTAGCTCTTTATGGGTGTAGAAAGCCTCAGCTTTCTCCCAAGGAACGACTAGTAGTTTTGAACCGATGGCCTTGCGGTTAGCAGTCCAAAGGGTAATCACTCTACCTCCAGCGCTCCTTTGTCTAGATGGCAAGTCCTTACTAATTTAATTTGTGTCCTTAAATTCGGCTATCCAGCTCTATCCTCCACTGCATTAGCTAGGCTCCTCAGTTGCCTTCTAGACCGGCAACGCTTGACTATGCAGCAGTCTGGCTTGTTTTCATTAAAATACATTTCTACCACGAGCGTTGATAGTCTACATTTGTGCTATGGCTGGCTGGCTGGAAAACCTGTGTCCCGCATCAATAATCTCAGCCATTGCGGACACATGCAATGCTCTGGAAAGCCTGTGATGGATGGGCCCCTAATGAGGACTCTCAAGTTTTAGATTGCCTTTTGTTCCCTTGGCTGGACCCAAAGGAATATTATCCTAATCCTAGTAGATCTAATGGGTATCTATTTTCATGTTCATTTGCTGTCTGATCACCTCGAAACTAGGAGTCCTTTGAGATATAAGCAGACAAAGCACCTTTTCAGCAAAAGAAGCTTCCAGGAGGTCAAAAGAGGGGAAGAGCCCATCAAAGAGAGCCACAAGGGAGATGGGCACTCAAGAGCAAGGGTGGACCAGGAGCTTTCCAAGGATCATGTACGCCAATTAGAACGAACTGGTCTATGGAGCACATAGGGGGATGTATGTCCATACGTGTCAATGGGGACAACAAGGGTGGCAGGTGAAGAACAATTGTACCTACCTAGAGGCCTGCTTTCTTCCAAACAGTTCTCGTAGACACTGCTGCACTTGGAGTTTCCAGGCTGTGTGAACAACAAATCGCAAAACGTTTACAAAGACAGCACATGCTCATTAGCTTCAAACCGAGAAGGGGGAAAAATCCCAAATCAACCAAAACTACGGCAAGTGCTCCTAAGAGAGTGGCTCCATGTCTGTCATACAAAGGGTCTGTGCTGTAAGAAAGGGGTGGGAAGCTCGCCCTCTTGTCGTGAGGCACTACTGTGCAGCTGCAATGAGAGCCTGCCTGTGGGCCTTGCAGGGGTGGGCGGCTGCTCATGTCAGGCTTGAGGGTTGCTGCTTCTCCTTCAAAGGTCACATTCCAGGACTCAGTCCAAGTCTCAACCAGAAAGCTGGGATTTCCGGGACACTAGTGCAGATGTTGGCCAAAGAGCAAACGCCTATCTAGCTCTGAGTTGGCAGGTTAGAGCCCTGACTACAGAAGCTTCTCATTCCTTGAAAACCTCATCCACTCAAAGGCTCGCCTCCATCACTCCTTTACATTAGGCCTCTTGGTGAGGGAATGGCATTGTCAATGCTGTAGATTAAAGATGACGGTGGCAGGTTTCAGGAGAACTGGACAGAATCCAACGGGAGACAGGGAAGGGACTTCAACACCATCCTGCCAAGTGAAAATCAGACCTTAGAAAGTGGCCATATTCTTGGGGATGAGGGCGTGGGCTCCAAAGGCATGGTAGCATCTCAGGCCTTGGAGAATAAGTTGCTATGGAATCCAGAGAGTGAGAAAGACAGAAAGAGTGTGGATTAGGGAAAGAATGGGAGTTCTCAGAAAGAATCCAGTGTGAGTCCAGGAGAAGACCGTGAGCTCAGCCGTGGACGGGAGTAAGCAATGGAAAGCCGTGTGGCAGGACAGCTGGAGAGGGAAGCAGGGCGGAAGACAGTGAGGCTGAAGGCGGATGCGCGCAGGGGAGATGAAAGCCAAGGACAGCGCCTTGGGTGGCACTTTCAGGATCGTAAGGTGGGGGCATCGGTTTGTGGGGCCAGGAATGGAAGGATACGTGATAGAAGAAGAGCAGGTGCAACTTACTTTGAAATGTATCAAAAATAAGATGGGTGGATGTGGGCATGATTGCTGGCTAGGTGGTAGGCGGGCGTGAGATCAAACCGATACAGTAAAATGCTGACTGGTAAATGCAGAGGATGGCTATGCTTCGCAGTGGATGTGAAAATAGTCACAATACAATCTTGGGGAAAATGAGGTCGAAAGAAAAATCACGATTGAAGGAGGAGGGTGAGATTCACAGGATAGAAGTGTTTTGGGAGTCATGGGGAGCAGTCGCAAACAGGGGAGGCAGCCAACAGGTGTCAGATGCTGTAGGCTAGAGGAACCTTAGAAAGGGGATAGCGTGGCCAAGTACGTCACTGGTTATTATTGTAAAAAAAAAAATTCTATCAAGTTGTCCAGCTAAGCTCAGATATTTTTTTCAATTTTCTTTTCTTTTTTAAAAATCATTTTATTAGGGGCTCATAC
>NW_022103905.1:7288337-7293491 GCF_000313985.2 Echinops telfairi
AAAAAGAAAAAGACGAAAAAAGGAGGAAAATGAGGAGCTGAGAGCAAGGGCCCAAGTAGAAAGCAAATGTTTTGAGAATGATGATGGCAACAACTTTTACAGACACAATGGATGGATGGATTGTGATAAGAGTTGTACGAGCCCCCAATAAAATGATTTAAAAAAAAAAAAGCAAAGCGAACTTGAAGATAGAGAAGAGTGAAGTTGAAGGTCCCGTGTTGAACCGTGAGTCTTCCCAGTGAAGTGAGGCTGAGGCTGCTGCTGAGACTGAGCCTGGGAAATGAGGAATTAAAACGATCTAGTGCCGATTCCGTCAACAATTCACTCGGGGCCCCTGGATTTGAGGAAGATGGGACTTTCTCTGAGCTAGCTTTTGGAAACCTTCAAGCTAAGCACTCACGATGTGGGCAGCAAGGGCATGGCTAGCTCCGGTAGGAAGAGGCTATCACTTACCAAATAGCACAACTTCTCACACCGTATTGGGCAGTAAGCCATATGCTCGGTGGTGTGAACTTTCATCCGCACATCGGAAACACCACCTGCAGGTGGAGGCTTCCCTGGGATTTCATTGTAATACTCGTGGTCTTCTGTCTCCTCAGCATGGCCGTCCCCATGCCCCTCCTCACTGTAAGGGAAAAAACAAAACCAAAAAAGCTTCCCTCAGAGGCTGGGCTCGGGAATTGAAATGCTGCAGGGGATACAGAGGGATCAGAACCATGCAACTCATCCAGAGGAACTTGTGCCTCCCTGGTTTCAGTTTAGAATTCTGCTGAAGTGACGTCAACATCTGGATGGAGGCAACCAGATGGCTGTGTGGTTGACCTTTCCTTGGACAAGGAAAGTTGGGTGAGGCAGCAGCAAGTGCCAAGGGTGCTGTGTCAGGGTCTCTCCTTGGTGATGAAAATAGAACAACTCCTTACAGGAACAACTTCTTGTTCCAGGATCCAAAAAGACAAAAGTTTTTCCTGGGTCTCTGCAGTACACGTTGACCGCCCCATCTAAGACATGTTTTGCTCTAAGAAAATGTTGTTATTGTTCTTAGGGTCAAAGGTCTGACGCTGTTTATTAAATCAAGTTCAGAAGCAAAGGATAAAGCAAGAGAGAAAACTATGGCCAGCTATCTTGTCTGCACAAATCTGGAGGGCGGTATGGGATTCCTAAAGAAATATTAGAACCATATGTGGCAAGTGGGGTAGATTTTTGTAAACATGCAATTGTTTTAAAATCAAAACAGGGCAGAAAAACAAACGGCCTTGGCCTTCCAAATTGGAATTAGGAAGAATTTCTTATGAAAAAGAATGAATCAGGTCTTTGGGGATTCGACTGCTTCCACTGACAACCCACACAGTTTTATTGGGTTCATTACATGTCAACAAAAACGTGGCAGGAAGATGTAACCCTTATCCTGGGAAAACTTCAACATCAAGGCATTCTGAACACCCTCTGTCCTTGGCTCCCCTAGACCAGCTCGTGAAAGGGAAGTTCCAAACCCAGTGTTTGTTGATGCACAAAGTAACAAATTAGGGGGTGAGTGCATTTAAAAGGGCCTTTGAGTTTGCTTTGTCGGTGTGAATTGTGGGACCCAGAGTCCTCCTGGCCTTCCACACATGGTGGAGGCTGAGAGACCAGAAAAGGTTCTGCTTACAACTCAGACCTCCTGTGCCTTAGGCCGAATAAGCAGGTCCCTAGCTCTCCTACAGTGTGTGTTCCACCCGCTGCTACAGTTGGGTTGGCTCTGGTCCTTCTGACATTGCGAAACAAGTCAGCCGAACAGGAATTCCTGCTGTAGACATTTGAGTCCTGCCCTTGTGCTCTTTGTTCATTTTTCTGTCCCTAACAGATCTGTAAGCGGTCTGGGGACTGAATGAAAGCTGGGAGACTGGTTAATGGTTATTATATTATGAAGCTACTTCATTCAGTCACAGTTCAGTGTAACATGAGAGAACCAGGGCCGCTCCCTTCTGCTTAGCATCCCTTGTAATCCCATTATAGAGTAAAAGAAAATATCTGGATGACAATGAATGAAAGAAAGAGAATTTCACTATTGTCTGGTACCCAAATTATGCCCATTTGTAAAGGGGGAAGTGGGGATGGCTAATTCCATTAGTCAATTTTACGAATGCCACAGTGATTTACAAAGAAAACCAAAATATAGCAAGTTAAGTCATTAGAGAACTCTTGGCTGACCTTTCACAGGAAGTATTCAAAGAAGGATTTTTCAAGTACTGCTTAAACCGGAGTTCAAAAGCCTGCCCTATGGTACTTATGACATCTTGAGCCATTCCATTGCAGCATTCCAGTATGTGACAGGCTGCAAGAGGACAGACAAAAGCCATCATTATTGTAACACATTTTCCATAAGAGAGAATGATACAAAATCCAAGTACCTTCAAAACATGAACTGGTAATCGAGTACAAGGGAAACAGGTTGACAAGCTATCCGCAACTCTGAAATGGTATGGAAAATCCCTCCCATTTGATATGAATTGAAAGAGAAGAAATACATTCCTATTTTCTATCTGTGTATCTCAAAACACAAGTTTTGGTCTCAAGACAAGCATGCAGGCCCCACATCTTGATAGCAGGCTGTTCTTGAGCAATTATGTGGCTAAGGTGCCATGCAAGTTGTAGAATCCAATAAAACACAACATGCTTAGGGCAGCCATCTGATTATAAGACAGGATTTGAGGTCTTGCCTTTGCACGGTACATTACAGAAGGTGGAAAACAAGTGTTGACTTTCCAAACCAAAAGAGATAGATCAAATACAATTGGAGGGGAAGTTGCTGTTAAAGGGAGGAGCTTTAACATAATACTCTTTCTTTTGGCAGCCCCTGTGCCCTGACCTTGCAACCTCGCGCCTAGCAATTCATGATAAGTACAGTCATCCAAGTCGTTGAAACCCCAGAGGAACAATCTCCAACAGGTACCAAAAACCAAGATTGTGTGACCGTGTCATGATCAGACGACACTAAAACTTTCATGAGATGCAGTCTCTGATCAGCAGTGACTAGGAAGGTGATAGTTTCAAAGGCAAAATAGACAAATAAACGTGGGTGAGGGACGTGTTCTCAGAGAATATCAGCTAAACGAGTCAGCAAGCCTGCTGCTGCTATGTAAGATGTTGGAACTATGTTGGGGGACTAAAAATTTACCTCCCCACCATATTTAACATTCTTGCCTCGGTGTGGGGAGCTTTGCAATATAAAGATTTCATTGAAATTGAAGTTCCAAGAAGGATGACTGAGAAAGCTTCCTAAGGATGATTTCAAGATATAGAGTCTTTCAATCTCATTGAAGTAAGTCTCGTGAAGAATTTTTAAGGAAAAAAACATTGGCTTGTATGGCCTGAAGGACTAAGAATCGGCGACAGGCTTGATAATGGTTTCAGGTACACGCGGATGTTATCAGATTGTCAGCTAGTCCCTGAGCCAAGAGAAAACTTGGGGAGAGAGACTGTGGTTTCAGTGTTGAGACAACCCCCGGAACATGTCGCCCAAAGGGATACCCCAGCAGAGGAAGAACACTGTCTTTGTGGTGTGATTTAGTTGGGCTGTAGCTGGGAAGCATGACTGTGTGCTTCACCACGTCTTGGAAAGGATTACGTATTTAAGAGAGATGATCATTTTGCTTCACAATGATTATGGATTATGGCTTTGTTTAAGAGAGATGATCACTCATTCATATATGATAGAATAATAGCGATACTGGAACCTTTAACAGGGTTCAGGGCTCATAACACAGACCAGCAACAATGAAAACACTTGGTCTTGGTGTGCAGGTTTCCAGGCCGGTTCGTGTGGTAATCTGAGCACTGATTCCGAAAACTGCATTGCACAGCCTCATCAGCTTTAGTTTCTTAAATACGGTGTTCCACTATCTTTTCAGTTACAGAGTATACTGTAGTTATACTAGTTTATTAATGTATCATCCTAGTTTAACATCTGATAATGATGCAGACCCCCAAATGACAGAATAAGACAAAAAAGGTCAAACCTATTTAAGAAGGAATTAAGTATTAAGGGACTCCCAAGGGAAGCTGTACGGGGACGCATGGTAGCTGGTTGGTTCGAACACAACAGTCACTCTGCTGCCTTTAAAAGATTTAAGGCTTGGAAGCCCAAAGGGACCGTTCCTCTCTGTCCTACAGGGTGACCTTGAGTTAGAACCCATGAGATGGCAGCGGGTTTTCCTTTGGGGTACGGGAGACTGTGTGATACATACAGAGACGACAAGTGGGATCCTGCAAAGCCAGCGCACAACCTGAGCAAAGGGGGAAGGAGAAAGGAGAAGGAAAAGGCACATCCATGGAAGGTGGGAGGGCTATGGAGAGAGCTGAACGCTAAGACTTGATAGCGATTTTCATAAATATTTTGAAGATCGAAATTTTTCTTCAAATTATGCAGTAAACATTTCAGAAAACGTTTTAATAAATGTTTCAGAGGTGAAGCCAACTCCACTTGTGATTGTTGTTATAAAATGTCTCACTATTAAGAGTTTCTGTGCACGGGTGGAGAAGTTGTGCCATTTTAGAACAAGGCTGGGACATTTTAATTTTAATAAAGGAGGCTGGACTCTGTCAGACCCATTTTGGGTTTTGGAACATTTGCATCTCTATTGATTAACCCAAACTCAGTTAGTCAATTATAACTCCTAACAACCCTATAGGACAGAGTGGACTGTAAAAAAATCATTAAAGACTTTTAGTCCAGTTTTAATTTGACTGTTATTTAAAGAGTATATATCTCTGTACACTTAAGGTAACTGTGTGTGTGTGTGCACGCATGCACGTACATACATAGAAATGTGGTGGTGGTTATAAAATAAAAAAGGCTAAGTTGTCCGATCCCCCAAAAGTTAGAAATTTCATAATGAAGCCTGGAGTCACCTTCACTTCTAAAACATTTATTAATATAGGTTCTGAAATGTTTACTGCACAATTTACCTTCTTTCATAAGGCTTTCCCTTGAAAGAACGTCTTTGGATTCTGAAATGGACTTAGGAATTAATTCTGTTTTGAAAACTTAATTCAGACTATTTATAAAAGTACAACCTTTATCTCAAAGGAGACTACTGGGCCAGTCTTCAGACTGGCATTTTATATTGCCCTGCCCCTTCTTTTTGTGTGCCTATAGACAGCACAGTGACCCACATA
>NW_022103905.1:7293591-7303556 GCF_000313985.2 Echinops telfairi
ACTAAAGGGTGTTTTTTCATGTCCTCTATGCTCTAACTACGAAAATATTTGATTTACAAATAAGGAATCCTACTTCGCGGAATTTCATTTACACGGTAGGGTCTAGAACCGATTAACCGCGATAAATGAGGGTTCACTGTATAGAAAAGGATTATGAAATATTTGTGGAGTGAATGATTTCCCAGAGACATGTAAATTATTCTGTGATGAGAAATTGTTGATTTTTATTGTGGGGGGGCCTACAATAAGACCCCAAAATGGAGATGACAATTAAAATATTTTTTATTGAGTCTTAAGATAAAGAATTAGCAGTGTTGAGAGATAAAGATGGTGAAGGACGAAGAGAGGCCGGAAATTCAAGCAATAAAAATAAGGAAAGTTAAACTGGGCTTTCATTGAGTGAGATGAGAAAGGAATGCTGTTGTAAGGATTTGGGTGGGAAGGACAAGGAAAAGATTCTGATCTAAGGTCAAGGCCCATCCACCCACCACCTGGGAGACCCCTGGCTGGCCATTCCACTTCAAAGTCCTTCCCTGTGGAGAGAGGGCAGGTACAAACGGGCAGGGAAGCCCTTTCTTCATGACAAATCCTATCCTTCCTCTCTCACAAGGTAGCTCAAACTCCTGAGGACCAGGCAGTGCATGTGGGCACACAGAGTGAATCAATCTCCCAAACCACCAACCCTACCCATCAACCAACGTCTTTCCTTCAAACACACCTCTACAACAGTTCGCTTAGTTCAGCTCTTCCGATTGTGCCCACAGGCACTTGTTCTGAGGTTTGAACACTGTCCCTGGACCAATTCGACAAACAAAATCTTTTGGTAACCCTGTGATGCCCATACTAACTCCCTCAAGAGGATACACAGAAATAAAATAAGTGACGCTGGTCTAACAGGCTGGCCCTGTACAGAGGTGGGGTCAGAGCACACCAGCCCCACCACACATGTTCCCAGGGCACTACTGTGGCCCCTCCAGGACAGGTTGCCAGTAAAAAAATGCCCTTGGTCCTTTTCACGGCTAGTTCAGGCCAGGATTGGGCTTGGACCTTAAACATACAAATATATCCATTTCCCAGTCTTAGACTCATTTCCAAAGGCATGGCTAACCAGCTAGCTTGGTCAAGAATCCCCCAATCTTCATCTAATGGAAAGGGAGACAGCTGTATTAAAAGACTCAATTGCCAAGAGGGAAAGTGACCTTTCAGTACTGGGCTAGCTTAGCGAGAAGGCCTGAGCTTTGATCTCCTTACTGAATCAGAAGCAGATCTGGGCTCTCTATGGTCCCCTTTGTACCCAGATAAGCCCACAATTCCACCCTAAGGCAAGGGCTACTGTACAGGATTTCAGAGAATCTTGGATGCACATTCTCTGTTGTTTTTTTATTTGGTTCCCTAATTGGGCAACTCTAGACAAGAGACGGGGAACTAGGCTCATAGAATAAAATGGGGGAACAAGCGTTGTGTTTGGTTTTCGCAGGTGAGGTTTCTTTGGGCTTGGTTTTGGAGGGTGGTGGTTATTGGGAAACTCCAAAAACCAAACTCTCACCCAGTCGAGGCCGGCTTGTAGCAGCCGCCGTATAGGACAAGAGAGAACGGCCCTGGGGCGTTTCCAAGACTGTAGCAGAAAGCGTGCTTTCCTCCACCCTGGAAAACCAGAAATTCACAACGTCAGTTTCTCAAATGGACCTCCAGAGGGTGCTGTGGGATCAAGGCCCCAGTCTCCCTAGTTCAGGAAGACCTGCCCCATCAGGTCTTTCAGTCCACGAAGCAGCAGCCGGTAGGTTTGAGCAGCACTAACCCCTGGGCCACCAGGGCTCTGGTCTGTATGGGGTTACTGAACCCAGGCCCCCGCCTACTTTTCTTGTCTATCTAACCCCCTTCTATACGCATTGTTTTATGCACGTAGTGGCGCTGTGAATATTTGCCGCAGGGGCGAGAGGATCCCCGCTGGCAGGGACCCGGCAGGACAGAGGCGAACTGTCCGGTGGGTTTTCAGGGCTGCACATCCTCGTGGGAGCAGACGGCCTCATATAGACCACATGCTACCGAGTCCACTGATTCGGGGTGTCCTCGTGTGCCTCAGAGAATCATGCCCGCTCGGGTTTTCAGTGGCTGACGTGGGGGAAGAAGGTGCCTGGGTCTTTTTTTCTGAGGTGCCTCGGGTGCCCTCAAACTACCAACGTTCTGGTTAGCACCCTCGTGCTTTAATGGTGTGCACCATCGGGGGCTCCAGTGCACACAGCAAAACCAAGCCCCCCACTAGCAGCAGGAGCATTCCTGCTCCTAACACACCACCACGGTGCCCGAGGCTGTACATCTTCACCCCCTCAGAAGGCCTCATCTTTGTCCCCTTTACTGGTCAGACGGGTAATGGACTCACCCTTCTGGGGTCGCTAGGAGTCAAAATGGAGTCAGTGGCCCTGAGTGAGGTGAGGTGAGGTAAGGGGAGGGCTGGCACCGCTTCTCTTTGGTGAGGCTCCTGATGGTACTTGGTATCAATGATTTGGAAGGCCTATATGGCCATTGGCCACCTCTGATCTAGTGAGTCCTCCCAGGGAGCCAGGAGCCCTGTCTCGGTGTTCTAAATGGCTCGCGAGCGTGCCTGGCTGCTCTCTGCAAACGTGAAGCTTCAGGTCCACGCGCAGGTACCTCGAAAGAAAGCCCCAGAAGCATACTTGCTCCTCAAAGCTGACAGCTCTTGGAAACCCTCAGGCACACAGATCTGCCGTGACACACAGCGGGTCACCATGGATCAGAAGGAACTTGACAAGGACCGGCTTTTATGAGGTAGGTCTTCAAAGATGTGTGTTGTACACACTATCTGACTAGGGCCTCAAGAACATCTTCCTACATCAACCCTCATGGCTCACCGTTCATATCACTACCTCCTTCCACGCCAGACATCACACCCATTGCCCTGGAGTCCGCTCAGACGACGAAGCCTATAGAGAGTTCACTGGGGTAGATCGCCTCCTTTTTCTCCATCAGGGCTGGTGCCTTTGGGCTCCAATGCCTGGCCCACAGGGAAACCAGGACTAAGTCGCAAATTTGGTCCAAATTGCCTCTTCCTCTCTCCCACAACAGCTTAGACCATTACCATCTCTGTCCGGGATTATTAGGTGGCTTCTGAATCAGACCACGATGCCAGCCTGCATGGCTGCACATTCGCAAACGTGACTGCCAGGAAAATGATCGTTCTACAAGTTCGGTAGACTAGCCAAAGCCGGGATGGCTTTTACACAGCTCGAAATCTTCAGTGGCTCCCAGTGACCTTTTGGCTGGCCTTCAGGGCCTTTCAGTCTGTTCTGCGCCCCCAACCCCATCTTTTCAGCCACAGCTCCCTGACTTCTTTCTACGCTGTCTCCACCCTCACACGGAGACACACACACCATCCAGGTGCATAGCCCTGGAGCCTTCCACCCGGGCCTGTATTCCAGGTGCCCCCCACACCCCAACAGCACCCCTGCCGTGTCTGGGGTGCTCTCCTCCTCCGTGCATGCTCAGCGCTCCCGTCGAGGCCGGGGGTGCCCGAGTTGACAACGGTGGGGTATGCAGGTTAGGGCTCTGCTGAGAACACGGTGGGTTCTCCCATAGAAAACCTCTAAGATAAACAAACAAGGAGGAGGGGCCGGAAAAGGAGAAGTAAACGATGGAAGAGTTACTGTGGTTTGATCCAAGGAAATCGCCCTGTTTTTAAGCCATTCATCTCCTCCATAAACCCTTTTCCCCGGAAGAAGAAAGAAATTCAGGACGAAGGAGGGAAGAAAGCGAGTCTTGGCTGAGTTAGACCTCCCAATAGCACCGAGAGGAAAAATAGACCCTGCTTTGTCGTTCCAAATGTGGGGAGCTGAGTTTCCCAACACCATTTCTTTCTTTTTGCTTTCAAGAAACGGATTTTATTTTCTCACAGTTCTGGGGCCCAAATCAGGTCCTACTTTCTGATAGCTGCCAACACTCCTTGGCATCTCTCACTGTTCCTGGTGATTTCTTGGTCTTTGTCTTCCCTCTGGGTATGTCTCTAGGGATATTGTTCCTCTTTTTTTATTATAGTTTTATTTTATTGGAGGCTTTTACAGCTCTTATCACAATCCATACATATATCCATTTTGTCAAACACATCTTTACATATGTTGTCATCATCTTTTAAAACATTTTCTTTCTACTTGAGTCCTGGCATCAGCTCCTCATTTTCCTCCCTCCCTTTCCCACCCTTCCTCCCTCCCCTATGTCCCCCTTGATAATTTATAAATTGTTCTTTCCCCCCCCATGTTTTACACCAACTGCTGTATCATTTCACCCACTTTTCTCTTGTCCATCCCTCTGGGATGGGGGCCACATGTTAATCATTGTGATTGGTTCCCCCTTACCCTCCTAGTATCGCTGCTCTCCTTATTGGTCCCATCTGCTCTGGATTTCCTGCCCAACACCATTTCTTGAAGAGACTCTTCTTTCCCTACTGAATGGACTTAGCACCTTGATAAAATTTAATTGGCCATAAATGTGTGGGTTTTCTTCTATACCCTCTATTCCACTGGTTTAGGTATTATTGATATTATTGATAATCTATTATTGATAATCGATATTATTGTCCCATTTAAAAGATAAAGAAATTAAGGTTCACAGATGTGAAAAGAAATTGCTTAAGGTCACTTGGTGAAGTGGCGGGGTGGGGGTGGGTGGGTGTTAATGGTTCCAACCCAATCTGTCTGACTCCAGCATTCATGTCACTTAATATATATAGGAAGAACGACCTGAAACTTTAACTAGTCCACTAAGACTGGTGGCCCTCATAAAGAGATCACTAAAGATAAGTGTGGTATGGGAAAATGTGGTGAAGAAATCAGGTGATGCATGGGTGTCAAAAAGATTAGTGTCTGAGGTTTTAAAACCTTGTCTTAGAACAAGCAGCTATCTAAGTGAGGTGTCCGCTAAGTCCACATGGAAACAGTTCACCAGCCTGTGTGATCCAAGGATTGTAAATAATAAAATCCAAGATCAGAGGAGCATATTGCATTTGAACTTAAATTCTGATCACCCAGTTTGCAGAAGGCTGTGAGTGACAGTGAAAGTTCCAAATTCATTTGCAGGGCCCCCACTTAGATAGAGCTTCCTGTGAATCCCCTTTGACCACTGACCAGGGATGTGAATAGCCTTGTATCAGGCAGAGTGCATTGGAAGTGGATTAATACACATATAGTTACATTATACTTAACACTATATCATTTGTTCTCTCTTTGGACCCATGTTAGATTTGTTCTAGTTTTTATTATTTTCTGTTTTCTTTTCGATTGAGGTTTTTTGCTGTTTATTTTGTTATTATTGGTAGTTTTTTGTTTTGTATTGCTTTTGTTTGTATGTTTTTCTGTATATTAAATCCAGAATAGGTAAATCTATAGAGACAGCAACTTAATAGTTTGTTAGAGTGATGGCAGGGGAGGTTGGGGGAAAGTGAGGAGCTAATAATAATGAGTACAAGAAAGAAGAAAATGTTCTAAAATTGATTGTGGTGGTGATTGTACAACTCCATTTAGTATGACTAAGCTATTGTATGATATGTGAATCATATGCCAATGAAACTGTTAAAAAGAAAAAAATGGGATGAAAAGAAGCTTGAGTCTATTATCTTCTGGTCCCTCAGATTTCACTCATGACATCTCTCCACAAATGCCTCCTTCAGATCACCATGGCAGGGTCACCTTGACCTCCCTTCAAGCAGCTCAAGGCTGACCTACTACGCAGGCAACAGAGCAGGACTTTTCAAAGGGAAGCGTGGTCCATCATCCTTTTCCGGGCCTCCCTTGTTTTGCTTAAGCAAGTGGGGAGACTTGCAAGCATGTGGTGCCTGCTTAGTCACTACCCTCGGCAACCAACATCAATCTCCGAAATCCTCACCACCACCTACTGAGGAGCGACCACCTGCTGTGCCCAGAGACACTCAGTGGGATTGGCAGCCGGCAAAGTTACGAAACAGCTACGTCTCCTGGAGCAATTTTTCTTCTTTCTGCCTTGTCCTTTTCATGTTAGGAGAAAAGGCTTTGTTGTTGAGATGCCTTCCCCAAAATAGCAAGCAGTTATTCCTCAGGGAGCTCAGGCGGTGTTTAAAAGAGATTTCTCCTCTCTGGTATCCTTTATTACACTCCCCCATCTGCCTGCCACCCCCCCTCCTACTCACCCTTTGATTCTGGTCCATCCTTCATCCTTTCATGTACCAGGCTCCGTTTCAATGGGGCATTGCTTAGTGCTTGCTACCTGCCCTCCCTGTTCATCCCATGGAGGCCACCCTCTTTTGGCAAACACTCAGTGAGCATCTACTATGTGCTGTTGGCCTCCTCATTTCATTTCTGATTATATCAATCACTTCCAAATGGGTCCCCTTTCCTAAGTTTCTCCCTGAGGCTCATTTAAATCAGTCTTTCTTTATCTCCATTTTCTAAACAGCGTTCTCCACCCACTTGCCCAGAGGATGAGGTCCCTATTGACTAGCCCTCTCCTCTCTGCCCTCAAGACGACCTTGGTAGTTCCATGGTATCGTTTTTGCCTCCCATGTAAGAGACCTAAGTTTGATTCCTAGCCAATGCACCTCAAGAAAAGCCACTGCCTTTCTGTCACTAGTGGCTTAGTCCGTGTCCTAGTGTGTTCTATCCATTTGTTCCCCAGTAGGCCACGAGCAGTTCCCCTTCTGTGTCTTACAGATCTTTGAATTCCTTCGTCTCACTCCACATGTGCTTAGTCAATGTTCTGAGGACACGTCACCTCTGGGGTGGCACAGAATGCTGTCCAACCTAAGAACAGGTTCTCGCAAAGGGGGAGAACCAATTTAAATACTCCTCGCCTAAGAAGAGTTTGAATAGTAGCGCTACACCTAGAGCAACAATGCTAACCAGACCTGTCTAGAGGGATCCAACGGTCTGAGAAGTCTCAGGTCCTTGATCCAAAGTAGGTTGGGAGGTAAGTTTGGGGGGGGGGGGGCAACCTGATCCATCCTGGGATAAGCAATCCAATGAACTCCCTCTTTCATTCACTTGGTCATTGAAGAAAGTTCCTCTGGAGATTGCCCATGTCCTGGGCATTGGGATGAGAGCTTGGGACCTAGCAGTGAGCGAGACAAACCAGTGTCCTCGTGTTGCCTTCAGTCTAGTGGAAGGGACGGACATTAAACTTACAAATAAGTGAGTAAAAAAAAAGGGAAGATGTGGATCCGTTAGTAGAAGAGGCAGAAAGCGATAGGGTGGAGTGTGTGAGTGAGGTGTGGTACTAGGGACAGGAGGTGCCATCCAGCAGAGAACACTTTCCTAAAGAAGAAACCACAAAAAGCAAACACTCAAA
Source organism: Echinops telfairi (assembly GCF_000313985.2). NCBI lineage: Eukaryota > Metazoa > Chordata > Mammalia > Afrosoricida > Tenrecidae > Echinops > Echinops telfairi. The sequence goes on from NW_022103905.1 coordinate 7,300,918, forward strand.
GTGACATCCCAGGCTGTTGTGCTGCGAGTGTACAAGGCCAAGTTATCCGAGTGCACACATGCATCACTCATGAACCTGTACACATGCAGACGCACACACATGTAAGTGACTGCTGGGAGCGGTGCAGACACCATCCCATTGAGTTGTCCCTTCGTCACATGGCAGCCCACGTCTCTGTCACAGCCAGTGTGGCTTCTCTCTGGAGCAGACCAGCAGGTAATGAGCCTGTTGGCTGGTGGGTCTCTCCCTAGACTGGGATTTAAATCCCATCTCTATTTTTTCTACTTTGCTCCGATGGTAGGACTATTTCTTTCCCCCTCAAATTTACAAAGCATTCCAAGAACCCGATGCAGCACTTTGGTGACCTTCATCATTCTGTGGGTTGAAAGTAAGTAACTTTCTCAAACACGGTGTATACCAGCTCTTTAAGACATCTAGAAGCTGCTTCCCATACCTCGTTGATTAACGGGATCTTTAGCTACGTAGGCAACATAGTCTGTCGTGTCCTGGAAGAAAAGGGAAATGGTTGCATTTTAAATGAATGGATTGCACCGTTGGAAGACAAGAGGACATTTAGAGCATGACAGCGAGGCAAGGACTTTAATATGACTTCTCCTGCTTCAAGGGGAAGGGAAAGCGACAGGAACCTATTCTACACAGTTTAACAATTGGGCAGCTCACCCTCTCTGCCCCTGAGGGAATTTGAAGATTCAAAATTTAGAGGTAAACTACGACATGAAAAGAAAAGAGATGCAATGCAGGTCGGGAATTCCTCAGGTCATGCATTCCAAACAGATACAGAAGTCGTCAGGGACTGTGACTCTCTTGAAAGTAGCAATACTGGAGGCTACACGGTCACCAGGTGTCATAAACTAGATCTGACACTGCGATTTCCCTGCTGTCCAGATAGACAGTGTGTGTGCCAAAAGATTAGTTGACTCAAGAGATTGTGCTCCATGGGTTTTGTGATTGCTAATGAAAGTTGGCTTAAGCAATGAGCAAGCATAAATTGCAAGTCATTGATTTGGGGGCTATATTGTTGGGGGTGATGACCATCAAGTCGGTTCCTGGGACAAACAGAAAAGAGGGGAAATCACTTCTAAAAGAAAAAACAAAACAAAACATGAAAACCCTAGGGAATTTTTTTTTTAAGATGTGTTCCCGACATCATAAAGACAAAGCAAAAAGTCACTTGGTAATTCTGACTTTTCCTGAAAAAAACTAAGCCGATGAATGATGAGATTTTAATAATTAAAGATGCTTTTGTTATCTCTGATCTCGGAGGGCAAATATACGCAACATGATTTGCAGATGAGAAGTATGACTCTCGGGAGGGAAGATGCAGTCAACTGGCAGCCCACGTTTGGTACGTCTTTAAGGACAATCACTTAGTGGCCCACAATGAATCATACAGGAAACTGTTCTCAGGGTCAGCATAACTTTGTCTTGGGCTATTTTTAAAAATACCACACCTCAGTGAATTTCTCTTCTACCAGGAAAAAAAAGGTTCTATCTATAAATAAGGTCCTATCTGCCTGCTTGATCTTATCTTATATCCATTCAGAAGCACAGCCATGGTTACTGGGGCCTTTGCTGCTGATTTTAAATGGAAAGGCCATCAGATGCCAACCATTCCACCTGTACATGATGGGGAAAGAGGCCATTGGTGTCTGCAGACCTGTTTTTTTCCTCTTTACAGCCATCTGCAACGCTTCTGCCATTGTAAACTGTGTTGGCTGCAGATATTACAGAACATTTGAAGTGGAGCAAACCTAAGAAAAGGTTTGACATACTGGCAACGCACTTTTGAATCAGAGAAAGCATATGGAACGACAGTGTTAACTGGTTGCCATCAACTTGATTCTGATTCACGGCGATCCTGCAGAACAGTGTTTCCAAGGCTGAATCTTGAAGGAAGCAGATCGCCGCAGCTTTGTCCCCTGGAGCTTCAACATGCTGATCATTCTGTTAGCAAGTCCTGCATTTACCCCATTGGACCACCAGGGCTCCGGATAGCAGCATGCAAACCCGCTGGCATAGAGTCAATTCTGCCTCATAGCAACCTCACATAGGGTTTCAGAGACCCAAATTCTGTATCGGAGCACACAGCCTCATGTTTCCCTCACCCACAGCACCACCAACACTCGCTTAGAAAGAAGCCTTTCCCATCAACTATGTTCATGACGAACCGAAGAACAACCAGTAACCCATTTTTTTTAGAAGCGTGTAATGGTTAGAGTGAGCCAAAGTTAGGAGGGGGAGAAAAATGCTCAGTATTTAAACATTTTTGGAAACAATTTGAGAATCTAGAGGTTGCAACGTTGGACCACTGGGACTGTTAACTAAGTGAGTTCTAAGTCCTTTTGCAGAAAACAAATAGCATTAGTAATCGTGGTGATGAGTCCCTTATAACTTTACATGCATCAACGCTGTGAGGAAAGAAAGATGCTTCCCCCTTTAGAGAGATGAGAAAGCATCCCTGGTGGTACAGAAGTTAAGTGGTCAGCTGTTAACCAAAAGGTCAGTGGTTCAAACCCACACATCTTTCTGTAAGAGGATTTCCACCTTGGAAACCCAGTTGAACTTCAGCCTTGGTGGGAATGTGGAATAAGCACTGGGCTGCTCACCACATGGTCTGT